>NC_081824.1:238414940-239059384 GCF_030867095.1 Alligator mississippiensis
AGTAGGCTGCCTGATTGGAGGGATCTGGTTGAGGTCTGGATCAGAGGATTCTGGGGCCCAGTGTGGGTCCGGTGATGTTAAGAACTGTGGATGCCATCTGCAAGGCTTGGGCTGCAGGGTACAGGAGGAACGGAGCTGCAGATAGTGCCCCCTGGCATCAGGACAAGAATGGGCAGCATCCTGCCTAATTAACAACAAAGTTATGTATCATCAAGGCATGGCAGGAGAGGAGGCAGGCATTTGGCCCAGAAACAGGTGGCCAGGCCAATGAAAGATGGGCCCTGAGAGCCCCCTGTTACAGCCTGTCTGTCCATAATGCTTTAGGCCAACTGTGAATGCTGAGCCACTGCTAAAAGGGTGGGCAGTGATTGGTTGCAGGGGCCGGAGCTTCACAGGCCCAAGTGTGAGCTGCTGCTGGGGAAGTTTGGAATGGCAGTGAACATGCCCCAGCTGCCCGAGCAGCGGGGCCTCCCCACGCCTCTCTACCTGAAGGTGAAGGGGGGTCATGGTGGTGGCCCTCTCCTGCTGCCCATCCCTCATGCCCCCCAGAACAGCCAGCAGGGAGGGAGGGAGAGGGGTGGGGGCAGGCAAAGATGGGGGTCACAGTGGAGGCTGTTGTCGGGGCTGGGTGGCAGGGAGGGAAGTGGGGAGAAGAGAGGAGGTGGGGGGTCATGGTGGCAGCGCCTGGCCCCGACAACAGCTGGCAGGGAGGGGGAGGGAGGGAGGGGAGCAGGGAGGGGAGGTGTGAGGGAAGCTCCCCTGTGAGGCAAAGGTGGGCAGGGGGAGGGAGCCCCTGTGCCAGAGGCTGGAGGAGGTGGTGGCAGAGGGAGTCTTTACATGGCTGGCCCCAAAGGCTGAGTGAGGGGTGAGGTGAGCCATGTAAACACTCCCTGAAATCTGTCCTTCTTGACAAGCAATTAGTTAGTTTACATATAAGCTCCAATATAATGATTAGAAGTTTGGCGTTTGTTTATCCCTCGGAATACAAGTATTAGATTCATTCACAAACTTTAACCTAATTTTTAGCTATTCAAGAAAACTGTCATCAAAGGTGGACAGATGTTATGCAAACCTAGTGGTTTGATTTTTGGTTCAGAGATTCATAAATTTTAAAGCCAAAGTAACCATTATAACTTTTGGTCTGATGACCTGCATAATGGTACAGGTGTAACAGGGTAGCACCGTGCCCTGGGTTGTACTGGCAGCACAGCCAGCTGCCAGCTCTGGTGGTAGCTATTTTTTAACTTGCCCTCCTTTTTTTCATACTTGCACCCCTCCCAAAGGTAGCACCTGGGGCTGCTTCCCTGGTTTCTACCCCTACTGACTGATAATATGGGCCCTTGAATTTTAGCCACTCACAAACTATTTAATAAGTTTTGGACCTTTACTACTCCTCTATGACCATGTTCTGTTTTCTTGATTGAAGTTTCCTGTTCTGTAAGTATTTCTGAAACATACGTTTCCTCAAACCACGACCCAGAGTAATTTTCAATTAAAACAGTGGTTTCTCAAACTTGTGTTTGAACAGTAAATCACACTTCTTATAGAAATCTCTCCACTACAACTCATCATGCCAGCTTATCATGAAAAAGATCAGCCTGTGCCTTTTCAGAGGGGAAGGAGAAAGCTCTTTCTTAGGAATTCCCAAAGAAGCAGTCTTATTCAGTCCCCCTCTTCTACAAGGACCCCCCTCAGCCAGCCCCAGCATGGCTTTACAAGGGGAAAGCCTCTAACTTTTGGACCCTGACTCTTCTCAGTCCCTGGCTTCCCTGGTGTTTGGTAGCACCCCTACCTCTGGGAGCTCCTTCTTTTCTGTCAGCTCCTGGGAAGGAAGAAGGGTCTTTTTTTCTTTAAAAGAAAAGAGTTATCAGAGTGCCAACTGTCTCTAAAAGCACAACAGACTCTGATTCAAAACAAGCAGTCTTTATTGTGCCATTCCAGTTCCCTCCATACCAGGGGCAGACAAATTACGGCCTGCAGGCTGGATCTGGCCTGCCAGGCAATTCCATCTAGCCCACAGGTGCCGACCAATTAATTGTACCCTACCCAGCCTGCATAATTCACTCCCACCCTGGTGTGCAGAAGGGCCCAGCCCAGCCGGCACACACAGCTTCCAGGCAGGGCTGCTGCTGCTGCCACTGCTGTAGCCACTGGGGACCTCCTTGGCTTTGCTGGCCTCCAGCAGCTCCTCCGTGTCTCCCTGCTGCAGCACTCGCTCTGGGCAGCAGGTACGGAAGCAGCGGGGGGCGAGGGGAGCTGCAGCATTGGCAGGGGAAGGAGTTGCAGTTGGGTGGGAATGTGGAGTATGGAGCTGGTAGGAGCAGGGAGCCTACATCCGGGGGGACAGTGTGAGTATGGGCTTGGGTGGGCACAGGTGTGAGGGAGGGTGAGGGGATGGGATCTCCCCAACACACTCCCCACATACCGCACAGCCTCCACTGCTGCCAGCAGCAGGTGGGGCCTGTGGGCCAGTCATGTTGCTGCTGCCTGGTGGTGTGTGGCTCTGGCCAGAACTGCACATGGTGACAAGGAGTGCAGCCATACCAACCCACCTCTATCATGCAGGGTTCCCTGTGGTGCATGTGCAGCTCCCAGCACTCACAAGCCACCAGGGGGAAGCCCTGCCTGATGGATCAGGCTGCCTTCTCCGCCATGTGCAGCTGCCGAGACTCCACCAGATGTGGCAGCAAGCCCTGTCTCCTGCTTCCATAGCAGCAGCTGGCTCCATTGCGCAGGGCTTCCCTTCAGTGGCAAGCACGAGTGTCAGGAGCTGCACATGAGCCGCAGGGAGCCCCATGTGATAGAGATGGGACAGCCTGGCTGAACTCCTTGCTGCCATGTGCAGCTCTGACCAGAGCCATGCGCCACCGAGTGGCAGTGCCTGTGTGGGGCCATGAGCGCCCTGAGGGACCCTGCCTGCTGCTGCCAAAGATGAGGGCTGTGCACCATGGGGGGGAGTTGTGTGGGGGATCCCCACAAGCCCCCATCCTCCCTCACACCCTGGAAACCCCATACACCTACACCCTGCCCCAACCCCTCGACATATCCATGCTCCCCAACATACCCTATACCCCCTCACAAACCATACATACCCCAACCCCAACCACTCTCCCCACACAAAATACAAGAATAAGATTTTATTTTGACCTCTTATGCAGTCACTTCTATATACACTACATAAACAAAAATCATGACAAAAATATATTTTTTAATAAAATTAATATATGTTATAGTAGATGTTTGACTTTTAGTGTAAGATTTTTTTTTCTGGTTTAGATGGCAAACTCCACCCCTTCTCCCCCAAAGAAGTACTTTCGGGGTAAGGGGAGGGACTTCCACTGACAAAGGTCAGGGGTCAGGGTTGGGACTTCCAGTCCCAAGATGGCGATCAGGGTGCGGGGCACCTGTCAAGGGTAGCGGGGCTGCCCTTGAGAGCTCACCAAACCTCGTTAAGCAGCCAAAATAATTGCCCACCCCTGGCCTATACTCACTTGGACTTTCCTCTGTCTGCCCTGGGACCTTCTTTCTCCCCTGCTATCAAAAGCTTCACCCATTTGCCTCAGGCCCAGTCAGTCACACTGGAACAAAACAGTTATGAAACTACCTGCACCCAATATAATGAAACATTATGTCATGGGGAACCAATCAGGGGTTAGTTTCCTGGCCGCTGCCAAGCCCAGACTGCCATTTGGCCCCTGAGGTGAAAAAGGCAACTAGATGTCCTGCTTAGGGAGCTATGTACAAAAATATTTACAGTAGAGCCTGTCCACACTAAGCCCCCCAAAGTGCTCCCTACTGGAGCTGCAGGCTAGAATACAACACACCCAGCTACACAATGATTAAGAAATCATATTATTGAACATATAATATAAAAATAAAACTAGCTTTACTGTAGTGGTTACAGCTGTCCACTTGCCCTCGCACCATTTTGGCTGCCTGTAGCTATAAATACTTCCAGTTAACTGCAACCTAATTCTGGCTGCACACAGAAATTTAGGCAGCCTGTCGCAGAGATACTTTAACTATAGCACTTTGCACAAAGCACCATGAGTTAGAGCGCCATCAAACCCAACAGGCATTTGCCTGTGTGTGTGTGTGTGTGTGTGGGGGGGGGGGGGGGCGGGGCAGGGGGCTGGAGCCAGCCTGCACTGGCCTAGGCCAGGAGGTTGGGGAAATATAGCAGCCTCCCAGGAGGTTGCCAGACTGTGCCTCTCCCCATCCCCACCCTCCCACCAGCTGGCAACTGGTAGCAGCAGCTAGGCAGGAAGGAGGGATGGAGCCCCCTGCTGCATGCCTCCCAGCTAATCCTGCTGGGTTCTTGGGGGAGCTGGACCAGGCTTATTGAGCAGGGGGGCTCTCTTCCCCCTACCCACCATGTGAGTGTCTTGATAGTGGCAGACGCCGCCATGCCTGGAGCTGGGAAAGGGGTTGGGGGGGGGGGGGGGGAGAGGAAGGAACGGAGCCCTCCTGCCTCACAGGCCTGGCCCAGCTTTTCCCAAGACCCCAACAGAGGTATCTGGGCCAGGCCCATGAGGTATGGGGGGGAGCCCTCTGTCCCCTACCCCTATCCCACCACAGCTCCAGGCATGGCAGCCTCTGCTGCTGTCAAGACGCTCAAGTCGGGGTGGGGAGAAGAGCTCCCCTCCTGCATGTGGGCTTGGCCCAGCTCCCCCCCGACACTCCACTAGATTCATAGATTGTAGAGTCAGAAGGGACCACAATGGATCATCATGTCCGACCCCCTGCCCCTGGCAGGAAAGAGGACCGAGGTCAGATGACCTCAGCCAGGTGACTATCTAGCCTCCTCTTGAAGACCTCCAAGCTAGGTGACAGCACCACCTCTCTTGGAAGCCCCCCCCAAAACGTGGCCACCCTTACTGTGAAAAATTTCTTCCTAATATCTAACCTAAATCCACTCTCAACTAGTTTACACCTGTTATTCCTAGTCACTCCGTGAGGTGCCTTAGTAAACAGCGCTTCCCCTATTCCCCGTTGACCTCCCCTAATAAATTTATAGGCGGCCACAAGATCTCCCCTCAGCCGTCTCTTGTGAAGGCTGAAGAGATTCAGCTCTGTCAACCTCCCCCCGTAGGGTCTATCATGAAGGCCACTAATCATGCGAGTGGCCCTCCTCTGGACCCTCTTGAGATTCCCCACGTCCCTCTTGAAGTGCGGTGCCCAAAACTGGACACAGTACTCTAAGTGCAGCCTGACCAGTGCCGCATAGAGGGGGAGCATCACCTCCTTTGTTCTATTAGTCATGTACCTGCTAATGCAAGACAAGGTGCGATTGGCCTTGTTGATGGCCTCGTTACACTGCTGGCTCATGTTCATCTTGGAGTCAATTATGACTTCAAGATCCCTCTCTGCCTCCGAGCTGATGAGAAGGACACCCCCAACCTATAGGTGTGTTGGGGGTTCCTCCTTCCCAGGTGGAGTACCTTACATTTATCTTTATTAAATTGCATCCTATTTCTCTCTGCCCATTGGTCCAACCTGTCCAGGTCAGCCTGAATCTGCTCCCTGCCCTCCGGTGTACTAACTCTGCCCCATAACTTGGTATCATCAACGAACTTGGAGAGGGTGCTCTCCATGCCCTTGCCCAAATCGCTGATGAAGATATTGAATAATATCGGTCCGAGGACAGAACCCTGCGGGACCCCACTGCCCACCTCCCTCCAGGCCGAGAAGAGACCATCCACCACCACTCTCTGGGTGTAGTCCCTAAGCCAGCTGGCCACCCACCTGACTGTGTAGGCATCCACTCCACAGTCCACTAGCTTCCCAATGACGATAGGGTGCGAAACTGTGTCGAAGGCCTTCCCAAAGTCCAGGAAGATGACATCAGCCTCAGCTCCCTCGTCCAGGCAGTGTGTGACCTGGCCATAGAAGGCTACAAGATTTGTCAGGCAGGATCTACCTGTGACAAACCCGTGCTGGTTTCCCCTCAGCATCGTTTTCCCTGCCTGCACAAATGTGTTCTTTGATTATTTTCTCTAACATTTTCCCAGAAATAGAGGTAAGACTGACTGGTCTAAAGTTACCCGGCTCATCCCTTTTCCCTTTCTTGAAAATGGGCACCACATTGGCCCTTCTCCAGTCCTCAGGGACCTGGCCGGAGCACCACGAGTGCTTGAACAGCTGTGCCAGTGGCTCAGCTATGACACTGGCCAATTCTTTCAGCAGCTGTGGATGGAGGTCATCCGGGCCTGCTGACTTGTACCCATCCAGCTCCTCCAGGAGCTCCTTAACTATTTCAGAACTAACCGTAGGTGGACTGGTGCCATGTGGACATCTGTCAATGATCGAGGTGGAGGAATTGGCTTGGTTGGTACATAGAAATACTGAAGCAAAGAACTCATTGAAGAGCTCTGCTTTTTTCCCCGCGTCAACCACCAACTGTCCTGATTTGTCCTGCAGGAGCCCTATGTTGCTCTGAGCTTTCCTTTTGCCCGCTATATACCTGAAGAAGGACTTTTTATTGTCCTTGATTGTTGACGCCAGCCTGAGCTCAAGCTACGCCTTGGCCTGTCTAACTGATTCCCTGCAATAGTGCGCCAGGGAGATATATTCCTCCTTGGAGGCTGCTCCCTGCTTCCATTGCCTATACATCTCTTTCTTTGCCCCCAGACTCTCCTAGAGTTCCCTGTTCAGCCAAGGGGGCTTTTTTGCCCCCTTATCTCCCTTCCTACATAATGGGATAGACTCCTTTTGAGCCCCAAGAATCACTCCCTTGAGATACCTCCAACCCTCCTGGACCCCCATTTGCTCTATGTTCTTGAGTTGCATCCCTTCACTAACTAGCCTTATAAGCTTGCTAAAGTTGGCCCTTCTGAAGTCCAACACCTTAGCCCCACTAGTTACTTTACCCACCCTTTGCTGGATAGTGAACTTGACCAAGTGATGGTCACTATCTCCCAGGCTGCCATAAACTTGTATGTTCCCCACGAGATCATCCCCTGTTGCTAAGACCAGGTCAAGCAAGGTGCTACCCCTGGTGGGACTAGACACCACCTGGGTTAGGTGGAGGTCCTGCACACAGTGTAAGAACCTCCATGAGCGGCTTGTTTTGGTTGTCTGCTCCTCCCAGCAGATATCTGGGTAGTTTAGATCTCCCATGACCACCGCCTCCCTCACCTGTGTGGCGTCTGCTAGCTGCCCGGAGAATACATCGTCTAGCTCTTGATCCTGATGAGGAGGCCTGTAGTAGACCCCCACAACCAAGTTCTTTTCCCTTGGTCCCTCCTGGATCCTGACCCACAATGCCTTGGTGTTCCCCTCCTCCACCCCCACCTTAATGGTGGAAGACGTATACTGCTCCTTAACATAGAGTACTACCCCACCACCTTTTTTCCCCACTCTGTCACGCCTATACAACCTATACCCCTCAATGCCTACCGCCCAGTCATGTGTAGAATCCCACCATGTCTCAGTCCGACTAGGTCTACTAGGGGTAGCTGGGGGTGGGGGTATATGCATGGCAGTGGGGGATCCCTTTCCTTCCCCCCAGCTATGCAGGAAGGAGGCTTTTTGTCTCCCCTCTGCAACAGCCATGCAAAGCTACATTGGATGGAACCAGAATCACCCGAAATTAACCCTTGCAGGGAACCTCCCTGTACAGAGGTTCCCTAAGGTGCTCTGCCCTGGAATGCTCCTGTCTCACACGACATCAAATGAGGGTCAAATTTTTGTGTGACTGGCCATTTTAAATGCGCTCTGCAGCCATGAATGTTTGTTGTGCTACTGATACAGGGCACTTTTAGGGGCCTCATAGTGCAAAAAACTGCAACTTCTGTACACATCCTCTATCCCTATATGTATTTTTGCTCTTGACTTTTGTGCATCTGCAAATAAGATTTATCATGGCTACATTTACATCTTGGTATGCAATTAACTTTGGCACATTTCAGTCCATCTGCAGCAATTCAACTATGGTTCTGCAGACAAGGAAAATGCAATGGAAGACTGTTGGCAGTGTGACTGAAATTTTCCTGAAGGCATACCCATTATTTTTAGTTCCTTGCAGCTTCACCACTGTAATTAAAACAATTTCACAGAATGAAAACATTTTATAGCTTCCCTGTTTGCCCATCATAAGCCACTGAAGCCATTGAAAGGGAATTACTGTTGACACCTTCTGAAAGTCCTAATAGTCACCTATCTTTATATTTAGGCACCTAAGCATCTGTTAAAATCTGGCTCTAAAACACTTTTAAAAATGGGTGTTAGGATCCTGAACAATTCAGGTGCTTTAGAAAAATCTGTCTTTCTATGCACTAGTGAAATTCAGATCCATAATCATTCACTTCAGTTCCTTTGGTGGTAGCAGCAGTAGAAGTGCTAAGGCATGCAGGACATTTATACATATATACCTGTCTGCTCTGATGTGCCAGAAATCTGGTATATCAGAGCAGATTCGATAAATCAAGTCTGTTCCACATGCGAGCTAACGTGTCCAGTGCTGTATCACATGCATTTGTATAAATGGCAAAATGTGCATCAGTGCTGAGAAAATGGCAGTGGTAAGCTTTTGAACTAAAACACCTTCAAGGGTGTGCCACCACCATTTTCTCAGTGCTGATGCACATTTCGCCATTTATACAAATGCATGTGCCACAGCGGATGCAACTTTATACAAACGCCCACAAGGAACTGTGTTGGACTAGAAGGCACCTCTGCTAATGCTTACATTGCTGTTACTATCAGTGAACTTGCACAAATAATCAAAGAATCAAAGAAAATCGGTGCTGGAAGGAACTTTCAGAGGTTATCTAGAGCAGTGTTTCTCAACCCGTGGGTTGCAACCCAGAAGTGGGTTGCAAGAATAGATGAAAGGGTTGCAAACAAACTTTAAAATTGGATTCTCCTTTAAAGGAAAAAAACATGGGAAACTGGCTTTTCCCTTGCAGGCGGTTAGAGTTCCAGCCTGCAAGGGGCTGTTTGGGGCCCCCTGCCCTGCACCCCTCCCCAACCCCCATACACACTGGGGGATTGTGGCCTGGGGGTGGGGGGCAGCAGGTCTGGAGTGCAGGATGGTGGGTTGGGACTGGTCATTGATGTTTACAAGTGGTTCCTGGTACAAAAAAGATTGAGAACCACTGATCTAAACCAACCCCTCCCCCCCTCCCCCTGAGGCAGGATCATCCCTATCCAAAGCACACTATATACATCCATTGTCTAACCTATTAATAGAATTACATGGTCAAACTTGACACAACCACAAGACAGCACCCTAACCTGCCACAGGTAAGGTAGGAGGACAACAGTGGCCAATGTTCTGCGTCTGTGAGGGTTGTTAAAGTTCACGTGAGAGATCCAAGGAAGAGGGTCATGCTTTCTACTGCCAAGGAAGGCAAAACCGTCCATAGTCTTTACAATCTGACCATGAGATAAAATTTCTTCCTGAATTCAAATATGATAATCAATCTGATCCTGAGTGGGGGTGCAAGACCCTACAGCCAGGACCCTCCAGGTTTAAGTCCCAGCAGGAACACTGGCACACCCTAGTCAAAATCCCCAGCCTAGACTGCAGCCAACACCCAATGTGCTTCTGAGAAAAGTTTAAAAAAACAAACAAACCCTGACACACGTAGCAGCAGGAGGGTAAAAATTCCCTCCCAGCCCCATGAGGCAACAAGCAAAGCCCAGAAACATGGGGAATAGCCATAGAAGAGCACAAAACAGAGCACACGAGTTATAAATCCCATTCTGCTGGTGCAGATGCAGTCTACATGGGTAGGGAAGGGAGTCAGATGACAGTGGTTGAATTGGAGCAAGATTCAAGGATTCCTTTCAATCAGGTAGTATGAATAGAAATTACATGGGGTAAAATTACTTCCCATAGTTTTGACAGACATCCCTTCCCCATACCACAAAGGTAAGTCTGCTCTGGGTTTGGCTTGCTAATGAGGGATGGGTAAAAGTTATACTTAAGATTAATGATATGGTAAGCAGATCACACTGACCCCTCATGTTCCCTTGTTTCTGTAGTAGAATTGATGTTACTTGCCCATTGATGACCTACTTATGAATATTATGTTAATTATATGGCAGTTTCACTAGGAATTTCCATGAATAAAAGAGAAGTTGGCAAAGGAAATTTCACTGATTTCCTGAATCACACATAGTTTGCATCTTCTGGGTTCAAAATAAACAGTTCCCAATATTATTTCCTGGAAGACTTTTTAAAAAGCTATCCTGGCAAGATCTGATTCTTCTATTTTCTCATTTCAGAGACCAGCTACTACCAGTAGCTATTAACCTCTAAATGAGAGTTTAATGCAAATAAATCAGTGCCCAGAGGTATAGCTAGGTATTTATATTCACACTCAGTTATTTAACTGCTTCCCCCTGCTACATCATACATCCCTGGAGCACATGATTCGTTTCACCTTTTGTTGTCATCTCTCTTGCCCAAAGATGGGTCTTCTCACTTGTGCACACGCAGCTATCTGACATGGAAATCGGAAACAAATTTCCACAAATGCCTTATGTAGCAATCTCTTCATCCCAAGAGGCAGTTAAACAGATGGGTTTACTGAAAAATCAACTCAGACAAACTCCAATTTAAGAAGAGGGTGTGGGCAGTGGGGTCCCACAGGGCTCGGTCCTTGGACCGATACTCTTTAATGTCTTCATCAGTGACTTGGACGAGGGAGTGAAGTGTACTCTGTCCAAGTTTGCGGATGACACAAAGCTGTGGGGAGAAGTGGACATGCTGGAGGGCAGGGAACAGCTGCAAGCAGAACTGGACAGGTTGGACAAGTGGGCAGAAAACAACAGAGTGCAGTTCAACAAGGAGAAATGCAAAGTGCTGCACCTAGGGAGGAAAAATGTCCAGCACACCTACTGCCTAGGAAATGACCTGCTGGGTGGCACGGAAGTGGAAAGGGATCTTGGAGTCCTAGTGGACTCTAAGATGAACATGAGTCGGCAGTGTGACAAAGCCATCAGAAAAGCTAATGGCACTTTATCGTGCATCAGTAGATGCATGACGAATAGGTCCAAAGAAGTGATACTTCCCCTCTATCGGGCGCTGGTCAGACCGCAGCTGGAGTACTGCGTGCAATTCTGGGCACCGCACTTGAAGAGGGATGCGGATAACCTGGAGAGGGTCCAGAGTAGGGCCACTCGTATGGTTAAGGGCTTGCAGGCCAAGCCCTACGAGGAGAGACTAGAGAAACTGGACCTTTTCAGCCTCCGCAAGAGAAGGTTGAGAGGCGACCTTGTGGCTGCCTATAAGTTCATCACGGGGGCACAGAAGGGAATTGGTGAGTATTTATTCACCAAGGCGCCCCCGGGGGTTACAAGAAATAATGGCCACAAGCTAACAGAGAGCAGATTTAGACTGGACATTAGGAAGAACTTCTTCACAGTTCGAGTGGCCAAGGTCTGGAACGGGCTCCCAAGGGAGGTGGTGCTCTCCCCTACCCTGGGGGTCTTCAAGAGGAGGTTAGATAAGCATCTAGCTGGGGTCATCTAGACCCAGCACTCTTTCCTGCCTATGCAGGGGGTCAGACTCGATGATCTATTGAGGTCCCTTCTGACCCTAGGATCTATGAATCTATGAATCTAAGAGTTCCTTTGAGTTAGTCTTAGGGTTTGCCTTGTACATGGACACTCATGAAAGTTAAGTCAATAATAGGACCTCATTACAGACACCAGAGAAGCAGGACACAGGTGGAAGGATAAAGAATGTAGATCATGAGGGGGCATGAGTAAAAAGAAGTTTTCAATCCAGTACTTTCTCTGTGAGAGGAAAAGTCTTGGGGTTAAAGCTTCACTCTTGTAGTCAAACAGCCTGGGACTTACTCCTGCCCCAGGATCCTGGTGTGATGCAGTGAAAATTATTTCTCATCTGTGTCTACATTTCTTCATTGGTAAAACAAGACTAATATTACCAATCTACTGCATAAGGTACTGTGTGAATTGTTCAGAAACCACGGTGGGATTGTCAAATTCAGTCAACAACTTCACGTTACAGTGACTTCAGTGAAAAAACAACCGTAATAACCTATCCTAATCAAAATATTAAATCAATATACTTGTAATTAATAAAGTAAGAGGGAAGACAAAGACAAAATGAAGCGAACATTTTATGTGTAGCTTACTCCTGAAAGCACTCAAGACTAGATTTATATATCTTATCATGGTATTAGAGAGTCCTGTAAGCAACAGATCAGGCCTTCAGAAAAGCAGCCTTTTTCAAAGCAGGAAATCAGAGAATCATAGAAAATTAGGCTTTGAAGGGACCTCAGGAGGTCGTCTAATCCAACCTCCTGTTCAAAGCAGGACCATCCCCAACTAGATTATTCCAGACAGGGCTTTGTTGAGCCAGGCTGTAAAAACCTCCAAGGATGGAGATTCCACCACCTTGGAGATTCGCACCAGCGAACATGTTCCAGTGCTTCACCACCCTCCTAGAGAGACACCTCTTCCTAATATCCAACCTAAACATCCCTTGCTGCAACTCAAGACCATTGATTCTTGTTCTGTCACCTGTCACCACTGAGAACAGTCTAGCTCCATCTTCTTTGGAACCACCCTTCAGATACTTAAAAGTTGCTATCAAATCCCCCCTCAGTCTTTCCTTCTCCAGACTACATAAGCCCAGTTCCCTCTGCATCTCATAAGTCATGTACCCCAGACATATAACCATTTTTGTTGCCCTCTGCTGGGCCCTCTCCATCTTGTCCACATCCTTTCTATAGTGCGGGGCCCAAAACTGGACACAGTACTCCAGATGTGGCCTCACCAGTGCTGAATAGAGGGGAATAATTACTTGCCTTGATCTGCTGGCAGTGCTCCTACTAATGCAGCCCAGTGTGCTGTTAGCCTTCTTGGCAACAAGGGCACACTGTTAACTCATCTCCAGCTTATTGCTCACTGTAATCGTCAGGTCCCTTTCTGCAGAGCTGCTGCCCAGCCAGTCAGCCCCCAGCCTATCCTGGTGCATGGCGTTGTTCTGTCCAAAGTGGGGGACTTGACACTTGTCCTTGTTGAACCTCATGAGACTTCTTTTGGCCCAATCCTCCAATTTGTCAAGGTCACTCTGAATCCTAGCCCTATTCTCCAATGTATCCACTACACCCCTCAGCTTGGTGTCATCTGTGAACTTGCTGAGGGTGCAATCCATTCCATCTTCAAGATTGTTAGTGAAGATATTGAACAAAACCAGCCCCAGGACTGACCCCGGGGGCACTCCACTTGATACTGCCTGCCAAGTAGACACTGAGCCATTGATTATGCTGTGTGAAACAGCAGAGTTCTGTTTTGACTTGAATTTCGATGGAACAATGTTTCGTTTTGAATTTCATTTCAATTTGAAACCGCTGTTTCAATGTTTTGCCCATAAGCTATAATGGGGAAGCTCAAAACAGCCCCAAACCTTGTCATTTCTGGCCTGATTTGGATGAAACTTGCAGGAATGGTAGCCCCTTCTGAGGGCATGAAGCCTGCCAAGTTTCAAGGAGATAGGTGCAGGGGTTTCAGGGAAACTGCACCTCAAAGTCTTGAAAGCAAAAAATTCATGTCATATGTATGTGTTAAGCCACAGCAGGGTGAAAGCTGCAGGCTTGGTAGCCCCTACTGAGGCCATGAAGCCTGCCAGCTTTCAAGGAGATAGGTGCAGGGGCTTCTGGGTTCTGGGGCCCTGCACCTCTGGCTGCTGACAGGCAAAACTCGTGACATACGTGCTTGTGGGACTATGTCTGCCTTGGGGATGTCTGCTAGACCCTGCTGCAGCCACAAAGCCTGCCAGCTGTCAAGGAGATAAGTGCAGGGGGAGTCTGGGTTCTGGGGCCCTGTACCTCTAGCTGCTGACAGGCAAAACTTGTGACATGGGTGGGTGACACTGTGTGTGTATGTTAAGATGCACCCTCACTCATAGATTCATAGATTCATAGATGTTAGGGCCGGAAGGGACCTCAATAGATCATTGAGTGCGACCCCCTGCATAGGCAGGAAAGAGTGCTGGGTTCAGATGACCCCAGATAGATGCTTATCTAACCTCCTCTTGAAGACCCCCAGGGTAGGGGAGAGAACCACTTTCCTTGGGAGCCCATTCCAGATTTTGGCCACTCTAACTGTGAAGAAGTTCTTCCTGATGTCCAGTCTAAATCTGCTCTCTGCTAGCTTGTGACTGTTATTTCTTGTGACCCCCAGGGGTGCCTTGGTGAGTAAAACCTCACCAATTCCCTTCTGTGCCCCCATGATGAACTTATAGGCAGCCACAAGGTCGCCTCTCAACCTTCTCTTGCGGAGGCTGAAAAGGTCCAGGTGCACTACGCTCTCCTCATAGGGCTTGGCCTGCAAGCCCTTAACCATACTCCTTGGTCCCTTCTCTGGACCCTCTCCAGGTTATCCGCATCCCTCTTTAAGTGCGGTGCCCAGAACTGCACACAGTACTCCAACTGCAGTCTGACCAGCACCTGATAGAGGGGAAGTATCACCTTTTTGGATCTATTCATCATGCATCTGCTGATGCACGATAAAATGCCATTAGCTTTTCTGATGGCTTCGTCACACTGACGACTCATGTTCATCTTGGAGTCCACTAGGACTCCAAGATCCCTTTCCACTTCCGTGCCACCCAGCAGGTCATTTCCTAGGCAGTAGGTGTGCTGGACATTTTTCCTCCCTAGGTGCAGCACTTTGCATTTCTCCTTGTTGAATTGCATTTTGTTGTTTTCTGCCCACTTGTCCAACCTGTCCAGGTCTGCTTGCAGCTGTTCCCTGCCCTCCGGCGTGTCCACTTCTCCCCATAGCTTTGTCTCATCTGTAAACTTGGACAGAGTACACTTCGCTCCCTCGTCCAAGTCACTGATGAAGACATTGAAGAGTATCGGTCCAAGCGCCGAGCCCTGCGGGACCCCACTTCCCACACCCTTCCAGGTCGAAACCGACCCATCTACCACGACTCTCTGGGTGCGACCCTCTAGCCAATTCGCCACCCACCGGACTGTGTAGTCATCCAAGTCACAGCCTCTTAACTTGTTTACCAGTATGGGGTGGGATACCGTATCGAAGGCCTTCCTGAACTCTAAGTATACGACATCCACCCCTACTCCTTTGTCCAGGCATTTCGTAACCTGGTCATAAAAAGAGACTAGATTAGTCAGGCATGATCTGCCTGCTACGAACCCGTGCTGGTTTCCCCTCAGCATAATTTGTCCTGCCAGGCTCTCGCAAATGTGAGCCTTGATAATTTTTCCAAAGACTTTGCCAAGGATGGAGGTGAGACTGACTGGCCTATAGTTGCCTGGGTCCTCCATCCTCCCCTTCTTGAAAATGGGGACCACATTGGCCCTTTTCCAGTCCTCCAGGACTTGGCCAGTGTGCCACGAGCGTTCAAATATTCCCGCCAATGGCTGTGCAATGACGTCAGCCAGTGCCTTCAGTACCCTCGGATGGAGCTCATCCGGGCCTGCCGACTTAAAGGCATCCAGTTCCTCCAAGTGACTCTGCACCATCTCAGGGTCTACGCATGGTAGTCTGGCACCTTGCTGCTGCCTCTCTACAATCCCAGTGAGAGACTTGTCTTGCCCCTCACTTAGGAACACTGAGGCAAAGAACTCATTGAGGAGCTCAGCCTTGTCCCCCCTGTCCGTCACCAATTGCTTCTGCCCATTTAGTAGGGGTCTTATTCCTCCCTGGGCCTTCCTTTTACTCCCTATATATCTAAAAAACAATTTCTTGTTATCCTTTACTTGGGATGCCATCCTCAGCTTCTTGGTAGCTTTGGCCCGTCTAAATGCCTCCCTACAAGCACGAGCAGAGGAGGTATATTCGTCTTTGGTGATCTCTCCCTGTTTAAATCGCATTCTATTATTTTCTGCCCATTTGTCCAACCTGTCCAGGTCTGCCTGTAGTTGTTCCCTGCCCTCCAGTGTGTCCACTTCTCCCCAGTTTTGTATCATCCACAGACTTGGACAGAGTACACTTCACTCCCTCGTCCAAGTCACTGATGAAGACATTGAAGAGTATCGGTCCAAGGACCGAGCCCTGCGGGACCCCACTGCCCATGCCCTTCCAGGTCGATACTGACCCATCCACCACCACTCTCTGGGTATGACCCTCTAGCCAGTTTGCCACCTATTGGACTGTGTAATCATCCAAGTCACAAGCCTCTTCATTTGTTCACCAGTATGGGGTGGGATACCATATCGAAGGCCTTCCTGAAGTCTAAGTAAATGATATCTACCCCTACTCCTGCGTCCAGGTGTTTTGTAACCTGGTCATAAAAAGAGACTAGATTAATCAGGCATGATCTACCTGCTACAAACCAGTGCTGGTTTCCCCTCAGCATAATTTTTCCTGCTGGGCTCTCACATATATGAGCCTTAATAATCTTTTCAAAGACTTTGCCAAGGATGGAGGTGAGACTGACTGACCTGTAGTTGCCTGGATCCTCCTTCCTCCCCTTCATGAAAAGAGCCACATTGGCTCTTTTCCAGTCCTCTGGGAACTGGCCCGTGCGCCATGAGTGCTCAAATATTCTTGCCAGTGGCTGTGCAATGACATCAGCCAGTGCCTTCAATACCCTCAGATGGAGCTCATCTGGGCCTGCCGACTTAAATGCATCCAGTCCTTCCAAGTGATTCTGACTATCTCAGGGTCAACGCTTGGTAGTCTGGCGCCCTGCTGTTGTCTCTCTACAATCCCATTGTGAGATTTGTCTTGCCCCTTGTTTAGGACCACTGAGACAAAGAACTCATTGAGGAGTTTAGCCTTGTCCCCCCTGTCTGTCACCAATTGCTTTTGCCCATTCAGTAGTGGTCTTATACTGCCTGGGCCTTCCTTTTACTCCCTATATATCTGAAAAACAGTTTTTTGTTATCCTTAACTTGGGATGCCATCCTCAGCTCCATGGTAGCTTTAGCCTTTCTAAGTGCCTCCCTACAACTGCGAGCTGAGGAGGCATACTCCTCTTTAGTAATCTCTCTCTGTTTCCACTGCTTATATGCCCCCCTTTTTGCCCTTAGGCTGCTCTGGATTTCTCTGGTCAGCCAAGGAAGCCTCTTGGCCCCTTTTCCCCCTTATTGGGATTGTCTCCCTTTGTGCCCGAAGCATCGCTTCCTTAAGGCACAGCCACCCTTCCTGGGCTCCCATCTCGTCAAATCTCTTACTCTGCAGTGCGTCATTGACTAAACGCCTGAGCTCGCTGAAATCAGCCTTCCTAAAGTCTAGCACTTCCACCCTACTAGTTACCTTTCCCACTCTACACCTTATGGTGAATTCTATTATTTGGTGGTCATTGTTCCCCAGGTGACTACTGATCTGTAGGTCCCCGACCATGTCATCCCCCCGTTGCCAATACCAGGTCCAGTAAGGCATTCCCCCTAGTGGGACCATGTACCTCCTGCGTCAGGTGGAGGTCCTGTACACAGGATAGGAACCTGCGTGAATGGTTGGAATTTGCTGTCTGCGTCTCCCAGCAGATGTCAGGGTAGTTTAGGTCCCCCATGACTACCGGTTCCCTAGTCTTTATGGTCTCCGAGAGCTGCCTCAGGAAGCTCTTCCTCTTGATATGGGGGGTAGCAGACCCCTACCACCAAATCCCTTTCCCCTTGACCTCCATGTATCCTAACCCACAATTATTGTACTTTCTCCTCCTCCGATTCCATTTTGATAAGGGCCAATGTATAACGTTCCTTGACATTGAGCGCAACCCCTCCCCCTCTCCTCCTTACTCTATCCTTTCTGTACAGTTTATAGCCCTCAATGTGTACCGCCCAGTCGTGGGTAGAGTCCCACCAGGTTTCTGTTAACCCCAAGGCAGAAAGCAGGGCAGTTCAAACAATTCTGCCTTTTATACAGTTTTTTCATCCCTCCCCCAGAGCACTGGGACTGGAAGGGACCTCAGGAAAGGATGACAGTCACTGGCCAGATACACAGTCAATAAAGAGAGCAGTCCTTCCCAACTCTTTTTCCCTCTTCCCCCTCCATCTCCTTACTTGAGTTTCTGTTTCCCTGCAGGCCAGACCAGCTTCAGCTTTGAAACTTGAAACGTTTCAAAAATTTTTAAATGTTTCGACTTGCCTCGTTTTGTTTTGAGGCTGTTTTGAAGCTGTTTCATTTAGATTTTGCTGTTTCAAGCTTGAAACAAGTCGAAACAAAACTGCCAGTGAAATTTCACACAGCCCTAATTACTGCCCGTTGAGCCTGATTATCTAGACAGCTTTCTATCCACCTTACAGTCCATTCATCCAACCCATACTTCCTGAGCTTGCTTACAAGAATGCTGACGGAGATGGTATCAAAAGCCTTGCTAAAATCAACATATGTCACTTCCACTGCTTTCCCTGCATCCACAGAGCTAATCATCTTTTCATAGAAGGTAATCAAGTCGATCAGGAAGGTAAGGTAATCAAGTTTGGCAGGCATGTCTTCCCCTTTGTGAATCCATGCTGATTGTTCCTGATCACTGTCTTCTTCTCCAAGTGTTTAAAAATGGATTCTTTGAGGACCTGTCCCATGATTTTTCTGGGGTCTGAGGTGAGGCTGACTGGTCTGTAGTTCTCTGGATCCTCCTTCTTCCCTTTCTTGAAGATGGGCACTACATTTGCCCTTTTCCAATGGTCCAGGACCTACCCTGATCACCACGTTTTCAAAGATAATGGCCAGTGGCTCTGCAGTCAGATCAGCCAATTCCATCAGCACCCCTGGATGTTGGAGTAAGTGTGTGTGTGTGTGTGTGTGTGTGTGTGTGTGTGTGTGTGTGTGTGTGAGAGAGAGAGAGAGAGAGAAGCATATTTCAAACAGAAGGCTGTCCATGAATTTTACTCACTGGGTTTCTTCAGATTATAAAATCAGAGACAAGCAGGACTGGACGGGACTTCAAGAAATCATCTAGTCCAATTTGAATGAACTATGGAGACTGCTTCCAGCCCTACTTCTCTGAATCCCCTGCCTGAGCAGGATCATCCCTGTCCAAATCATCTTATAAAAATCCATTGTCTAACCATTTGCAAAACTACACAGTTGACCCTGGCATGACCACAAGACATAACACCCTAGCTTGCCACAGCTAACCCAGAGGGACTAAGGTGGCCAATGTCTTGCTGCTGTGAAAGTTGTTAAAATAAGCTCGACAGATCCCAGGAAGAATGTCATACCCTTGCTACAGAGGAAGGCAAAATCTCCATAGTCCGTACCAGTTTGGCCACTGGATAAAATTCCCTCCTGAACCCAACTACGGCAATTGGTCTGACTCTCAGTGGAGGAACAAGAGACCCTCTAGCCAGGAACCTCTGGGTTTAAGTCCCAGGCAAGCATTATCTCAGAGTTGAGCTGCTGCTTCCAGTCCTTTCTCCTCTGTATTGTTTGCTCTGTTGCTGAAGGGTTTTGTTCACCATCTTCCTAGTTTAAAGCCCTCCATATTGCATTGGCATCCTTTAACATGTCCATTAGATAGATAAAATAGGAGACTCCCTGAGCAACCAGGGAGCCAGAGAGCAGGGGCTGCAAACAGGGTAGCCAGTTTGCTGGAAGCAAGAGGAGGAAGGGGAAGAGAAGCCAGGCACCAGGCAAAGTAAGTGATCCAGAGCTGCCTGTGCCTTTGGTTTGCTGAGTGTTTGTTTGGTGGGCTGTGTGTGTTTGGGGCATGTGTTCTGAGAAGCTGGAAGGCTTGCTGACTGAGTGATTGCTGATTGCCCAGTGACTGCTGCTTGAGCCTGACAGAAGCTCTAATGAGGGGGCAGAGCCAGTTCAGGCCCAGTAGGGTATAAATAGGAGACTCTCTGAGCAACCAGGGAGCCAGTGAACAGGGACTGCATGCAGCATAAGCAGTTTGCAGGACACTTTGCCCCCTTCTGACCCCCCAGGTCACAAAAGCATTGGATGCAGGTGTCGCCGTGGATGTAGTCTTTCTGGACTTCAGCAAGGCCTTTGACACTGTCTCCCACCCCATCCTCATTAAAAAACTAGGCGACTGTGGCATCGATGCCTACACAGTCAGGTGGATTGCTAATTGGCTGAAGGGTCGTACTCAGAGGGTGGTGGTGGACGGGTCATATTCGACCTGGGGGAAAGTGGGCAGCAGAGTCCCCCAGGGCTCGATCCTTGGGCCTGCACTGTTCAATTTCTTTATCAGCGATTTGGACAACGGGGTGAAAAGCCACCTGTTCAAATTTGCTGATGATACCAAAATTTGGGGTGAGGTGGGCACGCTAGTAGGGAGGGAAAGACTGCAGCAAGACCTGGATAGGTTGCAGGGGTGGGCTAACAAAAACAGGATGCGTTTCAATACGGACAAGTGCAGGGTGCTGCACTTGGGCAGTAGTAACTGGCAGCACACTTATAAGATGAGAAACTCCCTTTTTGAGAGCACGGAGGCAGAAAGGGATCTTGGAGCCATCATTGACTCCAAGATGAACATGGGCCAACAATGTGAGGTCACGGTCAGCAGGGCTAACTGGACCCTATCGTGCATCCACAGGTGCATCTCAAGTAGGGCCAAGGAGGTGATCCTCCCCCTCTACGCGACACTGGTCAGGCCACAGCTGGAGTACTGTGTCCAGTTCTGGGCACCCCACTTCAAGAGGGATTTGGACAACATTGAGAGGGTCCAGAGGAGGGCCACCCGCATGATCCGGGGACAGCAGGGCAGACCCTACAATGAGAGGCTACGGGACCTGAACCTGTTCAGCCTTCACAAGAGAAGGCTGAGGGGGGACCTTGTGACCATCTATAAACTCACTAGGGGGGACCAGAAGGGTTTGGGGGAGACCTTGTTTCCCCTAGCGCCCCCCGGGATAACAAGGAATAACGGCCACAAGTTGTTGATTAGGTTTAGATTAGACATCCGTAGGAACTACTTCACAGTTAGGGCAGCTAGGATCTGGAGCCAACTTCCAAGGGAAGTGGTGCTGGCTCCTACCCTGGGGGTCTTTAAGAAGCGGCTCGATGCCTACCTGGCTGGGGTCACTTGAGCCCAGTTTCCCTTCTGCCCAGGCAGGGGGTCGGACTTGAAGATCTACAAGGTCCCTTCCAACCCTACTTCTATGATTCTATGATTCTTCTGAGGGGACAGCCTTTCAGCTTGTTGTAAGGAAGCCTTCTGGGGCCAACAAGTAGTAAACAGGCCAGCTTCCAGGCAAGTTCGCTAGGGAAGGTGTGCTTGGAAGAAGGGCAGTAAGGGAAAAGAGACAGATTAAGAGATCCAGGGAAATGGTTGGAGTATGTCGCAATGCCAGAGTTACTGCTGCTGCCTCTGCTTGCACCTGTGAGGCTTCTGTCCAGGAAGGACTGCTCACCATTGAGGCTTCCACCTAGGTCCTGGCTTGGTGCTATGGGGACAGCAGCTAGCAGGTTCCTTCCAGTGATGGCCAGGTCAGGGAGTGCCTGCCATGTGAGTGGTGTCTTTCACGGCAAGGGAGGTACAGGAGGAGATGGTGAGGCTCCAAAGTATCCTCCACCATGAGGAGTTCATCGATTTGATGCTGGAGGAGACCTCCAGGACTGTGAAGGAAGAACTGCCAGAGGCAGTGCTAGAAAGAAAATGCCAATTTCCTAAATGATTACTTTGCATCAGTTTTCTACCTGCTGAAGGGGGTTACATTGTCAGAAAGGATGCAAAACACCTAGGAAGTGGGAGATGGGCCCAAAACTGATGTAGATCAGGTGAGGGAACATTTTGAGAGGCTAGACATCCATAAGTTCATGGGCCTGAATGGAACACACCCAAGAGTCCTAAAGGAGCTGGCAGACATTATAGCATGTCCTATGGCAAAGATATTTGAAAATTCAGGCACTTGGGTGAGGTTCCGGAAGACTGGAAAAGAGCCAAAGTGGTCCCAATCTTCAAGAAAGGAAGGAAGGAAGATCCAGGGAATTACAGGCCAATCAGTCTGATGTCCATCCCTGGGAAGACCTTGGAGAAAATCATCAAGGGATCCATCAGCAACAGGAAGGCAACTTTCTGAGCTTCAGCCAACATGGCTTTGCTGCTGGCAAGTCTTGCCTGACCAACCTCGTCTCCTTCTATGACCAGGTGACACATTGCCTGGACAAGTGAGATGAGGTTGATGTCATACATCTGGATTTCAAGAAAGCCTTTGATTTAGTCTGCCATGATGTCCTCATGGTTAAGCTGGGGAGCTGTGGCCTCGACCATCTCATGGTCCAGTGGCTGGGGAACTAGCTCTGGGGTTGGGTCCAAAGAGTACTAGTTGATGGGAGTGAATCAGTGTGGCGCAAGGTGACCAGTGGTGTCCCTCAGGGCTCAGTACTCAGGTTAGTACTCTTCAACATCTTCATTAATGATCTGGATTCGGGAGTCAGATGCGGACTGGCAAAGTTCGTGGATGACACTAAAATATGGGGGAAGACGGTCACACTGGAAGACAGTCTGGGGATACAGGGTGACCTGGACACACCCACAAGGTGGGCAGATCAAAACCTGATGGCATGCAATGTAGAGAAGCGCAGAGTGCTCCATCTTGGGAGGAAGAACCAGGAGCATACTTATAGGCTTGGCAGTGCTACACTCACCAGCACCACTACTGAAAGAGACTTAGGGGTCTTGATTGACCACAAGATGAATATGAGCCACCAATGTAATGACGTGGCTGGCAAAGCAAACCAAACGCTGGCATGTATCCACCAATGCATCTCAAGCAAAACCAGCATCATCCGCCCACTTTACTCGCCTTAGTGAGGCCGTAGCTGGAGTACTGCATCCAGTTTTGGGCCCCCCACTTCAGGAGGGATGTGGATAAGCTTGAGATAAGCTTGAGAGTCCAAAGGAGAGCCACGGCCAAGAGGGCAAGCCTTACGAGGAGAGGCTGAGGGACTTGGGACTCTTCAGCCTGGAGAAGAGAAGGCTCAGGGGGGACTTGGTGGCAGCCTACAAGTATGTAAAGGGGGTGCATCAGGACCTGGGAGAACAGTTGTTCACCAGGGCTCCCCAAGAGATAACAAGGTCTAACAGCCACAAACTCCTGGAAAGCTGATTTAGACTGGACATAAGAAAAAACTTCTTTACAGTCTGTGTGTCCAGGATCTGGAAGAGACTGCCCCCAGAGGTGGTGCAAGCACCTACTCTGGACTCATTCAAAAGGCATCTGGATGTTTATCTTGCTGGGATCATTTGACCCCAGCAGACTTCTTGCCTATGGCAGGAGGGATGGACTCAATGATCTTGCAAGGTCCCTTCCAGCCCCTAATGTCTATGAAATCTATGAAATCTAGGGAAGGGAAAAGACATGGACACCCAGGAGGGTTGAAGCTGGAAGCAGAAATCCTCTGGCAGTAAGCAGAAATGTTCACCTCCACCTGCAGCAGTTTGTCTGGAGAACAGATATGGAGTACTGGCAACAGAGGAAGGAGCACATTCCATTGGTGGAGGAAGACAGGCCAGGTCTCAGCAAGGTGGGAAGGATTGAGACCACTGCCATCAAAACGAAGCGACAAGTGGTGGTGGTTGGAAATTCCCATCTGCAGGGGGCAGGGGGAGCCATCTGCCAACATGACCTGTTATCTTGGTAAGTCTGCTACTTGTCCAGATCCAAAATGTCACAGAGGGACTACTGAGGCTCACCAAGCGCTCTGACTACTACCCCATGCTGCCAATGCAGGGAGACCACTGGATGTGATGTACCTTGATTTTAGCAAGGCTTTTGATATGGTCTCCCACAACATTCTTGCAGGCAAGCTAAGGAAGCATGGGCTGGATGAATGGACTGTAGGGTGGATAGAAAACTGGCTGAAGCATTGAGCTTGGAGGGTGGTAATCAATGGCTCAACATCTAGTTGGCAGCTGGTATCAAGTGGAGTGCCCCAGGGGTTGGTTCTGGGGCCAGTTTTGGTCAGTGTCTTTATCAGTGACCTGGAAGAGGGCATAAGAGTGCACCCTCAGCAACCTTGCTGATGACACCAGGCTGGGGGGAGTAGTAGACAGGCCGGAGAGTAGGGCTAGGATGCAGGGTGACCTAGACAAATTGGATGATTGAGCCAAAAGGAATCTCATGAGGTTCAACAAAGACAAGTGCAAAGTCCTGCATGGAGGACAGAAAAATCCCATGCACCAGTACAGGCTGGGGGCTGACTGGCTGGGCAGCAACTCTACAGAAAAGGACCTGGGGGCTACAGTGGACAATAAGCTGAATATGAGCCAACAGTGTACCCTTGTTTCAAAGACGGGTAGTGGCATGGTGGGCTGCCTCAGTAGGAGCACTGCCGACAGGTCAAGGGAAGTGATTATTCCCCTCTATTCAGTATCGGTGAGGCCACATCTGGAGTACTGTGTTCAGTTTTGCGCCCCCCCATAGAAAGGATGTGGACAAACTGGAAAGGGCCCAGCAGAGGGCAACAAAATGGTGAGGGGGCTGGGGGACATGACTTATAAGGAAAGACTGAGGGAACTAGGCTTATTTAGTCTACAGAAGAGGAGACTGAGAGGGGATTTGATAGCAGGATTCAACTACCTGAGGGGGGGTTCAAAAGAGGATGGAGCTAGACTGTTCTCAGTGGTGGCAGATGACAGAACAAGGAGCAATGGTCTCAAGTTGCAGCAAGAGAAGTTTAGGTTAGATATTAGGAATTTTCTTACTAGGAGGGTAGAAAACACTGGAACAGGTTACCCAGAGTGGTGGTGGAATCTCCATCCTTGGAGGTTTTTAAGAACCAGCTATGATCTAATTGAGGGTGGTCCTGCCTTGAGCAGGGGGTTGGACTAGATGACCTCCTGAGGTCCCTTCCAACCCTAATTTTCTGTGATTTTAAAGCCTTTAGAAGCAAAACCAAGATTGTCCTCTTTATAATAGGGGACCCTTGCATTCAAGAATTGGCACAGAGGATGTTAGAATACTTTGAAATACTGACTGTGCACTTTTTGACACAAAGTTGTTGTTTTGCAATACAGAGATGCTGTGTCGTTATGAGGAGCTTGGTATCACAATGAAAATCTTTTATTTTGTTTTAGAACCAGAGTACAGGAATGCATAAAACAATGTGATCATGATGTGCTGCACTGTGATGCTATAATGACATTATGTTGCCAGTATGGCAATGTCATACACAATGCAGTGAACATGCATGGTCTTTGCAAAGATTGTGTGTGTGTAATTATAGTAATTAATAATACAAAAATCTAAAAAAGAAATATTAGGGTATGAATACAGCTAGTGGGGGCTGATTCACCCTGCGATGCTTTAAGCCTTTTTCCTGTTCTTGTATAAACGTGCACAGTGGATATTTGACAGGGCCTTGGTACAGAATACTTTGTGGGCTGCACAAATGTTGGTTCGTTTAGTGCTAGATTGCAGTCACACCTTCATCTTGAGTGGCACATCTGTGGGGAGTGGCCACACCTTAGTGGAACAGGAGCTGGGTTATGTGTATCAAGAGATTTCCTGCCCTGGAGCGGTGTAACTTTAAGCTGCCTAATGAATGCTTTAAACCATTTAAAGGTGTTAACATGTGGACAATCCAGGGGTTAAGAACTCCAGGAACTGCTCAAAATTAACATGCAACAAGGCCCACAGTGAACACTCTAGGAGCTGTTGCAAAACCATCCTGTAATAGGGATGTCTACCCTTTTAAGAAGCAAGTTAGCTGTGATGAAAAAGCCCAACTACAGATCATTTGAATAAATAGGAGGTGTCTCAGCAGGAGCTATAAAAGCTCCCAGGAGAATAAGCAAAGAAGAGGAAGCAAGCTGTAAGTGGAACAGCATGCTGCAAGGAGTAGCCAGGTTACTGTGCTGTGACCAAAGCAAAAGGGGCTCCCTCTTGTGTCTAGTTTTGTTTATTTAAGAGAGACTGTACTTTGTTGGGAGCACTGACTGAGGAGCTTCTCAGGGAGTGAACTTGCCTCTAGTAGCCAGCAGACTAAGCAACCTGCTTATATATCTGGTGTATAATACTAGCTACACAAGAGATGCATTGTATATCATGCTCTTGCACTACTTAAACAATGAACTCTGTATAAGAGGCTTCTGAAATCAAGGCTACAAATATGCAATTTTATTGTGGCCTGAAATATGCCCAAGTTATATTTTCTGTGACAAATTCATAAGCAAGTTTCTCTTTTAGGCTCTAGCACTCAATGCTATGCTTAAAGTCAAAAGAAATATTTAGTTTGTAAGCCACCCCCAGGAGAAAGATTAGGAAATTCTGAAAGTACTGTTTTCTTTTCAGCTTAAATTCTGTGTGTGAAATTTTTCCAAGTGTATTATACGGCACAAGTTAAATTTGTGCTGATGCTCATGCAGAAGCACTGGATAGCAAGAGAAAGATTGAGAAGAGACAACTGTACAACTATCTGAAGGGCATAAACACCAGGGCAAGTAACAGGAATTGTTTTATAAGCTCTGAGAAGATAAAACTAGGACTACAAGGATGGCTGAATATCAGGAAAAAATATCTCAACATTATAGTTCAAATTGAATAATCACCACATGGAAGGGGAAGATACATTGCTGAGGACATTTAATGCCAGACTCTAGAACAGATCCTAAGGAAAATCTGTCTCTGAAATCCAAGGGCGTTTTTACACGTGCTCTGGAGTGAAGGGGGTGGGAAGGGGAGCACTTTAATTAAAGTGGTTCAGAGAGCATCTCTAATTAAAGTGCTTGCAGCATCTCAATGGCAGCAGGGGCGCTTTATCTAAAACTCACATGAGCTTTAGTTAAAGCACCCTTGCCACTGTTTTGAATTGTGGGGATGCCAAGGCAGAGGCTGGCTTGAGCGCAGTAATTATCATGCTCCAGCAGGCTCTATTAATCAAGTCTGGTCGGAGGTGCTGTAGTTACTGTGTGTCAGAGAAACCTCCATGCTCATGTACAGGCAGCCCAAGTGACAGGCTGCATAGGACTTACAGGTTTCTCCCACTTGGGGTTCTGTCACTGGGCTGGTCTCTTCAAAAAAGCCTTGTGGAATCAGAAAAAATAAATGCCTTAAACTTTGATCATACAAGTTATAAGATGACATAACTGCTTTGTGGGGAATTGCTGGCTCTGTATAGTAGAACAGATAAGGGAAAGTGTTTGTTCTTTGTAACTCCTCTGCAACTGCTTCCCTCACGGTCTTGAAGATAGCAGAAAAGAAAAAAAAAAAGTATGTACAACTCTGATTTCCAGGTGCAAGAAGGAGGTTTGTGAACTAACCTCGTCTCCCCCATGGTTCCCATCCTGATAACAGCAAAGCAGTATGAGTTAATTCATAGATTCACAGATGCTAGGGCCGGAAGGGACCTCAATAGATCATCGAGTCCGACCCCCTGCATAGGCAGGAAAGAGTGCTGGGTTCAGATGACCCCACCTAGATGCTTATCTAACCTCCTCTTGAAGACCCCCAGGGTAGGGGAGAGCACCACCTCCCTTGGGAGCCCATTCCAGACCTTGGTCACTCAAACTGTGAAGAAGTTCTTCCTAATGTCTAGTCTAAATCTGCTCTCTGCTAGCTTGTGGACATTATTTCTTGTAACCCCCGGGGGCGCCTTGGTGAATAAAACCTCACCAATTCCCTTCTGTGCCCCCGTGATGAACTTATAGGCAGCCACAAGGTCGCCTCTCAACTTTTTCTTGCGGAGGCTGAAGAGGTCCAGGTGCCCCAGTCTCTCCTCATAGGGCTTGGCCTGCAAGCCCTTAACCATACGCGTGGCCCTTCTCTGGACCCTCTCCAGGTTATCCACATCTGGTGCCCAAAACTGCACACAGTATTCCAACTGCGGTCTGACCAGTGCCCGATAGAGGGGAAGTATCACCTCCTTGGTTCTGTTTGTCATGCATCTGCTGATGCACGATAAAGTGCCATTAGCTTTTCTGATGGCTTCGTCACACTGCCGACTCATGTTCAACTTGGAGTCCACTAGGACTCCAAGATCCCTTTCTGCTTCCGTGCCACCAAGCAGGTCATTCCCTAGGTAGTAGATATGCTGGATATTTTTCCTCTCTAGGTGCAGCACTTTGCATTTCTCCTTGTTGAATTGCATTCTGTTGTTTTCCACCCATATGTCCAACCTGTCCAGGTCTGCTTGTAGTTGTTCCCTGCCCTCCGGTGTGTCCACTTCTCCCCACAGTTTTGTGTCATCCGCAAACTTGGACAGAGTACACTTCGCTCCCTCGTCCAAGTCGCTGATGAAGACATTAAAGAGTATCGGTCCAAGGACCGAACCCTGCGGGACCCCACTGCCCACACCCTTCCAGGTCGATACCGACCCATCCACTACGACTCTCTGGGTGCGACCCTCTAGCCAATTCACCACCCACCAGACTGTGTAGTCATCCAAGTCACAGCCTCTTAACTTGTTTACCAGTATGGTGTGGGATACCGTACTGAAGGCCTTCCTGAAGTCTAAGTATACGACATCAACCCCTAATCCTGTGTCCAGGCGTTTTATAACCCGGTCATAAAAAAGAGACTAGGTTAGTCAGGCATGATCTACCTGCTACAAACCCGTGCTGGTTTCCCCTCAGCATAATTTGTCCTGCCAGGCTCTCGCAAATGTGAGCCTTGATAATTTTTTTGAAGACTTTGCCTAGGATGGAGGTGAGACTGACTGGCCTGTAGTTGCCTGGGTCCTCCTTCCTCCCTTTCTTGAAAATGGGGACCACATTGGCCCTTTTCCAGTCCTCCGGGACCTGCCCCGTGTGCCACGAGTGGTCAAATATTCCCGCCAGTGGCTGTGCAATGACGTCAGCCAGTGCCTTCAGTACCCTCGGATGGAGCTCATCCGGGCCTGCCGACTTAAAGGCATCCAGTTCCTCCAAGTGACTCTGCACCATCTCAGGGTCTACGCATGGCAGTCTGGTGCCTTGCTGCTGCCTCTCTACAATCCCAGTGAGAGCCTTGTCCTGCCCATCATGTTTGTTTGTAACTGCTTTTCCTAGCAAACTCCACTATATGATCATGTGAATTGTAAGCGACTGTTAAAAAGTATATAAGTCTCCTGATTTTACTCTTGGGGGGGAACCCCTTCCAAAATTTTCTGTCTGGTAATCCTGTCTGGTACTGTACGTTCTGTTCAGGGAGAATCTGTCTGAATCACCTCCATCCAACAGCACATTGGGCTTGCAGTTAGTTAACTGAGGCAATGTGGGAGGGGGTCTGGCTGACTGAATGGATATGTGTGTGTGTATTTAGAAATATGAGCCACTGACCAGGTCTGGGACTACGGTTTGGTTCAGCCGCTCCAATTCTGCCTGACAGGGCAGTTTTGAAAGCAAGGGGGCCCAACTGGAACCTCATGACCCAGTGGACAGGGCATCAGAGTGATTTTGTCTTTTCCAAACCCCTTATCCCAGTAGCTTCTGCCAAAACAGAAGTGAAAGGATCCCTTTTGTGTTTCCCTCCCCATTTCCATTTTATGAGCTCGTGTCGGGTCAGAAGCCTTTTGTCTGGGCGGTGAAAAACTGCGGGGCAAGGCACTGAGCGGCCCGGACATCCTAAATAAGCCTATCTTATGTCTCCCCGTGTGACTGAAAATGGGAACAGGTCTGTCAAAACAAGTTCCAGTCCCCACTAAGGGGACTCCGGCGTACTTTATGTACACACACTATTCTCCCGAGGCTTGCAAGTACCTGGATAAGTGGAACTGGTATACTAAGGGTGATCCCGTGAAGCAATTTCCACAGGAAGGAACATCTGATCAGGATAAAATAGTGCACTTAAGAGGGGCTTTAGAGTCCCGTGGATCCAAAACACCATGAAACCAGTGGGACGGGTTCTTTTATTGGTATGATGAGATGTCCAAAAGGCAGACAGAATCTCAAACTAGAAGTCTAAAAGACACTCAAGAAAAATTAAAACAGCAGTTAAAAGCTGTTCGGGAGAAATTGGCTGCTCCCCCAAATTACACGCCGGCCACCGCTCTGATGTATCCAGCATTGCCCGGGGCGCCCCCGCCGCCGGAGCCAGCAGAGGATATCCTTGACTTTTGTTCGAACCCTGCTCTCCTGGGGCTCCCACATCAGCAACAACCAGTTCAACATCAGGCTGCAGCCCAGGCTAGTAACCCATTAGCTGAAGCTCCTTTGGTAAACTCATCCATGGAGCTTAATAGTCCAGACTCATCCACCATATCTGCCACTCAATCATCACCAGTGTGGCAATTTACTCCTGGGTCACAACCCACCACAAGTGTATTTAGAAGAATGGGAATAGGCACGGAAAGATCTCCCATCAATCTTAGATCCCGAGCTGCACAAGTTTACCCCCTAAGACAAATGCCAGGCATTGGCACCGATGGACAAAATATAGTAACCGTGCACGTACCCTGGACTCCAGGTGATCTCTACAATTTAACTAAAAAAATTCCCCAAAATCAGGGAAGACCCAGAAAAATTTCAGGAAGAATTGCAGACTGTTCTAAATTGTTATAATCCAACATGGGCTGACATTAATCAGCTCATGCGATCCATTTTGCCCAAGGAAACTATGCTGCGTCTGTACGTTGCCTGTACTTGGCCAGATCAAAACCCAGGGACTGGCCAAGACTTTATTGACAAAAGAAATGCTTTGGTTCGGGCAGTTCTCACAATTTGCCCGAAAAAGGCAGACTGGATCAAAATAAATATTTGTAAACAAAACAAAAATGAACACCCCAGTGACTATTTGGAACGCCTCAAACAGGCATTTGAATGATATTCAGGAATGGATGACCTGGCTGGAAATGCTAAACAAGCAATAGTGGCTGCATTCGTCCAGGGACTTAACCGTAAAATTGCTGAGAAAATTCAAACAGTAATTACTGGCTGGGAAACTAAAGATTTGACTGAAGTCCTTGCTGCGACTAACCATTTTCACAACAAATTGGAACGGTCTAAAGACAATGCCAAGTTTAAGTTAATGGCCTTACAGATTTCTCAGTTGCAGGGTCCAGGTAGAGGAAGGGGATGAGGATGAGGAAGGGGAGGCCCAGGTAGATTCAGGGGAAGAGATAGATCCTTGGGCCCAAAAAACCCAGGCTATAGGAACCAATGTCATTATTGCAAGCAAGAAGGACATTGGAAATCAGAATGCCCCAACCGCCCTGGCCAAAGACCCAGACCCCAGGCCCCACCTCGTCTTCCTGTCAATTTTCCCAATGTTGAATAGGACAGCCTGAGGGACAGTGACATAATCACTCGTTTGCTTGCTACTGACCAATCTGGTCCGTTTGTTGAATGCCTTATTTCTGGTAAACCTGTCTCCTATCTTGTTGATACCGGAGCTTCCAGCTGCATGCTAAAGGCTACTGAATTTCCTTTCCTACCTCATTGTCCTGAAACTGTAAATGCTGTCAGTATAGGCGGACAACCTATCCCACATCCCGTCTCTGAACCTGTCTCCATCTCTATTGGCCCTTTGTCTGAAAATCATGCCTTTCTTCTTAGCCCCTGTGCACCTGTCAACCTTCTTGGAAAGGATTTGCTGTGTAAACTGGGATGCGTGATTTATTGTAGCCCAGATGGTGTTTACCTTTAGGTACCGAAACATAGGGAAACCGAGCTTGTGGCTTTGCTAACCCAGGAGTACTGTGATCCTGACACTTCCTACTTGCAAGAGGAACTGTTGGCATGAGTACCTCCGCAGCTGTGGTCCACCCATGCGAATGAAGTGGGGCACATGCTGAGTGCTGAACCAGTGCATATCACCCTGAACCCTGCCAAGCCACTTCCTCGTGTCCCACAGTACCCCATCTCAAAGGAAGCTGAGGAAGGGATGAAGCCTGTCATTTCCTCACTCCTTGAGCAAGGGATTATTGTCCGAATACGCTCCCCTTGTAACACACCTATCCTACCTGTCAAGAAACCTGGTAAAGATACTTATCGCTTTGTGCAAGACCTTCGAGCTGTAAATGCTGCTGTTTTACCTGCTTTCCCCGTGGTCCCTAACCCCGCCACTATTCTTTCCTGTATCCCTTCAGATGCTACATATTTCACAGTAGTGGACCTTTGTTCTGCTTTTTTCTCTATCCCCGTTCAGCTGTATGGTGAAAAGCATCGCCCAATTCCGTATTACAGCTCTGCCCTTGATCCCGTGGCTGCAGGACTTTATCCTTACCTCCGTTCAGTTGCAGCTGCTGCCTTGTTGGTTGAAAAGGCAGATACTCTAGTTTTGGGACACTCTTTAACCGTTGCAGTTCCACATGCTGTGATGGCCCTTCTCCTCAAGGGCAAAACTCAGCACATTTCCAATTCCCGTCTTACTAAGTATGAGAAACTTCTATTGTCAGCTGCAAATGTAACCTTAAATCGCTGTTGAATTCTGAATCCTGCGTCACTTCTGCCAATCGCCTCTGACGGTGAGCCTCATGATTGCCTGTCTGTCACAACTCAGTTGTTAACCCCTCGAACTGACCTCAAGGACATTCCTATCCCAAACTCTGACCTTGTTTTGTTTGTTGATAGTTCCTGTCTTAGAAATGATGCAGGCAAATTAGTTGCGAGATATGCAGTATGCACTCAGTATGCTGTTTTAGAAGCCTATTCTCTACCCCAAGCTCTTTCTGCTCAAGTTGCTGAACTAATTTCTTTAACACGTGCTTGCATTCTTGCGAAAAATCAAACCATAACCATTTATACTGACTCTAACTATGCTTTTGGTGTTGTTCATGATTTTGAACAAATCTGGAAACAAAGAGGGTTCCTCACTTCATCAGAGATGCAAATCAGTCATGGTTGTTATGTAAAAGCGCTCTTAGAAGTTGTTCAATTGCCTTCTGCTATTGCTATTGTTAAATGTAAAGCTCATGAGAAACCCTTTGATGATGTCACATGAGGAAATGATCTGGCAGACCGTTCTGCCAGAAACGCAGCCCTTTCTGGCCCACAGGCTCCTAACTCTGTTCTTGTTTGTTTTTCAGCAGACCAGTCTCCTTTCTAGCCTTTCAAGCCTGGCCCTTCTTCAAAATCAGGTCCCAAAAAAGGAAAAAGATGACTGGCTGCATGCAGGATGTTCACTGCACCCTCTCTCTGGCGCTCCCCGGACGGCCGCCTGGTGGTGCCTAGAGAGCTTTTGCCATATCTTGCTCGTTTGACTCATTCAGTAGCCCATACGAGCAAGGGGGGCATGGTTGCTGCAGTACAAAGAGATTAGTTTGCCCCAAATTTTCCTTCCATGGCACAACAGTACTGTAGCTCCTGTCCCATCTGTTTAGCTCACAACATTGGGCAACGGGTAAAAACGACACCCCTAGCCCATTCCCCTCCACGGGAACTGTTTGTGAATCTACAAATTGATTTCGTGCAGCTACCTAAATGCTGTTCTTATAAGTACATTCTTGTTATTATTAATATGTTCTCTAGATGGGTAGAAGCCTACCCATGCATACATGCTGATTCCATCACTGTAGCAAAGAAATTGCTCAAAGAATTCATCCCTAGATTTGGATTGCCCCTCACAATAGATAGCGACCGAGGCACCCATTTCACAGGACAGATAGGAAAAAATATCTGCCAAGCACTCAACATACAGCAACACCTACACTGTAGTTATCATCCACAATTGTGTGGTGCTGTAGAGCGTAAAAACTCTGATTTGAAAACGTGCATTTTGAAAATTTGTGCTGAAACAGGCCTCAAATAGCCTGATGCCCTGCCCATTGCTCTTATGCACATTAGGAACACTGTTAACAGAAAACATGGCCTAACCCCTTATGAAATACTCATGGCATGATCCATGAGGATGCCAGCCACACCACCTGTTGCCCCACACCAAACAGACTTACAATTAACTGATGAAACTGTACTAAATTATTGCAAGGCATTAATGAAGTATGCCAAGTCTGTTCATTCACAGGTCCAAAAAGCCTTACTTCAACCACCAGATGTTCCCTGTCACAACCTCGAACCAGGAGACTGGGTCTACATAAAGGTCTATCAACGGAAAAACGCACTTCAACCCAGACGGACGGGACCTTTTTAGGTACTTCTGACCACTAATACTGCTGTTCGTTGCCAAGGTCACCAAACGTGGACTCACACCTCACACTGGAAGAAGGTATCACCTCCATTGGACCCTGAAGCAGCTGAATTCCAACCAAGGTTGGGACCTTTCCCTGAGGCCAAGGACAAAGCCCCTCAGGACCTCACTCAGGCAAGTGAGGCGCATCAGGGTGCAAGTGCTAGTAACCTCTCCCCTGAACCCAACACCTCAGCCCAGCCGGATTCATCAGTTGAAGAATGAAGATATCATCTCTGGCCTCAAAGAAAATAAATGGTCCCATTCGGAAGATCACCACCTCGATCAAGACCAAAAGCCGACGTTATCAGTCCTTTAGGTAACCTGAGCCCAGAGGACGAAGAAAGACTTTGGCTGCCATCCTGGCTTTGGCTGGATAGCAGCCAAACGTGGTCCGTCCTATACGATGCATGTCAACCGAAAGTGCCGGATAAGGCAGAACACCTGTTCAGATTTGAGTACGCTTTCCGCCCCAGGCCTTTACTGGCTCTGCAGAAACAGGGCTCATAAAACCTTGCCCTGGAATTGGGTGCTGGCATGCACTCTTGGACCTGTTATCCCTGGGTTCAAATGCGTAGTGCAATATATCTGGAACAAGTAAAAAATTTCAACCATCACATAAAAGGGCAGTTAACCCCTTAGCTACTAGAAACACAGGGTTCCATCGATTTGTGAAAACCTTAATATCGTGGCTTGGAGTAAGAGAATTGGAACTAGCCATAATTAACTTTTCAGCCACAATGGAAGCTATGGGAATGCCACTGCGGATGCAATTCAGGCTCTGCAAGAAGAGATTTCCCAGATCTCACAAGTAACTATACAACACTGCATAGCCCTAGATTACGTATTGGTATCCCAGGGAGGAGTATGTGCCTTAGTAAACTCCACCTGTTGTGTCTATGTCAATCAGGACATGCGAATAGAAACCGACATTCATAAAATTCAGAATCAGTTAAGGGTCCTACATCAAGTGGCCTCAAAAAATACCAACTGGGGTCTAAAAGAAATGTAGTCTTGACTAACCTCCTGGCTCCCAGATTTCGGAGCCCTTAGTAAAGAAAATCCTGTATGGAATATTGTTTGTCTTGATAGTTCTGACAATGTTTTATGTCTTAGTGCAACTGATCCTCTGCTGCGTGAAAGTCAGCAAGAAAAGCTTTAGCAAAGCAAGAAAACACACGGCAGAGTCTAGAATAATGGTGTTACAAAAGTGTAAGCAGATTGAAAGAAAACATGAGAGGCTGCATGATGAAATAGAGGGACTCATGAGAATGGAAGTTTAAGGCTAAAGTGAGACTAAATAGTCTCAAAGGGGGGACTGTGGAATCAGAAAAAATAAATGCCTTAAACTTTGATCATACGAGTTATAAGATGACATAACCGCTTTGTGGGGAATTGCTGGCTCTGTATAGTAGAACAGATAAGGGAAAGTGTTTGTTCTTTGTAACTCCTCTGCAACTGCTTCACTCACCGCAGCCTTGAAGATAGCAGAAAAGAAAAAAAAAAAAGTATGTACAACTCTGATTTCCAGGTGCAAGAAGGAGGTTTGTGAACTAACCTCGTCTCCCCCATGGTTCCCATCCTGATAACAGCAAAGCAGTATGAGCTAATGTTTGTTTGTAACTGCTTTTCCTAGCAAACTCCACTATATGATCACGTGAGTTGTAAGCGACTGTTAAAAAGTATATAAGCCTCCTGATTTTACTCTTGGGGGGGAACCCCTTCCAAGTGCTTGGGAAATCCTTGTCACTTTGGAGTCCCCCCTACAGCTGTAGTTTCCAGTTACAGCTGTATTTGAATAAAAGCTTCTGCTGACCTGACCCAAAAGTATGCTGTGTGTGTTTCCACGACAGCCTGGTCCCCCTAAAAAAGCACAGAGGCTTAGCAAGCAGTCTAGGACATGATTAATGGCTTCCATGGGCTTGATTAAACTCATGAATGCCATTAACCACATCTTAGACTGCTTAATAACGTGGGAATTAATGGCTTCCATGGACTTAATCCTCTGATCAAGCCTGGGAAAGCCATTAATTGCTGTTAACAAGCCATGGTTTAGTGTTATCTATCAATCTCTGGGGAGGGAGGGACTTCTGGGGCCGTTGGCCAAACAGAGGCATGGGGGGGGGGGGGGGGGGCACCGCTCTCTGCTGTGAAAATGACACCTGACACCATGCTCAGACCACAAAATCGGGGGGGCAGCCCCTATTTGTGGAATACACTGACTTCCTGTTACTCCTTGTAACAGGCTCCACCTCCAAACAGCAGCTATGGCACCAGACTAAATCTGTCATTCATGCTCTGGCTTCTCAGAGTACCACTTTGCTACCTTGCCTATTATGCCCTGATTGTAAGTGATTATGAATTTGGAAGGCTGACCTCTGAATACCAGTTTTCACCAGATTGCTTCACTCTGCCCTGCTCATCATCATGCCTCCATGGTCTGACTTGATTCCTGTCTTTACAAGGCATTACTCTTTGTACCCTGCTTTCCTAGTCTCTCTGTCTAGGATTTACTTTCCCTCTCTCTCTGACTCTCTAGGGCATCCTACTGTCTGCCCTTTTCAGGGTTCCCTCTTCCTCTGGCACTCTCTTAACTAAGTAATCCTTTCCTAGAACTTGAAGTCTCACACCAGCCTGCAGTTCAGCCAACTGACTGGTTACTCTTAGGTCTGGTCTCTAGCCTCTTCTTCAATCAATCATCTTTCTTTGGTTCACGCTTTATCATTAGCCTTTCTGTATAGTTCATTTGGCTTTCTTGCCCTCTCTACTCAAGCTATGGCCTTACTTGCCCTCTCAGTACAGTCTATGGGGTTTCTTGTCAGCTCTACCTCAGTTTACCAGAGTCCAGGTTGGTACAACCTCCCTACCAGTCTCTTTCGGGCTCCCCATCACTAGCTCCCTGACTAGCAGTTTCACTGCCAGCTTTAAGCGAACAGTTCAAAATACAGAGTGCCTTCCCAGGCCATACTACCTTCGGTAAACCACACCACCTCAATAATGCTTTCCCCAGGGCATCCCTTCAGGGCTGTCCTATTCAGCCATGCCCATGCCTCACAGCCAAATGGCTGACAAACAAATTGATCCAAACCAAATTCATCCAAATCTTCAGCATCCTGTATTCCCATGACCTCTTTTCTCTTCAGTGTTTAGGGTCAGTCTTGCTTCTCTGGCTCAGACCCCGGCTTACAGTACTCTGGGCTCCATCCCTTCTGGTCACATGGGTTTCCTCTTAGCCTACTAATCAGCTCACTCTCCTTTGGTGCAATCTGCTTAGCTGTACTTCAGGGTACTACACAGTAGGGCTGTGCGAAATGGCACCGTTCCGTTTTGACTTGTGTTTCGATGGAACAGTGTTTCATTTCAAATTTCATTTAGATTCGAAACCGCTGTTTCATTTCATTGAAACAGTTTCGCTGTTTCAGTGCTCTTTCACCATTTCGCCCATAGGCTATACTGGGGAAGCTCAAAACAACCTATCAGGTCACTTCTGGCCTGATTTAGATGAAACTTGCAGGAATGATAGCCCCTTCCGACGGCATGAAGCCTGCCAAGTTTCAAGGAGATAGATACAGGGGTTTCAGGGAAACTGAACCTCAAAGTCTTGAAAGCAAAACTCATGTCACATATATGTGTTAAGCCACAGTGGGGTCAAAACTGCAGGCATGCTAGCCCCTGCTGAGGCCACAAAGCCTGCCAAGTTTCAAGGAGATAGGTGCAGGGGTTTGGGGGAAACTGCACCTCAAGCTGCAGACAAGCAAAACTCATGATATGGGTGACACTGTGTGTGTTAAGGCACAGCAGGGTGAAAGCTGCAGGCCTGCTAGCCCCTGCTGAGGCCACGAAGCCTGCCAGCTTTCAAGGAGATAAGTGCAGGGGTTCTGGGGCCCTGCACCTCTAGCTGCTGACAGCCAAACCTTATGATGTGGGTGCTTGTGCAACTGACTGTGTCTGTCTTAGGGCACAGGTGGGTGAAAACTGCAGGCCTCCTAGGCCCTGCTGCAGCCACAAAGCCTGCCAGCTGTCAAGGAGATAGGTGCAGGGGTTCTGGGGCCCTGCACCTCTGGCTGCTGACAGGCAAAACTGGAACATACAGCTCAATAACTGACACCAAGGCAGAAAGCAGAGCAGTTCAAACAATGCTGCCTTTGCTTATGCAGTTTTTCCATCCCACACCCCCAGAGCACTGGGTGCCAATGCTTCTGAAGGGACCTCAGGGAAGGATGACCATCACTGGCCAGCTACACAGTCAATAATGAGAGCACTCCTTCCCTCTCCCTCTCCCTACTTTAGTTTCTGTTTCCCTGCAGACAAATCCAGCTTGAGCTTCGAAACATTTTGAAATTGCCTCATTTTGTTTTGAGGCTGTTTCAAAGCTCTCTGTTTTGTTTTGATTTTGCTGTTTCAAGCTCAAAACTAGTCAAAACAGCATTGAAATGAAACTGCCGGTGAAATTTCTCACAGCCCTACTACACAGCTACCTCCATGGAGCTCTGCTCCTATAGATTACTGCAAGGCAGCATACCCCTAGACAGCTGCTTGCAGCTTTGTGGCTCCTGTCTTTATCTTCCCTTGGCTGCTTAGTTTCCTGCAGGTGACCCTACCTCGCCTGCCTGCAACAAATTGCTCTCTCATTCTTGAAGTAACAGGGATAAAGGGGGCTGCTACACTCCTATCTAATAGAAAAGAGGAAACATTGAAGTGTACATTTCGATCACTTTCTTGTAGTAAAGTTGATGAAGTGCCCTGAGATTGACAGGGGTGCATTTTTTCTATGTGGTGTGAGACAAATTTGACAAAAGATGCAAGTTTTATGTAGTCATGTAAAAAAGGGCTGGATAGAAAAGTATTCCATATTTTTTGGCATTTCAATAGTTTTTACTGCTCTGCACCAAGACAAAACCAGGACCTTTCAGAACTTTTTGCAAAGTAAAATGTGTGAGTGGGACCAATCCCAGAACAACTAGTAGTGCAGTGCCTAGAGGCGACTCACCTGTGATGTAAAAGGCCCAGGGTGACTTGCTTCATTTGCTGTATTTAGAGCTGATCTGTGAACATGAGGTTCTTACCTGTGTCTCCTAGTAATTAAGTTATTGGCTATTTGTCTAGTTTTGACTTCCAGCCATTGAATCTTGTTATACTTTTGTCTGCTAGACTGAAGGCCCTTTGTTACCAACCTTCTAATTTATTTCCATGGAGAAACTGTGATTGTTTCACCTGCTAACAATATCATTGTTAAATTAGGGCAACTGAGTCCACAAGGTCTTTTCATGTATTACATTCCTTAAATTATTTTAATGGATCTCCTCCATGGAATAGAGTCATACTTAGGCACCTAAATCCACTTAGATTCCCAATAGGGAGAATAGAATCTGGCCCTAAACAGGGTATAATGGTAACATCTGTGTCAAACAGATGTGCTACAACCTCCTTCCATGAATCAAGGCTTCCATGAATTACATTAGTCATTTTAGCCTCAGCACCACACTGGGAACTCATGCTTTAACTAATTATCCACAACAACCCCCAAGTTCTTTTCAAAGTCACTGCTTTCCAAGATGGAGTCTTGTCCCTGTAACTGTGGTCATTGTGAGGTGAATCTCTCCATTTCTGCTGATGGAGCTGTTCCACTTTTTCTAGTACAATGGATATTTATACAGAGAGACTGACTGTATGACAGTTATGGCACATACCTGAAATGTGGGAGACTTACATGCACCCTGCTGCTTCACATCCAGCAAACTTGAACCAGAGTCTTTTTCATCTCAGATAAGTGCTTTAAGCACATGGGCTATCATCTGTCTGGGGATAATATGCCCTCTCATTTTGACTGGAAATTCCATTCTAGGCTGAAGAAATCTTCCCAACAACAGCTGTGCTGAAACCAACCCTATCCTACAAGTTTCAATTCTGATAAATTGGCATGCTTCATGGGAGGGGGAACAAACTAATTAATTTCCAGCCAGCTGCAGTCATAACATTTTTTCTACTCCTGCAAGAGGAAGCTGCAGGGATCCACTGGAGTCCAGCTGAAGAGCATGGAAAAAGGAAATGCTCTCTTTACAATCTTGTTCCTTCCCCGCCATGAGGGATACTCATTTAAACTCTTGCTACATAATCCAGCATTGTCAGTTTATGATATCCTGGCATATGTGTGTTGGTCTCTCAAAGTTTCCCTAATGCCTCTGTAGCCAGGCACTGAAGAACTTCCCCAGGCAAGACGATTCTTCAGTGGTATAGAAATGCTTTCTTCATAATCAAAGAAGGAAAATCCACGAGGAACACAGATTCCTTGCAGATCAAGTGCCATGCAGTTTTCTCCCTCATGGAGCTGTTAAAAGGGTCTGGTTGGGTGTTCTGTATTTGTCCATTGCTGACAATCATACTATGTCACCAAAGCTTTTGGTGATCATGTGATTACCACCAGCACAGTGTTTATCAAGGGATACCATACTTTATATTTCATCCTTGTGCCTGCCTAATGCCTGTCCCTACCAAGACAGCAACTGAAATGGAACCACTGCTGAGGGAAGTGCTTGCTGGGTTCAGACAAAGATCTTGGCCTGCCACTTAAAGTGGAACTGGTGACACAGACAGCTGGAATCAACAATATGCTTCTCCTCAGTCTTCCTTAGCCCAAAAGCTTCACTACCATACAATAAAGGAAACAATAAAGCAACTCCTGAACACATCCTTCTCTGATGCTGGAACAAGGGACATGGCAAAGGAAATGGGAGGTTGTCTGAGGCTACCTATGATCACACCTAATGCAACAGCTCCACTTGGTCATCAGTGTAAATTATGTAAAGAACCACCATGGCACCAAAATGGCCCAGCTACTGAAAAGGAGGTTTGCTGTCACTGTTGCACATTCACTTCTATAGCAACACTAAAACCTAGTTTTCCATAGCTCAATATTTGAGCCCATCCTGTCAAAACAGGTCGCATTTCAGACTAGGAACACCAAATAGTCTCAAAGCAGTGAATACATTTATGAATACTGTGATCTGTTTTGTGATAGTTCATGATCAGCTCACATGTTAAAACAGGAGGAATAATCATTCTGTGCCAGGAGATAGCCCAGTTCCAACACAAAATCTTGTTCTCACAAACAAATCCAACAGAAAGTGCTTAGCAAAAAGCAGTTTACCATGGCCTAAGGAGACTTAACAGTTTTGCTTTAATCTGGTACAAACTTAAAGTCTACTGAGGTAAATGGATCCAAAGTCTTTTGGGACCAGGCCCTATATGACTAAACAGAGGTTGTGTCCTTACGATGTCAACTGTTCACACTTAAAATGCAGTACTGCATCTGAGAGTTAGGGAACAGAGAACCAAGATCAATGCTGTTACCCACTATGCTGCTGGGTTTTTGGTTGTAGCCGTGTTAGTCAAAGGACATAGGCAGGCCAGGTTCTTTGAGTAGGTATGATATATTTTATTAGATTAACAGAGTAGTTGGAAAAAAGTTCTTAGTGAGTTTTTGGGTGCAATCATCCTTCTTCAGGCATAGGGAGTCTGCTGTTCTGAGACTCCAAGGAATGAGAGAAGTTACAAGTGTGGCAGGATGTCAGTGAGAATATAAATAGGCAGAAAGGGCAGAAAAGTATTGGCAATGGGGGATGACATGGTAGGGGACCTACAGATCAGTAGTCACCTGGGGGACAGTGATCACCAAATAATAGAATTCATCATAAGACGTCGAGTGGGTAAGGTAACTAGTAGGGTGAAAGTGCTGGACTTTAGGAAAGCTGATTTCAATGAACTCAGGCGATTAGTCAAGGACGCACTGCAGAGTAGGAGTTTTGAAGAGATGGGAGCCCAGGAAGGGTGGCTGTACCTTAAGGAAATGATCCTTCGGGCACAGAGGGAGACGATCCCGATGCGAGGAAAAAGAGGGAAAAGGGCCAGTACCTTTGAGTGGCCCATGCTGGGGCCAGGAACAGGACGGTCAAAAGGGCCAGGGGCCCACCACGAGTGACTGAGCTGGAAAACTTGTTAAGAACTTTTTTTTCCCAATTACTCAGTTGATCTAATAAAGTGTATCACATCTATACAAAGAACCTTGCCAGCCGATACCCACAATGGCTTTACGAAGAAGATATGTTGGAGACAGAGAGAGACATATAACAACAGTGAACTGCAAAATTCTGAAAGGTTCCATTTGGATAAATATTCTAATTTCAGGTGCTTTGCTGAAAGCTTTCTCCATATCATTTTGGGTATGAGAAAAATGAGGGTGTGAGCTTCTGTCTGCAGAGGGAGAGGAACGTGACTTAAACAAGTAGAAGGGATTTTTTGAAAACAGATAGAAACTCTGGCCAACTGTTTGTCATATTTTATCCACACACACACACACACACACACACACACACAGTCTCTCTGACTGCAGCATATCTTCTTTATCATAGTGTGCGAGTGTGTGTGTAAAAATATCTCTCTCTCCAAAACTTCATATGCACACACATTATACACGTTTATATTTTATGTGATTGCACTAGATACAACAGAAGCATTAGGATTTTTTATTATATAGTGTTTTTATCTGCTCTGTATTCACACCAATGTTCTGTGATCCCGTCTGACCTTATAAAGGTAGCTGTATCAGACCTACTCAGTATTTGGATGGGAGAAGGAAGAATTCCAAAGTGCAGCAGGAGAAGTAATGGCAATTTGTCATTCACCATTTCTATCAGTTCTGGATTAATTCTCCAACCTAGGACTAGATATCAGTGTGCTAGATATGCTATTATACAAATAAGATATAAAGTAGAAGCCCTGAAAAACAGAAATCTTTCACATAGTTATGATCAAATTCTAAACTCTGTGCTTATATTTTGTTTACATGAAGTTTCAATTGGATTAAATATTTGTCTTTGTTTCCAAACCTGCAATTGCTATCTGTATGCAGTGCCGTGACAGTCATATTTTATAATAAAAGTGGCTATACTCCATAGTGGACAAAGCAATTTAGACATATACCAATAAAGCACTGAGCTGAAAACTTTTATCAGGCAAAATTCATACTGAAGTAACAACTTTGGTTGAGAAAGAATAGAATAATGAATTCAGGTTCGGAACCACTGGGCTAAATGTTTAAAGGCATTCACCATTCATTGTCTTTAAGCCCTTTTTTCTGTCATTTATACCATACATTTCTCTTACCTTGTATTAATTTAGCTCTACAAAGCTAATGTTGCAAACTGTATTAAAGACATAGTAAAAAATAACAACAAAAACCACATTGTGTTTCTTAGTTATAACTATAGTACTCAAGACACAAGTTACTTGATCATAACACAAGCTCCTATGTTGTGTCTTTTTATGCGCTCTCTTTTTGGCTTACCTTATACACTCCACTGATTCTGGACGAGATTTTAAATCCTGATCTTTGGCAGCCACTCCAAAATGAATGGGGAACAGTCCCCCAAGAATAATGTCTCCCTTCCTCTGTGCCAGTTGGTTTGGTCCATAGGCAGAGGTGTTCCAGAAAAATGCCAAGACAATCAAGCAGCAGCTATAAAAAGTCATCGTTCCTCTTTTCACCACCGGATTACAGGATGTGAAATTGAGAAAGACAACATAAAGACACAAGTGGATGGAATACCATCTGCCAGAGGTTTCCTTTCGCTACTGCAGCCCACTGTGGATGTGGGGTGCATGGCTGCTGGGAGATAAAAAACAAGATGGTGACCTTGATGCTTGTTTTTCTCTGGCTGTCTTCTCCATCGCAGATGAACAATTCAACAGTTACTGGTTCTTCAGAACCAAAGTGTTATGTGGAGCCCATTATTGAGAATTTCTGAAAAAAAAAGATACAAAGAGTGATCACGACTAAAAGAAAGAAGAATCATCCACTGCACTTGTGTGTGCTGCCTTTTATCTAAGAAACTTGTTACCCCACAATTTCATGCCTATTCCATTTTAGCTGTCACCACTCATCCCAGTATTTGCGCAATAGGATCGAATTTTAAGGATTTATCCTTGTTTGGCTACCGAAGAGTCCCACACCTGAAGATGTTACAAGCCTGCCCCTCCACACCAAGATGTTGCATCAATGTCTGAAGAAAACGTGGCATGCAGCAATGTGAAATGGGGAGCTGCACATCACTGGAAACTCTGCATCAATCCTAGCTAGACAAGTACAAAAATGCAAAACTGCACAGGTTGCAGACCTCCAAACAGTGGTTCTGTTTTGTCATATCCCCTTTTGAGATGCATTCTAAAACTTCCTCTGCTGCGTGGCCCATCATAATCCACCCCCACCATGGAAAGATGACCCTTAGACTACCACAAACTTTCTAGTTGGCACACTGCTTAGCAAATCTACATGAACATCTCTAATTTCTTAACAAGAACCATGGGCCCTGTTAGATGCCAAATTATGTGGGCTGCAAAAAAGTACCCAAAGTCCTGCCTATCTTTACTTCACACTGGGCCATGTAGAACCGAGAATCAGCCCTACCTGATAAAAGCACAGGGTGGTTTCTGGGACAGCAGAAGTGAAAGACTATTTCACTGGAGATAAAAGATAACGACAGAACCAGTGTGAAATAAGGAAACTCATCCACTTATAGTAGAAAGCAGCAATGCAGCTCAAAGCAAATATTTCTACTACTAAAAAATATGACAAACATTTGCCCAGTTTCTATCTTTTGAAAAAATCCCTTCTACTTGTTTAAGTCAGATTCCTCTTCCTCTGCAGACAGCTCACACCCCTATTTCTCTCATACCCAAAATGATATAGAGAAAGCTTTCAGTAAAGCACCTGAAATGAGAATACTTCTCCAAATGGAACCTTTGAGGCTTTTGCAATTCACTGTTTATTTCCTTCCCAGTTTAGCTAATCTGGCACGACTGCTTTAACAGCTGCATCCCATTGGGAAGATAAATATAGCTCATCTGTACTCAGCAGGCTTCCTCTGTAGCAGATCAACAGGCCTATCAAGTAAAAAGGTAACTTGATTACAGTGTATAAAAATACCTACATGGGGAAAAGAAATTTGATAACAGAGGGCTCTCTAGCAGGAAAAGCCATAACAAGATCCAACTGCTGGAAACTGAAACTACATATTCAGGTATGAATAAAGTGCACACTTTAACAGTGAGGGTAATTAACCTTTGCAACAACTTACTAAAAGAGATGGCTAGTTTTCCATCACTGGAAAACTTCAAATCAAAACTGGGAGGTTTTCTAAAAAGATGTGTTCTACTTCAAATGGAAGTTAATTCAAAGAAGCCTTAGGGCCTGCATTTAGGCAGGTCAGAATCACTGACCATCATTCATCCTGGGCTTATATTCTCTTAATCTATATGTGTTATGTGATACATGCATTTGGAAGTAGCACATACATTCTTAGAACTGTCTCAAGAAATGGAAGATAGAGAGTCAGGACTAGACTGTTTGTTCTCTAGACTTGTAATTGAGGCTACATGGGATTGCTGGGTTAAGGGGAGAAAAATGGGGTTCTCAATATACTTACTTTCCAAGTTACTCTTGTCTACATTGCACCTTTTGTTTTCTCACTTTTTCCTCCAGATGTGAGCCCAGTGACCAAAACTGCCACTAGAAGGCAATGATACTCCACCATGATAGCGCTGATTATGTATTTTCCCCTTATGCATCCAGCTCAGGGGGATGCATTTGAACCCACTTCGCATATACTCTCTCATGTAGGCAGATTATGCTCATTCTATTCCCCAAGAAAAAAGGCCTCTGTGCACTGAGGATGTGCTATCACTTCTGTCATAATGAAATGATAACTGAAGTCTATGCTAATGAAAGTGATTCACCCCAAAGAGGATTATAATTGATGACTCATTTTAAATGGTTCCAGACCTTCTTCTGCTGGCAGTAAGAATGATGACACTTGCCTACCTGTCTGTTGACTGGAGAAGGTGTCCAGCTGGATTGATTATGGATATTTCATAGGAAAGCCATCTGCATTTAGCTCCAAGATAAACTTTGCTGGGTTCCATAGAACTGCAAATCTTTGTTCTGATCATGTCATGTTTGGTCAAAGAGTTTAATTGGGATTATCCGTGTGCAGCAAGCTCTGCACCACTGCCATTAAACTCTTCTCCCTTTCTTCTCAATAGATGGTTGAATGGATTGGTGCTCAGGGAAACAGATGTCAATGTGTGCCAAAGACTTTCCCTCTTGCAGCCTGAGCCTCAGAGTAAATATCCTGGCTAGACTTTTTTCAGGTTGACAGTTCCTCATTTAAAGTTAAACATTTCCATAATCCCCTTACATGTATTGTAATGCACGAGTTATGATAATAATAAATGAATCATGAAGTTGTGTGGGCTTTTAGAAGAGGGAACCAAGATTTTCTCTTCTTCAAATTCTATTAATGCAAATTCTTTTCTGTGACCTCCCTTGTGGAGGAAACTGCATAGAAAATGGCCCTGGGCTTCTTCTATAAGGGTCTGGTCTATGTTCAAAGAACTTACATGGTCATTGAAGGCAAGGACTTTCACTTAATGGCCTTACTGTACAATCTATTCTTTGAACCTCCAGCTACCTCCAACCACAGCCAGGGAACATCTTTATACACTTATGCTCAATACCTACCCTATTTTTCTCTCACTTAAGACAGCCAGTGGCAGGGCTCCCTACCTCCACTGGAGGCTGATAACCATCACCAGGGAAGCAATATAGCCCAGCTTTGTTCTGTGACCTGCTTTGGGTGCAAGATGAGAATCCCTTTATTAAGTGCTGAGCATGGTTATGTTATTGGCACAGATCACCGATTCTCTTCCTATTTGCCCCTACTCTGGCAAGAGGGAGATTGTACCCTTTAGATTTCCAGAGGACTGGGCCGCAACCCCTTTTTTGCCTCCTTCAAAATCTGTTTTCTAGGTCCTTGGCTACACTTTCTTGGCACCTTTTCATTTTTGGTTGTGTGATACAAAGTCTTGCTAAATCTAGAGGCCTCTTGGTGATCCTTCTGGCACTGGCCATGGCAGTCATTTATAAATCCAGAAGGAATTTTGACCAGGGAGAGACACTCTGTGGCCATGAATTGTTTTCCTTGCCCTCATATATATATGCATCTGGATAGATGTATTGTTTTCCCGACTATAATCTGCTTTAGGAAATTATACTGGTTGATCCAAATAATTTTTCTGTGCCAATCTTAGTGAAATTTGTACAGCTTATAATAGTTTAGGCTTAAGATCCTGGTGAAAGAGATCACAACCTTACTGAGAAAAGTACTGGATTGCTGAAAGAGCAGGATCTGCTCCAATACAAGTCTGTTCTAGACAGTTCAGTGAAAACCCCTCAATTCAGTGTGCAGTCCCATAAGGAACACGCATGGGATAAATATAAATCCTAAAAATAGGAGAGTACACAAGTTAATGTCATGCCTTTATCTAAGGAACAGTTCAGGTTACCCTTTTTCAAAAGAACATAAATAGGGGTTCCAGGGTAAGTGGCAAAAAATGATGAGAGGCTTGGAAAGCCTCATGCCATTTAGTTTAGTACAGACAGGCAGTATAGAGAAAATGTGATAAAAACACAAACATGAGGAATAGTAGAAATAGCTATCTCCTATTTAATTTCTTGTATTGTGAGAAGTAAAAAGAGGCAGCACATTTAGAATACCTTAAATTGCTGCCTTTGGAACTTACTGCTACAAGCTATCATTCAGACAAGAGCTGAAATGAGTTAAAAAAAGGATTAGGAAAGCATATAGATAAAGAAAACACAATGACATTAGAACAAAAATCTTTTTTTGTGTGGGTTTTTTTTTTTTACGGTGTAAACCAATTACGGATTTCCCTTCTAGGGTTTCTTGCATCTCTCTGACTAATTTGTAACTGGACACTACCAGGCACAGACATGGATAGATCCAGGATTTTGTAAAGGACAGTATGGGAGCAGCCACTAATGCTGCAGGGGTGGTTGCACTCCCTGCTCCTAGCTCCCCTTTCCCACCAGGTGGGTATACCCTGCAGTGGGAGCAATGGGGAACTTTAAGTCCTCTGATCAGATAAGAATCTCTTCTTCCCCTTCTTGGTCCCCCCCATCCCTTCCTCTGTGTGCTCAGTGACATGTCCCTCCCTTCCTTTCCCCTCTTTCTCTCCCTTGCCCACTGCTGCTTCCCCTGCCTCCAAAGAATGGGAAGGCTCCAGAGGCCCTGCTGCAGCTGGGCCGGGCAGGGAGTTAGAATTGGCTGGGGACAGCAGTGACAGTAAGCGGGTTCCCTTCTGTACCTGCTCCCAGGCTGGCAGGCCCAGAGGAACTAAGCAGGGAGAAAGAACCTACCCAGTAGTCCTGCTGTCCCCACCTGAGGCTGGCTCACTGCAGAGCCCAGCTGGAAAGCTCTGGAGTGGCTGTGGAACCTGCCAGACCCCAGGTCAGCGGGGACAGCAGCAGTGGAGGGGGTCAATGGGAGGGGAAGGGATATGCCACCAAGAGGGAGAGAGGGGGGCAATTCTTACTTCCTTCAAGGACTTAAAAAAGTCCAACTGCTGTTCCAGCAGCGTCAGCTGAAAGGGGGATGTGTCTGCATCCTTACACCCACTCTCAACCATGCCCCTGGAGACAAAATACTGGTCTGAACTGGTTTTGCAATGCCTATGTACCTGAAGGAAGTGGACTACATAAATACAACATTCTTTTCTGAGGAAATGGACTAATGATGAGATTTAGCAAGGTATAAGCACAAAAAGATGCAAGTCTAGTGGAATGAATAGAAACAGCAAGGTACATGTCTAACTGAGGTTTGTTTCTTAGGTCCTTTTGTAAGCCTGAGTGTTTAGACACCTAAACTCCTACAAATCAAGCCTGAAAGGCCTGAACTCATTAGACGTAATACTCACTCCCAGATGTTGAAAGGACTGGAAGATACCAAGGCAGAGAAGGAAATCTATCGTCTGTTGCCAGCATTCAGAGCTAGCCAGTCTCCCTTGACTGTCATTATAAATCTTCCTTGAATTCTACTTTCTTTAATTTCATGAAGTCTATTGGCCCTTTCCCTATTAAATGACAACTTTATACAGCTAATGATTTAAATTACCTACTAATGCATGCCTGGATTCAAAAGAAAGGGTAGAAATTGTGTGGCTACTGATACAAATTATTTGGTTCCTATTGTTTTCAGTAAATGAATTAAAAGCTTGAATTAACACGTGATTGAATTTAGCAGGAGGCTCACTATACATAACTGCTTCCTTTTCTTAGCAGATACTTTTACATTCTGTACTTTCAACAGGAGCTGAAAATAAATACTTAAATTCCAAGCTCTTAAGAGCAGAGACATTCTCCTCATATATACCTGCTCGACACAAAGACCCAGTTGAGAATTTTTTAGTGTGAAAAATTACTTTGCCTACCCATATAAAATAATACAGGGGAAAGAGAAAAGGGTTAGTCCTTTAAATCCCTTTTAGATGCTAGTTTGTTTCTTAAATTTAATCAATTATAAGAAAGTTCTGCTACATACATAGCCTAGTTACAGAAACTAGATCTTACATTTTATCATAATAAATATACACACACACTTTTAAATATTTTTTCTTATTTAATATCTATTTTCACATATATTCCGTATATATGAGGATATTAAGAACATGAAAAGTAACCAAGTACAAAATAATGTAAATAAAACAGAAAATGTTCTGAGTAAGAAAGTTCCTGTTTTCACATTTACACTATTAATATAACTTGCATGTGCACTTAATTTACTTTCTTTCCCTGCTTATTTATGTTTATCTGTCCTCATAACAGATTGCGTCCTTTGAGAAATAGTGAGTCAATTATCATGATCTAATAATAAAATATGCATAATTTCTCTTTAGGGTTCTTATTTTTGCATATGCTTTCCTGGCTATTGTACCTACTGCAAAAAGCTCTGAAAACTGCTTGATGCTTCCTCTGAATATAAAGAAATATGGTATACTGAAGCCAGAATTGCCCACCCACGTATTGAGTTTGAAATGTGAAAGGATTAGATAGTCTCATCCCCTCACTCAGGACAAAAGCTGTGGGGAGTGCACAAGGTTGTCGCATGAGCAAGTGGGGCAGTGAGCCAGTCCCACACACAGTGCACTCCAGGCACTGAATGGAAGACAGATGCATGATGGGGTAATGGTGGAAGAGGAGGGGAGAGGGTGGCATGCAGCTAGAAGACAGAGAAACCACCATGTGGCTTCCCTCACTGCAGCCAGAGCTGCAGGTGGAAGGGGAGAAGACTTGGGAAAAAAAACCTGTCTGAAGTAAATAGGGAGGGGGAGAAGTAAAGAGAAAGGAGTGAAAAAAAAGCATACAAATATAAAGGACAAAATCTTGCAAGTTGCACTGAATTGGGATTGGATTGCAGGGAGCTAAGGTACTCAAGCATGTATCAGGTGCCAGGGGTGGCTGCAACATCCCCTGGTAGCCTTGGGGTGCCTGCTCCACTTTGGCTGTATGGGTACCCTCCTTTCTCCCGCCTGTTACGCCTTGATGTACTTGGTCAATTTGTAAAAAGGGAGGTTGTCTGATAGCCTCTGAATGAGCCTTCATCTATCTGCCAGCCAGCAGATCCTTCCTGAAGTCTGCTAGTCTCAGACTTGCCCCACAAGTGAGCCTTCCTGGCATGCTCATGCCCCGAGCACTTACTGTCTAAAGGGCTAACTTCATGGTCTCTGACCTCCCTTGTAGCCATGCCCATGCCTTGCAGATATTACTGTCCAATCAGCCTCCCTTGTAGGGGTCTTGGCCTTTTCGGCCTCTGCCCCTTTCCTTTTGCTAGGTCAGCTAGCCCAGGCCCACTGTGCTGGACCTGTCTTCTGGGGTTCAGCCTCTGCTCTACTCTTGGGAACTGAGCCTGCTGTGGCTTAGTCTCCATCCTGCTCCCAGGCTCTGCTGCGACCTCCACCACCCTATTCCCACCCCAAGCCGCCAGTATAAAACTTTAACAAAGGAATAAGCCCTCAGGCTATAACCCAAAATCCCAACTAGATCTGAAAACAAACACCAGTGGCTTTCTCACAAAGCTCCCCACTGCCCAGAGTCATATTCTCCTGCAAGTCAACAGTATCCTACTTGCAGTACTCTCAGGGTAGTCCAAGTGTCAGCCACGAGCTCTTTCCTCAGCAGCCTTGAGATCCAGACTGTCTGACCTGGCTCAAGCCCTAGGCTCATATGCTCCCTCAGCCCTGCCTCCCTCTGGTCAGGTGACTTCCTTGGGCTGGTTGCGAGTGTACTCCTGCTTTGCCTTAATGGGCAGCTCAGCCTAGGCAGCAGCATTTCATTGCTGCCTTCCTTCTATGGCCCTGTTTAGGTGCTTGGGCGGTGACCTGGGAGCACAGAGCCTGGCTGGCAGCCAGAGCGTGGCTGCTACCACATGCACGGCCCCACTTTCTTTCCCCCATGCCTTTTTTTTTGATACTGGGATTTCCCAGCAGTATAGAGAACCAAATCATGTGTGCAGGGTGCGTTTTGTGGCACCTCAAAAGCCTTTGAGGTGTTGCAAAAAGTATGTGCATGCTTGTGTGGATGTGGCCAGAGAGCCTTTTTGTAAGGTGGATAGCCATCCCAGGGAGGATCTATGTTCCCAAAGGGGATGTGGTCAAGGATGGAAGAGCACTAAGAACACATGTTCTGAGTCTGACATCATCTATATTCACTCTGGAAAGGTGACCTGCTTCTGGCAATGGCATTAGGATGCTCTTTTCACATTTTGATTTGTTTAGCCTTTCACCTGGAGATTGAACAGTTAGTCACTCAATATGTGCAATATATTACATTCTTGCATATTATATAAATATTCCTGCATCTCAAAGGTGATGTTTCTCTTACATGAATCTTTGTCAGTTACAGGCATTACCATAGATGCTACACTTTACTCCTACGTTCCAGTTTACAGTATTTCTATTTTTGCCAGTGCTTTTCAGCAAATATGGAAGTGGTGACTTGCCAGTGTGCCTCAATCCCATCCTGGAAGGAATGGTTCTAAAGGTCAGACAGATCTGCCTCTCCAGCCCTCTTAATTATTGCTCTTTGTAAAAACTAAACATAAAACAGCTTGTCATTGTAAGGAGATTATTTTTTCACCAAGTGGATACTTGTTCAAAAGAAAAGAGCCTACAATTAAGTAGACAGCAATGAAAAGGTGCTAGTTTTCAAATACTGTGAGTTGGGAAAACAGGCAAAAGGTTCAGGTTCCTGTTACTCTAACCAAGCCCCCAATTCTATTTTGACAATCTCTTTTCCTTACTCTCACTCCCATGTTTAGAAAATACAAATGAGGTAGGAGGAGGTTGGCCAGTTGGGCTAGGGAATTTTAAAATATTTCCTTGTGTATCACTTTAGTGGGTGAGAGAGAGAGATAGATAAAGTGGGACAAGGATTTAACTAGGTGTGGCTGAGCATGGCACTAGCCCCAGTCGCTGATTTGGAGGCGACATCAGAATGGGTATCCCTGAGTAGCTTGATCCATAGTGGCAGCAGCCCATGTGCAGAGAGTCTATGACCTTCACAATAAGCAAGCTTTCAATTTTCCCACTAAAAAATTCTCAACTGGGTCTTTGCCTCAAGCAGGCATATATGAGGAGAATGTCTTGGCTCTTAAGAGCTTGGAATCTAAGTATATATTTTCAGCTCCTGTTGGAAGTGCAGAATGTAAAAGTACCTGCTAAGAAAAGGAAGCAGTTATGTATAGTGAGCCTCCTGCTAAATTCCCACTTCATGTGTCCCCTCCTTTTTTTGTGGCCACTACATATAATCTCCTCCCCCTCCCAGTGGCGGAAGGAGATGTTGGAAGATTCTCATGGGAAACAAGCTGTTTTCTGGGTCAAGAGAGTCTAGATAAGATGACTGTAGTCATGGTAGACTACTAGCAAGGAAAGAAATAGCTCAGTTGAGCCTAAGAATGGTAGATTCCAGCTGGGTACAGCCCAGTGAAGAAGAATGGAGAAAAGCAAGATGGAGAGAGTGAAAATGGAAGGGGACACATAAGTGACTGATGAAAGGGAAGCAGTAACTTCTGTTCCAATGCCATGATCTCATCAATAATCAGATTTGAATTGTCCATATGCATATTCCTACTGTGAGTATGTCTGCACCACACCAGTGGAGCTTAGAAACAATTTGTCTGAGAGTATCTGTACAGCATGTGGTCATTCCACTCCTCATGCTCTGGCTGAAGGGATAAAGGGTGATGTTCATTTCCTGTTCCTCTGAACCACATGCCACTCCAAGGAACAGAAGGAGGGGGTGATACGGAAGGACAAATGGACAACACATCTCAAAAAACTCTAGTTCCTGAAAAGTGACTACTTCTGGCATGACTACCCATGGGCACATCCTCACAGTGACCACATACCTCAAGTGCCCACATACATGGAGGTGAATCTCAAGAGTTCCCATGGCAACCAGTGACTGAAGGCCTGTCTCACCAAAAACAGGCTGTTTATACACATGATCACCCAGGGAGTGTGTGTGTGGGGGGGAGGGTGGGTTGCTTTAATTAGAGTGGCTCTGAGAGCCACTCTAATTAAAACACCTGGAGTGTCTCATGTATCAGCATCCCTGCACTTCAAAATGGCGGCAGGGATGCTTTACCTAAACCTTGTTGGTAGACAACCTCAGTCTTCTGAATGTTAAGCATAAGTCTTGTTTTCTTGTATGCCTCAGTGAAGATGTCAGCTATTGTCTGAAGGTCTGCTTCCAAGTAAGCACATGCACAGCATCAATAGCATACTGGAATTCAATGATTGAGGTTAAACAGGTTATCATCCATTTGGTAGTTTAGCTACACTCTGGCTGGAAGCTTGTTGGTGGTCACGTAGCATCATGGCAAGAAATATTAAGAGTGTTGAAGCAATGATCCAGCCTTGCTTAATTCCCATCTTAACCTCAAAGGGATCTGTGATAGATCCATTACTGAGAACCAATGCTGGCATACTGTCATGGAACGGGCAGAGAATGGTGACAAATTTTAGAGAGCATCCATACTTCAGAAGGATCCTCTACAACACTTCCCAGCTGACAGAGTTGAAAGCTTTTGTGAGGTCAAAGAAGGCCATGTAGAGAGGCTTATGTTGTTCCCAGCATTTCTTCTGCAGCTGGCGAGCTGTGAAGATCATGTCAGTTGTGCCTCTTTATGCTCTAAAGCCACACTGAGATTCCTGGAGGAGCTCTTCAGTAAGTGGAAGGAGAAGATTCAGAAGGGTTCTCACAATAATCTTTCCTGTGGTGGACAGCAAGGTTTTCACAGTCAGACTTGTCTCCTTTCTTGTGTAGCAAAACCCTGGTTTTTCTTAGCAAAACCCCCAGTTTTTCTTTTTTTTTTTTTTTTTTCCTTTTAAAATGCATTCCCTCCCCTTCCCCAACTATTTCTGACTTTTCCTCTCCCTCTCTGTTCCCTATAGATAATTATAAGTAAGCTAAGATATAAGATAAGCTTTAACATTTTATTTTAGGTAGTAAGTTTTATTTTTCTCTCCCCTCTGCAAATAAGTGCCCTGTTATTTTGATATTGATACCCACTGTTTTATAAGTGATAATTATTATGTTTGCATTGATGTTTTAAAATGCTTTTATATTGTGTGATTACTGTTTTAGCCCTATATATGTAAGTTAGCGTAAGTCATGTCAAGTTTCCATCTTGTAATGTCATGCCTCCATCTTCTTCCTATGCCCGGTTGTGTAACCTATGACTCATACTACCCCTCCTATGTAACTTGGTTCCTGAATGAATGGGGATGAATGAGGGTGCTTGAGAGACAATGGCAGTAGGTCTAAAAATAGCTCCCTCTGAATGACCGAGCCATCAACACCAATACCTGGACCAACGACCCAGCTATTGGAACCACCCTCAGCATTCAAGACACAAAAGATGAGGCAACCCACCATTGTGCCAAGCTGCACATGTTCAGTAAGAACACCTGGAGCCCTCTGGGACAGGACTGACCTTGCCTGGACAGGCCCTCCCCATAGGAGATCTGAGGTAGTCTGCCCCATAAAAAGGGGTAGTAAAGACTGACTCCTTGGGACGCCCTCTCTGTTTGGACCAGCACCATGCCACACCACCTATCCACCCAGAGGCCATGCTGGCAACCCCCCTCTGGACAACACCTACTGGACAAAGACCCCTTTCCAGCCTGGATAGGTAGCTATCACCCCCACTCCCCCTTCAACCAAGGACTTGGACTCTGCTTCTCTTCCCTACCTGGACTCCAACCCTTCCACTGAGTCTCTTTCTCCTGCTGCCATTGTGAGTGCTTGTGTGTGTGGGAACCAATAACTTCATGGGGCTGTGTAGTGTGTTGTCTGTTTAACAAAACTATTATTTGGACCCCTGAGTTGGGTTTGCTTTACTACAGTTCTGGCCCTGCTCCAATCTCTGCTCCTCTAACTTCTGTCTCAACCCCACTGCCTTTTTTTCCCTGATCTCTGCCACTGTTTTTGTCTCATCCCCATTGCCTTTTTCCTCTGTCTCCTAGCTGTTTCCTCATTGCCACCAAGCTTTTTTTTTTTCTCCCTTACTTCCACCCTGACACCAGGTGACCCTGAGTAACCCTGGGACCACTTGATCTTAAGTAAACCCAAGACTCAGTTCCTCAGCCAGCTTCTCTCTAGTCTACCAGAGCTAATCCTGGTTCTGGCAACTTTCACTCCCTACACTTTAACTCTCTCTCACTGTCCACTGAGCATACCTACAGGCTGGGGAACTCCCTTCTTGTCAGTGCAGAGGCAGAAAAGGATCTTGGAATCATTACTGATGTCAAAAAGAACATGGGTCGACAGTGCGGGGACGCGGTCAGGAAGGCCAACCATACCTTGTCATACATCCACAGATGCATCTCAAGCCGGTCAAAGGAGGTGATCTTCCCCTTCTATGCAGCACTGGTCAGGCCACAGTTGGAGTACTGTGCCCAGTTCTGGGCACTGCACTTCAGGAGGGATGTGGACAGCATTGAGAGGGTCCAGAGGAGGGCCACCTGCATGATCAGGGGGCAGCAGGGCAGGCCCTACGAGGAGAGGCTAAGGGACCTGAACCTGTTCAGACTTCACAAGAGAAGGCTGAGGGGGGATCTAGTGGCCTGTTACAAACTAGTCAGAGGGGACCAGCAGGCATTGGGGGAGTCCCTGTTCCCCCTAGCACTACCAGGAGTGACTAGAAATAACAGTCACAAGCTGGCAGAGGGTAGATTCAGACTAGACATCAGGAGGCGCTACTTCACTGTCAGGGTGGCTAGGATCTGGAACCAACTTCCAAGAGAAGTGGTGCTGGCTCCTACCCTGGGGGTCTTTAAGAGGAGGTTAGATGAACACCTTGCTGGGGTCGTTTGACCCCAGTACTTTTTCCTGCCATGGCAGGGGGGTCGGATTTCATGATCTGCTCAGGTCCCTTCCAACCCTACCAACTATGAAACTATGAAATCTTAACCTTCCCCCAAGTATCCCAGGTACCCCAAGCATACACATACATACCGTACCATCCAAGTTAGGAACTTACTTGTGTGTACATGTAGGTGGGTTGTATGTGTGTGAACTGGTGAGTGTGTGTGTGTGTGTGTGTGTGTGTGTATATATATATATGCATGTGCCTAGGCTAGGTTGGATGTGTATGTGCCTGAGTTGGGTGTGTGTATGCACCTAATTGATTTGTGTGTTTGTATATGTGAAATTGTGTCACACCCTGCTGTCTAACAGCGTTATATTGAGATCCTGAGAGTTGACCTGACCCCTCAGGGCAACACTTGAAGACTGTCACAATCAGGGCATCCCTGAGGTCATCTGGGATTTCCTCCTCAGTCTAGATCCTGAAGATAAGAGCATGAGGCTGTGATGTGAGCTCCTCTCCTCCCTGCTTGCAAGATTTCCACAGTGATTCTATCTGCTCCAGATACCTTGTTGTTTTTCATTTGCTTGATGGCGTTCTGTACCTTGTCAAGGGTTGGAAGGATTCTTAGATCATATCTGACTGGGTGTTGCAGGATGGAGTTGAGAACACTCTCATCAACAGCAGAGTCTCAGTTGAGAAGGTCTTCAAAATGCTCCTTCCAATGGGCATTGATGGCTTCCCTTTCCTTGATCAGGTCTGCTCCATCCTTAGGACTCAAGGGGGTTGGTCCCTGAGTGCTGGGACCATAGATGGCTTTGGTACTGAAGAAACCACACATCATGGATGTCAGTGAGATGTTGAATCTCTTTAGCCTTGTCTTCCCACCATTTGTTCTTCATATTGTGGATCTTCCTTTGGACCTCTGTCTTGGCTTATTGGAGATTCAATTTCTTTTGCTTGCAGTCAGTGTTGCTTTGCCAAGCACAAAAGGCCTTACACTTACAGTTGATCAACAGAATCTCCCAGTTGTTCTCGTCAAACCAGTCTCGATGTTTCTCAGTAGAGAATCCAAGTGTCTCTTCACAGGCACTGATGACAGTGGTCTTGAAGGCACCCCACATGCTGCTGACATTCTCCCATTGCTGCTGATTGGAATGTGCCAGTTTTTCATTGAGGCAATGAAGGAAGACGTCTCGGTTGGGTCTTTGAGTCCTTCAGTGTTGATCCTTTGCCAACATTGTTTCTACTTTAGCCATCATTTGGGAGCCAGTCTGAGTGATATAACCAAAAAGATGAGTCAATGATCAGTCCTGCAACCATCAGCTCCCAGGACAGCTCAGATGACGTGAACATCTTTGCGATCCCAGGCATGGATGATGACAATCAATTAGGTGCTAATGCTTAGATCGTGGGTGTTGCCATGATGTCTTGTGCCTCTTTTTCTGGAAGAACAAGAACAGGGTGTTGGTGAGTCTATGTTCCATGCATTTGGTTAAGAGGAAGATGCCATTGGATTTGACCTTTCCTACTCCTTCCTTGCTGATGGATCCATTCCAGAGGTTTGATTCCCTTTTGAGTTGCCCATCTGCTCACCAGGTCTTGCTCAGTGCAGCAATATTGATGTTGTCACCTGGATTCTTGAGCCACAATTGTTGTGTAGTGCTCTGGGCATTCAGTATTAGGATTGTCCATTAGGTCCCTGATGTTCCAGGTCCCCAAACTGATTGTGCATCTGTTGATATTGACTGCAGTAAAGGTGATCCCACTGGATGTGGTTATCCAGTACGGAAGAAGGTAGACCGCTTATGTTTAGGGTTTGTTTTCTAGTACTCTCCCCATGTGGGGTGAGCAGAGAAAATCCTGAAGAAAGCTGCTCAGTTGCAGTTACAGCTACCAAATCACATTCCTATCCTTGTCCAGGTGCTAAATGACCTTCGTGTAACTGCTGCCTTCGCACCAGTTCATGACTAGGAGCTTCCAGACCTCACAATCCTGCTTTCGTCATCACTAGCTAGTCACAAAGGAATTGAAGAATGTTCTGGAAAAGCCATTTCCATGGAAGATACCTGTGCATGATTTCTTTTATTGTGGAAAAGCTGCTTCATATCAGCTTCCACATGTTTTTTGACAGAACGGGACCTTGATCCAATGGCAAGGAGGCCAAGCCAATTGGAGATCTCATTCCGCTGCAGCCTTCATTTGCATTCACAGCTGTTGAGATTCTACCATCTTCTTTTGCCTGCTCTGCCATTGAGGACCTGTAGACCCATGGCTGGGGGCTGGTCAGGCTTACTATAGCAGCAACCTGTACTAGGCATGTCACAGCATCATCAAAGGATAGATATGGCTTTTCAGTCAGGAATGTATTGCCATCTGCTGTCCCTACCACATTCTGGTGGTGCTGCCACTGTTTGGTCTGCAACTACTTATTCAGAGTTACCCCTGCTTACTTTGCAGCTAACCTTCCCTGAAAGTCATTCCTCTAGCCCATCTAGTCTAACCCTCTGCTCAAAGCAGGACCATGCCCAGCTAGGTCATCCCAGCCAAAACTTTGGCTAGCCAGGTCTTGTAAACCTCCAAGAATGGAGATTCTACCACCTCTGGGTAACCTGTTGCTGTGTTTTACTACCCTCCTAGTGAGAAAATTTTTCCTAATATCTAATCTAACTTCCCTTGCTACAACTTGAGACTGTTGCTCCTTGTTCTGTCATCTGCCATCACTGAGAAGAGTCTAGCTCTATCCTCTTTCAAATACCCCTTCAGGTAGTTGAAGGCTGCTATTAAATCCCCTCAGGCTTTTCTCCCAACTGAATAAGCCCAGTTCCCTCAGCCTTAAGTCATGTGCCCCAGCCCCCCACCATTTTTGTTGCTCTCTGCTGGACTCTCTCCAATTTGTCCACAGACTTTCTCTAGTGGGGGGCCCAAAACTGAACACAGTACTCCAGATGTGGCCTCACCAGTGCTGAATAGAGGGGAATAATTATTTCCCTTGACCTACTGGCGACACACCTACCAATACAGCCCCGTATACTGTTAGCATTCTTGGCAACAAGGGCACACTGCTGGCTCATACTGTTCACTGTAATCCCCAGGTCTTTTCTGCAGAGCTGCTACCCACACAGTCAGCCCCCAGCCTGTCCTGGTGCATGGGTTTGTTTTGTCCTAAGTGCAGGACCTTGTACTTGTCCTTGTTGAACCTCATGAAATTCCTTTTGGACCAGTCCTCCAATTTGTCTAGGTCACTCTGAATCCTAGTCCTACCCTGGAGCATATCTACTACTCCCCACAACTTGGTGTCAACTGCAAACTTGATAAGGGTGCACTCTATGCCAACTTCCAGGTCGTTGATGAAAAGATTGAACAAAACTGACCCCTGGACCAACTCCTGGGGCACTCCACTTGATACCAGTTGCCAACTAGACATAGAGCCACTGATTACTACTCTCTGAGACCGATGCTCCAGCCAGTTTTCTATCCACTTTACAGTCCATTCATCCAGCCCATACTTCCTTAGCTTGCCTGCGAGAATGTTGTGGGAGACCATATCAAAAGACTTGCTAAAATCAAGGTACACCACATCCATTGGTCTCCCAGCATCCACACAGCCAGTCATCTCATTAGAGAAGGCAATCAGGTTAGTCAGGCATGACTTGGCCTGGTGAATCCAAGCTGACTGTTCCTAATTACCTTTTTCTCCTCCAAGTACTTAGAAATGGAGTCTTTGAGGACCTTCTCCATGATTTTTCCAGGGACTGAGGTGAGGCTGACTGGTCTGTAGTTCCCAAGATCTTCCTTTTCCCCTTTCTTAAACATGGGCTCTATGTTTGTAACTTTTCCAATCATCCAGGACCTCTCCTGATCATCATGAGTTTTCAAAGATGATGGCTAGTGGTTCTGCAATCACATCAATCAACTCCCTCAGTACCCTCGGGTACATCCCATTCGGCCCCATGGACTTGTACATGTCTAGCTTTTCTAAATACTCCCTAACCTGTTCTTTCACCACTGACGGCCGCTTACCTCCTCCCCAAACTGTGCTGCCCAGTGCAGCAGTCTGGGAGCTGAACTCACCTGTGAAGATAGAGGTAAAAAAGGCATTGAGCACTTCAGCCTTTTCTGCATCCTCTGTCACAAACTTGCCTCCCCATTCAGTAAGGGGAGCACCCTTTCCCTGATCCTCCTCTTGCTACTCACATACTTGTAGAAACCCTTCTTGTTACCCCTCACAAACTTTGCTAGCTGCAACTCCAATTGTGCTTTGGCCTTCCTGACTACATCCCTGCAGGCCTGAGCAATGCTCTGATACTCTTCCCTAGTGCTTATATTCTTCCCAATGCTCTTATACTCCTCCCTATTTATTTGTCCAAGTTTCCACTTCTTATAAGCTTCCTTTTTGTGATTTAGTTTACTGAAAAGTTCTCTGCTAAGCCAAGTTGGTCCTCTGCCATACTTGCTAGTCTTCTAGCACATTGTTCCTGCACTCTAAGGCTTCTTTAAAGTACAGCCAGCTCTCCTGGACTCCTCTCCCCATCAGTCTAGCTTCCCAGGGGATCCTGCCCATGAGTTCCCTGTGTGAGTTGAAGTCTGATTTTCTGAAGTACAGGGTCCTTACTCTGCTGCTCTCCATCTTTCCTTTTCCTCAGGATCTTGAACTCAGTCATCTTGTGGTCACTGCTGACCAAGTTGTCATCCACTAACATTCCCCATCAATTCTTCCCTGTTTGTGAGCAGTAGGTCAAGAAGAGCATGGCACTTAGTTGGCCGCTTTAGCTTTTGCATCAGGAAATTGTCCCCAATACTCTCCAAATACTTCCTGGACTGCCTGCGCACTGCTGTATTGCCCTCCCAGCAGATGTCAGGGTGATTGAAGTACCCCATGAAAACCAGGGCCTGTGATCAGGATAGTTTCACTAGCTGTTTGAAGAAAGCCTCATCCACTACTTCCTCCTGGTCTGGTGGTCTATAGCAGGTCCCCACCACAACATCACCCTTGTTGCTCGCCCCTCTGACCTTAACCCAGAGACTCTCAACAGGCCTATCTCCCTCCAGTTTTATACTGGAGCTCTGAACAATCATATGGCTCTTTTACATAAAGTCCAACTCCTCCTCCTCTTCTCCCCTGCCTGTCCTTCCTGAACAGTTTGTATCCATCCACAACAGTGCTGTAGTCATGCGAGCTATCCCTCCAAGTCTCTGTTATTCAGATCATGTCATAGTACCGTGACTGTGCAAGGACTTCCAATTCTTCCTGCTTGCTTTCCAGGTTCCATGAATTTGTGTACAGGCACCTGAGGTAACTATTCCACTGCCCTGATTTCTCAGGAAGTATGAGAGCATCTCCCCTGTTGCCCTCTCTTGCTTGCTCTTCCTCCAGGTCTCCCGCTTCCCTATCTACCTCAGGGCTTTGGTCTCCATCCCCCCACAAACCTAGTTTAAAGTCCTCCTCACTAGGTTGGTGAGCCTGTCTGCCAAGATGCTCTTCCCTCTCTTCATCAAGTGGATCCCATCTCTTCCCAGCAATGCTTCTTCTTGGAAGAATAACCCATGGCTGAAGAAGCCAAAGCCCTGCTGGTAACACCACCTGTGCAGCCAGGTGTTGATGTGCAGGATGCACCTGCTCCTGCCTGGGCCATTTCCCTTGACTATTTATCTCTTGATAATTGCTATTCAGAAGTGTCAGCTAGATGATGAACATGAGTTACAAAGAAAAAGGTTAACATGCTCATCTTATTTCCTTAGAAGTGGAGCATAGCTGTCTGGCCCTTTTACTTGCTGCAGCTACTACCAGTGAGGGCACCAAGTGGGTATAAAAGTACTTTAGTTCTTGAGGGAGGTCTTGATACTTTTTTTGTCTAGTTTCCTGTCAGTGGCACAGCAAGAAGCAGGAGACTTCCAGACCAGCTTGACTGTGTTCATTAGTGCCTTGTTAACAGGCAAGGTTACTTTAGTAAGGCCACAGAACTGTAGCATGCCAACCAGCCTATGAGCAGGCTTGCTAAATTACTCTAGTGAGATCTGAAGAGTATAGGGGACATGTTGTTCCCCTGGGGTGAGAAACTGCCTCCAGAATGGACCTTACAGCTATGGCCCATCCAAAAATCTACCAGAGCTCATTAACCAGTCCTGATGTCTAGAATCTGAGGTGGATCCTGTGAATTTCTCCAGGAGATGGAGCTGTAGTCTGGTCTCCTGTTCCTTTCTGGCCCTATAACTACATGACCTGTTTAAGGAACAATTCTTGCAAACACAGGACTCTGAGCCAGTACAGGTACTTGGAATGTCCATTGGAGGCAGGCACCATTGGAGGACTGTGGGTCACATTTTGAATCTTGATGTCCAGGAACAAGCCATGACTAGAGTCCCAAGCTTCTACCCTCAGTGGGTGCATCTACATGTTTATTAATGTGCTGTAATTACAGCACATTAAAGTTTAGTACCTGTAATTACAGGTACAGGTCTCCCCCGCTTTATTCAGGTTCTGTATATGCGAATTCGCTCTTATGTGATGCCCCTTTTTAAACCCAAAATTTGTTGTATGCGAGGTAAATTCACTGTTATGTGATTGGCATAGGCACTGCTCCTTCACCCATCCCCGTCCCCACGCGCAGCAAGTAAGTCTGTGGGGGAAGAGGCGGAAGAAGGTGAAAGGGCCATGGCGGGAGGGTGGGGGGGGTGGTGCAGATCGAGGCCCCAGTGGTGAGGGAGGGATCAGGGCACAGGCAGGAGCAGGGGCTGGGGTGAATAGGGCCCCAGCCAGGCCAGGTGGTAACACAAGTAGAGGCCCCCTGCCAGTGGTGAGGGAGGGAGTGGGGCTGGGGCACAGGCAGGTGCTGCACAGTTGTGGTGGGGCATAGGATGAGGGGTGCAGTTCCTGCTGCTACACACACCCCAGGAGGAAACAGGAGGCTTGTGCCCACAGATCTGTGCTCAAGATGAGGGCAGGCTACCGCTGGGGCTGGTGGCCGTGCCAGGCTCTTCCCTGCAGAGGGGTTGGGCTGTGTTGCGCTCAGGGTGTGCAGTGGTGTCACTGTGAAGGGATGTTTTGGGGCACTACAATGAATTTTGGGATGGCTGCCACCCCCCTACTCCGTAGCCCCACTCCCAGTACCACCATTGCCTGCCCTGAACACATCCTGTCCCAGCCTCTGCCGGGAAGTGGGTGGTGGTGGTGCTGGCAGGGGAGATATGGGGGGGCTGCAGCCACCCCAAAATTCGCTATAGCCCCCCCAACCTCTCTTCCCAGCACCAGCACCGCCCGCCCTGAGCACAGCACGGCCCAACCCCCCCAGCCCCAGCCTGCAGCAGCAGCCTGCTTTTGTCCCACATGCAGATCCAGGGGCACAAGCCTCCTGTGCCCTCTCAGGGTGCATGTAGCAGCAGGAGCTGTGCCCCCCCCATCCCAGTTCTTGCCCCTGCCCCAGCCCTAGTCCTCAGCCCCACTCCCTCCCTCCCCACCATGGTCTTGCAATGTATCCCTATTTGTTACTTTGTAAAGTGGGTTCCCATTATGCAAATTTGAGTTATGCACAGTTTTTTAGGAGCGCATCTACCACAAAAGGTGAGGGAAACCTGTACTAAACTTAATGTGCTGTAATTGGCGCTATTGTGCATTAGCACAGACAAACGGTTTTTATGTGACGCTAATGCACAGTAGATTAATTCTCCTGTGAGTTAGCACATTAGCATGGTTTTTGCCAGCCGCACTAATGCACAGTAGAGTTAGTCTACTTGTGATGTTAGTATCTCGTATAGATGCGCCCAGTCAACATAAAAGAAAGGCAGAGTAACTAATAAGAAAGAAAAAGCCAGAGGGTTATAGTGTCCCAAGATAACAACACTGTATAGCACATGTACAATTGGGTTTGCCAGAAAAGGAGGGCACCGCCCCCTAAAACAAATTTCAATTAACAAGAAAGTTTCTTAAAAAATATCTTGTTGGTTTATAACCTTGACAATATAAACTTCCAAAAGCAGCAGGAGAGGAACTCTGGAAAAGACAGCATGGTACCTCCTTTGAAGCATTTCTAGAAGAAGAAAGGATCCTCAGGGGCTGAGGAAGAGGACAGATTGTACTTTTGTGTCATGGGTACTGTTGAGGAATGCCATGGTTTATTGAAGTGAGTGGGCACAATGACAACAAGCCCTTGTCAGTCTCTTGTATGGCAAGTCTCCTAACTAGAATCCCATTTGCTTCTCTACCCTCATTGGGTGGAACTCTCTATTAACTCTATAGTACCTGGGAGCCCTGCAGGGCAGAGTGAGAACTTGTGAACAGAGGGAGAAAGATGGAAATTAATGTGAACACCATTGGAGGAAGTGAAACATACAAGAAACATTTTCACAGCTAACTTCACGGAAAATTGTTTTGAGGTCAGAGGGGACTGAAGACAGGGAACTGTGGCATGGCTCTTTTGTTGATGGAGTAGCTGTGAGGGCCTGGAACAGGATGATCCTAGGCAGCTGCATCAGCCTAAGTTAATGAGGTTCAGCAGGTGCATGAGAGCAGAAACCATACAACACAGCCATCACAGCAGCATAGCCATCAATAAAATCTATCCCATATACTGTCATCTCAATATACCCATCTTCTCAGCAACTGCAGCACTGGGAAACATGGTCTCCTTACCTGATAGCAACCAGGGCAACTCTATTCACTTCCTGGTATCTTTTCAAATAAAATTTAAAAACTGACACTCTTTCTCCTCATTGTGAAGGTGATCTTTCTGTGTAGGCTACAACACAAAAATACCCATGGTCACACTCCAGTGAGCCCCAGCCAGCTCACTTGCCTGCCAGCTCTGCAGCAATACACGTTCCATCTCCGGGACAACGGTGTGACTTTTGGAGACTCCATGCCTCATTTAGCCCTCGTAATGGCCTAATTGGGTTGGAAAAATGCAGCGGCAGGAGCGTGATAAAAACCAGCTTTGCAGTGATTATTTAAGCCATTGGAAAAAGAAAAGAGAAAAGAATAGAAAATAAAACGAACATTTCCTGCTTTGACAAGATACATCTTCACATCTCTGTTTGAAGCAGGGATTATGCTGACTCTGGTGCTGCCATTGGCAAGGGAAATACTACAGATGAGCAGCCACCAAAGACAGACTAAACTCTATAAACTTTCATGTATGTTCCACTTCCTGTAATGGTTTCCATAGCAATATATCCCCTCTCCCACCCTCAGGCTCTCATGTCACCTCTGATTGGCTCTCAGTAGCCATACAGTTAATGGATAATTTCATTATGTGTGTGGGAGGAGGGCAGAGGGAATTCTGATGGGAGATGCCATTCAAGACTGAGACCCATATTGCCAGCTCATGTACTGAGCCAGAAGTTCTTTCTATGTGATAACTTCACTCTCTCCAAGGCCAAATTCCCAGCCCTACCCCCATCCCAGATCCTTTGTGCTGGTGACAGCAGGTGGCACCCTTCTGCCCTCTCTAGAGTGCCTCACTTAACCTGTTTCTTAGTCCCATCAATCCAGAAATGAAGAAAAAGGACATGGGCAAATACACAAACTAAGATTCAGTCTGAAAGAAAAGAGAGAGAGAGATGCCATCCATTTTTTTAAACAGCAAAGGAAAGGAGACCTGAGGAAGGATGGGAGATCTTAGCACCTACTAAGCTGTTCTACAATAAGCACCTGGATGAAAGATGCTGGGCAGGCTGCTGAATCAGTCGCTTCACTCCCCCCCCCCCCGCCAAATTTGGCTTTACCTTTTTCAATCACCTCTACTTCTATTGACTTCCATCAGATCAGAGTAGGATTTGAAACTTTTTTTGTCTTACACTTCAGGTACAGAAAACGAGTAACTCTCCCAATTCATTTTCAGAGGAACATCTTGCCCTGGCTTGCCAGTCCTAGGATAAAACTCTATTTAGCCACTGAATGTTTGGATATTATGGTGATAAGCATCCTCCTCTATATACTAATAGGCAAGTAGTCATGCTGGATCAGATGGTCTGCTCCAAGTGATGGAAAAAGTGGGGCTCTCCATACTCTTGGTTCTATTTGAGCCGTAGATACCATTTATCTCAAGGTTCTATTGCCATCCCTTTGAGTGTGGAACGCTGTGCATCCAGCAAGATCCTAGCTTCTTAATGGCTCACTTCTTTATTTTTAGAGGGAACCAGGATGACTGTTTTGTGCAGCTGCTTATCTTCTTGGAGGACATGTTGCCATTTGGTTCCATCTCTCTTCATATTCAATTGCATGCAACTACTGTGTAACTAACAACAGCTCTGAGGTCTGCACATGCACATGGCTCAGCAGAGGCCTAGAGAACCCCTCCCCCCTGCCCCCTTTTTTTTTTGAATGAGGTCTTCTTTTAATAAAATCTGGCTAAATCAAAATAGGGCCTTCTCAATTTGTACCTACACGGGTTCCTACAACTGAGAGAACTGAAGCCACTATAGTCACTTGGATGCATATAGGCCACCCCTTGTTCACTTAATTGGGGCCCTCAAGCACTAGTGTACAATTGCTCTCTAAAGTTAGTTGTCCTCCCATACTTAATCCAGTCTGATTTGAAAAGTTCCAAGCACCCAGGCTCCCTTTGCTGCTTCCTGGGAGACAGGAAGACTTTTGTTTGAATGCATTACCAAATAGGAATTTTTTCCTGATGTTTCCAACTCTTCCTGATTATACCTTTTCTGCCATCTTAAACTTCCTGGCTAGCAGGGATGGTTAAAACCTGAGGAATATTTGCTGGACATGCAGTGTACAGACAATAACAAAACATCCTAGGAGTTTCCAAAGAGTATAAAAAACAATATCTTAATATGGAAAGTCCTGTATCCAGTTCCAGTTAATTCAATATTGGTCTTTATTCTAATGGTAAAGAAGAGTTAATCACTGACCCATATCTACCTACAGAGAGGTTCCTCCTTCCCTTGTCACTCAGGTTTGCAGCCTTGGAGTGCCCCTGGATCTTCAGGTGCTGGTCACAGCTTGGAGCACCTTTCACCAACTCCATCTGTCGGGTAGCTGCTACCTTTTCTTTTTGAGTTTGATCTGACCATCATCACCCATGCCTTTGTAACCTCAGTGATAGACTACTGAAATGCGCTCTATGTAGGCTGCCCTTGAACACTGTTCAGAAGCAGCAGCTGATGCAGAATGTGGCAGCCCACGTTCTGACAGACTGGGTTACCACGAGTATATAACTTAAGTGCTCCAGTGTCCACACTGGCTCCCAATAGCTTTCTGGGTGCAATTCAAGGTGCTGGATTTGACCGGTAAAACCTGAGCCCTTCTCCCTTATGCCCTGCTGAAATCCTTAAGGTCAGCCGAGACCAAACCTCCTACAAGTACCATCAGTATGAGAAGTCCCCTTGGTGAAAAAGTGTAGGAAGTTATTCTCTACAGTTGCTCTTCAGCTCCAGAACTCTATTCCTCTTGAAGCTTGCCAAAGCCCAAGTCTAGACATCTTTCAGAAGTACTGTAAAACCTTCTAATTTGGACAAGCATTCACCAACCAGAACTAGGATACGTTGTTTAGGGGGTTCTCTGTTTTTTCTTGATCGTGTTCTCTTTTAAGCTTCTGTTGTCCTCTTGTCACTTTCCTATTTTGAAGATATTCTGTTTTTTAGTGTAAGCTGCCCTGAGACTTCATTGGAAAAGGCAGCATTATGGCAAATCAAATAAATAAATAAATCAAAACTGAGTTACTTCCATACTGAGTATGACCTGGTAACATTTATTTTGAGCAAAACAAATGTGGCAACAGCCAGCAATATGTTTGGTAAATTTGGCAAAATCTAAAACAATCTTTGGTATACTTGGCTGGGAATGTAAACTTAAAGTGAGAAGCGTTAATGAAAACTAGGAGTTGTTCAAAGATCTTCTACTGCAGGGGAGGGCAAAATACAGCCTGTTGGTCAGATCCAGCCCATTCTCTCTGGCCCATGGGGCCCTTCCAAAAGACAATTATTACTGGCCTGCAGCTGCCCCTCTGAAAGCCAGTGGGAGGGGCACAGGCTTTCAGAGATGCCGGCTGCAGGAGGACACCAACCCCCCAGCTGCATCCCACACACACACACACACACACACCCACCTCCCAACCACACCCCACACACTCTCCCATACCCTCCCCTACAAGACACTCTCCCACATATCCCCCATACACAATATGTAAGAGTAAAACTTTATTTTGTGTGATTACCTAATCACCTTTATATATACATGCATAAATCAGGACAAAAATATTTTTAGAAATAAAATTAAAATATGTTATAGTAGATTTTGATTTTTAATATATGATTTGGTTTTTTTCTGGTTCCAAGATAGCAAAGCCCCCTCCCAAAGGATAACTTCTGGGGACAAGGGGAAGGACTTCTGGTGGCAAAGTTCAGGGGTTAGGAATGGGACTTTTGGTCCCAAGATGACAACCAGGGGTTGGGACACCATTCGAGGGGTGGGGCTACCCTTGCGGCCCTGAGAGCTCATCATAACTCATTAAGCAGTCCTCCAGCTGAAATAATTGCCCACCCCTGTTCTACTTGATGCCCAGAAAGAAATTATTCCAAAAAGTTATACTGAGCCAAACTGAGCAAACATACGCTAAGCAAAACTGTTAGGGTGGCCAAAGCCATGTTGCTTAGAAATGAGATGTGGAATCAGTGATAAAAATTATAAAATATCTATATTTTAAGGATGGAAAAAAACAAAGTAAATGGTAGTGAACATGAGTCACAAGTAGGCAAATGATAGGGGAAGCTAATGGAATCAACAAAATAGTTATAAAATATTGGGAATACGAGAACCTGCTCATATTAAATATTTTCAAATCAATAACAACGTACATCCAAAAGTAGGAACTGAAACAGCTGAGGAGCACTCTGAACCACTAATGCTGATGTTTATTATGTCTTGGAAAATGAAGATTTCAAAGGATGAGAGGACTGCAAGCTTAAGTTTCATATTTTATAAAGGTAAAAGTGTGTGGGGGGGGGCACAGAACTATAATCCCAGTAATTTGGCAGGTTTTCAGAGCCAAATAATGGAACAGAATTAATGGAATATTCTTTCAACAAACAACTAGAGGTTAATATGTAATTTATGTAGATGTCATATAGGATGCTGGGATAGCAACTGAACAGACTTCAGCTGGCATGCTGTGCCTGGTATTGGGCATGATATTTCAAAGAGGATATGGACCAATCTGAGAAATTCCAGAGGAATGCAACTCAAATTATCAGAAACCTAGAAAATATAATTTATGAAAACTTCATGAATTGGGTTTGTCCAGACAAGAGAAGACATGATAACAGTCTTCAAATAAGTAAAAGGTTACTGTAAAGAGGAGGATTTTAATCTGTTCTCCATAGCCACCAGGATTAGGACAAGTAGTAATGGTCTTAAATTGAAAAAAGAGAGAGTTAGGCGAGACATTCAAAATACATTTTCTAAATATAAGGGAGTTAAGCCCTGGAACAGATTATTTACAGAGGCTATGGAACCTCCACCATTAAAGTCTATTTAGTAGCCAATTAAACAAGTCTCTCTCAGGAATGGAACCTACCTTTAGTGCAGGTGAATGGACAAGGTGGCCTCTAAAAATCTCCTACTCCTCCACTGCTTATGATTATGAAATGATGCAGATTGGTTACTGTTACAGAATATCCGAAGCACCTGGTTGAACAGCAAAACTCCAATAAAGCACATTCTGATATAGCCAAATGCAAGATAATACACCTTGAAAATGTAAACACAGGTTAAACTCTTAGGATGAGAGTCTCTGTCTTAGCAGTGACTCAGAGAAGAATTTAGGAGTTCTGATAGTCACTTCAGCAGGGACTCTCAGTGCAATTCTGTGGCTAATATGGTCAATACACTCCTGGATGTATCATAATGCAGACAGTAAATGAAGACAAATAAAGTTAGCTACTGAAAGACCAGTGCAGTTTGCAACAAAGATAGGGAAGGAGATAACAGCCTAGTGTAGTGGAAGAACAAGTTAGAGATTACGTAGAGAAGTTAGATGTTTTTAAGTCAGCAGAGCCAGATGAGATGAGTGCTGAAGGAATTAGCTGAGGTAATTTCAGAGCCATTGGCTATCCTCTTTGAGAACTTGCAGAGGCAAGGTGAAGGCCTGGATGTCTGAAAAAGGGTAAATATACTGCCCATCTTTAAGAAAGGGAAATAGTTGACTCAGTTGATATCAGGAAAGGTCATGGAAGAGGTCATCAGGGAATCTATTTCTAAGCACCTGGAGAACAAGGGGAGCCAATACATTGGCTGCTCCAATGCACTGTAATTACAGCACTTCATGCTTAAAAATGGCAGCTCATTCAACACACTTTAGTTAAAGCACATCCATCACCATTTTTAAGCGTGGGGATGCTGATACATGGGACGCTCCAGGCACTTTAATTAGAGAGGCTCTCAGAACTGCTCTAATTAAAGTGCCCTGCCCCCGACTCCTGGAGCACATGATCAGAAGTGATCAGACCAAGGTGATCAGAAAGAGCCAGAATGAATTAATCAAGAGTAAGTCATACTTAAGAAACCTGGTTTCTTCCTATAACAACGTGATGGATTCTATGGATGGAGGAAGAACAATAATGATGAAGTAATTAACAGAGCTAACCGCACTTTGTAATTCATTATTAGGTGCATCACTAACAGGTCCAGGGAGGTGATGCTCCCCATCTATGTGGCACTGGTCAGGCCGCAGCTAGAGTACTGCATCCAATTCTGGGTGCTGGAATTCAAGAAGAATGTGGACAACCTTGAGAAGGTCCAGAGGAGGGCCACTTGTATGGTTAGAGGCCTGCAGGGAAGGCCCTATGAGGAAAAGCTGAGGGACCTAGACCTTTTCAGCCTCCACAGGAGAAGGCTGAGGGGGGATCTTGTGACAGTATACAAATTCACTGGCGGGGGGGGGGGGGGGGGGGGGGGGGGGCAGGGGGGAGAAAGGCAGCAGGTAATAGGACATACTCTGTTCACCAGAGCACCCCTTGGAATAACCAGAAACAACAGCCATAAGCTGTTAGAGTGTAGATTTAAGTTGGACATCAGGAAGAACTTCTTCACTGTTAGGGTTGACATAATCTGGAAGGGGTTTCCAAGGGGTGGTGCTCTCCCCTACCTTGGCGGTCTTCAAGAAGAGACTGGCAAACACCTGGCTGGGGTCACATGACCCCAGCACTTTTTCCTGCCACTGGCAGGGGGTTGGACTCGATGATCCATTGAAGTCCCTTCCGACCCTAGCATCTATGAATCTATTAATAGATGTGACATGATGTTTACAAGGCTTTTGATACCACTTGCAACATTTTGATTAGGTAACTAAAGCAATACAGACAAGAAGATAGAATTTTAAGGTAGAAGAATAACTGAATCATCATACTTAATGAACAGTCATCAATGGCTTGATGTCCAGTTCAGATGAGGTATGAAGAGAATTTCCCCAAGGGTTTTGTCCTGGGCCTGGTATTGTTTAATATCTTCATTAATGATTTGGAGGATAGGATTGAGTGTATACTTAGCAAATTTGCCAATAACACCGAGTTGGGTGGAGTTGCAGACACTCTGGAGAGTAGCGCTAGGTTTCAGAATGATCTTGATAACCGAAGAAAATGGTCTGCTATCAATCAAATGAAATTCAGTAAAAGCAAGTCAAATGTCTTGCCTTTAGGATGCAACAATTACATGCACATATACAGACTGGGAATTGACTGGCTAGGCTGTAGTACTTTAGAAAAGGACCTGAGTATTACAGTGGACCATAACTGAATATGAGTCAACAGTGTGGTTTTGTTGTAAAAAAAAAAAAATCCAATAACAAAATGGGTTGTATTAACAGGAGCGTCACTTGCAAATCAAAAGAAGTGTTCCTTGTACTCTATTTGGCACTGGTGAAGCCTCACTTGGAGCAATGTGCCCTACTTTGGGCCTTACACTTCAAGAAAGATGTGGACAAATTTGAAAGAGTCCATCAAAGAGTAACAAGAGTAACAGGGTTGGAATCTCCAACCCTGGAATTTTGTAAGAGAAGTTTAGAAAAATATTTGACTGGGATGCTTTAGTCAAGGATGATCAGGAGTTGACCAAATAGCCTTCTGAAGTCCCTTCCAACACTACTGTTCTATTATTTTAAGTAGAATCAGGGAAGTAATCTTTCCCCCTGTACACAGAACTCCCATGGGTGATTGGCACAATCCCAAAGCATGAAATTTGGTTAAAATCCCTGTGTGAATGGAGAGCTGTAGGTGAGGCTGCTACTAAAGTTGTGTTGTGTGCCTTGTTCTTGTGCTCACACTTCAAGAAAGTGGTGGAAATCTTCAAGAGAATTCAGAAGAGGAGGTTGGGCATGAAGCTGGAAAATAAACCCTATAGTGGAAGGCTCAAGAACCACTTATTCAGCTTATAACAGAGAAAGTGGAGAAGTAAGTGATTGTTGTCTACATGGAACCATGGAAAAGATCTCTGATAGTGAGGAGAGAGGTACTTTCCAACTTTGCTGACATAGCTGCAATGGTTGGAGGCAGAAATAAGACTAATCCAGCCTTGAAATAAAATATAACTTCCTCACAGGGAGGGTAATTAAGGACTGAAAAATCTTAGCAGGGTAGTGAGCCTCTTCAAAACAAGATGAGCTATTTATCTAAGAGTATGCTCTAATGCAGTCTCTAAGAGAAAGAGTATGATTGCATGTGAAGAAGTTGTGATGGATGGTTGCTCCCAGCTTTGGAGTTGGTAAACCTACGTCCCCTTGCTCAGCCCCTTCCTTCATGGGCCTTAGGAAGCACAGGACTGCCTGCATTGTTCTCAAAAGATTAACACCACCGGCAGCTCTCCATTTACATCAGGTTTCCAACCAATTGGTACACAAATTATATTCCTCTTACAAAATCAAGAACATTTATTTACAGTGATGATATCACAATCCTAGCACAGAACTCTGATTCTAGCATTATTGAAATCACACTCAGTAATGATTTGGCAAAATTAGAAAACAATTTTAACAAATGGTATTTGAAGCCCAACCCTAACAAAACAGTTTATTCCTTTTTTCATCTCACTAAAGCCCAGGGTAACACCTGACTAAGAAACAGCTTTTGTGGAAACTGGTCAACTATGAACCTAACTGCCAAATATTTAGGATACCACCTTAACTGTAGTCTCACCCGTAGGTATCATCTACAAATAACTAAAAATAAATTTGTTGCATGTAATAACATCATCTCAAAACTGGCATTGGGGAAGCGATGCTGAAGCTCTTAGAACATCAGCACTGGCCCTTGTTTATTTAGCAATTGAGAACTGTGCCCCAGTTTGGGCAGGAGCACCCATACCAGCCTGATTTTTTATCATGAATCCTACATCTAAACCCCCTGGCTTTGCTTTAGCAAGGTGAAGCTGGGCAACATTGAATAGGGTTTGCCCTAAACAAGGTAAATGAAACTACCTACAACATAAGTGGAATTTTATTAAAGACCATAAGCATGGTGAAATCCAAACTATAGCACATATCATGGAGGAATGTCCTATTTATCATTTTAATGGTTGCCTGGAAGACATGCACCAGGCTACTGCCAATGCTTTGCAACAGATATCAAATCTAAAAATGTCATTCTAGTCTTATCCCTCAATGCTGCTGTTCATTGGTTGGTTCTATCATTTGGCTGCTGTATTCCATATGAATGAATGAATGAATGACAACCAAATTTCATACTTTGGGGCTTCTATCAGTTACCCACAGGAATGAGGAAGTAGTCCTTTTTTCATCAACTCCCACGTGGGAAGAGGACTGTATTCTTTAGATGCATCCAGGATTCCCCACAGCTGAAGACAGGAAAGTGGACCAGTGTGGGCTGCTATGATGAAGAGAATCCTTTTTCCTTAGATACCTAGCTGGTTCATTTTTCGTACAAGCTATCAAAGTGATTGTCAGATTTGAGGTAAAAAAACAATTCCTCCCTCTCCTCCCCCCCTTCCACCCCCAAGTCAAACTGACAAGGACTTCAGAGGTTTTTCTCTTTCCTCTGGAGCATAGGGTGCATGATATCTCCTGGACTCACCTAGATATATCCAATCTATCTCTCTATATCTATCTTACTTTCTATGACCAGATGACTGGTTTTGTCGATGTGGAGAGCAGTGGACATGACATACCTTGACTTTAGCAAGTCTTTTGATATGGTCTCCCACAACAGTCTTGCAAGCAGACTATGGAAGTATGGGTTCCATTAACAGACTGTAAGGAGGATAGAAAACTGGCTGGATCATCAGGCTCAAAAGGCAGCAATCAATGGCTCCATTTCTAGTTGGTAGCTGGTATCAAGTGGGGTATCTGAGAGATTGGTCCTGGGGTGGGTTTTGTTCACTATCTTCATCAATGACCTGAAAAACAGAGTGGAGCGAAGATGGAGTGGAGTGCACTCTCAGCAAGTTTGCAGATGACACTGAAGTGGGAGGAGTAGTAGATTTGCTGGAGGGTAGGGATAGGATTCAGAGAGACCTCGACAAATTGGAGGATTGGACCAAAAGAAATCTCATGAGGTTCAATAAGGAAAATGTAAAGTTCTGCATCTAGGATGGAACAATCCCATGCACCAATACAGGCTGGGGGTTGACTGGCTAAACAGCGGCTCTTCAGAAAAGGACCTGAGGGTTACAGTGGACAAGAGGCTGAATATGAGCCAACAGTGTGCCCTTGTTGAGAAGAAGGCTAACGACATAGAATCATAGAATCATAGAAGTAGGGTTGGAAGGGACCTTGTAGATCTTCAAGTCCAACCCCCTGCCTGGGCAGAAGGGAAACTGGGCTCAAGTGACCCCAGCCAGGTAGGCATCGAGCCACTTCTTAAAGACCCCCAGGGTAGGAGCCAGCACCACTTCCCTTGGAAGCTGGCTCCAGATCCTAGCTGCCCTAACTGTGAAGAAGTTCCTATGGATGTCTAATCTAAACCTACTCTCCAACAACTTGTGGCCGTTATTCCTTGTTATCCCCTTGTTATGCTAGGGGAAACAAGGTCTCCCCCAAACCCTTCTGGTCCCCCCTAGTGAGTTTATAGATGGTCACAAGGTCCCCCCTCAGCCTTCTCTTGTGAAGTCTGAACAGGTTCAGGTCCCGTAGCCTCTCATTGTAGGGTCTGCCCTGCTGTCCCCGGATCATGAGGGTGGCCCTCCTCTGGACCCTCTCAATGTTGTCCACATCCCTCTTGAAGCGGGGTGCCCAGAACTGGACACAGTACTCCAGCTGTGGCCTGACCAGTGTTGCGTAGCGGGGGAGGATCACCTCCTTGGCCCTACTTGAGATGCACCTGTGGATGCACGATAGGGTCCAGTTAGCCCTGCCAACCGTGACCTTGCATTGTTGGCCCATGTTCATCTTGGAGTCAATGATGACTCCAAGATCCCTTTCTGCCTCTGTGCTCTCAAGAAGGGAGTTTCCCATCTTATAAGTGTGCTACCAGTTACAACTGCCCAAGTGCAGCACCCTACACTTGTCCGTATTGAAACACATCCTGTTTTTGTTAGCCCACCCTTGCAACCTATCCAGGTATTTCTGCAGTCTTTCCCTCCCTACTAACATGCCCACCTCACCCCAAATTTTGGTATCATCAGCAAATTTGAACAGGCGGCTTTTCACCCCGTTGTCCAAATCGCTGATAAAGAAATTGAACAGTGCGGGCCCAAGGACCAAGCCCTGGGGGACTCCGCTGCCCACTTCCCCCCAGGTCGAATATGACCCGTCCACCACCACCCTCTGAGTACAACCCTTCAGCCAATTAGCAATCCACCTAACTGTGTAGGCATCGATGCCACAGTCGCCTAGTTTTTTAATGAGGATGGGGTGGGAGACAGTGTCAAAGGCCTTGCTGAAGTCCAGAAAGACTACGTCCATGGCGACACCTGCATCCAATGCTTTTGTGACCTGATCGTAAAAGGCAATCAGGTTGGCCTGACATGACCTGCCCCTAACGAAACCGTGCTGGTTGCCCTTAAGCATCATCCCCGATGCCGGCCCATCACAGATGTGCTCCTTGATGACCTTCTCAAAGAGTTTCCCCAGGATTGAGGAAAGACTGACGAGCCTATAGTTGCCCGGGTCCTCCTTCCTCCCTTTCTTAAAGATGGGGACCACATTTGCTATCTTCCAATCATCTGGCACCTGGCCTGAGCACCACGAACACTCGTAAAGCCGTGCCAAGGGCCCAGCAATAACCCCTGCTAGTTCCCTCAACACCCTGGGGTGGAGAGCATCTGGACCTGCTGACTTGAACACGTCCAGCCCCTCCAGAAGCATTCTAACCCGGTCCTCCTCAACCTTAGGTCTTGAGGCGTTCCCCTCGAGTCCGTCTTGAAACACGGTGGGGGAGTCCCGGTCCCTGCACAAGAAAACGGAGGTGAAGAATTTGTTAAAGAGGTCTGCCTTCTCCTCTGGCACAACCACCAGATTGCCCAGCGCATCTTGCAGGGGCCCCACATTTCCCGGCGCCTTCTTCATCCTCCCTATATATTTGAAAAAAGACTTTTTATTATCTTTGATCTTGGATGCTAGTCCTACCTCTATGTCTACCTTAGTTTTCCTAACAGCCCCCCTACAGGCCCGAGCAGTGGAGGTATACTCTTCTTTCAAGATAGCATCCCCCTTCCACCAGGTGTACGCCGCCTTTTTGGCAACCAGGCATTCCTGGACATCCTTGGTGAGCCAGGGAGGCTTTCGGGCACTCTTGCCCCCCTTGCTTCTTGTTGGGATTGTCACCCCTTGGGCCATGAGTATAGTCTCCTTAAGGAAAGACCACTCTGGGCACTGAGTTCCCCTGCCCTCGAGAACCCCAGTGCCTCTCCCACCAATCTCAACTCGTTGAAGTTGGCCCTCTTGAAGTCTAGGGCTACCGCCCTGCTGCAGGCCCTTGTCACCCTGCGCTGGATGATGAATTCCAGCAAGCGATGATCGCTGTCACCCAGGTGGTCAAGGACCTGGAGCCCCCTTACCAGATTATCGCCTGTCGCCAGGACCAGGTCCAACAGGGCATTTCCTCTGGTGGGACTGTGCACCTCCTAGGTTAAGTGGAGGTCCTATATCTCGGCCAGGAACCTCCTGGAACGGTCCAACCTGGCTGTCTGCTCCTCCCAGCAGATGTCCAGGTAATTTAGATCACCCATGACAACTACATCCCCTGCCTTAAGTGCCTCTGCAAGGTGGCCCGAAAATTCCCGGTCCAACTCCTCCCCTTGGTTGGGGGGTCATATTGGAGTGCATCAGAAGAAACATTGTCAACAGATTGGGGAAAGTGATTATTCTTCTCTATTTGGTACTGGTGAGGCCACATCTGGAGTACTGTGTCCAGTTTTGTGCCCCCCACTAAAGAAAGCATGTGGATACATTGGAGAGTTTAGCAGAGGGCAACAAAAATGGTTAAAGGGGCTGGGGAATATGACATAACTAAAGAGAAGGTGAGGGAAGTGGGCTTATTTAGTCTGGAGAAGAGAAGACTGAGAGGGAATTTAATTATATCCTTCAACTACCTGAAGGGTGCTTACAAAGAGGACCGTTCTCAGTGGTGGCAGATGACAGAACAAGGAGCAATAGTCTCATGTTCCTGCAAGGGAAGTTTAGGTTAGATATTAGGAAAAAAATCTCTCACAAGGAAAGTGGTAAAGCCCTGGAACAGGTTACCCAGAGAGGTGGTGGGATTTCCATCCTTGGACGTTTTTAAGACCTGGCTAGAGAAAGCCTAGGCTGGAACGATATAGTTGGGGATGATCCTGCTTTGAGAATGGGGTTGGACCAGATGACCTCCTGAGGTCCCTTCCAACTCTCATTTTCTATGAATCTAATCAAAAGCTGAGATGCCATTTCAGGTGCCTTGGTAGCATCTCAGTTTCTCCTGTCCTCTGCCTGTTGCACACAACAGTTCAGCTTCCTGAGGACTGAAATGTCTTGGTCTAAACTCAAGTCATTGCATCCACAAGGGTGCTTAGTTGCAATTGAATAGGATGGATAAACTGAAGGTCAGACTGGATGATACAATCATCACTTTGGAACTTCAAATCAATGAAATCTAAACAACTCCTTTTTCTCCTTGGTGTTTATACCCATGTAGATGATTATTATGGTCTCTGATAGTCATTGCAAGATATTTAATGCTGGGGTTTTCAAAGACCTAAAGGACAAAAGACAGATGGGCCGTCTTCCAAAACCAGAGATAACGTAAGTGTTGAACTACAAAAGATCCTGAAGATGTGGGGCAAGATAGGTAACATCACAACTGAGTGACACAGCTGCAGGTGATGATTCATATATCAGAAAAGACTTGAGAATACCCAGAATGGAGCACTGAGGGCTTGGAGAGTCTTTCACTCTCAGGAGCAAGAGAAAGCAAATGAGAGAAGATACTGAATAATGAACTGTTAGATACGTAAGCAGGCCACGTATTAGCAGGATCCAAAGATATATGGATACACAGCCTCCATCCTAGTAGAAGAGCCAATATTCTAGAGAAATGCTATACTGGACCACTAAGGGGGAGTCAGTCAAACACAGTACAAATACACAGACTGATAAATTACACTCTGGGTTCCATCCTATATACGATGTAAATGTAATGCTATTAAATATTCCTGAGTTCTGTGTGACAACCTCATTGTGATGCTTATCTGCATATCTCTATTCTTATGCATGTTGAAATAGTTGGGAATTGGGCCCCTTATTTGCATACCCATATTAATATGTATGATTGAAGGAATGGGAACCTTTGCGCTTGGTTTAATTGTATTCACTTGTTTTAACTATAGTTTCATAGTAGCTAGGGTCAGGAGGGACCTGAACAGATCATCTAGCCTGACCCCCTGCCACAGGCAGGAATGAATGCTGGGTTCACAAGACCCCAGACAGGTGATCATCCAACCTCCTCTTGAATTTGCCCAAGGTAGGGGTGAGGACCACTTCCCTGCGAAGTTGGTTCCAAATTTTGGCCACCCTACCTGTAAAATATTGCCTTCTGATCTCTAACCTAAACCTATTCTCCATCAGCTTATGACCATTGTTCCTGGTCACCCCAGGTGGTGCTGGGGAGAAAAGGGCTCTGCCTATTTGCTGTTGATCCCCCCTGATGAGTTTGTAGGCAGCCACCAGGTCCCCCCCTCAGCCTCCTCTTGCTGAGGCTGAACAGGTTCAGGTCCTTCAGTCTCTTCTCATAGGGCCTGTCCTGCTGCCCTCTCACCAAGCGGGTGGCCCTCCTCTGAACCCTCTCCAGGCTGGCCACATCCCTTTTGAAGTGTGGTGCCCAGTACTCCAACTGCGGCCTGACCAAAGCCGCATAGAAGGGGAGTATCACTTCTCTGGACCGGCTTGAGATGCACCTTTGGATGTATGACAAGGTATGGCAGCATCACTCCCATGTGTGCTGTTGTCTACAGAAACTGGTATGTCTTAACCACACTAAACCTATGGGCTGTTTAGACTCAATGGATTTGTACATTAACAGGGTGCAAGGACAGAACAGGGTGCCATGTAACTCTGAATGGGGAGCGTGTGGCTTCAACAGTAAGGAAAGGAGAGCATTTACAGAGCATAAAATAAAGTTATTATGCATTACACCAACAATTCCCCTTCTACTTCTGGAAAAAAACTCTGACAATGGGGTTCCCTGTACTAAATTAAGGAATGGTCCCCCAAACTCACTCTTAAACCCTGGACTGGAAAGTGATAGCAGTGAGAGGCCTGGAGGGGGAGAGGGCTTTGCATTGTTCAGTAGTGATCTCTCTTGTCTGGTTGAGCTACCCAGTCCTTGTTGGACAGAAAGGTGGCAGCCACCTCCAATGGCCTCCCATGCTGATGGAGTCGGTACAACACAGTATGTGGGCATGGGTCAACCAAGCTTTACTGAGTGAGATTTGAATGGCATCAAAGTCCATGGCAGGGTCCAAGTCCCTCTCTGCCCAAGATGCTTTTATGCCTCAGCTGTAGAGTTATTCAGCAAAGCTTGAAAAAGTTGTTTAGAAGAAGTGGAGGGGGACAATCACAAAGCTTTTTTTCTTTGATCACCTCTGCTCAACTGTACTTCAATTTTTTCCTAACTTTTTAACAATGGGAAGCCACTTTAACTGTTGCCCTCTGGGACAACCTGGTTGAGCTGGGATGTTTGCCAGGTGGTACTGTACTGCTTCATCCCTAAAGACATTTTAGGGCTGTTATATTGGCCTTGTGATAGATTATGTCATCCGAATGACTGTCCTTTGAAAGACTGGAGTTTACAACATCCTAAGGAGCCTCACCTCTGCCTGCACCTTAGCTCCTATATCCTCCTTCCTGCCCTTCTGCTCCCCACAGGCTTCTTAGTTCTTTTCCTTTCTCCCTCTCAACTAAAAACTCTCCTATTACATTGCCACCACCCCCCCCCGGCATAAAGTGGCCATCTTCACCCTGTCCCCTGCATGTTCTCATGATCTTCAATTCCTTTATTTAAGCCCGGTTTTTTACTGAGGTCTTCCTCAGCCTCAACTACCAGTTCAACTGATTAAACATTTGAAAAATTAGCTGGTCAAAGTGTCCACTAATTATTCTGCTCCTTTTATTTAAGATATTCACATCCACTTGACTTCCTGAGAAAGGAATTTTTTTTCCTGTAGTGTCAGCACTATAGACATAAAGTCCATGTCTGTTTGTCTTCAGCACAATCAAAGAACCCTGATATGTTCAGATACCAGAAGCCTTATAATATAGGCACTAGTGCACTGAGGCAGAACCAAACTAACTTGATTTTCAGATAGCAGGCTGGACTTGCAGAGACAGTAACAATGTGAAGCTTATTTTACCTTACTGAATGAAGCAGACAAACCCATTCAAAAAGGATAAATTTGGTCTAGAAGAAGTCATTTGACTAAAAATGTATCTTTCTGACAACTAAGGCATGCGCAGAGGGGAACTGCTAATACCGTGTTTGAAAACTGAGTTTTATATCCATTCCAGAACTTTTCCACATGGTACTACACTTGTCTAACCATTTCTGTGCCATTCCTGCCAGGCCTAATGCTAGAACAGTGAACTTAAAAACAGCAAAATATCCTGACGTAGAAGAATAACCCTTATATAACTAACCTGAGAAAAATATTAGCCTCCACCCTCCCCAACATGTTCTTACTGGGCATGTCTATACAAGACGCTGACTGCGCAGTAGCTTGATAGTACTGCACAGTACTGTCCCATGACAAAAACCATGACATGACACTACTGTTCAGTACTATTAAGCTACTGTGTAGTAGCATCACAAAAAAGGTGTTCACTGGTGGTACTGCGCAGTAACTTGGGTTACTACACATTTATTTAGTACTGCTTTATACAAGTACTAAATAAATGTACAGTAACCACTGTGTAGTAGCCATGGCCCACTGTGCAGTAGCCAGTAACCACTGCAGTAGAAATGGCCACTCGTGTACAGAAGAGACTAAAATGCACTAATACAAGTTATATTTAACTTGTATTTCCTTATGTTTCTAAAGTTAAAGAAATAAATTAAAACTTCTCAGGAGGAAAAAAGAATACTATTCAGTCTTTCTATAAAGAGGCAAAAAAGACACAACCTTAATGTTAGCATTTATATCGTGCATTCAGGTCCCTGAGCACAAGCAATCAGAAATATTACTGTCCAGGAGAGCCTCCTCAGGAGATATTACACGGAGAAGCTGCACTGGAATATATGTAGCATTGGGATTAGAACACAGTGCTGACAGTCAAGGGATGCACATACATATGTTTTGTTCCTTGTTTACCCACTACCTTGTTGTGTTCTCTTGAGCCAGAGTACCTCAATTTTCTAGCTACTAAGTGGAGACAACAACCAACTATCCTATGGGGATGAAGGCTTGAGAATTTAATTCATATTCATAAATTGCATGAAGGACAAGATATGACTAAAAGGAAAACCATAGAACAAGAATGTGAGACTATAATGACACTTTACCCTTCTTTCACAGCTTTCATCCAAGTATCTCAAGAGCTCTGCACACATTACTAAATTACACCTGAAAACACCCACTGGAGGTAAACAGATCTTCCCTATTATTCACATCTGGCAGTACATAATGAGCAACTAATACTTATGCATATCACTTAATGATTTTGTGCTTATTATTTATTTCAGGGTGTGTGATAGTTTATATTTCCCAAAAGTTAAATGAGCAAAAAACATGTTATTTCAAACCAGCTCCACCACAGCCCTTGACCTTCAGGGTGCAGCTACACCTGACCCTGCAGACCTAATGTTTGCATTTGGAGCCTCACTCTTGATTATTCTATTGGGAACTGATGTGATGAAGGACTTTAGGCATCTCCAGAATTAAGCAGTAGTTGACCAGTGGTTCTGAAGAAAGTATGAAAAGACTAGGATTGCTTACTTCCAAGAGGAGATAAAAGGGAAGCATGATAAAGTATATTTAAATTACAAACAGTATCCTGAAAAAAGCATCAGAGTGGACTCTCATAGGAATAGGCATACGGGGTCAGGTCCCAGCTGGGGTACATTGTGTCCAGTATCCTGTCTCAGACAGAAATCAACACCAAATATTTCAGAGGAAGGTACAAGAACCCCACAGGAGGCAGATGTGGGATAGACTGTTCCCCATATTAGATTCCAACCTGATCTCTAATAGAGATCTGCTTCATCCCTGAAGCGCACAATTTTATTTTTCTTCCCAAATTTGTCAGCATACTGTTAATATTAACTACACTAAACTATACTGTCCCATTTTCATCTGCTTAATTCCTGCCCTGCTAAACATGCCTGTTTTTTCATTCACCCATGTCCTGATATGACCAAGCTACTCAAAGCCTTGTAGACAGACCTATGGCTGTGGGCCGGGCACTGCAGTCTTATTATAATGGTGACCTGTACTCACCATGTCACAGCACTGTCAAAGCCACAAGGCTTTTCAGGAGCGAAAGCATTGCCATCTGCTGTCCACACCACATCTGGCTGGTGCTGCCACTCCTTGGTCCATGACTGCTTATGCGTCAGAGTTACCCCTACTTGTTTTGCACCTAACCTTCTCTGACCATAATTCCATTATTCGCAACCTGTGGACAAGCTGGGTAGAGTACAGCTCTGCCTCCAATGTAGCTCTGCTGCCAGGAGAGGGTATTTCCTGTACTTCGGAAGCCACGTTGAGTATTTCCTATACCTCAGAAGCCATCTCTTGTAGAAGGCTGACACAGACAAAGAACGCCATCATTGCATCAAATGTGCAAGTGCAGCCTTCGGATGCCTGAGGAAATGGGTGTTTAAAGATTGCAACATCAGATCAGAAACTAAGCTCATGGTCATCAACAGGGATCTAGGTTTTCCATTTGCTGTGGAAAAATGCAGATTTTCCCCTTTAAAGGAGAAATATGCAGGAAATCATGGGTTTTTCTTTGCAGGCTGGCACAGTTCTAGCCTGCTAGGGGCTGCTGGGGATTGGGTGGAGCAGGACGCAAAAGGTGCCACAGGCACATGTGCACACATGTGCATGGGGCAGCTAGGCAGTGGTGGACAGCAGCTCCCACAGCTCCCTCCAGGTAAGTCTGTGGGGGCGGAAGGGAAGGGGCACAGGCAATGTGTCATGGGAAAGCACAAGCTATGTGGCAGGGGGACATGCGCCCCCCACTCCCCCCCAAAATTTCTGCACCCACAGTGGGATGCGGGGCTCCAGCCAGGACAGACCAGCTCCAGAGGAGTTGTCTTTGTGGCCCAGTGGGCAGGACCTGATGCAGGAGGGAGTGCCATGCCACCATGGCCACCAAGGTGAGGTGGTGCCCTCTGCCCACCTGGCAGCAGCAGGGGGCACAACTCTGTGCTGGTGCAGCTGTGCTTCACTTTGGCAGCCATGGCAGCACAGCACTCCCTCCCACACTGGGTCCTGCCCGCTGGGCCATGGAGGTGGCTCCTCCGGACCTGGTCCAGTAGAGCTGCAGCCCTGCATCCTGCTGTGGGCACAGAAATCCCACGGGCACAGGTGTCCCCGCTGTCCCCACCCCCCACACATAGTCTATGCCCCACCACCTCCCCAACACATCACCTGTGCCCCTCCCACACGTCACCCATGCCCTCACCGCCCCCCTCCTCACATAGTGGGGGGCTGAGACCTGGGGGCAGGGGGCTGTGGGTTAGGACTGAGGGGGCACTGGCAGGGCCACATGGCTGTGGGAGCTCTGTGCTGCTGCCACCCCCCTGGGCATGGGCTCTGCCCTGCAGCCAGCCCCAGCCCCACACTCTGCACTCCTGTCCAGCTGCAACCCTGCACCTGCCCCCCACTTCCCTACTTGCTGCCTGGAGGGGGCAGGATGCAGGGGAAGCCTGCAGCAGCAGCTCTTCCCGGTGCTAGTGGGGCTGGCCCTTCCACCCATGACAGTGGGTTTGAGGCATAATAGGGTACGTTGGGGGCAGGTGTTGGCACCTCACTCCCACCCTCATGAGTGAAAGGGCTGGCCGGGGTGGGGCACAATTCATTGGGGGCACCACTGGCCGCATGAAAGTGCCCAACGGGCTGCATATGGCTTGCTGCCGTATTCTGCCCACCCCTGCCCTAGCAAGTGCTGTAGACTGGTCTCCCTGGATGAATCTATGATCCTGAAGAGCTAAAAAGTCTCCAAGATTGTGAAATAGGAGAGATACCAAGACCATCTAAGAAAGGTTAGCTTGAATAGCAGAACATCAAGACCATTTAAAAAGGGGAGATGATGGTTAACACTTGTGCAGTGAAAGAACAATGAGCCATGAAGTTAACTGATTCCCTCAGTGGAGTAGAAACCAAAGCAGTGTTTCTATCTGGGACAGAAAATCAGCTTCCTTGCTTAATATACGCACCCCACTTTTGGAGGACTGATTTTGGGAGAAAGGAGCATGTTGTATGCAAGAAGATTTGACACTTGACACTAAGCTTGTGAGACCTCATAGGAGAAGGACTGGAGACAGGCCACTGAGAGATGGAGGAATAGAAGAGCAACCAGGGTACAGGAGAGTTGTAGGGGGAGCATAAGAAATGTATTTAAAAACAAACATATTTGGTTTTCTAAGCCAAATCAGGCCCTTGCATGTTTAAGTCTAGGACATGATTCATGGTTGAAGATCTTGTACGGAGGGAGGAACCTAAGCAGCTGACCTAGTTTTAGCCAAACAGCTCCTACATTCCTTTACAATACTGGCCCTAAGTCACTCTTGAAATGATGGCTTTACCATTTAGGCCAGGGGTTGTCAAGCGGGGTACTTGGAAAGGGGCTAGGGGGTACGCACAGATGGATGGGGTGCTGCCACCCCCCACCAATGCCTCCCATGAGCAAGACCAGGGAAGGCGAGGGCAGCGGCTCCCCTCTGCGGGCTACACAGGCACTGCCTGGCCAGCTAGATGCGGCGGGGGGGAAGCTTGCGCATGGTGGCAGCCATTGTCATGTACCACCCTGCGCCACCGCATGCAAGACCCCTCTCCCCCTAGCTCTGCACCCAGCTGCCCCTACCCCCTCCCCTCCCGCTCCACCAGAAGTGTACCCAGAAGGAGTACAATCTTTAAAAAAAGCTGAAAACCCATTATTTAAGCCATTCAGGCCTTGCAACACTGGGCAGAGCAACACCTACATACTTTTAAAATCTGTGTAATGTGTGTTACATTCAATCATATAAATACATCAAAATACAGAAACTTAGATCATGAATCACTAAGCTTGTGAATGGAAATACTTGAAAGTCAGAAAGTGGCAAAGTTCAAGTTGCATGCCCAATTCAAACACTGTATATTTATATTTCCAGACAAATAGAAATAAAGGTTTAAATTAAGGAACATTCTATGATGTGGAAATAATATATTTATTAATTATTTAAATAGTTATAAATAAATACACTTAAGCTTTTACTTATAAACTGGATGGATTTGATTTAAATCATGATTTAAATCACTGGTCAGGAATGCTCAATGTAATCATTGTTTTCTACAAAAGATGCATTCTTGTTGTTTGATATAACCTTAAAACCTATTATTCACAACTCAGAAATAGATGTAGGCTTCATTTTAGAAGGCACACAGTATACATTTTAAAGCAGTGATTTATTCTGATATTTTTAAAAATTACTTTTGAAAACAGAATTATGATTTGGTTATTTTATTTATGAACGCTAATTGAAGCAGATACTTGTGAAGTAATTGAGAGGTGAACTATCTCCAATTCACTAGATTAATCATGGATATTTGGGACATATTTTTGCCACACTGTATTAGGAAGAAAAAACCCACCATCACCAAAAACAACAGACATTTAAATTGTATTTAATTAAAACAACAAGCTTATGTATTTTGGATATTTTTGTTCAACAAACATGTAGTATTATTGTATCAAAACAAGCATATGTATTTTTGAATTTTTAATTATTTTAGTTATAAACATGAAATGTGTTTTTAACAAAAACTAAATAGATTATTTCAGCTAGGTCACAAGAAACTTAAAATGCTGAGTTATGCAGCAAACTCAAGTCTTCACCTTCCTCTTCCTGTTTATATATAGACTGGAAAAGAAAGACAAGCTCAGTTCACAGAGATGCTTAATGGGATCTTCTAGACTGAGCATTGAGTCTGAGTGGTTTTCCTTAAACTCTACTGATCTATAGAGAAGCCTCTGGGAACCACTAAGATTGGGCCCCTAATGTACTCCATGGTTTGTTCTGACCTATTTATAGAACTTTTCTAAAAAGGTTACATGAATATATCGTCTCAAATAGTGTATAATTAGAAGTTATAATCCTTACTCCATGATTATATCTTTGAGCTTTAACGTATCTTTATATAGATTTATTTTTTTAAAGCATCTTAACAAAAAAAAAATTTTTTTAATGATTAAATAAAAAACCTCTGATTTAAATTTAAAAAATCTTATTTTGAATTTTAAAAAATTGTTGATTTTTATCAATATTTCCAAAATAATACAATGTAGTATCATGCCATTTCTAATGTAACCCTAGATGTAACTGTGTAGCATCTTGGAGTAGTGGCCAAGAAAGTAATTTACATGAATGGCATGCACTTAATTTAATTTAACATACTACCAATAAAGCATCGAGCTGCAAGGCTTTTCTATGCTCTCAGGTATTCAGATAAAGTAGAGGGAAGGTGAACGGAATCAGAGATAGTAGACCAAGAACACGCTCAAACTGATTATCTCATTATTGGATTTTGTTGGAAATAAGGCTGTCAGTTAAACATGCATAAAAATCATATAGTAATATACCATTAATATAACACTAAGTATGCATCATGCAAAACACAGATAAAAACCGTTAAGGCCCCAAGGAGTTTAAAGACTGAATAAGACAAGAAAAGGAAAAAAATCAGTGTTACTTTCTATACAAGTTGTGGATGCTGGAAGGATAGGCATCCTTTTATTACTTTATAAAATAAAAGACATATATAGTAACAGTGGAAAGCATTATGGTCCTGATTCAGGAAAAAATGTATGTACATATTTAACCATGTTTTTAAATGCTTATTAGATCTAGGGCCTACATTTTGCCATACGTAGGAATTTACAGCTAAATTATTCTGCTGTGGAAACCCTGCCCTAAATTCTCCACTCTGGCCAAACTGTACCTAGAACAATCCAGACAGAGGAAAAGAGATGACAACTTTATTCTGTTTTAACATTTTCCGTATCTTCTAGCCAGCCAGAGACAAGGCCAGCCTCCAATACAACTTTGGATGCAGACAGGTGTAACAATTGTACTGATACCAAAGGATACTGACATAAGCTGTTAGCAGTGGCGACACGTAGGAGGTGCACAGGCTGCAGTCCCCGCTTAGGCGATGGGCAGGCAGCAGTGCTGGTGCCCCCCCTGTGAGTGCCAGCCAAGGAGTGGGAGTGCTGGATGAAGCACCGTGGCCACTTCCTGGTTGGCATGATCAACCATGGGCCCCTCCCCTCCATGGTTGGCAAGATTGGCCAGGGGGAGGCCCCCCCCCAGTTGCTGACTGGTCGCTGGGGGGGGGGGGGGGGGCATGTGCCCCCCCTACTAAGGTGGCACCAGCCACCCATGTCTGTTAGGATATAATTTATATCTGAATACTATTACAGTGATACAAGGATAGCCTGTTTCATTCCCAGTTAAAATTACAGCCATTTAGCTCACTTGTATCACTACTGGAGCATGCACATGTAATAGATACATCTCAACTGTTCTCTGCTTTCAAAACAGTTAAAATGTACATTTTTCCATAGCTTTAGTAGTTTTAGGGCTTCTAATTTCCTCCCTACTGCCTATAGCTCCAACCAGAGGTCTCAGCAGTAGCAGATCCTCCAGAGGTACACGAGCTCTGTCTCACTCAGGGATTTCCCCAGCCAGAGAAAAGCTTGAGAGGATTCCAGTAGAGTAGATCCAAGGATCTGGCCCTGGAGCTCTGGAAATTCCACAATTCAAGAGGTTTGGGGTACAATTCTTTGGGGAGACAGATGCTACAAGATTAATTAGGAGTCAGAATTATATTTGACAAAACACTTGAGAATACTCCATAAGGCTCAACCCTGCACATAAGTTATCTTGCCTGTTTCCACCTTTAATTTGGTATGAATATCTAATACTGAAAAGAGACAGCTTAAAACTGTGAGGTTGCCCACACACTCCTACTGCTACTCCTACTGTTGTTAGCAAAATGTTGTCCTCCTAATTAACAGGAATACATAATCCCTTCCCCCAGCAGGATGTGAACTCTTGCTCACCTACAATATTTCAATTAGAAGGAAATGTGTGCCATTAGAAACTGGAAGTTGGCACTATTCCTAACTAAGTTGCATTGTTCCTAACTAAGAATGATGATTTTAACTTACCATTGTTACCCTAATGTCCCTACTACATTTTTTGTTGAAGCAGATATTTTATTTCTGATACCTTCAGAGAAATGCACTACATGGAAAGTATAGATTGAACAGATTTTCATAAGCATCTATGGAATTTAATGGCATGGGTCTCATTACAGTCAATACAACTAATGTTCCTTAATGCCTTATGGGCTTTTTCTCTGTCCCACACCCTTGGGAGTTGAAAATTTACAAATTTGAGTGCAGACTGTCACCAGCTTCTATATTTAGATTATGATAAAAGTTGAAGTATCTAATGTTAAGAACCTGAATTAGAAAAAAATTGGCTTCATCTTCTTTGTGCCTCACTTCCCCTGGCTGCCCTTTTCCCCTTCCCTGTGCCATCTGCAGGGACCAGAGCCAGCACTCCCCCATCACTCCCTGCCTAGAATAGGCCCCTGGCTGTCCCCTCTGCCAGAGGCCAGAGGAATAATCCCATCCCTGCCTGGCTGTGCCTCCTCCCCACTGCTACAGTGGGAGGCTGGCAGCAGGGCCCTTAATGGGGGCAGCAGCCCCTGTCATACTGCGGGGGAGGGCGAGCCTCTTCCCAGTGAGGGGCTGCACTGCAGGGCCAGCAGAGCTGTGGCTGGCTGTGCATGACAGCACCTGCGTCCCGAGCAGGCCAGAGACCTGCAAGCCCCCCCGCAGCACTCCACAGGTAGGCTCTTGGTAAAAAAATAAAAGAAGATGCCATTTTTACAAAAAAAGCCTTCTCAGAATGTTACTTAACTTTAAAAAACATAAGCATATAAGATATCATGATGTTGTTCACAGAAATTATGTAGTTTGCCAGAACAGCAAAGCCTCCAAAGCAAACCAGTTATCCCAGAATAAGGTCATTTTTATTCCAGAAAAGAGAATCCACATAGACAGATATCCCTGGTATATTTATAGGGGAATAACCTATTTCAATATAATTATGCTGCCATGTTACCCATGCAGGTAACACTTAATGAGATGTCACAGGAGATTGTACAAATGTCCAAAAGTATGTCATAACCTCTGAGTCTTCAGTGGCACTTCCCAAGCATTGTCAGCAGCAAAAAACACTGGGTTCACATACTGAAGAATTTCTCTGAGAATTAGCAGCCCCACCAGCTTGAGCCCCAGCCTAGACACTTGCATAACTTAATATATCCTGAGGTGCTCTTAACAGGTAATGATTCTCCTCACGCAAATAGTGGATCTGTGCATAAAATAAGGAAAAATTCATTAGGGGAAAGAAGTACAGCTTTACCTTGGAAAAACAGCAACTCAGCAATGTGTATACTAGTAGCACACTTCATTCAGTATTGTCGACTTCTGTTCCCACTTCTAAGAACAAACCCTTAGGGAAAACTGTCCCTCTGACACTTTACTGTCCCTCTCCCCACAGCAGAGCCCGCTCACAGTTTCTCATCAGTGGAGAGTGAAATTTCACAGCCCCTGGGATGCATTAAGCCATGGGTGGACAATTATTTTGGCTGGAGGGCTCCTTACCGAGTTTTGGCAAGCTGTTGAGGGCCACATTGGTAGCCCTGCCCCTTGACAGTTGTCCTGTCCCCAGTCACCATATCGGGACTGGGTGTCCTGCCCCCTCAACCCCTGACCTTCGCCACTGAAAGTCCCTCCTCTTACCCCAAAACACTCCTTTTGGGAGGGAGGGTACTGCAATCTTGAAACCAGAAAAAACCCCCAAATCATATAGTAAAAAATAAAACATTTACTATAACTTATTTAGTTTATTTAAACATATTTAAATAAAATTTAAATATCCTAATGTATGTGTTTGCAAAGTGAGGTGATTGCATAATAGCTCAAATACAGTCTTATTGTATAGTGTGTGTGTGTGTGTGTGTGTGTGTGTGTGTGTGTGTGTGGTGGGGTTATGGCAGGTGAAGTGGGAGAGAAAGAGAGAGATGGGGCCAGGCTGTTGGCCCCATTGCATGCAGCTCTCACGGACTGCATTGGCCTCACACTATACAGAGCCCTCGCCCAGGCTCCGCAGCCCTGCCACCCCCATCCTTGGTCCCCACTGGCCCCACGGCACCAACATGGGCTCTGCACTCCCACCCACTGCCACCACTCCACCACCATTTCCCTGCTTCCCTCCCCCATGCCTGCCCGCCACTGGTGTTATTGCTTCCCAGCCACCACCGCCACCACTCCCCCCGCTGCCACCACTTTCTACAGCCCTCGCTGCTCCCTCTGCCACTCCCCCTGTTGCCATCAGTTTCCACAGCCACCCCACTGCTGCTGCTCTCCATGTTGCCACTGGCTCCCACAGCCCCCTGGGTGCTCCTCCTGCTTCTCCCTGAGCCGCTGCCACTTCCTGCAGCCCTGCTGCTGCTCCCCCCCATTGCTCCCCATACTGCCATTTCCTACAGTCTCCCGTGCCACCCACTGCTTCCCATGGCCCCCCACCCCCGCCACTTCCAGCTCTGGCTCCAGCCCACCCCAGCCAGCACCATGCAGCTCCAAGCTTCTGGGCTGATCACAGTGGTTTCCCCACCCCTCTCTGTCCAATCTTATCTTACTTTTCACATGGATGAAGGGAAGCAGAGAACAGCCCCAGGGTCATGAGGCCAGAAGCCAAAGAGGCTTTCAATTTGGAGGGGGGAGGGGAGGGCAGGGAGCTGGGGGCAGAGTGGAATGGAGCTAGGTGGGCCTTGCTTCTCAGCTGCTGGGTCCTGCCACTGGCTCCCCCTGGATCCTCCTGCCACTGGCTGCCTGTCGTCTTTCACAGGCAGACGGGGCAGGTTAACATTAATTTTCTAAAATGTTTAGGGGGTCTGTGGGCCAGATAGAGTGGCCTGTTGGGCCAGATCTGACCCGAGGGCCATATTTTGCCTGCTCCTGCACTAAGCCATTAGAGTGAAGCCCTGACTGGCTCCCAGACTCACCAGGGGAGACCAGCAAGAATTGGGGGAGGCTCGGTTCCACCAGGTACCACCTGGGGTTACTTGGAATAATGGCCACAAATTGTTAGAGAGAAGGTTCAGGCTGGACATCAGGAGACATTACTTTACAGTTAGGGCTGCCAGACTCTGGAATGGGCTCCCAAGTGAGGTGGTACTCTCTCCTACCTTGGGGGTCTTCAAGAGGAGGCTGGACAGATATTTGGCTGGGGTGATATGACCCTGGCACCTGTTCCTGCCCAGGGCAGGGGGCTGGACCTGATGATCTGTTTAGGTCCCTTCTGACCCTAAGCGCTATGACTATGACACACCTTATCACTGCTTCAGGGGTATAGGTTGCAGTCGTGTTGGTCTAAGCACATAGGCAGACGAGGTTCTTTGGGTAAATCCGATATCTTTTATTAAACCAGCTCAAATAGCTGGAAAAGTTCTTCCTTGCAAGCTTTCAGGTACAAATACCCTTCATATTCATTCCCTTTCCCTTGCCCCTCCTACCTGTCTCTTACCCATTGACTGCCTCAATTTACAGTTTTCACTGACTGGCTTTCTTGCATGCATACTGGTCTGTCTTCTTTACTATTCCATCCAGGAAGAGTACAGACCAACTGTACACACTTCCTCAGCCTGATGAAGGGTATTTATACCCGAAAGCTTGCAAAGAAGAAATTTTCCAACTATTTGAGTTGGTCTAATAAAAGATATTAGATTTACCCAAAGAACCTTATCACTGCTTCTGCATTCTCTCTTGTCATGCCACTACATCCGACTACAGTGCCACCTCCGTTAATTCAAGCCCACAACTAATAAGTAGCTCAACATCCTCAGCCAAGCTAATGCTCCAAAGCAGGATTCTCTGATTAAATGAGCTCCTGAAGATTTCTCCAGTGCAGACAGAGCCCACAGGGATGCTCAGGATATGCCAATGTCAGATACAGCCCACACAAAAACAGTCAGGGGATGATGTGGTAGAATACCTTGCCAGCCCAAGCACTCTTCTGCTGTGTGGGCGATAGGATGTATGCCCATCTAGGCCTGATTTCACCTTGAACTCACGTCCCAGATGAGCGCCTGAATGACTAAGCTGTTGGTGATCTGGGGTGGCTTCCTCACTCTCACATTTTCCATGGATGTGAAAACTGGGCTTAGAGGCCTGACTACTGGAAAAAGCTCATGGTTGAAAGACCTGAATGAAGTGCCTGATTAGCCAGAAGCAACTATCCCTAACACCTGCCCTTCCCTCTACATTTCACCTCTGGCCAGCACACAGGGAATAACTCCCATCCTTGAGGCCACCATTCTGCTCTTCCACTGCAGTCTTTTGCCTTTGAGAAGGCAGACAGGGGAGCCACTGTCCTCTCAGAAATGCCATCTACTTGTGTTGCCAACATGAGATGCCGCTCACAGTAGCTTGTGCAGGTTTTCACATCATGATTGCATATCTTTCTCACAAGTTTTGGTCAGCACTGAAATGGTTAACACAGTTGGCTTTCAAACAGGTATCTGAGTTTATTTCATTTGGATGAGGAAGGAAATTGAATATTTCATGGGTGTTGATACTGGCTCTGCAGATTTAGATCAGCATCATGACATTAGTTTACTTTCTCATTTCACTTTTCCACAATCAGAAAGTTTTTTTTTTCTCATTTGTTTAATAAATAGTCAGATTCCAGACATAAGACAAGCCTAAGACTGACATGGACATTGCACCACCTAGTTGAAACCCTGAACCAGTAAAGACAGTCCTCCACCCAGAGATCTGTCTCATGATGGAGAAGGGGTGATAGTGACTCCTGGTTCAAGTTGAACAAAGCTTTCTGTTTGGTGAATGATTTCTTAGAATGCTCCAAAATGCAACTGCACAGGAAGGTTGTCATGAAAACTGCTGTGCCCCATCAGGGCTAGGGTACAAACACCTCTGAGAGATACAAGAGCAACAATTTATGTTTAGCATAACTGGCTGTTACAATCATTTCACCTAAAACTTCTAAGGGAAAAAGAAGCAGCATCTGTTGTTGACAGGTTTTAGAAACATAGAATCATTTAAAAATAGGGCTGCAAGGGCCCTCAGGAGGTCACATCTAGTCCAGTCCCCTGTATCAACCATCATAGTCAAGGGCTTATCTAACCTTCTGTTCAAAACTTCCAAGGATGGACATTTCACAACATCTCTGAGTAACCTGTTCCACTCCTTAACACCCTCATAGTGAGAACATAAGAAATGCCATTTACTGGGTCAAGACCATAAGTCCATTAAGCCCAGTATCCTGTCCCACATTGTGGCAGACAGACAATACTGAGGGGGAGAGTGAACAGGGCATGGCCAGAATTTTCCACTCCCTGCTCCTCAGCTTCCAAGGTTTGGGGCTTTAGGAAGTCCTGATTCAGAGGCTGCACCCCTTTCTATCATATTCAATACCTACTGATGGAACTTTCCTCCAAAAACTGGTCCAATATCCTTTTGAACTGGGTTCTTGTGGCAATGAATTCCAGAAGTTGCTCACTCTGTGAAAAACTTTTTTTGTTAGTTTTAAACCTGGACACGCCGGAGGGCAGGGAACAGCTGCAGGCAGACCTGGATAGGTTGGACAAGTGGGCAGAAAACAACAGGATGCAGTTCAACAAGGAGAAATGCAAAGTGCTGCACCTAGGGAGGAAAAATGTCCAGCACACCTACAGCCTAGGGAATGACCTGCTGGGTGGCACAGAGGTGGAAAGGGATCTTGGAGTCCTAGTGGACTCCAAGATGAACATGAGCCGGCAGTGTGACGAAGCCATCAGAAAAGCCAATGGCACTTTATCGTGCATCAGCAGATGCATGACGAATAGGTCCAAAGAAGTGATACTTCCCCTCTATAGGGCGCTGGTCAGACCGCAGTTGGAGTACTGCGTGCAATTCTGGGCGCCACACTTCAAGAAGGATGCGGATAACCTGGAGAGGGTCCAGAGAAGGGCAACTCGTATGGTGAAGGGCCTGCAGACCAAGCCCTACGAGGAGAGACTAGAGAAACTGGACCTTTTCAGCCTCCGCAAGAGAAGGTTGAGAGGCAACCTTGTGGCTGCCTATAAGTTCATCACGGGGGCACAGAAGGGAATTGGTGAGGATTTATTCACCAAGGCGCCCCCGGGGGTTACAAGAAACAATGGCCACAAGCTAGCAGAGAGCAGATTTAGATTGGCCATTAGGAAGAACTTCTTCACAGTTCGAGTGGCCAAGGTCTGGAATGGGCTCCCAAGGGAGGTGGTGCTCTCCCCTACCCTGGGGGTCTTCAAGAGAAGGTTAGATGAGTATCTAGCTGGGGTCATCTAGACCCAGCACTCTTTCCTGCTTATGCAGGGGGTCAAACTCGATGATCTATTGAGGTCCCTTCCGACCCTAACATCTATGAATCTATGAAAGCCAAACTCATGTCACAGCTGTGTATCACAACACAGGGGAGTGAAAACTGCAGGGCTGGTAGCTCTTACTGAGGCCACAAAGCCTGCCAAGTTTCAAGGAGATTGGTGCAGGGGTTTGAGGGGAACTGCCCCTCAAGCTGCAGACAAGCAAAACTGGTGCCATGGGTGACACTGCATGTGTTAAGGTGCAGCGGGGTGACAGCTGCAGGGATGGTGGCCCCTGCTGAGATCACAATGCCTGCCAGCTGTCAAGGAGATCGGTGCAGGGGGGCTCTGGGGCCCTGCATCCCTAGCTGCTGATGGACAAAACTTGTGCCAAAACTGTGTCTGTCTTGGGGCAGTTGATTGTCTGTATTGAGTCCTTTCTCTCCTTAGTCTGGTTTTGTAGGTGCTAATTGATGCTCGTTAAGTCATTATGAAGTAGCTAGGTCCTGTGTATTGAGCTGGTCCCTGAGTCCCTGGTCCCTGAGTCCCTGGTCCCTGAGTGAATCATGATTCATTGATTGGTAACTGGGAACACAGCAGCTTACCAGCCAGGCCTGCAGTAGTGTCTCCTCTCCAGCCTCAAGCCAGAGACAGTCAGTGCCACAAGCACCCATGGCATGAGTTTTGCTTGTCCGGAGCTTGAGGGGCAGTTCCCCCTCAAACCCCTGCACCAATCTTCTTCAAACTTGGCAGGCTTTGTTGCCTCAGTAATAGCTACCCCCCTCCCCTCCCCGGTGTTGTAACATAGACGTGACAGGAATTTTGCTTTCAAGAATTTGGGGTACAGTTGCCCCCAAACCCCTACACCGATCTCCTTGAAACTTGGCAGGCTTTATGGCCTCAGTAAGAGCTACCATCCCTGCAGTTTTCACCCTGCTATGTTGTATCATCTAGACGTGACATAAGTTCTGCTTTCAAGAATTTGGGGTGCTGTTCCCCCCAAACCCCTTCATAGATCTTCTTGAATCTTGGCAGGCTTCATCCTCTGTGCAGAGTCTACCATCCCTGAAAATGTCATCCAAATCAGACAAAAAACAACAAAGTTATAGATATTTTATTGTTTCCCCATTATACCCTATGGCCGGATTGCCGAGGAGGCTCCAAACCACTTGGGTATGCCAAATGAGGCCGCGCTTCGACCCAGATGTGCTGCTTTGACCCCGAAGCATCCAAAGCTTCTCCAGATCTGAAGTTCTATCCAAAGCCTCACACAGCCTTACTCTTTGGTCTCTTCTTGTATGGATACTGCTCCATACCCATGATCATCCTTCCTGCCCTTCTGTGTACCTTTTCTGGTTCTTCTATATCCTTTTTGAGGTGTAGGGACCAAAACTGTACACAGTATTCAAAGTGTAGGTTAACCATACATTTATAAAGGGGAGGGTGGGGGGGGAGAATTATATTTTCTGTTTCGTTTACAATTCCCTTCTTCAAAATTCCTAATATGTTACTTGCCTTTTGGCTACTGCTGAAAACTACTGATATTTTCAGTAAATTGTTCACGCTTACTCCAAAATCTCTTTCCTGTGTGGTACCCGTTAATGTAGAGCCTATCATTTTGATGCATATTTGGGGTTATTTTTTCTCATGTGCGTAACTTTGAACTTCTCAATATTCAATTTTATTAGCCAATTTGTTGTCCATTCACTCAATTTTGTGAGATCTTTCTGTAGTTCTTTGCAGTCTTCCTTGGTCTTTACCCTTCTGAATAATTTTGTGTCATCTGGCCCCAGGTTTAATACAAATATATTAAGCAGCACTGGTTTCAACAGAGATCTCTGGGGAACTCCATTGTTCATAGTTTTCCTCCTGAAAACTGACCATTTATACCCACTATCTGTTTCTATCATTATCCAATATCTCATCCACAACTGGACCTTCCCTCTAAACCACGGGTGGCCAAAATATAGTCTGTGGGCTGGATCTGGCCCACCAGGCCATTCTATCCAGTCCATGGGGCCCCTAAAAAAATTAGCAAATAAATATTAATTTGCTCCTGGATGCCTGTCAAAGATGACAAGAGCCAGGGGCAGTAGGATCTAGGGGGAGCCAGCAGGACCAACCAGCCCAGCCTTGCCTCACCCCCAACCATTTTCCTGCCTTCCTGCCCCCACAGTGCTCCAGCACCATGTGGCTCCCAGGTGCATTGCTAGACAGTGAGAGCACAGGGCCACATCAGTAGTGTGTGTGTGTGTGTGTGTGTGTGTGTGTGTGTGTGTGGGGAAGGAGGAGCAGAGTTTGTGTGTGTGTGTTCATAGGGTGAGTCCCACACCACCTCACATACACATGCCCCACATCCCCCCTCGCACTCTCATACATGCAGACCCCCACACCCACATCCCCTCACACACCCCAGCCACCCTCCCCCAAACATATCCCCCCACAAGCCCCATACCCACCCATACCCCACATATCCACACACACATGCCCACATGCTCCCTCACCCCACACCCACACCTATCAAGACACACCCACACCCCCAACAGACACACCCACACCCTCCCCCACACCCCACATACCCACATGCCCTCATCCCCCCCACAAATCTACACCCCCGCCACAATATACAAGAGTGAGACTTCATTTTCAGCTATTATATACAATCACCTCTATGCACACTACATAAACACTTGTAAACCAGGACAAAAATATTTTTGAAATCAATTAATGAATGTTGTAGACATTTGGTTTTTATAATATAATTTGGTATTTTTCTGGTTCCAAGATGACAAAACCCCTTGTTAAAAAGAGTATTTCTGGGGGCAAGGGGAGGGACTTCTGGTGGCAAAGGTCAGGGTTAGGGGGTGGGACTTCTGGTCACAAGGTGGCAGCCAGGGAGTGGGGCACCTGTCAAGGGGCGGGGCTATCCATGTGGCCCTTGACAGCTTGCCAAAACACAGTAAGCAGCCCTCAGCCTGAAATAATTGCCCACCCCTGCTCTAAACCCATGACAACCCAATTTCATAAAGAGCCTTTAACATGTAATTTGGTGAAGGCTTTTTGGAAGTCTATATACTCTCTGTCAGCTGGATTGTCCTGGTTCACTTTCTTGTTGACGCCCTCAAAAACCATTGATAGGTGGGCAAGGCATTACCTCCTTTAGAAAAGCCATACTGATTTCTCCTCAGCAAGTCCTCTTCAGACATGTGGTGAAAAACCCTTTTCCAAATAATTACTTCTACTGATTTGCCAGGCCAGGCCAGAAATTAGACTTCCTGGCCTGTAAGTCCCTGGCTCCCCTCTAGAGCTCTTTTTAAAGAATCAACTTATATTGGTAAACCTCCAGCGAGATAACTCTTCCTGATATCCAAATTAAATTTCTCCTGTTGCAATTTAAGGCCATTGCTCCTTGTTGTGTCCCCTGTGAGAATAGTTGATCACCATCCTCTTTATGACCATACAGGAAACCCTTGCTGTTCGCGGGTTCAGCATTTGCAGTTTCAAATATTCGCATATGGTGAACCCGCATTTTAAATACACTTACAGGAGCTCCTTGGGAGCCTTGTGCTTACTGCTGTCAGGCTCCTGCCATCACTGCCGCACTCCTGCCATTGCCACCGGAGCCATGCCCCACCCCACAGCTGTTGGGGGCACTGTGTTCATGAACACAGACTGCATTCATGAACACAGTGCCTTATTTGCGGATTTCGCCATTTGTGTGGGATACGAGAACGTATCCCCCATGAATGGCGAGGGTTGCCTGTACTTTACATAGACTATTATCAGCTCTCCCTTAGATCCTCTCTTCTCCAAGCTAAATAACCCCAGTTCTTTCAGTCTATCCTCATAAATCGTGTTTCCAAGACCTCTGATCAATTTTGTTGCTCTCTGCTGGATTCTAACTTGTTCACTTTGTTTACTTTTCTCCTGAAGTGAGGGGCCTAAAACTAGACATAGTACTCCAGGTGAGGCCTCACCAGTGCCAAATAGAGTACTAGTCACATGCAAGTGATACACCTATTAATATAGTGCAGTATGTAACTGGCATTTTTTTTTTTTTTTTTTTTTTGCAACAAGAGCACGCTGTTGGCCCATCTTATGGTCCACTGTTACCTGCAGATGTTCCCCAGTCTCCATTTGTGCATATAATTGTTCAATTTCAAGTTCAGGACTTTACACTTGAAAGTCTGGAGCCTAAGTTATACCAAGAATTCTGATCTATGCATGAATATACACACCTTTATGACTGGTAGTTAAATTAGGATGTTCTGTATGATCATTGAAATAGGTTAGACAAGCACATGTTTTGGGGTAATTCCTCTACAATGTAATGCAGCTATAATTAGTTTCTGTCCCATTTGAGACCTTGGTTTTATTTCCAGCTTTCCCTTCTGTGGCCTAGTCCAGCTCCTTAATTCTCTTACATAAAATAGGCTAATGACAGTGCCTCTCCTATGGTAGTGATTCGGAGCCTTAGTTAATAAGCACAACCGATCCAGTGAGGATGCTACGGTGTGTCTGAACCCCCTTTCCACAGTGTAGGTCATGTGCCGATGGCTCCAGTTCCCTTGTGGAGTCTAAGGTACGGCTGGACCCCTTGCGCTGGTGTTGGACCAGAGGTGTCCAAGCACGGACCAGGTGAGAAAGTAGGGACTGCCACTGCTGCAATTTCCCTGGCTTGACCTGGGGCATAGGGAAGCCCCAGACTTGATCCTGCCCCAAGTGCTGCATGTTGCAGCTGTGCAGGGTGCTAGGCTCAGCAGCAATGGGTGGGTCCCTGCTCCCTCCCATTCCATTATGTTTCCAACACCAGCCTGGGGGTTCTAGCTTCAGGAAGCAATTACACAGGGTGATGGGCTGAGAGGGGCACAGGGGTGGCAGGGGGCAGTTCCTCCTTCCAGCACCTGCTCCTGGCCAGTGGGGAAACCCCCAGAGAAACTGGGCAGTGAGCAAGAGAACCTGAAGTGGGGAGAGAATCTTACCTTATTTTATCTTAACTTTTGAGGACTCAAAAAAGTCCCCAGCAGCTGCTGCCATAGTGCAGTCTGTCCAAAAGGGCGGGGGGGGGGGGGGAGCTTCAGCTACTCCTGTGATGCAACTTGCACTTCTCCCTCCCTGCTTTTTAAATTCCTAGAGCCTCCTACGTTACTAAGGGATGCAAAGTGCATAAAAACCTGAAGTTCAGTCTGTAGGAAAACCAAGATTAGAACTCCCAAGCATTGGGCTTGTACTTTTCCTTTGGCTAAGGGATGTTGTAAAGAGGAGTCAGGTGAATTCATCCAAAGTGCATAACATTTTACCAGTTGTGAATGAATGCCCCCAAACCCTACACAATGTCTCACCTGGGATACATAAAATGTTGCTGAAGAGGTGGTGTACATTTTTGATCTTCTGATTAGACCAGTGATACCCAAATTTTTGCCCGGCAGGTCAGATTGACAGTGGTTGGTCCATCCACAGGCCCAATCCAGTGATCCAGATCTGCTGCCTGGGCAGGCACAGCAGGCACTATCTGGCCATGTGGGGAACAGTGGCAGGCCAGTTTCAACACAGCCCAGCAGGGGAAAGGAGCTTGACATGGCCCATGGAAAGGGAAGGAGCCTGGCCAGGCCCCAGTCCAGTCCCATGAGGGAAGGGGGAGTGGCTCATCCCCAACAGGAGGAAATGGGGCATGGCCCAACCCTGTGGGAGAAGAAGGCAAGGCCAGGCTCTAACCCAGCCCTGCAGGGAGAAGAGCAGGGGGCATGGCCATGCTCCCAACACAGCCCCACTGTGGGGAAAAGCAGCCATGACCTGGCCCCAACCAGGCCCTGTGGTGGGGGGTGGGGGGAAGGGGCTGTTACCCAACCCCGATGCAGAAGCAGGATAGAGCGTGACCTGGCCCTGTGGGAGAAGGGAGTGTTATTTGGCTCCAACTGGTTGTACAGGGATTGGGTTTTGGGGACTTGGGGGGTGGGGGGGTGGCTGTATTAACTGCCAGTGCTCCCCAGCAGCCCAATTTCTGGACCCATGGGGAGGCTCATGAGCAAGATGTAATCACTCTGCAGGCTGCGTTTGGCCTGTGGGCCAGAAATTGACCACCCCTGGATTAAACCATAAGCTCTAAATCAGTGGTCTCCAGCCTTTTTATGCAGGAGATCCCATATGGCATTTAAAAGCAACCGAAGATCTACCACGTGCTGCTGCCACCTCTCCCCCTTCCCCCGGCCAGCAGGTAAGTCTGTCAGGAAGGAAAGCGGGGGAGGGTGCAGATCGAGGCAGAAGGAGAAAAAATTATTTGGGGGCACGCCTCCCCAGCAGGTAAGTCCCACCCCAGCCTCGGATCAACTCCAAGAGGCTCCAAGATCTACCGATGGATCAAGATCCACTGGTTGGTGACTGCTGCTCTAAAATATATGGCCTTCTGAAATGGCAGTTTTAAAGTACACCTGAAGGCACATGTGTAGGCTGTTTGCTCTTTAAATTGCTGTGTCATATTTAGGTTTCAGAATAACTATTTAGATACAAATATAATGTAATTTGGTTATAAGGCTCCTGAAATAGTTTCCTCCCCAAAGTCCTACTTTTATTTTAAAATGTGTCATGAAATACACTTGAGGTTTTTTTTTTTTTTGGTTAGGGGACTAGAACAGAGGAAATGATGCATATTTGGAGTTATCAGGGCATAGGTTTGTGAGATATTTCTTTCCCCACAAATATGTTCTTTCAAAGTCTTTTCAAAGCTTTAAAATGCATATTAGACATACAGTACTTTTGAAATAGAAAGGCATATCAGAAATCATGGTACACTGAGTGTATGCTGAAAACACGAGGGGATTAGGTGAAGCAGTTCCCAAGACATGGTCCCTCCCAGAACACGAGAAGCTCGTCATAAGTGCTCTGGACTCAGGCTTTCAGCATTGAGATTGGGCTGGGGAACTAAGAAGGAATGTGTACAAAAGTAGCATAACTACGGGTAGACTACCAGGGCACCAGACTCAGGCATCCATTTAGAGGAGGCACAAGAATGGCAGCTGATACCCCTGCTGGCCCCACTGATTCAATTACTGCCAATGACCAGCTGCTACCATCCCTGCTGAAGCTGTTGTCCAGGGCACAAAACCCGACTGCAATGCCTCTGATGTCCTCCACTGTCACAGGCACAAAGCACAGACAAGAGAACTACACTGCAAAGGCAGTTAGTTTCCTTACCCTTCCTGCCACAGCTAAGCAAAGATTCCCCAAAGAAGATCTCAGTGAGTGCATCTACACATGCCCTTGACTGTGCATTTGGTACTGTGCTAAAGCAAGTACTAAATGACTGCACAGTACCAGTCAGTGCTGTGCAGTCTGGGCAATGCACAGTTATTTTTAGATGCTACATTGCCATAGATATGAGCTACAGTGATGTAGCTTGTCACTACAGTGATATAGCGTCTCATGTAGATGCACCCAGTGAGTAAGAGGCTAAGTGAGCAACTTATGCCCTACCCCAGTGAGCAGTACTTGAAGGATGAGGCACCGATCTGCAACCCAAATTAATGCCCTCTTCCCCCAACACACATACAGACTCTCAGTACCACCAGTTCCTCAAAAAACAAAAATCAAATTTCATGACCATAAAACTTTGTTAAAGTAAAGTTAAGTTTAGAGGCCTCAAAGCCAAAGTTGGCTTTCCTAGGGATGGAGAGTTGGGGCTCACTCATGGTCAGTGTCACGGGGCGGGGGGAAAAAAAAGACAGCAATGAAAGCCAGGAAATAAATACAAAATGAAGGTGGCCCTTCCCAAAGAGGAGCATCAGGTATCCTTAAGCTCTGCCTGAGAAAGTTCCTGTAGTACAGATTAAAGGTGATGGAGCTAAGATTGTGCAGTTGCTGAAAATAATACCAGGTTTTCCACCACTCTTGTTCTGAATTTTTCTTGAACATTAAACTTCTAGCAAAAACTATATACAAAGGACCTGAACTCTGCAGTCCCCTGGGAATTAGACACTCATGTTCTGGAATGTGCAGTGCTGAATGCCTGCAAGCTTTATTGCATATCAAATTTGTGTATGTGAGTGGATCCATACCATACTGTGTTTTGATATGATACTAATAAATGCCTTAAAGTACTTCAGATATACTATCTTAAACAAATTCTCAGATTTTCAACCCATCTGGCACATCCACAGAGGATATTGCAGCAGTTAACTAAAATAAGATAAAGAGATTTTTCAGTGTCACTTAGTGTAACCTAAGTTCCAATAATAGGATTTTGCAAAATTTTGTAACATGAATTCTCATATGTAGAAATATATCTATTTAGCATGTTTCAGGTCTCCTGCTCTCAGATTTTTCTTAACTGAGTTCAAACGTTGATTTTTTCAAGTAATTGATGCCATTCTTACTCAGTTTCTTCAATTTTACAGAATTTGTTTAGAGGCTTTGGATTGCATGTTATTCATTTGAGAATTGTTTGTACATTTCTAACTGGTCAAGTGAAAGTAAATTGAAAAAAATGTGTTTCTAGTACAGGTGTACCGATACATCAGTCCAGTATTGGATTGACACTGATATAAAGAAAATTTACTATATTGGAAATCGGCCATATCAGGCCAATAATATGACTGATAAATGGCCTGTGCATGCCCATAGCTGCAGTGCAGCACAGGAAACAAGAAGCACAGCCCGGAAGCATAGAGAGCTGTCTCCAGCTGGTAAATCTAGTGTGGTGGAAGGGGAGGGAGGAAGGAAGGGGCTGGGAGGTCAGATCAAGGCCCCCACGGTGTGGGAGGGTGTGGGGCTGGGGCAAGCGCTGCTCAGCCAGGTCAGGGCAGGCGCAGTACAGAGCTGTGGCTCATCCAGGGGGCGCAGGGAGGGGGGGCAGCTCTCACCACTGTGCACCACTCAGCTGGAAGCCGCTGGTCCAGCACCCATCCAGCACTCGCCTGCTCATCTGGGAGGGCACAGGGGGGGCATGTGCCCCTGGATCTGCGCAGGGCGGGGCTGGGCCTGCACCAAACTGTTTCTGGCGAGGCAGGGCTGCACTGGGAAGGGGCTACAGTGAATTTGTGGCTGCAGGCCCCCCTCCCTGCCCTGTGGTCCCTTCCCAGCACAGCCTCACCCGGTCAGGAAGAGCTTGGTGCATCCCAGGCTCCAGCCTGCCCCGCACAGATCTGGGGCACAGGCCTCTGTTCCGCTGCTGCCCTGCCCCCCCGTGCCCTCCCGGACAAGCGGTGGGAGCCGCCGGATGAGCAGGCAATCACGGGATAAGGCATCGTACCAGCAGCTCCCAGTCAAGCAGTGCGCAGTGGTGGGAGCCGCTGCCCCCCACCCTGTGCCCCCCAGATGGGCTGCGGCTCTGTCCCGCACCTGCCCGCCCCAGCCGGGCAGCACCTGCCCCCGCCCCAGCCCCAGCCAGCCCCATATCCTCCCTCACCACGGGGATCTTGATCTACCCTCTCAGCCCCTTCCCTACCACACCAGACTTACCAGCTGGAGGCAGCTCTCCGCACAGCTGAGCTGGGTATCAGAAATCGGATTGGTATTGGCCAATATGCCTCCGTAAAAATTGGCTATTGGTATCAGCCACAAAAATCTCTATCAGTGCATCAGGTTGGCTGATTTCATTCAGCGGGCTTTAAACTAGTTTTGTTGGGGGAAGGGGCCACCTGAGGAGAAAGGGGTGTTTCGCCAACTAGCAAGGCAACAAGAGAAATAGAAACCCAGGTAAGCAACAATGGGCACAGCAGTCCTGGGAGCAGGGGGGAGGTACAAGCACTCTCAGGAGGCCTCACATGTCTGTACACTAATGCACATAGTATGGGGGCAAGCAGGAGGAACTTACCGTTCTGATAGATAGCAGGGAAAAATCCAGACTTAGTGGGGCTCACAGAAACCTGGTGGGCTCCTACCCACGACTGGGCGGTGAGCATTCAGGGATACACACTATATAGAAGGGATAGGACTGGGAGGAAAGGCGGTGGCCGGGGGGGGGGGGGGGGGTCTCCCTCTATGTCAAAGAGCAACTCACATCATCAAGAATTAGTCTTTGGGCAGGGGAAGGTCAGGCAGAGGCACTATGGGTCAAATTTCAAAGGGGGCAAGGCGAAAGGGATCTTATGGTGGCTGTTTACTATAGACCACCTTGCCAAGGGGTTGAGTTGGACCAGGAATTCTCAGTACAGCTTATGGAGGCAGCTGGGTCTAGGGATGTCGTTGTCATGGAGGACCTAAACTACCCAGGTATCTGCTGGGAGGAGCAGTCAGCCAGGTCTGACCGCTCGCTTAGGTTCCTAGCTGAAATACAGGACCTCCGTCTTATCCAGGAGGTGCACAGCCCCACTAGGGGAGATGCCTTGCTGGACCTGGTCTTGGCCACTGGGGATGACCTGGTGAGGGGACTGCAGGTCCTTGACCACCTGGGTGACAGTGATCATCGCTTGCTGGAATTCACCATCCAGCATAGGGTGTTGAGGGCTTATATCAAGCTCAAGCCCTTGACTTCAGAAGGGCCAACTTCAATGAATTTAGATTAGTGGGGGAGGCACTGAGGGCCCAGAAGGTAGAGGATATGGGAATCCATGAGGGATGGTCGTACCTTAAGGGGACGATCCTCCAGGCTCAGAGTGTGACAGTCCCTGAGAGAAAGAAGAGGGGTAAGACTGCTCTGAAACCCCCATGGCTCAGCATAGGCATTTGAGAATACCTGAGGGCCAACAGGGAGGTGTACTCCTGCTGGAAGAGAGGGGCTATCACCAAGAAGGAATACTTGTCCTTGGCCCGTGAGTGTAGGAAGGCCATTAGGAAGGCCAAGGCAGGGGTGGAGCTCAGGCTAGCGACCAGGATTAAGGACAAAAAAAGTCCTTCTTCAAATACATTGGGAGTAAGAAGTGGGCACCGGGTAATGTAGGGCCCCTCTTAGACTCAAATGGTAATCTTGTGGCTACGCCAGACGAGAAAGCCAAAATCTTTAACAAGTTCTTTGCCTCTGTTTTCTTGGACAGGGAACAGGACAACTCTCCCACCACAGGTAGGGGCAATCTTCAGGATATCACTGCCAGGCCTTGGGTCTGCACAGAAGTAGTTAGGGATCTTCTGGAAGGGCTGGATGTTTTTAAATCTGTGGGCCCTGATGCCCTCCACCCACGGGTGTTGAGAGAGCTGGCGGGGGTCATTGCTGTGCCCTTGGCCCGGCTGTACGAGCGATCATGGTCCACAGGCCAGGTGGCCAGAGACTGGAAACTAGCTAATGAGGTCCCCATCTATAACAAAGGGAGAAAGGAGGACCCAGGAAACTATAAGCCCATAAGCCTCACACCGGTCTTGGGGAAAAGCCTTGAAAAAATTATCAAGGAGCACATCTGTGAGGGGCCTGCAGGGGAGATCATGCCCAGGGGAAATCAACATGGGTTCATCAAAGGCAGGTCCTGCCAGACCAACCTGATGGCCTTTCATGACCAGGTAACTAAATCCCTGGATGATGGTGTCGCAGGGTGCTGCACCTGGGGAGAAGGAATGCACAGCATACATACAAGCTGGGGAGCTCCCCCTTGTGAGCACAGAGGTGGAAAGGGATCTTGGAGTCATTATTGACTCCAAGATGAACATGAGCCACCAATGCCAGACCGCAGCCAGTAAAGCCAACTGCACCTTGTTGTGCATCCAAAGATGCATCTCAAGCCAGTCCAGAGAGGTGATACTCCCCCTCTACACGACATTGGTCTGGCCTCAATTGGAGTACTGCGTCCAGTTCTGGGCACCACGCTTTAAGAAGGATGTGGCCTGCCTTGAGAGGGTTCAGAGGAGGACCACCCACTTGGTTGGAGGGCAGCAGGGCAGGCCCTATGAGGAGAGGCTGAGGGACCTGAACCTGTTCAGCCTCAGCAAGAGGAGGCTGAGGGGGGATTTGGTGGCTGCCTACAAACTTGTTAGGGGAGATCAGCAGCAAAAAGGAAGGGTCCTATTCCCCCCAGCAGCACCTGGGGTGACGAGGAACAATGGCCAGAAGCTGCTGGAGAATAGGTTCAGGTTAGAAATTAGGAGGCACTATTTCACTGTCAGGGTAGCTAGGATCTGGAACCAACTTCCTAGCGAAGTGGTCCTCGCTCCTACCTTGGGCAAATTCAAAAAGAGGTTGGATGAACACCTGTCTGGGGTCGTGTGATCCCAGCATGTGCTCCAACCAGTGGTGGGCAGTTAGACTAGATGATCTATTCAGGTCCCTTCTGACCCCTAACTACTATGAAACCCCTAATTTCTAGTGCAATGTAAATTGAAGAAAATGGTAAATTGTTATACCTGTATTAAAGAGCACTATAACTGCATTAAAGACTCATTGTAAAATATATTAATAAAACATTTGAAATACTATCTTATTTATTGAGTTAAATTTAGGGTCTTATATGTGCCAGCCAGTTTTCATTATAACTCTTGCTTTTCAAACTAAGCAAACAAATCACAATAAATAATTTACTTAAATTCAGCCGTTTTTTGTCATCACATTGATGAACGGACTTATTTTTGTCAACTTGCTTCAGAAACAGAAATGTAAAAAAATTTAAGTCTGTAGTTGACTCAAAGCTGTAAGTTCATTTTTGAAGAGAACTACATATGTTTGATAATTAGCCATGGGCCTGCGCCTAAAAAAACTGAGACTGTATACTTCCCCGTGTCCAGAGCCTTTCTCCATCAGAGATCAAAGGGAGTTTGTAAATAGATTCGGAGGAGAATCTGACCTCTGAAGAAAACTAACACTTTCAGTTATCATTTGTTAAATTACATTAAAAAACACTAGGCGCTTTTACACAAGATATTTACTGCAGAATAGACTAATCAGCTCCCCAGTAAACATCTTGGTGTCTACAGGTGCATGGCTGTTAGGCTGGAGTAAACTAATAAATTCTACAGTAGGATAGTACTTGTAAAGAGAAGTACTATCCTGTTGTGGAATAAACAACTCCATATCAGGGTATGTGTAGGCGCTGACCCTGTTGGCTAGGGCAGGAGGGTGCTTCAGTGTGGGTGCTGCCTGCCAACTAGCCCCACAATAGAGCACCCTCCTGTCCCAGCCCTCCGCAGCACATTTAGCCAGGTCGGATCAGCCCTGGGACGGCAGGCTGACCACTCCCGGGCCACCTGCCAGCCAGGGCTACTCTGACCCAGCTCAATGTGCTGCAGTCCTGGGCCCACATGTAAATGTAGCTCCTGGGAGCAATAAATTCTGGCACAAAAAGCACTGGAATTTATTGTGTCACATTAATATGAATGTATAGATGTGCTCACTCACTGGGAGATATTCTGCTCAGGCAGATCAACGCCTTTTCTTGCTTTCTGACCCTTTTTCCTTCCCTATTTTCTTTTCACTGACCTCCTTTCTCCTGTCTGCACTTCTTTCTCTGCTGCAGTTGACAATCCTTTTGCTACGGATGCCACTCCATCCCCATTCCCTATTCTATGTGATAAAATTATATATGTTGAAATAGTTAATAGTGTCACAGAACCATCATTAGAGTTTAGGACTAGCCTTCCAAAGAAATTAATAGGGAATTCATAACTGTACAGAGTTATTGTTTCAAGCCCAGGAAATCACACTGCATCAGTTGCTGTACTGTCACTTGACATATAAAAGGTTAGGTGTATATCCATAATGTCCCAGTACATTTTTTTAAATAAAAGTGAGGAAAGAAAAGCATCTTTCAGACATATTATTCATTTTTAATATTTACGATACTTGAATGAAAATAGCACCCAAGAGCCCCAGTTAGGATCAAACCTATACTTCCTAGGCACAATACAACACAATAATAAGGCAATAATTAGATGCATTTTCCAATATATAACCTTGTACACGTCAGCTTATGAGGTTCAGGAGCTGGACCCTAGGAAGTAATAGATGCAAAGGTTTACATCTCATTTACTCAATTCTAAGATGAGGTTTCTTCCCCTAATCAGCATTGGGCAAACAGTCCCTCATCTTAGATTCACATACAAAGTGTATTGGGGGGGGGGGGGAGGGGGGGGCAGCAGGGAAACAGGCAGCTGCTGCAGCTCTGACTCTGACCCCTAAGCCTGGGTCAGGGCCAGAGTCAGTCTCACAGCAGCCCCATATCTGCTCCCCCTGTGCAGCTTCTGACCCCCCAGCTCTGGCTGGATTCCCTTCCAGGCACCAAGCACATGGAAACCCTGTCCCCTGCCGAGCCAATCAGCAGCGTCCATACTTCTACATTGCTTGCCCAGCCAATTAAGCCTTGTTGACACTGCTGCATGACCCCACAAAGGCTGAGCTTCCCTGTGCTGTGCCGGGGGGGTGGGGGGAAGGGAGCCCCCAGTAATGTCTGACAGTAAGTTGGGGAGAAGAGAGAGACTAGAGAGTTGTGGGGAGGGGCAGAGGCTGTGGGGAGCAAGTGGCAGGGGAGGGGGGCAGGAAGGCTGCAAGGGGAAGAAGGGGGGACAATGGGCAAGGGGGCCACCTTGCCCCCACCAGGCACCCAACCCCTCCCCAGTCACTGCTTACCCTGCAGTAGCAGTGGGAAGGGGACAAATTTAAGACAACCTTCTGATAATTAGATTCTATACCTGGAAAATTATAACAAATTTATACATTTTCCATGTACAGAATCTAATTATTGGGGGATCACCTTAAATTCAGGGTCATCTTAGACTGGAGTAAATATGGTACATTCGAAAGTTGTGCTATCAATCTTAGAATAATGCTTTGCACCAAATGGGACTTTTCACCTGATGTTTTCATTGCACTTTACAAATCTCCTTACTCTTCTTGACAGAATCTTGCTGAAGTAGTATTATCCTCAGTTTAGAGGGTGAAACTGAGGAAGTCGCTTGAGGGTACATAACAAGCTAAAACCAGAACATAATTCAGATTTCAAAATCTGTGTGTTAACCACTAGATTTTGTTGTCTCCACCTATGCACTGATCTCTATACAATGTATTTTGCATGGTAATAATTTAATAGACAAGGATTCCTTAGCTCAACAGAAACACAGTACTGGAGGTAGTCCTGAGTATGACAGGAAATCAGGGCTCAAGCTCTCAGGTTCTGTCAGTGCTCCACTTAGCCTACCCTAGTGTCAATTAATAATGTTCTTACAATTCTTGGCACCTATTAGTGCAGGTGAAGCATTCCTCTCTCCTGCAGTTAATAAGTGACTGGGAGGCATATCAACTTATGCAGAGGGGCTGTTTGCAACCAGCAATAAAATGGAAGCTTAGTGACTTCCAGCCTAAATTTTCTGTCATTTTTTTCAAGAAACATATTGCCTGGTCAAACTTTTTTTTAATTTTGATTTGATAGATAGTTATAAATATATTAATAAGGTATCAAGGTGCCAAGTTTTGAAAACTGCAAAAGATGCTGGTTTCTCAGACCTGGAGTCTTCCATTCAGTCACAGCACAGGGCAGAACACAGCATAGGCAACAATAATGCAAACTGCTTGATCAGTGTACCTCTGCCCTTACTCAGCAGGACTCCCCTTGTTTGCAAGCACCACAGCTGGGGCTGTCCCCTGCGCCTGGGCCAGCTGAAGCTGAGGGACCTTCTGTGAGCTGGACACTTGGCAGGTCGGATCCAGCCATATTTTGCCTACCCCGATGTTGAGGTTACTGAGCAAGCAGCACATCGTAGTTTTTGTAATGTGTGTATGTGTCCACTCAGGAAGCAATCTGAGATCAATTTAAATAATTTCACAGGCACCACCAAACATCTGTCACTATGTACCTTAACTAGACTGAAAGAATTAAACCTAAACGATAGCAGCGGGTTCTTTAAGATTATTAGAGGTGCACCAATATATTGGTCCATATTGGATCAGTACAGATAAAAGGAAAATTGACATTATTGGCAACTAGCTTTTTTATAAATGATTCATGCATGCGCACAGCCACAGCATGCATGTGGCCAGGAATGCAGCTGGGAAACTTAGAGAGTAGCATCTGGTCAGTAAATCTGTGATGGGGAAGGGGTGTGGGAGGGGTAGATCAAGGCACCCATGGTGAGGGAAGGAGGGAGTGGGGCTGAAGCAGAGTCAAGGGCAGGTGCTGCCTAGCCAGGGTGGGGCAGAGTGCACGATGGAGCTGTGGGTGGCTGATCCAGGGAGCGCAGGGGGGCAGCTCCCTGCCACTGCACGTACCCCTAGGAGAGCATGTGCCCCCCAGATTTGTGCATGGGGTGAGGGCAGGCTGCCCACTGTGGCTTCGGTGCCAGGGGTGCGCCAGCTCCTTACTGGCAGGGGGGCTGGGCTGGAGCTGTGCTCTGGGAGGGCAGGGGCAAGGTGGGCAGCAGGGCTACAGGGTAGGCTACAGCCACTCCAAAATTCCCCGTAGCCACCCCTCCTCCCTATGCCCCCCTGAATGAACCGCCTGCATCTCTGACCTGTGCCCCGTCCCAGGCAGCGTCTGCCCCAGCCCCAGCTCCACTCCCTCCCTCACCATGGTGGGCCTCGATCTGTCCTCCCCCAACACCTTTCCCCCCAACAGACTTACTGGCTGGACACTGCTCTCCAAGCTGCCAGGCTGCATATCAGCTATTGGATTGGTATCAGCCAATATGGCTGTTTAATAATCGGCCATCTGTATCAGCCAGAAAAATCTTTATCGGTGCACCCCTAAAAAGTATTAATCTTTCTGTCAGCAGTGTGCCATAGTCAATTTGCTTTTCATCAGCTGGGGGGCCTGCCACATGTTTAATTACGTTAAGCATCTGTTACTGCAACATGTTTAAGCTGAACAAGCATCAAATCACTTTGCTATAAAGTCATTAAGAGTCAATGAAAATATTGTTAACAATCACATTCGTTACACTTAATCAGGGTGATCATTAGAACCAAAAACTCTTGTGAGCCCAATCCAGACCCCACAGAAATCATTGGCAAAACTCCCATTGAGTACATTAGGGTCAGGATTAGATCCTGCAGCCTTAAGGCATAAATTTACATTGCTAATTTAGACTCAGTGTCCAGTCCTGCACTAGATGCAACAAGTGGTGAAACAGTGGGGTGCAGTGTGAGAGGGATGGGACTGCACTTCCCTCCTTCACAGCTGCCTAGCCCCAACCTGGATTAAACCAGGAGGTGGGGGGAGCTCTAATTTATGCCATTAGCATAAGGTCCTTCAGGGACATTATGCTGGCCAGGAATCTGCCATAGCAACAACTCACTCAGCCACATTCCCTCTCCTCCCCTGACATGCCCCTGACCTTGCTCCTCCTCAGCACACCCGTCCCACCCTTGTGCCAGGCCATAGATCTGGTGGAGGAAGCCACAAGAATCTGTACACGGTAAAACTTCTGCCTACACAGGGTCTTTCTCTAGGGGACTCTGTCGGGTTCAGGCCTTCACTTTGCGCAAGGCAGGCCTAGTAAGCAATCTGAGAGACATGCAGCAGTCAGAGACCCTGACCCAAGTGCATCAGGAGGATGTAACCTGGGAAGAGGGGCCCTGACTTGGGAGGGTCCATTCCAGGAATCGCTCAGAAGAGAAAGGAAAAGCGTCTGGAGAAAACTGGCCAACAAGGTCAAGTGAGAATGCAGCGCCGGGGTCTGTGTCACGTTGCACCTCGGGCGACACCTCTTCCGCGGTAGCGCTACCGCCCGGCCACGTCTAGCCGCACGTCCGGGGGCTGGCAGAGGCCCAGGCACGAAGCACGTCCTCGGGCACGGGCGGCCGCACCCCAGGGCAGGCGGCGCCTGCGGGCCCCTCCGCGGCCGCACCCCGGGGGTCGGCGCGGTGCCCCGCCCTGGCGGCTCCCGCCGCTGCCGCCCCCCGCCATTGACGCGGCGCGCCCGGGCCGGCTGCGGGGCCGGGATACGACAGCCGCGCTCCTGCTTCCCCGGGGCGCGCGGCCCCCGCCCTCGGCGCCCTGCAGCACTGCCGCGTCCACCCGCGCGCCCGGCCCCGGGCCCCGCTCGCGAACTCACCTGGTGGCCACTCTGCCCGGACGGCCGCAGCGCCCGGCCCCGGCCCCGGCCCCGGCCCCGGCCCGCCCGCCAGACGGGGCGCCCCGCTCCTCCCGCCGCGCTGGGGGCCCGAGGCGGCAGCTGTCCGCTCCGCTCCGCGCCGCACCGCGCCCGGGATGCGGCCGCGCTCGCTCTGCCCCGGCGGCTGCCCCTATGCCGGCTGTGGCAGGCTGTCCCGCAGGCCCCCCAGCTGCCGCCGCGGCACTTGCAGGCTGGCGGGCCCGGCCGGCAGGAGGCAGGGAGGGAGCGAAGCCCCCCGCGCCCGGCACGCACCCCGCGCCGGGGCGCGCACGGACGCCTGCCCGCGCGCGCCCACTGGGGCCGGCCCGGCCGGGCGGGAGCACGCCGCGCACGTGGGCGGGAGCCCAGCACGATGCCTCTGCCGGGCCGGGCCGGGCCGGGCCGGGCCGCCTGCCCACGAGCCCCCGCGGGAGCCGCCGGCGGCGGGGGCGGGGCCGCGTTACACGCGCACGGACCCGCGCTCAAGCCGCAGAGCCCGTCCGGGCCGGCACCTCGCACCTGCCGCAGGCGCACACGCGGGAACTGGCCGGCCATTTACGGCCACCACAGGCACGAGCTATTCAGAGGCACAGACACCACCGCACCTTTAAGAAACAGCAAGAATATCCCCTCCGCCCCTCAAGACGCGGTTGTACCGACCCACGTGCAGGCTTTACCTCTCGGGGGGCGCCCCATTCACCCCAAGGCCTCACCTCCACAGTAGCCTACTGTGCTGCACCGCTGGAGCCACACACAAAGAGCACCAATTAAATATGGGGGGAGTGGCATCATCTTCATCTCAGAGTGCCCAAGTGACAGGGGAAGCCAGGATTTGACCCATCATCACAATCCTAAACCCACAGCCTTTATTACCTACAGGATGCCTGTTTGCCCCTCACAGCTAGGCACTTCCTCTCAGGCTGGGACCAGACATTGCATTTTCTCCTGGCACAAAGTGCAAGTGTACAGATGTCCACAGCCTTTGTCCTGGGATAAATCCTAAAAAAAAAAGTTTCCCAGGCAAGAGGTAGTAACAAGTTTATCTCAAAATGTTGCAAAGTATGTCTGTACAATTACCCTGGGACTGCATCACTGAATAAATGGCAAAAAAGGGGTGCAGCTTTCAACCACTCCCTAAACATGTGTACATGCCAATCCCCAGATATTTTTGTCCCAGGACAAACACAGCCAAAACTTATCCACAGACAAAATGCAATGGCTGTGCCTAGCCATGGAAATGGTGAAAACTCCCTTCCCAGATTTGGGAGTTCTGGGTTGTGTCTGAAGAGTAGCTAATCCCTGGTTTGGGTCTGTGTACCGGTGTGAAGCCATAGATTTGCCATGTGGACACAGCTGTATGTAGTATGGTGTAGGTCATAAGAAATGAAATACAATTAAACTAATTTTTTCCAGTGTAATTTATTTAGCCACAATCCAGCAATTCTTTCCAGGTCCAAGAAGCGTTAACAATACTCACAAATTCAATGATTTGACAATTTATATTCATATCTCTTACTCTTATGTTACTTTTTACCAAGTCTGTTCACATTCAGCTCAATATTCAGTGCTTATGGATTGCTCCTAAAAGATCTGTTTTGGGGTCTCTATGGTAATATCCTAACCAGAATGTCATTAATATTTAGGTTTAGTGCTGGTAATAGTGACAGCAATTATATTCTACTAACTGTACATAGCTGACTATCTGAGCCTGCCATCTTGTACAGAATTTCAGCATGGGTTTTTTTTGTTTGGCCTTTCCTTTTCTGCAGTAATGTTGTAGCCATGGTGGCTGTCGGGGGGGGGCGAGTAAGGAGGAATATTTCTTAGTGATTGTCTACACACAAACATTTCAGTGATTTGACCAAAGGTGTCATGTTGTGCAAATTTAGTGAAACGGATGCTATTTTGAGCCAAGTTCACAGAAGAAACAGGTGCCTGACTGCCTTCTGTAAGGTCTGAGCTAAAGACCCTGATTCTCAAAAGCCTTGCTCAGTTGTTGCATAACCCTGGAGGCACTTGTATTTCCACAAGTGAAGTTTTCTAAGCACGTCAGTCAATGAACCTTCCTGAGTATGCTCATCTCAACGCTAAGCAGTAAGCACCTGTACGATTTGCAAGCAAGTGGTTTCTTCATCTGTGAGGCTCAGTGTAGTAGGTACTGCCCCAGTGCACCTGATGGACCTGGCCTTACACAAAGCACAGGGATGGGAGGCCTAACCCTGTGGGCAAAAGGGGAGAATATTCTCTTGGTAGGAAGAAGATGAGAATTCAAATCCCTCTTTGTCTGAGGAGATTTGAACTCACATCTGTCTCCTACCAGGATCACACCATTATTACGAAGCCATAGGGCATTCTGTGATAGGGGACTCTCTTACTCCCTCCTGCTTTGTAAATTCTTCTACTTTGCAGAAATAAATATTCCTTGAAAAAAAAGAAAAGGGGGTGGGGGGGAGACAATTTTCTTCACCTTGTCCCTGCAACAAGGTCAGGCCATCAACATCAAAGGGTGGTGGACAAAGATGCCCATTGCTTGGGCCCTGTGCAGCAGCCACCACTGGAAGTTACTAGTTCTCTTGGCTTTGGGTAGCTTATACAGGGTGTGCAAGGCTGGGGGGCTTTCCCTGGTACTGTTGCCACTATACTCTACCTCCATGTCATGTTTGGGAGATAGAGATATAGGACGTAGACAAGATACACTTCGACTGCTGCCAGATACAGTGCCTTTCCAGACAGGATCTCAAGACGGATCCCACCACTGTTCTTGCTGGGCACGGTAATTGACATCAGGGTACTATACCTGCCTCTGTCATTGTTATCTACAGCTGTATAGTGAGCTGCCATCAGGGAGGGCTCATTGTTTGTGGAAATAGTCTTCCAGGGCAACAAGCACATCTGCAGAGAAAGCAGCTTTCACTTCAGCCAAGAGGCATGATGCAAAGGGGACAGAGTCAGCCATGGCCTTTTCTGGGTGCCAGGTGGACTCAAATGAGTTGAGGTGGAGCAGTTTGGTCCAGTCACATACCACCAATGAGGAGATGAGGCTTCTGGAGCACTTCTGAAAGGTCAGGTCATAGACCAGGGGCTCCAGCAACCACTCTGGAAATTACAGGTGGCTGCTCCAGGATCTCAGTCAGAAGGAGGCCCATTAGGCATGGGCAAAGCTGTGGTAAAAGGGTGGGAGGGTGATCAGGCTCTAAGACGGAAGGTTCTCAATCAAGATTGAGGTCATATACCTGACACAGGAGGACAGAGGCCAGCCATTGCCAGGTGAAGTATTCACCAGAAAAGAGCAGGCACTGAAGGGCTTGTAGGCAGAGGTCAGCCCTGCCCTAATCCATGTGTGGGCAGGTAGAGGATGACCCACTGGAGTCAGTGCTGCCCGTTTAAGAAGAAATCCATGAAAAGCTTCTGGACTTCTTGAACAGGGTTCTTTGTGGGTGCAGGATGGCATACAAGTACCACAGGGTAACAGCTGTTAGGCTGTTGATGACCAGGACTCGGCTGCAGTAAGAGAGGCTAGGCAGGCACCAGTGGCCACTACTGTAGTCACACCTCAGTCTTCTCACTCAGGCCTTCTTGACTAGATACGCCTACAGGCCTAAGAAAATGCCCAGGGCTATAACACCATCTTGGCAATAGGATAGGACTCCATGCAGGTCTAGGGGCTGAGTTTCGATTCAGGTGCCCAGCAGAAATCATATTGCTTTTAGTCCTGTTGACACAGGCAGAAAAGGCGCACTCACAGGCCTGCCGACACTTGATCAGGGACTGAACGTCACCTTCACTACTCACAAAAACAGTCATGTCATCAGCATACACTATCACCTTAACTGGGGGAGCCAGCAGCTGGGACTGTAGCAGATTGGAGGGCCAGGCCTGTTAGGTGCCACCACAGTGCATGAGGCAATGCTTCAATGGTTAGAGTGTTAAGCATTCCAGAGAGAGAGACAGCAGCCCTGCCAGATGCTCCTGCATGCTCAGAACAGGGTATGTAGTGCTCCATTCACTTTAGGAGGCTTGAGATGTCCTAGTACAGGAGCTGGATGATCTACATGAAGAGGTGCCCAAAACCAAAGGCTTTCAGTGTCTGGAATAGGAAATCATGGCTGACCAATCAAAGGCTTTTCCTTCTTCCAGGGAGACAAGGCCAACGTTCAAGTCAAAGAGTTCTATGGCTGGCAGCAGGTCACATAGCAGAAAAAGTTTGTCCTGGATGGTTCTGCTAGGTACCTGGTAGCTCTATTTGGGTCCTATGTCCAAGGCAATGAACATTTTGAGCTGTTTGGACAGGGCTTTGGTTAGGATACCAGTTGCCAGTTCTTAATGTCACTGAGATTCCCTTTCTTGGGCAGCAAGATGACTGCTCACCAGCAGCTGGCCAATAGGATCCTATCTTTGAAGCTCTCATAGAAGACACACACAAGATCAGGACCAAGGAGGAGCCAGAAAGTCTTGTAGAACTGGATGGGAGGAACAAATGAGGAACAGATCTGTCAAGGTCTGGTGCCTTCCCCATGGCGAGGCCCTCAACAGCAGCAGTCAGCTCTACCAAGGATAGCTCCCATTCAAGTTTGTCAGCTTCAAGCGTGGAGAATTTGAGGAGGACCTCATTGCAGGTGTTGAACAAGAGAGACAGAGATTAAATAACTAACTATAGCCTGGGTCAGCAAATTTTTTGATGTAATATGCCATAATGACTCAGGTCCAGTCCAATGTAGACTGCCACTAGGACTCAGCTGATGCTTTTTCCTACTGCCTGGGTAAAGATTTTCACCACTCAATGGCAGTGTGACAGAGCCAGAAGGCTACTGAAACTTCTCAGGTCCAAGGGCTGGATCTGACCCATAGGCCATAGGGTTAGAACACTGTGCATGGGATGGGTAAGAAGGTGGAGTCCAGTCTTCGTTCTAATGAAAACTTAATGACCCTTTTGTATCTAGTCTTTTGCATGTAGACCAGGTCTTAGTTTTTAGGATACAATCCAATTCAAAATCTGAAAAACTCAACCATGAGTCTGTTTCAGATTTGAACCACAAACTTGAGCCATTGCAAAGAGATTTATTAATATAGCATGCACTGAAAATACAATGCAAAATTAAAGGGAAAATAATGAATATATTATTTACTTACTAACCACCCACCCATTTCCTGTATTCTATGGTAAAAATAAAGGGGAAAAGAATAACATGGAATAGCAAATACTGTGAAATAGCTAATGCATTAAAAGGGTAAGCCAAAAAAATAGCTGTGATAAATTCCTAGAAATATCTTAATATATTAGACATGTGTAAAACTCTGCATATAAAGACAAGGCCAGGCAATGTTTAGTTTAAGCATGGCCAAAGGCAAAGAAAAAAATTCCAATGTCACCGTGGCTACTGCCTTCCCATATGCTGCTTATCAAATCCATAGCATGGCACAGTCATGAGTATTCTACAGTAGCTTTTGCATGCTAGCCTCACAGAGCTTGCGACAGAAATGGTTACAGTAAGGCCACAAGCCTGGGAGTTCTCATTTCCTTCTCCTCCTCATGTCAGGCCATCTGCAGAGTATGCCTGTATCTGCTTTGTCAAGTGTTTGATAGCTTTTTACACACTGCTAGTGCTAGTACAAGTGACTGAATTCACAGCCCTGCAGTCAAAAGTCTTCTGTGCACTGAACAGGCACAACTCAGGTAATGCAAACTCCTCACGTACACTTTAATTTTAATAAACATCCTCATGAACCAGTGCAGAGGAATAAGCAGCATTTATTTTCCATGACTCCTATTCAATACTTCTCTTTGCTGAGGCTGCCAGTGATGGTTAATTAGCAAGCATGAGTAGAAAATTGGTTTTGACTGAGATGCGAGGGACATATTTGATGGGTGGCTGTCAGACAATGTGCAAGGAGTGTGTCAGGGCTCTACTGAGGTGTGAAGTTGTCCTATGTTGCCTGTCTGTTAATGTGATTATATTTCTGGCTAGCATTTGGGCCATGGAAATTTGGAATCCTTATATTGTTGCTCAGATATATGGATGTGTTCCTTTTTTTCAAATAATAAATGTCTAAGACAGGGGTCTGCAACCCCTGGCACACATGCCAGAGCATGGCACGCAGAGGCATTTTGTTTTGCATGCACACCTCGGTGTGGATGGTGTGTAAGGGGCCAGGGATGCACTGCGACAACAAGGATTGGGCTCCTCACAGCATCCCCACCATCTGCCCAGAGGCACATACACCTGCTTCCAGCAATAAGCTGGGCTGGAGAGTCACAGACCTTGGTGCAGTGACTTGCTGAGAGCAGCCCAGGTTCTGTGGCAGGTGGCAGGGGCCTGCCCAGAGCCTGGGCTGGCTGTGGCAGGCAGCTGAGAGGCTATAAGCCCCTGCACCGGAGTCTGGCCCTGGCTCATTGCTGGTGTCAGGTGCATGTGTACCTCAGGGTGGATGGCAATGGAGCCATGAAAGGCCCAATTCTTGTTGTGGCAGCACAGCCCCAGCCCCAGCCCCTTCTCTGCCATCCGCTCTGATGTGTACATGCACCTGCCACCATCAATGAGCCAGACTAAGGCTCTGTGAACCTTGGCACAGAGGCTTGCAGCCTCCCAGTTTTCTGTCACAGCCAGCCTGGGCTCCAGCCATGCCCCTGCCGCCTACCACAGAGCCTGGGCTGTTCACAGCAGGCAGCAGGGAGGCTGCAAGCTGCTGCACCAAGGTCTGTGGAACCACAACCCAGCTCACTGCTGGTGGTGGTTGCGCATGCACCTCCAGACATACAGCAGAGAAGGGGCCAGGGCTGTGCTGCCACAACAAGGATTGGGCCCTTCATGGCTCCCTCACTGTCTGCTCCTGGCACTCCAACATCTTACAAATTGAGGTTGGGGTGTTTTTGGCACTCTGCCCAAAAATGATGTCAACTCCTTACCTAAGCCAAACAACCCAAAGGCTTCCCCAATGAGAACCATGATGCTTGCATGTCAGCAACACATGGATTCAATACAGAGGAACAGATTTGAAATTGCAAGGACAGTTGAAGTTGTTAGAGTGGGCATAGGGATGAAGAATAGCTTTACTCACAGTGCAGTTTACCCAAGGTGACTAGATGCTTTAAGAGCTAGACTGGTGTTACTATGTGCAAAACCAGATCTATTAGTCCAACATAGGGTTGAAATATAACAGGCAGTCTGAATTAAGGACTGCTAGACAGAGACTGCGTGCAGCACGCATTGGATAAAATCAGCAACCCTGAGGGCTGAGGACAATCCAACAACAATTCCAGCAACTGCAGGCTGAGCTCCACAAATGTTATTGAACAAACGTCACGAAGGTGTGTCCTATGTGAATCAGACTTAAACAAAGAGGCCTAAAAATCTTAACCTCATTCCTTCTTCACCCCTGCTGACTTGGTTTAAAGAGATAAAAAGCCATGGTTAAGTTGGCTGAACTTCATATTTAACATGTTTTATTTCTTTTGTATCTATGATTTTTTAAATATTTACCATATTGCAAAAGAACTGTGACTATTTTCATAGAAACTGGAGATGGAAAGGCACAAAAAGTTCACACCCAGTCCATCCCCCCACTGCCAATGCAGTATTGTTTCTAGTGCACATTTTCCAAGACTTTCTCTAAACTAGTTTTGAAATGTTCCATTTCCTTGGATTCCCTTATACTTTTGATTGGATTTCCAAGCAGGGAGATATTTTCAGATTTTCAGCCTAATTCTTCTTTTCCTCAGTTTCACCCCATTCCTATTATACCAGGGGTGGGCAAAATACGGCCTGTGGGCTGGATCTGGCCCATGAGAACATTCTATCCAGCTCGCGGGGCCCCTAAAAAGTTTAGAAAATTAATATTTATCTGCCCTTGGTTCCTGTCAAAAATGACAGGAACCAAGGGCAGTAGGACCCAGGGGAAGCCCAGCAGACTCCCACAACAGCAGGGTCCACCCAGGCCCGCCCCCCCCAGCCAAAAGCCCCAGCAGGGGCTTCTGGCCTGGGAACATATGGCTGCCCCATGCTGGAACCTCAGGTAAGGCGGAGGTGGGGGAAGAAGGGCAGGGGGGGACCCCGGGCAGGGAAGGAGCCTGGGGAAAAGCTGATCAGGGGGAAGCAGCCCCTGGCCTGCCCCATGGCCGGTGCCCCGCACTGCAGCTGCTTGCAGCCCGCATGGGGCTGCCTGTGCCTGCTCTGGACAGCCCCATGCAGGTTGCAAGATGCTGCAGCAGGGAGTGCTGGCCACAGGGTGGGCCAGGGGCTGCTTCCCCCCCCCCCCCGTGCTCAGCTTTGCCCCGGGCTCCTTCCCAGCATGGAGAAAAGCAGCCCCTCACCCGCCCTGTGGCTGGCGCTCCCTGCTGCAGCCACTCGCAGCCTGCTCGGGGCTATGAAGCAGGCATAGGTAGGCCCAGGTAGGCTGTGACCAGCTGCAGCATGGGGCACTGGCCACGGGCCGCTTTTCCCCTCCCATGTTCAGCACTACCTTGTAACCCAGTCTCACTGCTAGCCTGGGCCCTGTACTGTGGGGCTGGGGGGCACTGGGAGTAAGCAGGTATGGGAGCCAGCAGGAGCATAGGGCCCACACCGGTGTCCTGGGGCCAGTGCTGGCACGGCCCAGAGCAGGGTGGCAGGAGTGCAGGGTCCCAGCTGGCAGGGGCTCTATGGAGCCGGGTCAGCTCCCCCCTCTCCCTGCTGGTGCAGCCTGGCCCGGCCAGCCTGCCAGCCTGTGCCCTGCTTTGGGCCCCACCAGTGCTGGCCCTGGGACATTGGTCCCAAGATGGTGACCAGGGGGCGGGTCACCTGCCAAGTGGTTAAGCGGCCCTCTGCCCAAAATAATTGCCCGCCCCTGTATTATATCATACCTCTTCTCCCAAGCACACTTCCTCTTCCTCCTCTCTGAATCTCCCTGAATAATTTCTCTCTCTCTCTTTGGTGCCTTTACACTTCAAGTTTGTGCAGGCTCTTAGTCATAAAAGATATGCACAGTCGGGCAGGGTTGATGTGAGCAACACAAGCAATATCATTTGGTAGCAGTTATTTGTTGAGCAACCCCAAAGGACCTTTAAAAAAAAAATACAAGATATTTACTGGTTGCCAAAAGGCAAAAGTCCACTCTCCATTTGTTAAGCACAACCAGATCTTTTAAGCACACTTTTCCTATACAGGAATGTCCACTGATAGATAGATAGATAGATAGATAGATAGATAGATCTAGGATTTTGAAAAAAGGAGTGCAAATGGTGTGGTGCATCATCACATATAAACACAATACATATTTCTCCAGGTAAAAAGAAACTAGAAACTTCATAAATATACTAGAGGCCTAGGGCTATATTATTCAGACTGAATACTATCAATCAAAGCAAAAACAAATATAACTTTATTGGAATGTGAATTAATTTGCTATTTCATACATTATGTATTAAAAACATAAACTAGACAAAATAATCAAAATATATTGTTTCTTCAGTCCTTTAATCGTTAGAATTAAATGTACCTCTTTTTCAGAGTCATAAAATACAATCAAGCCTTACTGAGTGTCTTGGCAATACATCCAATATTTCACTGAAAGTTATTTCCACACCTGAGTTAAGGTTTTTAGTTAGAGCTGAAAACAGTATTCAGGGCTGTAAAATAGAAGCTACTTTATGTGGAGCCACTAACAGACAGCAGAATTACAGAAGAAATAATTGCTTGATTAGTGGAACATTAAGATCATTAAACAAGGAGATAAGGTTGTTAAAAACCTGTGGAATGAAGAGTTTAGAAAGAATCATGCAGATTACAATGAGACATGAAGTCAAGTGACTCCCTCACTGCTGCCTGAATAAAAATACTGCTGCCACTGCAAGGTATTTTGTTTTAAACTTTGGGCAGACCAGGAATCAAAATGTGGTGCAACTGCACCACTGCTGCCCTGCCCCCCCAGTCTGCCCCTGTATGTGTGTAAGTGTACACACACACACACACACACACACACACACTGTATATCAATATCGATATATAGATACTAACAAGTTACTGTAACATTTTGGCATTGTCTTCTTTTTTTTTTTTAAGAGTGAAAATCTCTATTGAACCTTCTTTGCTATCATTCATCTTCCCTATCCTCCTTCACTCTGGAGATCACAGCAAGCTACCTTACAGCAGGTCAATGAGGAATTTCCTTTATAAGGTCATCTTGCACTTTAGAAAATCAGTGTTCACTTAAATAAAAATTAACTCTTTATGCTTTGTGGTGACAAACAAAATGTCCTAAAGATGGCCCGGCATCATTGATGCAGGGACATCTGCCTGACATTGCAGCCAGACTGAAATAACAGCTCTCAGGGGTGGGAAATTACCTATTTCTGATGACTGACTATCATTCAGATATTGATAGTGTTAATTTTTGCTCTGCCTACTAACAGATGAAAAGGGAGAGTTCCACTGCTTATGCTTTCCAGTTTGATCCCATCTTCAGTTTTAGTCTTTCCTACACCTGAGTTAAGGTTTTTAGCTTGAGCTAAAAACAGTATGCACAGCTATAAAATAGTATTACCAGGAACTGCTGAAAGACAGCAAAATTGCCAAAGAAAGGATAGCTTGATTAGTATAACGTCAAGACCATTAAAAAGAAGGGAGGGTGTTAACACTTGCAGAATGAAGAGATGTTAGCAGAAATAAGGTTCTTTATAATGAGCCATAAATTCAACTGATTTCTGTAGCAATCTCTGAATAGAAATGCCACTTCCCCTCTTAGGAAGTTAATTTTAAATTTTGGAGCAGGAAACAAAGCGGGGGGAGGGTGTGCAGTTTCTACCACTGCACCCCCCTGGATCTGCTCCTGTTCCCATCTACTCTAAAGCCACCCCATGCCTCACAGCTAACAAAAATACTGAAACTAAAACTATAACCAAACTTATCTTCCTGTATGTCTCTTTCCAGTCCTGCCGAGCTCCTCCCCTGAGCCTAGGTTGGGTTAGAAATGACTCCTCAGCCTAGGAGCTCTGTTTAGATCCCTTTCTGATGCCATTCCTTCCAGTCAGTGGCTCCCCTTCCTTAATGGGGCATGGGTTTCTCCTTACTAATTAGCAGGCTTATTGCTCTGGAGCCTGACTCTCTCTGCAAACATGTTTACATCTCTGCAGTCCACCTCACTGTACTCAGTAACAGGGGTTAGGGGCTCCTGTTACACTAAGGTCTATGTTTATCTACAGAAGGGGTGTCAAACTCTTTGCATTCTGAGATGGATCTAGGCTGTGGGGCTCCTTGTGGGCCAAATCCAGCCTGGGGGGGACACAGTAGTAGCAGTTCCAGCTCTAACATGGGGCATGCAGTGCAGCTCCAGCTCCCATGTGCCCTATGCCAGAGTAGAAGCTATTGCTACTGCCATGTGCCCTGTGCCTCTAGTTCTGCACCTCTTATTCTGGCATAGGGCATGTGGCACAGAGCATGTGGTGACGTCTTCAGGATGGGGCAGTGACATGGAGCTGGGGCTGCATCGCTAGCCATGGGTGAAGTAGCTGGAGGGTGACTGGGCTTGTATCAACCCTTGTTTGCTCTCTGGTTACCAATTGCCATATCTACCAGTGCCCAAGGGCCCCAGTAGGCTATCCTCCTCCCAGTCACAATCCCCAATTTATAGTGGTCTACTGGTAGCCCAAAGCACTGGATAGAGCATCTCCATGTGCTGAATCCTTCTCATAGGCTATATATTTGAGACCCCTGAATTGCAGATCAGCAGGCTGCTTCACAAGCTGTTCTCCCACCAACCCTGAAGCACGGGGCATGACATCTTCTAGCAGCCAAAGGTGCAGTTCAGTGTCCACAGGTTCTTGGCCTCCTTGATGAATTTGCCAGGTAGCACAAGCACAATACAGGGCATGAAAGCCACATCTTCAAGAGACGCCAACAAGCCTTAGCAGAGTCATCCTTAGTCATTCAAAAGTCATGTCAGGCCTCAAACATGATGCATTGAAACTCAGGAGACTAAGGAAAACAGTTTGTTGGGGTGTTACGTTCTGGGTGCATGTACTCGAGATGCTTTATCGCACAGTAGAGCAGTTTACTGTGCAGTAAGCATGTGTGTCTGCCCATGCACACGTTTACTGCACAGTAAATTGCTCTACTTGAAAGTAAATTTGCTACCAGCAAATGCAAGTAGCAAATTTACTGAAGAGTAGCTACTGCACAGTAGTGCATGTGTAGAAGCCAAACAGGAGCAAATTTGCTCCTGGTCAGCCCTGCCGCCAGGGGACCAAACTCAACCTATTCCCAGGACCTGGGGCTGGGAGCCTCTCCTGGCCCAGACCTGGGCTGGCTCCATGGCAGCCCCAGCCCCAGGCCCTTAAAAGCCTGCAGGCATTGGGAACCCTGGGACATGTGCAGGCAACCTGTGGCCACACCTGGCCACTGCGTCCCTCTCCAGAGGCTGCAGGTCAGCTTTGCCTGGTGGCCTTTACCCCAATGCTGCTCCAGTGCACTGCAGTGCTGTGTGGCTGCCAGGGCCATGCTGTCCAGCCCTGCAGGGCTGCAGGCAACCCTCTGCTGCCTACCTGGTTCCTGCAGGTGCTGTATGATACTGCCTTGCTGTGTGGCTGCTAGTCCCATGCCATGCCTCTGTGCTGGGCACTTTAGGCAGCTGTCCAGGCACAGCAGCACCAGGACAGCTGCGTGGAGTCCGAGAGAGGCATCATGGGAGCCACAGTGGCATCCTCGCTGAAGCTACATGCAGCCTCCAGGGGCCCCAGCTGGTTGCAGAAAGAGACTGGTGACTTTGTGCTGCTGTGGGGTGCGACTGGTGTGCTGAGATAGTTTGTGTGGGGTGGGTACTCCAATGCATATGTATATGAGAGGCTGTCAGGCTGAATATGGGAGCACGAGCACGACTGGTTGGTGTGGCAGTGCCACATAAATGTCAAGGCTTTGTGGGCATAGTGGGTCACCATCACCAATCACAATTGTTGGTCAGTGGGTCACCATCACCAATCACAATTGTTGGTCAGGGACTACCTGCAAGTCCATGCACTTTATGCAGCAACTGGATGCCATCTTTGTGCCATGGGACCCAGGCCACAGCCATGCTATGTACTACAGCACAGGTGGCCTTCCCGAGCCTCCACTATAGCCTGGCACTCACGGTGACATGTCACTAGGGGAGGGCCCCTCGGCCTGCCAACAGCCTGCCCCACTGAGCTCCCCACCCCCAGCATCCTCCAGCAGCTCGGGGAGCCTGGGCCAGTGTCTTCCTTGCTAGCTTCATGACCTCAGCTCTGGCCACAAGGCTTGGCTGGCCATGTCACTGCTGGCTGCCAGCAGTGCCAGCTCCTACCCAGGGGGGGCTCTACCTGGGCAGCTGCACACTGCGGCCTTCTGACCAGTGACTCTGCCAGGAGCTGTATTCCATCGCCACCAGCATGGATGAACCCGAGCTGCTGGGCACGCCAGCCCCACCCACTTGAGAGCCCTTCTGGGAGGATCTTTCTCACCCCGGTCCCTGTCCTTGGCCTCTGCCCCAGCCCCAGTCCCTGCCCCTGCTCCCCACCCAGCTTGGTTGCACTCCCCCTGGCTCTTGGGTTTCCCCCCCCACACGGCATGCAGAGAGGCAGGAGACAGTGCAAAACTGTGCTCCTGCCCAGCCTATGCCTCTGCAGCTAGGTGGGCACAGGCCTCTCACATGCCGAGGAACACACCTATGTTGGTGGCATTGTCCTCCTCGGCTGCAGGGGCCAGGGATGTGTAGTGCAGCTACAAGTAGCTCTCTAGGCAGTGGCAGAGGTTGCAGGACCATGCAGGAATGCCTGCTGCATTGTCAAAGCTTAAAGTCCTCCAACTGAACACAAGGGAGAGGCCACAGTTGACAGGGATGCACCATCAGGGTCACCACTTGTCTTGGCCAGGGCCCTGTGAATACATCAGGTCTGCAGGAGGAGAACCCAGGACTGGACCCTCCTCCTCCAGCTGGTGATGGCCTTGGAGGACCGGCTGGTGGATGCATGGGCATGGAGCCTGGAGGACATTGATTGGCAGGATGTGTGGCGGGGGGAGGACATTGCCTGTGAGGATGGGTGCAACCAGTGCATGGACATATGGGGCCAGGCAGATGGGGAGTTTAGGGCATGGCTTCTGGTCCTGGAGAAGCGGCACATTGTGACCCTGGAGTGACTGGTTACACTCATGGCAAGGGCAGTGGAGGCCAAAGAGGAGGACTGCCAGGTGCTGGATACTGTCCTGGCCCTGGTGGTCATCTTCATCCCACCCACTGTCTTGACCCTGACTGCAGCCCCATCTGCTCCCTGGCAGCCACCCACTGTCCAGCAGCAGGCCCCCCCCATGGGCCTGGGTGGAGGTTCAGGGCTGCTTCCACCGGCTGGGAGCACCTGCCCTGGCCCCTGCCCCAAGTCCCTCACCACCCAGCCCCACCTGCCTGGGCCCAGGCTCCATGCAGCTGAGGAACAGGAGCTGCCTGCAATGGGGCCAGGACCATGTGCCAGCCCTGCTGGGCCTGGCCACTTGCTGCCAGTGTGGGAGCTACCCACACTGGGAGTCCAGTGGCAGCTTGTTCCCCACCCAGTTCTGCACTCATAGAGATGAGCAGAGAACAGGCTCACCAGCCTCCATGCCGCGTACAGGGTGGGGGCTGGAAGTTGTTTTGGTCAGGGGCAGGTGCAAGCCCCATGCCCCCATTGGGTGATCGAAGTATGGGACTTGGAAAGAGCTGCAGGGGTGAGGCAGATCCCAACCCCCTGCCCTGATCTTCCGGCAGCCCCTGGGTGACAACAGGGGTCCATTGCAGGGCCCAGGAAGTGGAAGTAGTTTGCTTCCATTAGCAGCAAATCTGGTACTGCGTCCTTGCATGTGTAGATGCCTGCCTGGGAGCATTTACTCGCAAGTAGTTTACTTGCGAATAAACTGCTCCTGGGTCAAATGCATGTGTAAATGTTGTTATCTCTGTTGGAGCCTCAGCCTACTCGACCTCCACCCCTTTAATCTAGGTAGGCCTTCTAGACTGGGCCCAATATGTCAGACTTGGCTTTGAGGCACTAGACAATCAATTTCTTCTGTCACTGGGTCCCTGGCCCATATCTGATGCGCCCCTCTTGCAATAGGATCGCAGCCCTTGTCTATTGAGCCTCTCCGGCATCCCTCTGGTGCTGTGCACGCCAGCCCCTGTGTCTGCTGTGCCCTTCTAGTGCTGGGCCATCTGGCCTGGTGTAGCTGCACCCCTCTGGGCACAAATGAGGCTTCTGAAACTCCTCTCACAGCCTCAAACCATCGGTTCAAATGACCACACAAACATCAGCCCCATGGCGATAACATAACAATAATGATGGGTTCATGCTCTGCCCCTTTAAGAAGGTAAACCTCTTCCCTAGTTTAGTGTGCTACTCAGCCCAGGGTACCTTACAGAGCCCTGCAGGCAGCAGACCAGACAACCAGGCATCTCAGGGGAGCTCTTTCATGCAGGAGCTCCTTCCCCTGGAAGTTGCCAGAGAACTAAGGTCTGCCAGCCCCCGCCCTGGGGCTTATATGTGCCCAGGGCCCTGCCTCCTTCTGGTCAACTGACCACGTGCAGGTGCCAGCTAATTCCCTCATTAGCCTGCTGCTCAGGCAACCTGCAGCTGTGGAGCTGTGCCTAGCCTGCAGGGCCCTCTAGCTAGGCTGCTTCTGCCCTTAAAGGAACAGGCATGTCTTAGTACCCTGCAACACTTGCCTTAAAGTGCCTTTTCAGGGCCAGAACTAAAGGCAGGATCCTATTTCACTTTATATAACCATGTACCTGCCATTTTCAGCTGTTCTGTTCCTGGGTAAGTGCCTAATCACTAGACTATTGGGCTAAAAGACAAGATAACTGGGCAGCTGCCATGTAGGTGTATGAAGTGACATAGGATTCTGCACCAAGTTTTCAGATGTACCTAACACCACCTAGCCAACTCTGGACACTGATGAAATATTATCATCTTCCTCCTCATCATCCCTTGAATGTCTTCCAAGCTATTCAGTTTGGATTTGTTTTATTATTATTAATTTAGCATAGAATCATAGGGTGGATGGGATGTCAGAGGTCATCTACTCCAACCTCCCTGCATGAATGCAGGATGAATGTTAATAATGAAGATATGAAAGACAGAAATTATATTCATAGATAATATCTCACCATTCCAGAAGGAAATCTTTCAATGGCTATTGGTACTGTGATATTCTGCAAACAGATCTCTATTTTTGTGATTATTTCTGGGGAAGGATAATTGTAACATGGGACCCTTTCCCCTGTTACTGGCAGGAAGTAAGAAGAGGGTGACAGAAAGTAGGCTACCAGCAAAGAGTTAAAGAACCCATTGTGTTGGAAGAGCAAGTACAGCTTGCTAGAAGGCTAGTTGCAAAGGGCAGCAGGTGCAGAACTAGTGAGCAGCGCAATAGCTTTTGGGTCACTGCATTTTCCCGTGACATTTTCTTGAACGCTTTGCCTTTTTGGGCCGATCGGACACAGCTGCCTCCTTTTGGGTCATCAGCTTACCCTCTAGTGAGATTGCCAGAAAGGTCACCAGGGGTTCTCTTCTGCCATGTCTTGTTGTTAAGGATTATTGCTGGGAGGAAGTTCTGTAATCCTGCCTCTTCAGTCTCTCACTTTGGCTCGGGGCTCCACCTTCCCTACATCATACCTTGCACCAACCAGTGATGATGTTAGTCCTTGGTCAAGGCTAAAGCAAAGTCAATCAGCCATAGCTGGGCCTTAGCCCTTATCTAATCTCAGTGCCAGTAAGGATGGTGTACCATCTTTATTCAGGCCTTACATTGGCCTGACTCGTTATTGTGTTCACTCCGGGGTGTCTTCCCTCAGGACACTCTCTGTCTCCCCCAGGGTCAACTCACGGCTTTAGTATCCCTTCTTTATTTCTCTGTCTGCAGGCTCGCTGCTGTCCCAATTTCTGTCACTTTCATCTGGAATTCATGGCTTTGAGAAAGGTATGCATCCTGGTTCCTCCTAGCCAGCCTTAGTTGGGCATCCCAACTCTTGGGGTTGCCACCTTGCTGGGGCACTCATATGTTTCCTGACCCTCTGGGCTTTCAGGAGGTATCACTTCCAGTCCTCCTTGAATGTGGGTCAGTGGGGATTTTATCCCTGTCTCCGAGGGCCAGCCAACAAACTGGCATCAGCATGCATCTACAAAGCATGCCCATTCTGGTGCAGGGGAGCACATTTGATCTCCAGTGGCATTTTGCTGCTGCTGCTTTTCTCTCTGCTCCTGCAGTGGCATGGCTTGTCTTCAGGCAGCAGCATCTCTGCTGCCGCACCTTTAATCTTCAGTGGCATTCTGCAGCTGCTGCTTTTCCCTCTGCTCCAGCATCAGAGGTAAGTTTTGGCTCATGGCGGCATCCCTGCCACATATCCCCCTACCTAAGCTGCCTTGTGGTAGTGTAGTCCATCTGTTCTGGCTGTATTGGTCATTGGTGTCTACCCTTAGCAGCTCTCCCATGTTCATATTGGTCTCATCATACCTCGACAGGAAATCCACGACTCTTTTAGTCACTCCGATTAAGTAATATCGGAAATAATTCACTGTCTACTTTATCACTAAACATTCTCTCTCAATGGTGGAGTACCTCTTTTTGGCCGCATTCAGAGTTTGGTTAGCAAAGGCTATTGGTCGCTCCATGCCTTTTCACTCTTGGCACAACGCCGCTCCAGCAGCTGTCTCTGAGGCATCAGTCTGGAGGATAAAAGTTTCAGAAAAATCAGGGGTTATATAACCAACATGTTCCTGCACAGTGCTTCCTTAATATTTTTAAAGGCTGTTTCCATTCAAGGTGTCCATTGTATGGAACCATGGACCCTAGCTCTTATTGCATCTGTTAAGGCCACTGCCTTCTCAGCAAAGTTCAGGATGAATCTTCTATAATAATTGGCCAAACCCAAGAACAACCTCATTTGTTTTTAGGTCTGCGATGGCTGGTAATTTTCTATTATGGCTATTTTACTTGCCAAGGGCTGTATGACCCTTTGTCCAATTCTAAACCCTAAATAGTCAGTTTCCAGCATGCCTAATGAACACTTTTTTGGATTGGCTGTCATCCCTATGTGATGGAGCTCTTGTAGCATGGCTTTCAACTGTTGCATATGTTGGGACCATGATTGCAAATAAATAACAATATCGTCAATGTAGGCAGCTGCATAAATCATATGGGGAGTAATTATATGATACATGAGGTGTTAGAATGTAGTGGTGGCCCCATGGGAGCCGAAGGGCATACGCACAAATTCAAACAGTCCCCACAGCATGCTGAAAGCGGTCTTAGGCTGGTTTCTTGCTACCATGGGGATCTGCCAATACCCTTTTGATAGACTGATTGTGGATATATATTTGGCCTGGCTTATTCTTTCCAAAAGCTCTTCTACATGCAGCATAGGGAAAGCAATGAAGCGGGCAATTTCATTTACCCTTCTGAAATCTATGCAATTCTCAGTGAGCCATTGGCCTTAGGTACCATGACCACTGTGCTCTGCCATGGGCTATGGTATTATAACTCCTTGGGCCAACACACATTAGCTTGCAAGTGATGAGGGACCAGTCTCCACCTCTCTTACACAATAATTGGCCCTTTTGGGGTATTAATTTTGTGCTCTGTGCATCTGGTCTTTCCAGGTCTTTCACTAAACACATCCCTAAAATTATTTATGACGGATTGTAACTGCTCCTGCTGGTTCCAATTTAGTTCAGATCCTTGCTTTACATTCCCTTGTAGTTCTACCCCTCTTCGCTGTTCCTCCACTTCTGGCCCCAACTCCTCAGGCGGGTCCTCTGGGCTAAGCAACCAACCCTCAGGTTGCCTTCAAAAAGTTAACACGGTATATCTGCCGTTCCCGTTGGCGACCTGGTCATAAACTTTATAATCAACCAAGCCTGCCTGTCTGATAATCTCAAAGGGACCCTGCCACCTGGTCAACAACTTGTCTGCAGTAATAGGGAGCAGCACTAGGACCTTAACTCCCTTTCACCGGTTTTCTTATCATACTCCTGTTTCTGCCATTGCTGTGCACTCGCTAAGTTTTCCTGTGCTATCCGCCTTGCTTGACTGAATCTCTCAATCATATTTTGCCTGTGTCGCTGGGCCCTGAGTTCTTTTTGCCCTGTACCCTCCCATTCCTCCCTCACCTCTTGCAACAGACCCCTTGGCTTATGCCCAAATATTAAGTCAAACGGTGAGAACTTAGTTGAAGACTGGGGAGTGTCCCTCAACATAAATAACAGAGGTATCAATAATAAGTCCCATTTCCTGAGTTCTTTTTGGGCACAGCGATGGAGCAGTAGTTTAATTGTCCCATCCAAGTGATCCACCAGACCATTGGTCTGGGGATGATAGATGGAGGTTTGTAACTGCTGAAGCCCTAGCACTTGGCACATTGCTTTAATAAACCCAGACATAAAATTTGTGCCCTGGTCTGTAATGATTTCTCTAGGCACAACTACCCTCGATATCCATTTTAACAGCTTCTCTGTGATCTGGGGAGCAGTTGCTGACCTCAGGGGTACAGCCTTTGGGTAGTGGGTCACATAATCTACTATGACCAATATATACTGATATCCCACAGTAGTTTTTGTCAGTGGGCCTACAATATCCAACGCAATCCTATCAAATGGAGTATCAATAAAGGGCATCACCCGTAGAAGTGCCTTAGGCAGTTGCCTTTTCTTGCACCCTCTGGCAGTCAGGACACACCTCGCAATGCCCAGTGATCTCCTCCCTCATCCCTGGCCAGAAAAACCATTGGTCAATCTTAGTGGTCTTGTCCCTCCCAAAATGTCTCCCCATTGGTGTGGCATGGGCCAAGTCCCATATTTGCTTATGGAAAGGGTGTGGTACCATCAACTATTGGATCCAACCCTCCTTGGCCGGGCATTTCCTTACTCTTTACAATAACCCATTATGAATCTCAAAATGGGAACCACTTACATTTAGTCTGGGCTGTAGTACCTGGTCCTCTATACTGGCCACCTCCTCCTCCTGAACCCTCAGCAATTCTTCTTTGTCTTCCTGAGCGGTTTTAAACTGAGGCCTCATTGTTCCTATTCCAAGGTTCACTAGGGCTTCTTCATCCAAGGATGACATTTCCTCTTCAGCAACCCACCCTTCTACCTTGAGCTAACCCTTCCTTTCTAACTCCGCTCTGCAGACCTCTTCTAGTACCTCATAAAATGGTGGCCAGTCCCTTCTTACAGTTGGGGGCTGAAAGCGGAGAGGAGGGAGCTGGGCACACCTGAGTCCCCACACACATGTGCGCCCCCTTACCTGACCGGTGGCGGAGGCAGAGGTGACAGAGGCAGAAGCAGCAGCAGGGGCAGCAGCAGCTGATCCCCCTAAGGTAAGTGGGGCTGAGGGACACGGCGCAGCTGAGGCAGATCCAGAGGGGAAGCCCCCCAGATCCCTTTTAGCTTAGCCGGCAGGGAGCCGCACTCCCGAGCTGCGTGCCCGAACAGAGCACACAAAAATGGGGTAGTCTAGGGGGGACTGTCCCCCCAAGCTAGGGAGCACCCTGGGGGCTGTCCCTTGGGGTGCAGGCACCGGCAGCACTGGATCCCCACAGTGAGGGAACGTAGAGGCGGGAAGTCCGGAGTGCCTGATTGGCTGTAGGGCAGCCAGGGGAAATTCAAACTGCGGCCTTTAAAAGCTGCAGTTTGATGTAACACCCGGCAGTTGGGAGCTGAGAGTGGAGAGGAGGGAGCTGGGCACATGCGAGTCCCCACACAAATGTGTGCCCCCTTACCTGACTGGCGGCAGAGGCAGCAGAGGCAGAGTCAGTGGCGGGGGCAGCAGCAGCTGATCCCCCTAAGGTAAGTGGGGCTGAAGGACCTGGTGCAGCTGAGGCAGATCCAGAGGGGAAGTCCCCCGGATCCCTTTTAGCTTAGCCAGCAGGGAATCGCACTCCCAAGCCACATGCACAAACAGAGCGTGCAAACAGGCACGCTCTGAAAGGGCACACTGACGTTTGCACCAGTGTTCGCGCTAGGTGGGTGCGCAACATGAGCCAGGAAGGAGTCTGCAGCAAGAGAGAGAGGAAGACTCATAGTGCCACGGACATGGTAAGAACATGGGGAGCAGCTGCTAGGGACTGTGACCCGCTGGTAAGGTCCAGGAGGGTAGCCACTGGGGACCCTGCCCCAGTGGTGCCACCTACCCCAGGCTCCTCTGAGGCCTTCACCCAGACAGAGCCCATGATGTTACTGGCAGCCCCTCCCCCCTGTCTGTGGGGGCTGCCTGGCGGGGACCAGGAGGCTGCAGGTGAGAGTGGGGTCTGGAAGCTCCCTTGACTGTCCCTCTTGTGGCCAACTTTGGGCCCTGGAGGAGCAGGTGAGGGAGCTCCAGGCTGAGGTGAGCAGACTAAGGGGAATCAGGGCAGAGGAGGACGAGATTGACACATATTTCCATTCTTTGCAGGATTAGTCTTCCAACAGACAGACCTCCTGCGAGAGATGCACAGCTTAGGAATGGAAGAAGGTGACCACCAGAACCAGGGCTGCTCAGGCTAGCATGGAGGCAGCTCCCCAGGTACAGCTGGGGAACAGCTTCAAGGCCCTGGCAGCCTTGGAGGAGAAGGGCGAAGGAGATGCCCTCAGGCGGGGATGGTGCCACTCTATACATGGCACAGTCCGAACAGGGATGGAACGCCATGAGAAAGAAATGCTGAGTCCTCATCATTGGAGACTCCATCCTGAGGGGAGCAGAGGGTCCCATCTGCTGATCCGACCCCATGGTGCACAAGGTCTGCTGTCTACCTGGGGCTCGGATCCAGGATGTTAGTCATGATCCTGAAACTCATTTGACCTTTGGACCAGCATCCCATGGTCCTAATCCATGTGGGAACTAGTGACGCAGCAGGGAGCAGTCCAGACTGCATCACGAAGGAGTATGAGGCCCTGGGAACCAAGCTCAAGGAGACGGGGGTGCAGATGGTATTCTCCTCCACTCTCCCGGTAAGTAGATGCGGTCAGCGCCATGAGGCCTGCATCGGAGTGGTCAACCGGTGGCTTTGGAGTTGGTGCCACCAGGTTCCTTGACAATGACCCACTTTTTCACGTGGGGGGCATGCTTGGGTGGGATGGGATTCACCTCTCCCCTAAAGGCAAGCGTCTCTTCTCTTCCAGGTTGGCTGATCGCATACAGCATGCTTTAAACTAGCTTCGCAGGGGGATGGGGCCACAGGGGGAAATGACGATGCTTCCCAGCCACAACACATGATGAGCACAAAAAGTACCCAGGTAGGTGGCAGGGGTCCGGATAGTCCTGGGTTCAGGGGGGCGGAGCATGCACACACAGGAGGCCTTAAATGCCTCTACACTAATGCACGTAGTATGGGGAACAAGCAGGAGGAGCTTGCCCTCCTTCTAGCTAACACAAGCCTGGACATAGTGGGGCTCACTGAAACATGGTGGGATTCAACCCATGACTGGGCGGTAAATATCAAAGGCTACAGTATATACAGGTGGGACAGAATGGGGAGGAAAGGTGGGGGTGTGGTGCTCTATGTCAAAGAACAATACACATCCTCAGCAAACAGTACGGGGTCAGAGGTGGGGCTCTGGGTTAGAATACAAAGGGGTTGGGGGGAAAGGGACTTAATGGTGAGTGTCTACTACAGACTACCCAACCAGGAGGAAGAGCTGGACTGGGAATTCTCACTTCCTTGGGTGACCTAAACTACCCCGACATCTGCTGGGAGGAGCAGTCAGCTAGGTCTGACCACTCACATAGGTTCCTAGCCAAGATACAGGACCTCCACCTAATCCAGGAGGTTCACAGCCCCACCAGAGGGAATGCCTTGCTGGACCTGGTCCTGGCCACAGGTGATGAACTGGTGAGGGGGCTGTGGGTTCTTGACCACCTGGGCGATAGCAATTGTTGCCTACTGGAATCCACCATCCAGTGCAGGGTGTCAAAGGCCTGTAGCAAGGCAGCAGCTCTGGACTTCAGGAGGGCCGATTTCAATGAATTAAGGAGATTAGTTGGGGAGGCACTGAGGTCCCAGAGGGGAGGGGGGTTGGGAGTCCAAGAGGAGTGGTTGTTCCTTCAGGAGACAATCCTCCGAGCCCAAAGGTCCACAATCCCAATGTGCGTCAAAGTAGGCAAGAGTGTTCAAAAGCCCCCATGGCTCACCAAAGGCATTCAGGATAGTCTTAAAGCTAAAAAGGAGGCATACACCCGATGGAAGGGAGGGGCCATCACCAAGGAGGATTACACCTCCATTGCTCGAGACTGTAGTGGGGTTGTTAGGAAGGCTAAGATGGACACAGAACTGGGACTAGCGACCCGGATCAAAGACAACAAGAAGTCCTTTTTTAAATACATAGGGAGTAAAAAGAAGGCACCGGATAACATGAGGCCCCTGCAGGACACATTTGACAATCCAGTGGTCGCACCAGATGATAAAGCTGACCTCTTTAACAAATTCTTTGCCTCCATATTTCTGAGCAGAGACCAGGACTTCCCCCTCACCAGAATCACGGATGAACTCAGGAGGGGCACAGCCAGGCCCAGGGTCAGAGAGGACCTGGTCAGGGAACTTCTGGTGGGACTGGACGTTTTCAAATCGGCAGTCCAGATGATCTCCACCCAAGAGTGCTGAGGGGATTGGCAGAGGACATTGCGGGACCTCTGGCATAACTCTACGAGCACTCATAGTGCTCTGGAGAGATGCCAGAGGATTGGAAAAGAGCCAATGTGGTCCCCGTTTTCAAAAAAGGGAGAAAGGAGAACCCAGGAAACTATAAGCCCGTTAGTCTTACCTCAGTTCTGGGGAAGTTTTTTGAGAAAATTATCCAGGAGCACATCTGCGAGGGGCAGCAGGGGAGATTTATGTTTAAGGGCAACCAACATTGCCCCTAATTAGATGCAGGTCCTGTCAGACCAACCTGGTGGCCTTCTACGGCCAGGTCACAAAATCCTTGGATGCAGGTGTCGCAGTGGACATAGTCTTTCTGGACGTTAGGAAGGCCTTCAACACTGTCTCTCACCCCATTCTCATTAAAAAATTAGGCGACTGCGGTGTTGATGCCTACACAGTCAGATGGGTCGCAAATTGGCTGGACGGTCACACCCAGAGAGTGGTGGTGGACGGGTCATTTTTGACCTAGAGGGATGAGGGCAGTGAGGTTCCCCAGGGCTTGGTCCTTGGGCCCACACTGTTCAACATCTTCATCAGTGACTTGGACAAGGGAGTAAAAATCACCTAATTCAAGATCGCGGATGACACTAAGATGTGGGGAGAAGTGGGCACATTAGAAGGGCGGGACAGACTACAGCTAGACCTGGACAGGTTACAAGTGTGGGCAGATGAGAACAGGATGGGTTTCAGTACTGACAAGTGCAAGGTACTGCACCCAGGGAGGAAGAACCAGTAGCATACCTACAGGCTGGGGAACTCCCTTCTTGTCAGTGCAGAGGCAGAAAAGGATCTTGGAGTCATTATTGATTCCAAGATGAACATGGGCCGCCAATGTGAGGACACAGTCAGTAGGGCCAACCGCACCTTGTCATGCATCCACAGATGCATCATGAGTAGGTCCAAGGAGGTGATCCTCCCCCTCTATGTGATATTGGTCAAGCTGCAGTTGGAGTACTGCATCCAGTTCTGGGTGCTGCACTTCAGGAGGGATGTGGACAGCATTGAGAGGGTCCAAAGGAGGGCCACTTGCATGATCAGGGGGCAGCAGGGCAGGCCCTACCATGAGAGGCTACAGGACCTGAACCTGTTCAGCCTTCACAAAAGAAGGCTGAGAAGGGATCTGGTGGCCGTCTATAAACTTAGCAAGGGGGACCAGCGGGGAATGGGAGAGACCCTGTTCCCTTGAGCACTACCAGGAGTAACAAGGAATAACAGCCATAAGTTGACTGAGAGTAGATTCAGGCTGGACATCAGGAAGCGCTACTTCACTGTCAGGGCGGCTAGGATCTGGAACCAACTTCCAAGGGAAGTGGTGCTTGCTCCTACCCTAGGGGTCTGTCATGGCGGGGTCCGCCAGGAGGGCCGTGATCTCCCTACGGCCCCCTTACCGTGCCAAGTCGGCCCAAGGGCACCCTAAAATTCTCGCTTGCCACGTCTGTGATGTTTATGTATAGTTGGGAGGCTGCCTACGACTCCCTGGGCACGGTTAGCTGGGACCTATGTCCCCGTGTATTCCTGGACCCCCTGGGGGTCCCCCGGTATGATGGGTGCTCCCCAGGCACCCTAGCCTCATGGGCTATGTGTGGCTCCTACCAACCCCTAATACCATGCCTCAAGCCTCGCTGATGGGAAAGACGCTGGTATGTCTCTTTATATATCTATATACTGCCCATCTCTCGGGCCTCCTCTGCGTACTCTCGCCCATTCTCTGGGGCCTCCTCTTCTGGGTTGCCCTCTCTTGGGCTGTCTGAGCCCACTCTGGGCTTCCTTGGAATGTCGCCCTTCTCTGCGGGTCTTCTCTGTAATGTTGCCCCCTGTCTGGGGCCTTTGCAATAGTGCCCCCTCCTGGGGCTCTCTCTGCAATGCTGCCCGAACTCGAGCTTCTAAAATACAGCCCGCCCATCTGGAGCTCTCTGCGTCCACTCTGGGGACTTCCCGGCAATGCCCCCTGACTCTTGGGCCCACTGTGCTGCTCCCCCCTTCTCTCAGGGCTCACCGCGCCACTACCCGCTTTCACCGGGGCAACCTCAGCACTCTACCCTGCTCCGGGGTTTGTCATAGCACTAGCCCTTCTTCAGAGGCTCACTGTGCCTGCACTGGGCCTCCTAATAATATATCCCCCTCTCTGGGGCTTGCTGTGCCCCTACTGGGCTTCCTAATAATATGGCCCCCTCTCTGGGGCTTGTCGTGCCCGCACTGGGGCGTCTCAAAGCTGCCCCTCTCTGGGGCTGGGGTCTGTGTACCCCTCACACAACCCGGGGTCTATGTTCCCCACCCGCAACCAACTGGTTGCGCTCCTCGCCGCAAGCTGCGCCTTCACTGGCGCTGCACCTTCACTGGTGTCACAACCAAATTAAGTAGTGCCCATGTCACAAACAAGTAAAACCATTCAAAACAGTTTTTTTCTGCACTAGATTAACTAAGTGTTAACAATAATGATAGTAACCACTTTTTTGCTGTGCATGTCAAAAAGAAATTTATAACTGCAACACTAACATGAAATAAAAAACTTAGCCTTCTGTGCTGTACATAAATCATTATAATTGGTCAAAAAAACCAAAAAATAACCCTGTGATAACACCCTAGCGAAGACCGCTAGATAATTGGAGATTCTAATTAAATTTATGATGTGGCAAAAAGCAATTAGGTTTTATTTGTATAATAGCCGTCTTCACTTCTGTGAAGAACGGGAGACCGCCGCACACACATCTGAAAAATCTCTGAACGTATGTGAGAGAGTAACTGACAAATTGATCACTTGTCAGTTTCCCCCGTCTCGACCCAATCAGACGTAAATCAACGACCTGCTGGCCTGACCTTTTTCTCCATTTCTCTGCCCAACCGATGAACTTTTATGCAGACTGACCTACGACCTAAGAACTTTAAGCTATAACTAACCAAGCATCTGTAACCTCTGTCTTCCACCACCTAGATGGCGTGAGTAAATAATCTTGCTTCGCAACCGATAAGCATCTGCCTAATTAATTCCACTCCAAGCATCACAAGTACCCGCCTGACGGCCTTTTAAGGCCCCGGACCCTTATCTGCCTGGGTGGGAGTCAGGGAGAGCTGCTGGCCGGCTGCCCTGGGTCCCGACAACTAACACCGGGGTTCCCATACCACTGGGGTTCCCCCTTAGAATACTGTGCCCTCACTCAGGCGCTGGGGCCCCACCCCCTGTGGATCCCTATGAGAACACTGCGCCCTCCTCAGGTGCTGGGGCCCCCACACTCCCGTGGGGCCCTTTATGAGGCCTCCTCTAACCCCTATAGCCTCACCCAAACCACTGGTGTAATATCAAAGCCTGAACATAAACTCGAGCCTCCTGGCTATAACTCAAACATAAAGCCTCCTGGCTAAACCATGGTGCTCAAACCTCTCAGAGCTGCCATCCTTCTCTCAGCTAGAGCAGTTCTGGCATTGCTCACCTCCTAGCTCCTGCCCCTCTGGCTGCTGGCAGGGAACTGCCAGCCTGGCCTCAGCCCTGGGCTTTATAAGGGCCAGGCCCTGCCTCCTACAGGCAGCTGGCTCTCCTTAGCTGCCCCGGCAACCCGCAGCCGTGCTCGTTACCCTGGCAACCCTCATCTGAGCTCGTTATGTCCTGCCAGGGCTCTCTCTCCCTGGCAGTTTCTACTCCCTAGGAGCAGGCACTGAGGTGCCCTGTGACAGGGTCTTCAAATGGAGGCTAGATAATCACCTTCCCAGGGTCTTTTGCCACCATTCTTTCCTGCCCACGGCGGGAAGTCGGACTTGATGATCTGCTCAGGTCCCTTCCGACCCTACCAACTATGAAACCATGAAACGTTCATTTCCCCATCCAAATCAAGTGCAAATCCTACTTTCATTCTACCTTTCTGGTTAGGTATTCTCACGTCTATATATAGCCCCTCTCATATTAGTCCACCCCTCCATGAATGCAGCGCATTCTGACTGGCCTGCACCATTCTACTGCGGTGTCTGGTATTAACTTGGCCCTCAGTAGCATTTGGGAACAGCCCATATCGAGCATGGCTTATATTACCTGGCCCACTGTGCCCGCCTCTGTTCTATTAGGCGCTCCCTTGTTGCCCTGGCCCACACTAGTGATCTTCTATGGCCAAGGCCTGGGGTGGGACCCCAAAGGTTACCCCGGCTGATGTTCGGGGTTCCCCTTATCTCACCTGCCATGACTTTGATTGTAACTTCAGTGGAGGGGTTCTCCCTTGAGGTAGCCTTCAGGGCCGCCACGCCATGTGGCGGGCGCTCATGGGGCTCCGACATCCCCTACACTCTGGTCATTCGCCACCTTTTTATCGTGGATCTCCTGGCCCTCACGTGCCTCTGGATCTCCTCAGGCTCTACCCTGATCTCTCCTGGCCATCTGGCCATGAGCAGCCAGCGGCCCGGGGTCTCAGCCCAAAATACACAGGCCCCGAGGGCCTTTGCCCTTGCCTCGTCTATTCCTGCTCAACCCCCTATTTTACCCACACCGTGACGGTTGTGCACTCCGACCACCGTGATTGTTATAGTAAAGTGGGTCCCAGTGGGCCCGGAGTTCCCCTGAACCTAATGGCTATGTACCCGCCTCTGCTGTACTAGGTGTTCCTGCGCTGCCTTTGCCCGGGCCCAAGGTTTCGTGTGCCCTGGCTTCGTGAGTGTACCCCGGAGGTTACCCCTGCTGCTATCAGGGGGACCCCTGAACTCGCCCGCCACGACTTTGATGGTACTTTCAGTGGGGGGTCCTCCCTTGGGGTATCCACCGGCGTCGGCGCGTTCCTTGACAGGTAATCTCGGGGCTCTGTCCTCCCCTACACCCCGGCCACTTGCCACCTTAGGCTCTACCTCCTATGGCCTCAACGTCGTCCTGGGTTGCCACCCTCTCGCCTCAAATACGCCGGCCGTCAACAATGGTCTTCGGGCTGGGCGTACTGCCTATAGGAACGCCAGCCCGGCCCCTCCGGCCTGGTACCTGCTTCGTTCCAGTGGTCCGCGAGGTCACCGTATCTACTGCTGGCTCCCCTCTGTATGGGGCACCTGGTTACTTCACCGATGCCTCCTCTCCTGATGTGGCTGGCCTCTCCGCCGCTCCTGCCGCTCACGCCGCAGCTGACTCCGCTACCAGCTCTGCGGTCTGGGATCCAGCTAGCTCCTCCCCCGGCTCTATTGCCGGTGCTGCAGCTGATTCCTTCCCCAGCTAGGCTGCCTGGGGCCCTCTCTGCCTGTCCTCCGGTTCTATCGCCGGCGTTGCCGCTGGCACCTTCCCTAGCTACGCTGACCAGGCTCCCGCCAGCTCCTCTTCCGGTCCTGCTACCGGTGCTGCTGCTGGTTTCCCCACTGGCTAAGCCGATAATCACAGTGCTGGCTTCTCCTCCAGCACTGCTGCCAGCTGCTCCGCTCTGTCTCTCGGAGCCGGGTCTGGCTCCGCCTCCTTCCTTCCCACACACCGTGGGTGGCGGCTGACTCCCCACTTGCTGAGGCTTCTTGCTCCAGCTTCCTCCGCTCAGCCGCCCCGTTGCCTCGGCGGGGCCGCCTTTTCTTCCTTCCGGGAGGCATCCCCCGCCCCCGCTGCTTTGCTGCAATGGGATAAATGCCCGACTGACAACCCGCGCTGGCTTTCTCGGCGCGTGTGCCTCCCTCGGATCTTCTGGCCCTGCAGGAGGTAAGCGGGACCCTTTGCTGCCCTGGGGGCCTTCCGGCATCCCAGCTCCCCTGGGACAGGCTAGTTCCCCACTTGGGGCTCCTTCCTACAGCTGCTTTTCAGCTACTCTCCCTATCGAGTGGCCAGCTGGCTAGCCAGTCGACTTCCCAGCCAACCTCTCTGCTGGTGTCTTTGCTGGCTCTGCTGTCGGTTTTCTAGCTGGGGTCTTCACTGGCTCTGCTGCCAGCTTGCCTGCTTGAGCCCTTGCTGGCTCTGCTACCGGCTTGCCCGCTCGATCCCTCGCCGGCTCCAATACCGGCTTGCCTGCTCGAGCCCTCGCTGGTTGTGCTGCCGGCTTCCTCACCTGCTTTGCTGCCGGCTCTCACACTGGTTCTGCTGCTGTTCTTTCACCAGTTTCCCTGCCGGCTCTGCTGTTGATGCCACCACCGGCGTCTCCACAGGCTCTGCTCCTGCTGTCCCAGGGCTGCCCGACGCAGCGGCTGTGCTTCTTGGGGTGTGGGCTTCCCCGTCGAGCCTCTGCTCACCAGCCCTCCTGCTGCATCCTCGGGGCAGTCTTTTATCCTCACCAGGTGGCGTCTCCCGCTGACATCACTGTGCCCCAGCTGGATATAGGTGCAGCTAACAAACCGCGCGGGCGGTTTTGCTGCGCACCTCTCCCCACGCCTTTCAGCCCCTGCAGGAGGTAAGTGGGGCTTTCTTTCGTTTTTGGCCTGGGGTCCTCCAGTCGCCCCAGCTCCCCTGGGATACAACACCCCCCTCAAGATGCCTTGGGGCACTCTGGTATCCTTCCCCTGGGTTGTACCTGGTGGGCTGGTGAGCCCCTTAGTTAGATTTTTCCACATGTTCAGTCTGATCTTTGCCTTCACATCTAGATAGAAAATCCACCACCGTATTATTCTTTCCTGGCCGGTGTATTATCTGAAACTTATATGGCTGAAGGGCCAATGCCCATCGGGTAATCCGGGCGTTGTTGGTTTTGGCTGAGCTTAGCCATTTTAGGGGGGGATGATCTGTCACCAGCTTAAATTCCCAGCCCATCAGGTAGTATCTAAAATGGTCCACTGCCCAACAAATAGCCAAGCACTCCCGTTCTATCGTGGCATATCTTCTCTCCGCTGGTAACAACTTGCGACTGGCGTATGCCACGGACCTCTTGGTATCTCCTTCCTTCTGGGTGAGGACGGCACCCACTGCCGTCTCGGAGGCGTCGGTCTGCAAAATAAAAAGCTTCTTGAAATCGGGGGTATGTATTATAACATCTTCACACAATGCTTGTTTCAACCTCTCGAAATTTTGCACCATCTCTTTCGTCCATTTTATTGTCCCGGTTTTCCGTCCTTTAAGGGCCTCCATCAGAGGTGCTGCCAATTCTGAAAAGTGGGGCACAAATCTCCAATAATAATTGGTCAATCCTAAGAATGACTGGAGCTGGTGACAATTTTGGGGGGCTGAAAAGTTCCAGATGATCTCCACTTTGTCTGCCAGGGGTCTAATCGTGCCCCTACCAACCAGAAACCCTGAATACTTTGTCTCTTTTTGGGCCAGAGCACATTTCTGAGGGTTTGCTGTGAGATCCGTGTGCTTCAGCTCCAAAAGGATGGCCCTCAGAGCTCTTTTATGCTGTTCCCAGGTCTGGGAGAATATGACGATGTCATCTATGTATGCCGCTGCGTATTCGGCGTGGGGCGCCAAAATCCGGTCCATCAAGCGTTGAAATGTTGCTGCAGCTCCATGCAGCCTGAAGGGCATCCTGATGAACTCATAGAGCCCCCATGGGATACTGAAGGCCGTCTTCGGTTGGTCTTCCTGGGCTACTGGGATTTGCCAATAACCTTTCGCAAGGTCCAGGGCAGATATGTACTGCGCATTCCCTATTCTTTCTATTAATTCGGCCACTTGGGGCATAGGGAACTCATCGAAGACGGCCAACGCATTCAACCACCTGCAGTCGATACAAAGTCTCAGTGATCCATCTGGTTTATGGACTGGAACCAGAGGGCTCCTCCAGGGACTCCCTGAAGGCTGAATTACTCCTTGCTTTAACATCGAGTCAACCTCTTCATGCACGGGCTTTAGGAGGTGGTGGGGAATAGGCCTCCATCTTTCCCTTACTATTGCCCCCGGTGGGGACTTTATATTGTGGACAGTGCCCTGGGCCCAGCCAGGTTCTTTGCGGAATACCCCTCGGAATTCTTCTATCAGGTCTAGCGTCTCCTTCCTCTGGAACTCGGACAACTCCTCCCCGATTCTGGCCAAGGTTCGTTCCTTAGAGGGCACAGTCTCCCTTTTCAACCCCTGGGGCCCCAAGTCCTCATTATCGGCCTCTGAAAAGGCAACCCACCCTTCGGGTTCTTGCCATTCTCGAAGGAGGTTTACATGAAAAATCTGTTTTTCTCGAAGATGGACCTCATAGTCTACTGGTCCGACCCGTCGGAGTATCTTGAACGGCCCCTGCCACTGAGTCAAAAACTTACTTGTGGACGTGGGGGGAAGTACCAACACTCTCTGTCCTGGTTCGAACACCCTTTCTTTGGCGCGGCCGTCGTACCTTTCTTTCTGGCGGTCCTGTGCTTCCTGCAGATTCTCCTGGGCCAGATCTCGGGCCATCCTTATTCTCTGCTGGAATTCCTGTCGGTATGTCGTGGGTTCTCGAGAGGGCTCGCTGTTTTGCTCCCATTCCTCTCGTAGGACTTGCAACAAGTCCCGGGGGCGATGTCTTAGAACTAGCTCGAACAGAGAAAACTTTGTAGAATCTTGAGGAGTGTCTCTGAGGGAGAATAATACCAAGGGCAGGAGGAGATCCCATTTCCGGGGGTCTCCCTGAATGCAGCATCTCAATATTCGTTTTAGTGTTCCATTTAGGTGCCATTGGTCTGGGGGTGGTAGACCGAGGTACGGAGCTGCTTTATCTTCAACATCTGGCACACCACCCTCAGGACTCTGGACATAAAATTTCTTCCCTGATCAGTTAAAATCTCTTGTGGGACCTCCATCCTAGATATCCATTTTATCAACTCCTCTGCAACACGAGGGGCAGTCATGGCTCGTAGAGGAATGGCTTCCGGGTACCGGGTCACATAATCTACCATGACTAATATGTATTGGTGGCCGGTGCTGCTTTGGGGAAGCAGTCCTATGACATCTAGCACTACCCGCGAGAAGGGGTTGTCTATGATAGGCATGGGTTGGAGGGGAGCCCGGGCAGGACGTTCGGTCCTCGTCTTTTGACATTCGGGGCAAGCCACGCACCGTCGGGCCACTTCCTCCCTCATCCCAGGCCAAAAGAACCACCGGCTCACTTTTGCAAGGGTTTTATCCCATCCTAAATGCCCTCCCACTGGGCTCGCGTGTGCCAATCACCAAATAATCTGGTGAAATCAGGCCGGTACCACCAGTTGCCCCTCCGCAGTGCCTTCCCATCTGTGCCCCTGTATGCGGTAAAGGAGATGGTTCCTTACCTCGTAATGGGGCCTCCCCTTGAGCAGTGGGGTGGAGACATCTTCAGGGTCCTGGGCCTGTTCCCGAAGTGTCCCAAGCTCTTGGTCTTCCTCTTGCGCCTCCCGAAATTGCAGGCTGCTGGTGAAATCGCTGAGGTCCAAACCTTCAGCCTTGTCGGCCGACTCCCTGTCTTCCTCTATTTCACCCAGCCATCCTTCGTGCTCCCATATCTTTCTGCATGCCTGTTCTGAGTCGCTCGGTCTAGGACGTCGTACATGGGTGTCCAGTCCTGACTCAGTAGCATTTCACATGACAAATGGGGCACTACCCCTACCAGGAGTTCTCCCTGATGTTCCATCACGCATAGGTAGATCCATTCCCATGCTACTTGCTTGGTCTCCCCATGGAGGCAGGCCACCTTCACGGAGGGAGCCTTCCGTCCACCACGCGGGTGTACCACATCAGATCTCACCATGGACTGGGCGCATCCTGAGTCCAGGGTCGCTTGCACAGGGCGCCCATCCACCCAAGCCTTAACGATGGGGCGACTCCAAGTCGCATTCTCCTCACCGAGAAGAATTCTCCTCAGGCTCTGCATAGCTGCAATCCATTGGTTCGCCAGCTTCATGACCCCTCTGCCAGTCCGTTGGAACGCTTGACCTGTTGGCGGGGAGCCAGCGCTCGGTGGACTGGCTGGGGCATTCCTGCGAGAAGTGCCCATTCTGCCCGCACTGAAAACATGCAGTGTCCCGAGTGACCCCACGGCTGGGCGGTTGCCGCCGCTCGAGTTCCTTTGGGGGGCTCGCAACGGATCCTGGATTCCTCCTCTGTCTGGGATAGCTCACTTCCGAGGCCAAAAAAGCCTCTGCCAATTTCAGGGCTTCTTCACAGGTCCGGGGGGAGTGTTGGCGTACCCAGCGTTGTGTCCTCTCCTCCAAATCATTTTGGAATTGCTCAAGGACGATCTGATCCTCCAGGGCTTCTCTGTCAGGACCCGCTGGGGTCACCCATTTATCCAGGAGGTCTTGTAGCAGCTGTAGCAATACCTGTGGCCATTTCTCATCGGGCCCTTTCTTGGCGCGGAACAGGCGGCAATAATGTTCCGGGTTGATTTCCAACCTATATAAGATAGCTTCTTTCACCCGCTCGTAGTCCCTGGCGTCATCCCACAAGAGGGCCCTATAGGCGGCTTGGACCTTGCCTACAACTACTGCTCCCAACTGCCTGGCCCGATACCCTTTGTCGAGTCTGGTCATGAGGGCATGGCATTCAAAGGCCTCTCTATAAGCCTCTGGGTCGTCATCTCGGGTCATCTTGGACATCTTGAAAGATACCAAACTGTTGGAGCCTGTCTTGCTGGTGATCCAGCATTTGCTGCTGTGAGTCCAGAATCTGGGTAAGAGCCTGTAGGTTCTGCTCAAGGATGTCTACAGGGGCCATGACTGAGGGCTGTATATTGGCGTAAGCCACCATATCAGGGTTCTCCATGTTCCCGGCCAATGCATCAGGTTGTGCCTGCCTCTGTTCTGTTAGGCACTCCCTTGCTGCCCTGGCCAGCACTAGTGATCTTCTATGGCCAAGGCCTGGGGTGGGACCCCAAAAGTTACCCCGGCTGATGTTCAGGGTTCCTCTTATCTCTCCTGCCACTACTTTGATTGTAACTTCAGTGGAGGAATTCTCCCTTGAGGTAGCCTTCAGGGCCGCCACGCCGTGTGGCGGGCACTCACAGGGCTCCAACCTCCCCTACACCCCAGCCATTTGCCACCTTTTTATCGTGGATCTCCTGGCCCTCACGCACCTCTGGATCTCCTCAGGCTCTACCCTGATCTCTCCTGGCCATCTGGCCACGAGCAGCCAGCGGCCCGGGGTCTCAGCCCAAAATACACAGGCCCCGAGGGCCTTTGCCCTTGCCTCATCTATTCCTGCTCAACCCCCTATTTTACCCACACCGTGACGGTTGTGCACTCTGACCACCGTGATTGTTATAGTAAAGTGGGTCCCAGCGGGCCCGGAGTTCCCCTGAACCTAATGGCTAGTTCCCCACTTGGGACTGTTTCCTACAGCTGCTTTTCAGCTACTCTCCCTATCGAGTGGCCAGCTGGCTAGCCAGTCGACTTCCCAGCCAACCTCTCTGCTGGTGTCTTCACCGGCTCTGCTGTCGGTTTCCTAGCTGGGGTCTTCACTGGCTCTGCTGCCAGCTTGCCCACTCAATCCCTCGCCGGCTCCACTACCGGCTTGCCTGCTTGAGCCCTCGCCAGCTCCACTATCAGCTTGCCTGCTCGAGCCCTCACTGGTTCTGCTGCTAGCTTCCTCGCCGGCTTCGCTGCCGGCTCTCACACCGGTCCTGCTGCCGGTTTCCTCACCGGCTTTGCTGCTGGCTCTCACGCCAGTTCTGCTGCCGGTTCTTTCACCAGCTTCCCTGCTGGCTCTGCTGTTGACGCTGCCGCTGGCGCCTCCGCAGGCTCCGCCCCTGCTGTCCCGGGCTGCCTGACGCAGCGGCTGCGCCTCTCGGGGTGTGGGCTTCCCCGTCGAGCCTCTGCTCACCAGCCCTCCTGCTGTGTCTTCGGGGCAGTCTTTTATCCCTGCCAGGTAGTGTCTCCTGCTGACGTCACCTTGCCCCAGCTGGATATAGGTGCAGCTAACAAACCACGCGGGCCATTTTGCCGCGCACCTCTCCCCACGCCTTTCGGCCCCTGCAGGAGGTAAGTGGGGCTTTCTTTAGTTTTTGGCCTGGGGTCCTCCGGTCGCCCCAGCTCCCCTGGGACACCCACCACACAGGCTGTTACCATGGGCCTATCCCATACTGCTACCTCTTCACTCTGCCCGAAGCTGCAGTTCATTTCCTCGACTGCTTCACTGGACTCTGGCTTCTCCCTAACTCTGGGAGCATCACTCCCTTGTTTCCACCATTCTTGAGCACTTAGTGTACAATCACAGGATACATGGCCTGACCTCCCACATCTATAACTCACTATCCCTTTTCTCAAATATCTCAGTGTCCCTCAATGTGGTTCTTCTTATGTTCCTTTTCCTTAGCTGGTTCTAACTCAGATGCCACAAAGGCTTCAGCAACACTTAGAGCTTCCTCTGCCATCCTGGGACGATGTTGTCTTACCTGTAGCTAGGTTGTATCTTCAAGATCCCTTATAAACTGCTGTAATATAATTTGATCTGCTAGAGCAGCCCTGTCAACTCTCTCGGGTGGTACCCACTTATTCATGAGATCTTTTAGTAATTGTATCAAGTTTCAGGGCTTTCTATCTTCCTTCCCTTTCCTGGCCCTGAACAATTGTCAGCAATGCTCTGACATTAATTCTAAGCAGTGCAAATATGGCAGCTTTTACTTTGTTGTAGTGGTAGGCATCATCCCTAGGCAGGGCACAATATGTGGCTTGCACCTTCCCCACTAACACAGATCCTAACTGGCTAGCCCACAGCATTCTATCTAGCCCCATTTGTATCACTGTTCTCTTGAAGGATTCTATGTACACCTCTGTGTTATCTTCTTTTGTCATCTTGTGCATCCAAAAGGATGTCCAATTTCATCTCATCCATTCTTGTTGCTGGATGGCCTGCTGCTGTTGAACTTCTAACACTTTGGTGACAGCCTGTAGTTTCTGGCCTAATAGGTCAACTTGGGGTGCCAGATTCACTTTAATTTCTATGTTGGCCTCCAGGGTCACACCCTTTTCGTGTTTCCCAGCCAGTGCACCAATTTATAATTTCCCATGATGTTCACTTGAATGCTTTGCCTTTTTGGGCTGATCAGACACAGCTACCTCCTTTCTGGTTGGGAGCTTGCCTTATAGTGAGATTCTCAAAAAGGTCCCCAGGGGTTCTCACCTGCCAGGTCTCATTGTTAAGGATTATTGCTGGGAGGAAGTTCTGTAATTCTGCCTCTCGTGGTTTCTTCTTCAGTGTCTTGCTTAGGTCTTTGTTCTGGGGCTCCACCTCCCCTACATCCCACCTTGTGCCAACCAGCAATGATGTTAGTCCTTGACCAAGCCAATCAGCCACAGATGGGCCTTAGCCCTTATCTAATCTCAGTCCTGGTAAGGATGGCATATTGTCCTTATTCAGGCCTCACATCAGCCTGACATTATTGTGTTCACTTCAGGTTATCTTCCCTCAGGACACCCTCTCTCTCCCCCAGGGTCTACTCATGACTTTAGTATCCCTTTTTTTTTTTTCTTTCTCCGCAGGCTCACCGCTGTCCCAGTCTGTCAGTTTTGTCTTGGATCCACAGCTTCAAGAGAGGTAAGTATCCTGGCTCCTCTGAGCCAGCCTTAGCTGGGCATCCCAACTCTTGGGGTTGCCATCACTCGCCCCTGACGGGTCAGTTGTTTGCTTTCCACCACTCTAGGCTCTCAGGAGGCCTCACTTCTGGTCCTCCTTGAATGTGGGTCAGTGGGGATTTTACAAATCTCTGAGGGGCAGCTGATGAATCGGCAAGTGTCTACAAAGTGTGTCCACACTGGTGCGGGGGAGTGCATCTGATCTCCAGTGATGTTTTGCTGCTGCCTCTTTTCACTCCGCTCCTGCACTGGTGTGGTTTGTCTTCAGGCAGTGGTATCTCCGCCACCACACCTTTGATCTTCGGAAGCATTCTGCAGCCACTGCTTTTCCTTCCGCTCCAGTGCCGGAGGTAAGTTTTGGCTCATGGCGGTGTCCCCACCACAGTCACTATGAGGTGTCATGGCCTCCCTTGAGGCCTGGTCCTTCTACATGTGCATTACAACAATGAATTTGGATTTTTTCTTTTATATGTGATGCTGTGTTTATAGACCTCCTGCATAAAACTCAGCTATGCTTTTCTCTATCTTTTTCTGGTTTTGATAGCTGTGACAACTTTGTATGGTTTAATTTTTTAAATAATCCCATATTGTCTCACATACCACATATCCCTAAATAAGAAAAACTTTCTTTTTTGAAAAGCAAAATATATGAGAAAAATCTTCCTAGAGCCACGGCCTGACTAGTGCTGCATAGAGGGGAGTCATCACCTCCCTGGACCTGTTTGTCATGCATCTGCTAATGCATAACAAAGTATGGTTAACCTTGTTGATCACTTTGTCACATTGACAACTCATGTTCATCTTGGAGTCAACTATGACTCCAAGATCCCTTTTTACTGATGTTCTGCTGCAATGGTCATCCCCCAGCCTGTAAGTGTGTTGGTCATTGTTTTCGCCCAGGTGCAGCACTTTGCACTTGTCTTTGTTGAACTGCATCCTATTTCATTCTGCCCATTTTTCCAACCTGTCCAGATCCACCTGGATCCATTCCCTACCCTCTGGTGTGTTAACTTTGCCCCATAATTTGGTATCATCTGTGAACTTGGACAGGGTGCTCTTCACATCCTCGTCTAAGTCACTGATGAAGATATTGAATAGCACCAGTCCAAGGACCGAGCCTTGCAGGACTCCACTGCCCACATCTTTCCAGGTTGATATTGACCTGTCCACCACCACTCTCTGGGTGCAACCCCTAAGCCAATTTGACACCCACCTGACCGTGTAATCATCTACATCACAGCCTGTCAGTTTATTTATGAGAACAGAATGAGATACTGTATCAAAGGCCTTCTTAAAGTCTAGGTAGATGACATCCACCTCGACTTCTGTGTCTAAGCATTTTGTGACCTGGTCATAAAAAAAAAGTTTAGGAAGGATCTACCTGCAGTGAATCTGTGCTGATTTCCTTTCAGCATTACTTCTATTGCTGGGCTCCAACAAATGTGATTCTTAATGACTTTTTCCAGAGTTTTCCCAAGGATAGAGGTGACACTAACTGACCTATAGTTTCCTGGTTCCTCCCTCCTTCCCTTCTTGAAAGTAGGGACCAATTGGCCCTTTTCTAGTCCTCTGGGACCTGACCAGAGCACCATGAGTGCCCGAACAGCCATGTCAGTGGTTCTGCTATGACACTGGCCAAATCCTTCAGCACCGTTGGATGAAGTTAATCTGGGCCTGCTGATTTGCCTGTTTTAAACTGGTTTAAATGCAACTGTTTGAGCCTTGTATGTGTTTAGAGGTACTGATCTGGGAAGCACTGGGCATGTCTATGTGTGAAATTAATGCAAAGCAATAAACTTTGACACACATTGGGTCCTTCTACATGTGCATTTAAGCACAACTAAATTTAATGTGCATTAAGCTGATGCACATTAAGTGACTATTGGCAGGTGTCTACACATGCAGTGACTTGGCACTAAAGTTAGTGCCAAGTCCCTGCAGCCCTGCCATGCACTCCTGTGGCCACTGGAGGGAGCTTCAGCCTCCAGCCAAATTACCTTCACAACACCCACCCCCATCCCTCCCCATCCCCTCTCAAAAAACACCCCCTTCCCCATCAACCAATTTTGCTCCTCCACTCCCCTTCCTGCCAACAATAAAAAAATCTGGTTACAAGGGGAAACTATATACAAGGGGAAAGCTATTTACAATATTTTGGGTCTTTAAGTCCAGAGTGCCGGGCTGGGGTGGGGGTGGGGTGGGGCTAGGGAGCAGGGCCCCGGGGCAGATGCCCAGCACCCCAGCCCCTGGATGTTTCCTGGGGCTGGTCTTAAGCTGGCCCCCTAGTGGCAGGGAAGAACCAGCACTGAAGTTAGTGCTGGGTTGCGTTTACATGTGCATTAATGTTTATTTACTAATCGCGCCTAAATTTGATACCTGCATTTGCAGGTATCAAATTTAGGCATGATTAGCCTAAGCTAATGTGCATTAAGGGCATGCATGTGTAGATGCATGCCTGTAATGAAATTAACTTAGGCTAATGCACATTAATGTGCCTCGTGTAAACTCACCCATTGTGCCAGAGTTTATTTACAAGTGCATCTGGGACCACAGCATGTTGAGCTGGGTCAGAGAAGCCTGGGCTGACAGGGGACCTGGCGGGTCAGCCTGCCAGCCCAGGGTGCTCTGACTTGGCTCAGTGTATTGTGGAGGGGCTGGCTGGGGTACAAGGGTACTCCAGTGCAGGGCTAGCCAGCAGGCAGCTCCTGCACTGACATACCCTCTTGCCTCAGTCATCCCTGTCAGCATCTACACATGTACACAGTAAAGAATGCTGCCACAGAATTGTACTTATATTTACAAGTACTAACCTACAGTGGAGTTAATTTAATAGATTTCATAGACATTAGGGCTGCAAGGGACCTTGAAAATAATCAAGTCTAGCCCCTTGCTCCAGGGGCAGGAAGTCAGCTAGGGTCAAAGGATCCCAGCAAGATAAGCATCCAAACATTTCTTGAAAGAAACCAGAGTAGGTGCCTGCACCACTTCTGGAGGGAGTCTATTCCAGGCCTTGGGGGCTCGGACAGTAAAGAAATTTTTCCTTACGTCCAGCCTAAAACAGTCATGGAGGAGTTTATGACTGTTAGTCCTTGTTATCCCTCGGGGTGCTCTGGTGAACAGATGTTCCCCCAGATCTTGATGCACACCCCTTATGTACTTATAGGCAGCCACCAGGTCCCCCCTGAGTCTGTGCTTCTCCAGACTGAAGAGTTCCATGGCTCTCAGCCTATTCTCTTGCCCTCTGATCATGTGTGTGGCTCTCCTTTGGACTTTCTCAAGCTTCTCCACATACTTCCTGAATTGTGGAGCCCAGAATTGGATGCAGTACTCCAGCTGTGCCCTCACCAAGGCCGAGTATAATGGGAGGATGACATCCTGAGATTTATTTGAGAAGCATCTATAGATGCAAGCCAGAGTTTTGTTTGCTTTACCAGCTGCAACATTGCATTGATGGCTCGTGTTCATCTTGTGGTCAATCATGACCCCCAAGTCTCTTTCAGCCACGGTGCTAGCGAGCATAACACTGCTGAGCCTATAAGCATGCTGCGGGTTTCTTTCCCCTGAGGTGGAGTACCTTGCATTTATCGGTATTGAATGTCATCAGGTTTGTATCTGCCCACTTACTAAGCTTATCCAAGTTGGCCTGGATCACTAGCCTGTCCTCAGGTGTGGACGCTATGCTCCAAAGTTTAGTGCCATCAGTGAACTTAGCCAGTGCACTTCTGACACCGATGTCCACATCATTGATAAAGATGTTAAAGAGAACCTGTCCAAGGAGAGAGCTGTGGAGGACAGCACTGGTCATGGAGTGCCTTAAGGATTCACTACTATTGACTACTACTCTCTGGGTCTGACCTCAGAGCCAATTTCCCAGCCATCGGACTGTGAACACAGTTGTCCAATTTTTCCATGAGGAGATCAGGGGACACCAAATTGAAGTCTTTTTTAAAGTCCAGATATATGATGTCAATCTCTCCTCCCTTGTCCAGGTGATATGTCACCTGGTCATAGAAGGAGATGAGATTGGTCAGGCAAGACCTACCTGTGACAAACCCATGCAGGCTGCACCTCAGGATGCTGCCCTCAGTCAGCTTATCAAGAAGGGTCTCTTTGATAATTTTCTCCAGAATCTTACCAGGGATTGAGGTCAAGCTGATTGGCTTGTAATTCCCGGGATCTACTTTCTGCCCTTTCTTGAAGATGGGTACCACATTGGCCTTCTTCCAGTCTTCAGGTACTTTACCTGAGCACCATGAATTTTCCAATATTTTTGCCAGTGGTTGAGCTATGACACCTGCCAGCTCCTTGAGTACTCTAGGGTGTAATCTGTCAGGGCCAGCTGTCTTGAAGGTGTCCAGCCTCTCAAGGTGTTCCTTTACAAGGTCTACACTGATGTTGGGTATAAATACGCCCTCACCCTGGCCGTCCCGTGTCATGCTAGGCAGGGTGGTACCTTTGGGCAGATGAAAGACCAACGCAAAGTACCCATTAAGCAGGTTGGCTTTTTCCTGGGTGTCGGTTATCAGCTGTCCCATTTGGTTCAGCAGGGGTCCAATGTTACCCTTGCTTTTTTTTCTGACTCCCTACAGATTTGAAAAAGGACTTTTTATTATCCTTGATATGTAAAGCCAGGTGGAGTTCATTTGCAGCCTTGGCTTTCCTGGTCTGCTCCCTGCAGGCACGTATCAGTGTTGAGTACTCCTCCTTGGTGGTGATTCCAGCCTTCCATCCTTTATAAGTCTCTCTTTTTAAGTGTAGGAGGTCCTCAAGTTCCCTGCTAAGCCAAGGGGGTTGCTGTGCCCTTTTGCTACCTTTCCTCCTAGATGGGATGGATAACCTTTGTGCTGTCAGAATTGCTCCCTTGAGGAGCAACTACTTTTTGTAGACTTCTCTTCCTGTTGAGTCTCGGTCCCTTAGGGCCTCAACAACGAGCCTCCTGAGCTTGTCAAAGTCAGCTTTCCTAAAGTCGAGGACTTCAGCATTGTAATTAGTATACTGCAGCCTATTAGGGCCACATGTCTGGTGTGGAGACTTTACTGCAGAGCTAATTAAGGAGCTCCACAGTGAATGTCTCATGCAGATGTGCCCACTGGTGGGTAGTTAGCTTGGATCTCACTGTTCCCTCCTGAAGCTGGTAGTGTTGAAAAGATATTGTAGCCATGATCGTCCAGGAAATATGTGAGAGAAAGATTTTTGTGGGTGAAATCTCTTACTAGACCAACTGCATGGTTGGAATAGTTTTTACATCAGGTTTCAAATGCAGGGCATTCTTCTTCAGGTGACCTGAGGCTGACATTTTACAAGGGACATCAGGAAGGAAAGTGACTGCAACTACATTTTTCTATTCTAGCATCTTGTGCAAACTTGCCTCAGTGAGTAATAGTAGCATGTTTGCACATGCCACTGTACACAGCATTGCCCAATTAGGGTAACTGATGGAGATGTCCCAGAAGGAACAAGGAAAATTATGGAAAAGTTGTAAGAACTGCAGAGTCAGTGTTGGATTGTCTTGACTAGGAAAAGAATATATGCATGAAAACTGCATGTGCTTCTTGTAGGGCTAGACATCCATAGAAAGGGAGAGTTAAGAGGGGTCAAATTGGGTGGCAGAGTTAATTCAGGTAGTGGAGATAACTGATGTATGATGAAACAGGAAAAAGGGTGATATGAATATTAGGCTTGGATATTAGACTGGTAGTTTGGAAGGGAAAAGTTGGCATGTGAGGGAAAGGCACTGGGTTTTCTCTCCTTGCCTGTGTCTTTAGAGTGGTCCTGTTTTTAATTGTGAAAAGGGGATGCTATCCCTATGTCTTCCCACCTCCGTATGATTTTCCCAATTCTTCTCCAAAATTATCTCCTGTCACAGCCTCAATGACAATGTCTCAGTTTTCCACTTTGATGGCATGATCAACTTGTGGGTGGACATGTGTGTGCATATGCATAAGCATGCAATCGCTATTTCTCTTGCCTTTGGTACATGCAAGTAATGGGGCCATTCAGTAATGCCAAAAATCCTTTATATGATGCCAGTGCATTATGGATTCCTTAATACAATTACTGATATTTATATTAGCTGAATAAACAATGCAACCACTAGAAACATTTAATATCAGTTATTAAATTTAGAATTTAAATTCTAAATCAGAATATATCACCACAATGAAAACTGCCCTAAAATAAACCTGTCATATTCATCATGTCAAAAAAAGTACTGTAAAAATGAAGTTCTCTATGCCATTCTTCAATTGTTATTTTCTTTGTCCTCAAGTAATGGCTACAATGTTGCTGAAGGTTTTCCCTCATTGCATATGCTATGTTTAAATGAACGTTTCTTTGCACAAGGCAAAGTCAAGTTATTTATCATCCCTCATCAAGGGACAACTCAGGCTACTTGGATCTGGTTCAGCTGACAACTTCAGAGTTGTTTTTCCACCCCTATATGCTTCCGGCATGCTGCAAATCCCTTATGCTTGTGAGATTTCTTGTTTGTTTGCATGGTGGGGTTTTTTTTCAGAGGTTAAGTTCCCCAAAGAGCAGTGTGGAAAAGTGAGGGATGCTATTAATTTTTCAGAGCCTGGGAAGCACAGAGTGCGGGCTAATGGCAAACTGTGTCAGTTAAGAAACATCCGTCAAGTTGAAAACATCAGGGCAATAGGGTCAGTGAGTTGGAAGGATGAAGGTGAAGCTGAAACTTGTAGATCTTTGAGCATATAGTGAGTAGGAGAAGAAGAGTTTTTGGGGTAAAAAATTCAGAACTGTTTGCTATTTCCCATAACAATGCTAAGAAAATGTTAATGATCCATAGTGCCTTGTGTCTGAGGACACTGAAGTAACATTTGTAAGGTAGGCAGGCAATGTCTTCTTTTAAACAGAAACTGAGGTGCAGGGAATTTAGAGTCTGGCCATGGTTACACAATCACAGGGAAGATCAGGCTGGCTTGCAAGATCCGACAGAGCCAGTACTTTCTCTTCCTTTGGAACTGAAATTTTATTCTTGGAGTAGCTAGGGTTTAATTTAAGAAAGGACTAACTTCTCTTCTGGTGTAACTTCAGCAACTGCAATGGAGATATACTAAAAGAGAAAACCTAGCCCTAAGTTTCAAGCCCTCTGGATGGCAAAGAAAACCTTCAGAAGTTGATACATCTGGGCTCCTATACACAAGCAGTGAGGCAGGCTCGATTTCATAGATTTCATAGATTTCATAGACATTAGGGCTGGAAGGGACCTCGGAAGATCATCGAGTCCAGCCCCCCGCCCAAAGGGCAGGACATCAGCTGGGGTCATAGGATCCCAGCAAGATAAGCATCCAGTTTCATCTTGAAGGTGTTCAATGAAGGCACTTGAACAACCTCCGGTGGCAGGCTGTTCCAGACCTTGGGGGCTCGGACAGTAAAGAAATTCTTCCTTATGTCCAGCCTGAAACGATCTTGTAGTAGTTTGTGACCATTCGTCCTCGTCATCCCTTGGGGCGCTCTGGTGAACAAACATTCCCCTAGATACTGGTGGTCACCCCTGATAAACTTGTAGGTGGCCATCAGATCACCCCTGAGCCTGCGCTTTTCCAGGCTAAAGAGCCCCAGGGCTCTCAGCCTGTCATCGTAGGGTCTGCTTCTCTGACCTCTGATCATGTGTGTGGCTCTTCTCTGGACTCTCTCAAGCTTCTCCACATCCTTTTTGAATTGTGGAGCCCAAAACTGGACGCAGTACTCCAGCTGCGGCCTCACTAAGGCCGAGTACAGGGGGAGAATGACGTCCCGGGATTAATTGAGTCTACTGGAGCATGGCAATTACCACGCTCCAGGAGACTCCAGTGTCTCATATATCAGCATCCCCATGCTTAAAAATGGTGGCAGGTGTGCTTTAACTAAAGCTCAAACATGTTTTAGTTAAAGTAACCCTGCCACCATTTTTAAGTGCAGGGACTCTGATACACTAGTTGTTCCAGGCACTTTAATTAGCATGGCTCTTGGAGCTGCTCTAATTAAAGTGCCCCTCCTTCCCCACCCCAAAGCATGTGTATAAATGCCCAGAGTGTCTGACTGAGTGTGGCGAGACTGGCCAATACCTCTGAGAGTCATGACCTACCTATGATGGTAGTAGGTTTTGTTTTGTTTTGTTTTGTTTTAAGTGAGTAGGCTAAATGTCAGTATCTGGAGTTTTCCAAAGGGCCTAAGTGAGTTAGAGCACAGACAGCATTTGAAAATCCAATCCAAATTTTTAACTAGTTTCTTGCTCAACAATTGCAAGGATGTAGGGGAACAAGCATATTACATGATATACACAACCCACTGTAAATGACTTTTACATTTGACCTCACAAGTGGTTTGATCTTAGATTGTGGGTGCAGCTTGAGTAGGTGTTATCTCTTTTTTTTACCTCCTGTTTTATTTCTAGACATAGCAACAGGAAGATGATCAGGAAAAGTGTGAATCCTGTACTGAATGGGGGGAGGCAACTTAGTGACATACGATGAGAAAAGGCTGAAGTGCTCAATGCCTTTTTCACCTTGGTCTTCACAGGTAAGGTCAGGTCCCAGATTACTGCACCAGGCAGCACAGAAGGTGAGCAGCCCTCAGTGATGAAAGAACAGGTTAAAGACTATTTAGAAAAGCTGGACATGGGGCTGGATGAAATACGTCTGAGGGTGCTGAGGGAATTGGCTGATGTGATTGCAGAGCCACTGGCCATTGTCCTTGAAAACTCGTGGCAGTTGGGAGCAATCCCAAACAATTGGAAAAGGGAAAATATAGTGCCTATATTGAAGAAAGGGAAGCAGGAGTATCCAGAGAGCTACAGGCCAGTCAGCTTCACCTCAGTCCCTAAAAAAAATCATGGAGCAGGTTCTTAAGGAATCCATTTCTAAGCACTTGGAGGAGGCAAAGGTGATAAAGAACAGTCAGTATGGATTCACCAAAGGCAAATCATGCCTGACCAACCTGATTGCCTTCTATGATGAGACGACTGACTCTGTGCAAGTGGGGAGAGCTGTGGACATGATATCCCTTGACTTTAGCAAGGCTTTTGATATGGTCTTCATAGGTGGTGGAAGGTGGAGGTAATGAAGCTCAGCCCCCACAAAGGCCAGGGCAGCCTGGCAGCAGACTGCTGGAGCAGTGGGGAGGGGCGCACCAGGATTGCAGCTGGCCCAGCACAGCACAGTACTTAGGTACCTAAGTTTATTTTGACTGCCTGGGCTTGGGGGAGGCAGATCGAGAGCCCCATAATGCAGAAGGGAGTGGAGTAGGGGCAGGGGCAAATGATTCACCCCGTTCCTGGTCTCTGGTGCACTGTAGGGATTGTCTCACAACCCAGCCCAGTCGGGGCCCCATTCTCAGGGAATGGGGCCCCGGCCAGGCCGGGTACTTGGGCAAAGGGAGCCCAGTGGCTCCACCAGGGCCATGGCTGGGTAGCTCCTGCTGTTGTGTGCATCATGGAGCCAGGGAGGTGGGCTGTGTTTCCCTCCTTGGCTCCCCCACACTGTGACCATGGATGAGCTGCTGGGCTCTGACTGCCCCACAACCCGACCCAGCCAGGGCCCTGTTCACGGTGAATGGGGCCCCGGCTGGGCTATGGGACAATCAGAGCCCAGTGGCTCCTCCTGAGCTGCAGCATGGAGTAGTCAAGGTGGGGTGGGGTCTGGCCGTGGCCCCTGATCTTTGCATAGGGCTGCGGGCTGGTTGCAGTTGTACTCTGCCTGCTTCCTACCTCTGCAACTTGCTTCAGCCTTTGAAAGTGGTGTCATGTGCCTCACTGCCCAGCCCACTCAGCAGCAGGACACACCTGAACCTGTTCAGCCTCAGCAAGAGGAGGCTGAGGGGGGACCTGGTGGCTGCCTACAAGCTCACTAGGGGAGATCAACAGCAAATAGATAGAGCCCTTTTCTCCCCAGCACCACCTGGGGTGACCAGGAACAATGGTCATAAGCTGATGGAGAATAGGTTTAGGTTACCAATCAGAAGGCAATATTTTACAGTTAGGGTGGCCAAAATCTGGAACCAACTTCCCAGGGAAGTGGTCCTTGCCCCTACCTTGGGCAAATTCAAGAAGAGGTTGGATGATCACCTGTCTGGGGTCTTGTGAACCCAGAATTCATTCCTGCCTGTGGCAGGGGGTCAGGCTAGATGATCTGTTCAGGTCCCTCCTGACCCTAGCTACTATGAAACTATGAAACATGGCACTGCGCCGCTTTCAAAGGCTGCAGTGAGGCACAGAGGTGGGGAGCAGACACAACATAGCTACATCCCACCCGCAGCATCATGCAAAGATTGGCTCCCCAGTGCCATGGCTCTGGAGGAGCCACTGGACTCTTCCCGAGGCGGGGTGGGTGTGGGTGTCCTGGGGACTCCGTCCCCCTGGCCCAGCAGTACAGCTGTGGCTGGTCCTGCTCAAGGTCTGCCCCTCCCCCCTCCCGGCAGTGCAGGACTGGGGCTGGGCTGGGGCCAGTGCAGAGAGGCAGCTGGGGAGGGTGCAGGGCTGGGGGGTGGTGGATGCTGGTGCCAGGCAATGACCCCTGGCACGGGGAAAGGGGTGGCCACACGGGTGCAGTGAGCCCTGGCCCTGATCCCTGCCTGATCCCAATCCCAGCCTCACTCACTCCCCCACCCCTTCCCCCTCAGACTTTTGGCGGGGGTGAGAAGGGGGGAACGTGCATGTGTGCAAGTACTCAGACCCCCAAAAAATATTTTTCTCCCTCCTCTTATGATGGTCTCCCACAAAATTCTCGCAAGCAAGTTAAGGAACTATGGGTTTGTGGAATCAGAAAAAATATATGCCTTAAACTGATTATTTTAGTTATAAGATGACATAACTGCTTTGTGGAGAATTGCTGGCTCTGTATAGTAGAACAGATAAGAGAAAGTGTTTGTTCTTTGTAACTCCTCTGCAACTGCTTCGCTCACCGCGGCCTTGAAGATAGCAAAAAAAGTATGTACAAATCTGATTTCCAGGTGCAAGAAGGAGGTTTGTGAACTAACCTCACCTCCCCCATTAGTTCCCATCCTGATTACAGCAAAGTAGTAATGAAGTAATATTATAGCCGCTTTTCATGCTAATTTCACTATATGATCACGTGAGTTGTAAGCAACTGTTAAAAAGTATATAAGCCTCCTGATTTTGCTCTTGGGGGGGGATCCCTTCCAAGTGCTTGGGAAATCCATGTCACTTTGGAATCCCCCCTACAGCTGTAGTTTCTTTTGAATAAAAGCTTCTGCTGACCTGACCCAAAAGTATGCTGCGTGTGTTTCCATGACAATTCCTGGTGCCGTGACTTGGATCCAGAACACAGACTGAGGAAGGAGGACCGTAGACTGCCCCCCCCTGTCCGAACCCCGAGGCACCAAACTTGAGAGGTAAGAGACCTAATTCAAAATCTCTATTGGGGTTTCGGAGGTGGACTGCCTGTAGGCTCCCAACTTGGCCGTGGTAACTGGATCTGAACCTTATTAAAACAGGTCAGTCTGAACCTTACTGCCAGATAAAATTTTCTGTCTGGTAAAGGATCCCATTTTGTGTCTGGTAACGTACGTTTTATTTAGGGAGAAACTGTTTGAGGCACCTTCATCCAACAGCACATTGGGCTTGTAGTTAATTAACTAAGGCGGTGTGGGGGAGGAGGTCTGGCTGACTGAATAAATGTGCATGTGTGTGTATTTAGAAATATGAGCCACTGACCAGGTCTGAGACTACGGTTGGGTTTAGCCCCCCCCAATTCTGCCTGACAGGGCAGTTTTGAAAGCAAGGGGGCCCAACTGGAACCTCGTGACCCAGTGGACAGGGCTTATTGAATGAATGTGTGTGTGTGTGTATTTAGAAATATGAGCCACTGACCAGGTCTGAGACTATGGTTGGGTTTAGCCGCCCCAATTCTGCCTGACAGGGCAGTTTTGAAAGCAAGGGGGCCCAAATGGAACCTCATGACCCAGTGGACAGGGCTCTGAGTGATTTTGTCTTTTCCAAACCGCTTGTCCCGGTAGCTTCTGCCGAGAGCAGGAGTGAAAGGATCCCTCTTGTGTTTCCCTCCCCATTTCCATTTTATGAGCTGGTGTCGGGTCAGAAGCCTTTTGTCTGGGCAGTGAAAAACTGCAGGGCAAGGCACTGAGCGGCCCGGACATCCTAAATAAGCCTCTCCTACGTCTCCCTGTGTGACTGAAAATGGGAACAAGTCAGTCTAAACAAGTTCCAGTCCCCTCTAAGGGGACTCCGGCGTACTTTATGAACACACACTATTCTCCTGAGACTTGCAAGTACCTGGATAAGTGGAACTGGTATACTAGGGATGATCCTGTGAAGCATTTTCCACAGGAAGGAACATTTGATCAGGATAAAATAGTGCACTTGAGAGGGGCGTTAGAGTCCCGTGGATCCAAAACACGACAAAACCAGTGGGACGCGTTCTTTTATTGGTATGATGAAATGTCCAAAAGGCGGACAGAATCTCAAACTAGGAGCCTAAAAGACTCTCAAGAAAAATTAAAACAGCAGTTAAAAGCTGTTCGGGAGAAATTGGCTGCTCCCCCAAATTACACGCCGGCCACCGCTCCTATGTGTCCAGCATTGCCCGGGGCGCCCCCACCACCGGAGCCAGCAGAGGATATCCTTGACCTTTGTTCAAACCCTGCTCTCCTGGGACTCCCACATCAGCAACAACCGGTTCAACATCAGGCTGCAGCCCAGGCTAGTAACCCATTAGCTGAAGCTCCTTCAGTAAATCCATCCACGGAGCTTAATAGTCCGGACTCATCCACCATATCTGCCACTCAGTCATCACCAGTGTGGCAATTTACTCCTGAGTCACAACCCACCACAGCTGTATTTAGAAGAATGGGAATAGGCATGGAAAGATCTCCCATCAATCTGAGATCCCGAACTGCACAAGTTTATCCCCTAAGACAAATGCCAGGCATTGGCACCGATGGACAAAATATAGTAACCGTGCACGCACCCTGGACTCCAGGTGATCTCTACAATTTAACTAAAAAATTCCCCAAAATCAGGAAAGACCCAGAAAAATTTCTGGAAGAATTGCAGACTGTTCTAAATTGTTATAATCCAACATGGGCTGACATTAATCAGCTCATGCGATCGATTTTGCCCAAGGAAACTATGCTACGTCTGTACGCTGCCTGTACTTGGCCAGATCAAAACCCAGGGATTGGCCAAGACTTTATTGACAAGAGAAATGCTTTGGTTCAGGCAGTTCTCACAATTTGCCCAAAAAAGGCAGACTGGACCAAAATAAATACCTGTAAACAAAACAAAAATGAACAACCCAGTAACTATTTAGAACGCCTCAAACAGGCATTTGAACGATACTCAGGAATGGATAACCCAGTCGGAAATGCTAAACAAGCAATAGTGGCAGCATTCGTCCAGGGACTTAACCCTAAAATTGCTGAGAAAATTCAAACAGTAATTATTGGCTGGGAAACTAAAGATTTGACCCAAGTCCTTGCTGCGGCTAACAATTTTCATAACAAATTGGAACGGTCTAAAGACAATGCCGAGTTTAAGTTAATGGCCTTACAGATTTCTCAGTTGCAGGGTCCAGGTAGAGGAAGGGGACGAGGATGAGGAAGGGGAGGCCCAGGTAGATTCAGGGGAAGAGATAGATCCTTGAGCCCACAAAACCCAGGCTATGGGAACCAATGTCATTATTGCAAGCAAGAAGGACATTGGAAATCAGAATGCCCCAACCGCCCCGGCCAAGGACCCAGACCCCAGCCCCCACCTCCACTTCCTGTCAATTTTCCCAGTGTTGAATAGGACAGCCTGAGGGACAGTGACATCATCGCTCCTTTGCTTGCTACTGGCCATTCTGGCCCGTTTGTTGAATGCCTTATTTCTGGTAAGCCTGTCTCCTGTCTTGTCGACACCGGAGCCTCCCGCTCCACGCTAAAGGCTGCTGAGTTTCCTTTTCTACCTTATTCTCCTGAAACTGTAAATGCTGTCAGTATAGGCGGACAACCTATCCCACATCCCGTCTCTGAACCTGTCTCCATCTCTACTGGCCCTTTGTCTGAAAATCATGCCTTTCTTCTTAGCCCCTGTGCACCTGTCAAACTTCTTGGTAAGGATTTGCTGTGTAAACTGGGATGCGTGATTTATTGTAGCCCAGATGGTGTTTACCTTGAGGTACCAGAACATAGGGAAACCGAGCTTGTGGCTTTGCTAACCCAGGAGTACTCTGATCCTGACACTTCCTTCTTGCAAGAGGAACTGTTGGCACGAGTACCTCCACAGCTGTGGTCCACCCATGCGAATGAAGTGGGGCACATGCTGAGTGCTGAACCAGTGCGTATCATCCTGAACCCTGCCAAGCCACTTCCTCGTGTCCCACAGTACCCCATCTCAAAGGAAGCTGAGGAAGGGATGAAGCCTGTCATTTCCTCACTCCTTGAGCAAGGGATTATTGTCCCAATACGCTCCCCTTGCAACACACCTATCCTACCTGTCAAAAAACCTGGTAAAGATACTTATCGCTTTGTGCAAGATCTTTGAGCTGTAAATACCGCTGTTTTACCCGCTTTCCCCGTGGTCCCTAACCCTGCCACTATTCTCTCCTGTATCCCTTCAGATGCTACATATTTCACAGTAGTGGATCTTTGTTCTGCTTTTTTCTCTATCCCCATTCATAAGGATAGCCAGTATCTGTTTGCATTTACTTATCAGGGATTTCAATATATCTGGACAAGACTCCCTCAGGGATATACAGAGTCCCCAACCCTGTTTTCCCAGATCCTAAAAAAGGATTTGTATCCTATCATGTTCAAAGGGGGATCCACCCTTGTTCAGTACGTTGATGATCTATTGTTAGTCTCACCCACTTTGGAGGCCTGTAAGCAAGATACTTTGACACTCTCACAGCTTTAGCTCAGAAAGGCCACAAGGCCTCAAAATCTAAATTGCAGCTCTGCAAGTCTAAGGTACATTATTTAGGGCATGATATCTCAGCAGGTGAACGACACCTTTCCCCTAGTAGAGTTGAAGCTATCCTCAACATTCCCAAACCTATAACTAGAAAACAGATGAGGGGATTCTTAGGTGCAACGGGTTATTGTAGACAGTGGATCCTGGGTTATGCTGCTTTTGCAAAACCCTTGCAAGCATTCACTCATGATACCACCCCGGAACCCCTCCCTTGGACTCCTGAAGCCGAACAAGCATTTGTGGCCCTTAAGCAAGCCCTCACTCTTGCTCCCGCTCTTGGACTTCCTAATTATAAGAAACCCTTTACCTTGTTTTGTCATGAACGGGAAGGAATCGCTTTAGGAGTACTCACTCAGCTGCATGGTGAAAAGCATCGCCCAATTGCATATTACAGCTCTGCCCTTGATCCCGTAGCTGCGGGACTTCCTCCTTGCCTCCGTTCAGTTGCAGCTGCTGCCTTGTTGGTTGAAAAGGCAGATTCTCTAGTTTTGGGACACTCTTTAACTGTTGCAGTTCCACATGCTGTGATGGCCCTTCTGCTCAAGGGCAAAACTCAGCACATTTCCAATTCCCGTCTTACTAAATATGAGAAACTTCTACTGTCAGCTGCAAATGTAACCTTAAATCGCTGTTCAATTCTGAATCCTGCGTGACTTCTGCCTATTGCCTCTGATGGTGAGCCTCATGATTGCCTGTCTATCACAACTCAATTGTTAACCCCTCGAACTGACCTCAAGGACATTCCTATCCCGAACTCTGACCTTGTTTTGTTTGTTGATGGTTCCTGTCTTAGAAATGATGCAGGCAAATTAGTTGCGGGATTTGTAGTATGCACTCAGTATGCTGTTTTGGAAGCCTATTCTTTACCCCAAGCTCGTTCTGCTCAAGTTGCTGAACTCATTGCTTTAACACGTGCTTACATTCTTGCAAAAAATCAAACCACAACCATTTATACTAACTCTAAGTATGCTTTTGGTGTTGTTCATGATTTTGGACAAATCTGGAAACAAAGAGGGTTCCTCACTTCATCAGGGACCCAAATCAGTCATGGTTGTTATGTAAAAGCGCTCTTAGAAGCTGTTCAATTGCCTCTTGCTATTGCTATTGTTAAATGTAAAGCTCATGAGAAACCCTTTGATGATGTCACATGAGGAAATGATCTGGCAGACCGTTCTGCCAGAAATGCGGCCCTTTCTGGCCCACAGGCTCCTAACTCTGTTTTTGTTTGTTTTTCAGCAGACCAGTCTCCTTTGGCTAGCCTTTCAAGTCTGGCCCTTCTTCAAAATCAGGCCCCAAAAAAGGAAATAAATGACTGGCTGCATGCAGGATGTTCACTGCACCCCGACTCTCTCTGGCGCTCCCCGGATGCCCGCCTGGTGGCGCCTAGAGAGCTTTTGCCACATCTTGCTCGTTTAACCCACTCTGTGGCCCATACGAGCAAAGGAGGAATGATTGCTACAGTACAAAGAAATTGGTTTGCCCCAAATTTTCCTTCCATGGCACAACAGTACTGTAGCTCCTGTCCCATCTGCTTAGCTCACAACATTGGGCAACGGGTAAAAACAACACCCGCAGCCCATCCCCCTCCATGGGGACCGTTTGTAAATCTGCAAATTGATTTTGTGCAGCTACCTAAGTGCTGTTCTTATGAATACATTCTTGTTATTATTGATGTGTTCTCTGGATGGGTGGAAGCCTACCCATGCGTACGTGCTGATTCCATCACTGTAGCAAAAAAATTGCTCAAAGAATTCATCCCTAGATTTGGATTGCCCCTCACAATAGATAGTGACCGTGGCACCCACTTCACAGGACAGATAATAAAAAACATCTGCCAAGCACTCAACATACAGCAACACCTACACTGTAGTTATCATCCACAGTCAAGTGGTGCTGTAGAACATAAAAACTCTGATTTAAAAACGCGCATTTCGAAGATTTGTGCTGAAACAGGCCTCAAATGGCCTGATGCACTGCCCATTGCTCTTATGCACATTAGAAACACTGTTAACAGAAAACATGGCCTAACCCCTTATAAAATACTCATGGCACAACCCATGAGGATGCCAGCTACACCACCTGTTGCCCCTCACCAAACAAACCTACAATTAACTGATAAAACTGTACTAAATTATTGCAAGGCATTAATGAAGTATGCCAGGTCTGTTCATTCACAGGTCCAAAAAGCCTTACCTCAACCACCGGATGTTCCCTGTCACAACCTCGAACCAGGGGATTGGATCTACGTAAAGGTCTATCAACGGAAAAACGCACTTCAACCCAGATGGAAAGGACCTTTCCAGGTACTTCTGACCACTAATTCTGCTGTTCGTTGCCAAGGTCACCAAACGTGGACTCACGCCTCGCACTGCAAGAAGGTATCACCTCCATTGAACCCCGAAGCAGCTATATTCCAACCAAGGTTGAGATCTTTCCCTGAGGCCAAGAACAAAGACCCTCAGGACCTCACTCAGGCAAGTGAGGAGCATCAGGGTGCAAATGCTAGTAACCTCTCCCCTGCACCCAACACCTCAGCCCAGCCGGATTCATCAGTTGAAGAACGAAGATATCATCTTCGGCCTCGAAGAAAGTAAATGCTCCCATTCAGAAGATCACCACCTTGATCAAGACCAAGAGCCGACATTATCAGTCCTTTAGATAACTTGAGCCCAGAGAACGAAGAAAAACTTTGGCTGCCATCCTGGGTTTGGCTGGTAGTGTTCTTTTTCTTACTGGTGCTGGTTATGTTTGTTGTTAAGATTCTTTGTCCCTCCTGTATCTAAAAATGGCACTGATATCCTTATATATCACACTTGGGTATCTCAGAATCACCCAAGGGGGGTGGGAGAAAAATTTGTATTTGCAGATCTCCCATGCGGTGGCTCAAGCTGGAAATAAAAGTGACTGCTGGATATGCTGTCACAGCCCAGCACACCTACACCAAGGAATCCCAATGATCAGAGTACCAATATCCCTCCAGCAATGGGGAACAATAAACGGCGGCTTCGTTAAACACTACTCGTTAGCTGCCCATCGGTCCGCTCCTAAAAAATGGAGGGCCGCCCCTGCTAACTGGATAATTTCCCCAAGAGTAGAGGCGCCTTTCTGTTACAGATCCAACAACACCGGAGCTTATAATAAAGCCACACCTGTAGAACACTACCCTCATTGCCTAACTACTCTAGATTATAGCCCTAGTAGCACCAGTGGAATCCTGTTGGGTAACGTACCCTCTCTCAATTGTACAGGATTCATGGTCTACAACTTTTCTAAGGAACCTCATGTTGCTCTCATTGCAAACAGATCGGAATTTTACATTGACTCCAATTTTACTTCTTGTAATATATCTCGGTCCAGCAGGATAGCAGCTGAACATGGTCCATCCTATACAATGCATATCAATCGAAAGTGCCGGATATGACACAACACCTGTCGAGATTTGAGTACCCTTTCTGCCCCAGGCCTTTACTGGCTCTGCGGAAACAGGGCTCATAAAATCTTGCCCTGGAATTGGGTGGGGGCATGCACTCTTGGACGTGTTATCCCTGGTTTCGAAATGCATAGTGCAATATATCTGGAACAAGTAAAAAATTTCAACCATCACATGAAAAGGGTGGTTAACCCCTTAGCTACCAGAAACACAGGGTTCCATCAATTTGTGAGAACCTTCAGACCGTGGCTTGGAATAAGAGAATTGGAACTAGCCATAATTAACATTTCAGCCACAATGGAAGCTATGGGAAATGCCACTGCGGATGCAATTCAGGCTCTGCAAGAAGAGATCTCCCAGATCTCACAAGTAACTATACAACACCGCATAGCCCTATATTACCTATTGGTATCCCAGGGAGGAGTATGTGCCTTAGTAAACTCCACCTGTTGTGTCTATGTCAATCAGGACATGCGAATCGAAACTGACATTCGCAAAATCCGAAATCAGTTAAGGGTCTTACATCAAGTGGCCTCAGAAAATACTGACTGGGGTCTAGAAGAAATGTGGTCTTGGCTAACCTCCTGGCTCCCAGATTTCGGGGCCCTTGGCAAGAAAATCCTGTATGGAATATTGTTTGTCTTGATAGTTCTGATAATGTTTTATGTCTTAGTGCAACTGATCCTCTGCTGCATGAAAGCCAGCAGGAGAAGCTTTAGCAAGGCAAGAAAACCCACAGCAGAGTCTAGAATAATGGTGTTATAAAAGTGTGAGCAGATTGAAAGAAAACATGAAAGGCTGCATGATGAAATAGAGGGGCTCATGAGAATGGAAGTTTAAGGCTAAAGTGAGACTAAATAGTCTTAAAGGGGGGGACTGTGGAATCAGAAAAAATATATGCCTTAAACTTTGATTATTTTAGTTATAAGATGACATAACCGCTTTGTGTAGAATTGCTGGCTCTGTATAGTAGAACAGATAAGAGAAAGTGTTTGTTCTTTGTAACTCCTCTGCAACTGCTTTGCTCACCGCGGCCTTGAAGGTAGCAAAAAAAGTATGTACAACTCTGATTTCCAGGTGCAAGAAGGAAGTTTGTGAACTAACCTCGCCTCCCCCATTAGTTCCCATCCTGATTACAGCAAAGAAGTAATGAAGTAATATTATAGCCGCTTTTCATGCTAATTTCACTACATGATCACGTGAGTTGTAAGCAACTGTTAAAAAGTATATAAGCCTCCTGATTTTGCTCTTGGGGGGGGATCCCTTCCAAGTGCTTGGGAAATCCATGTCACTTTGGAGTCCCCCCTACAGCTGTAGTTTCTTTTGAATAAAAGCTTCTGGTGACCTGACCCAAAAGTATGCTGCGTGTGTTTCCATGACAGGTTGAACGAATAGGCTGCAAGGTGGACAGAAAAGCAGCTGGATTGTTGAGCTCTTAAGTCTTGTATTTGATGGCTTGATGTCTAGTTGGCAGCTGGTATCAAGTGGATGACTCAAATTACAGTCAAAACATAAAAATGTCCTCTGCATCCTGGAATATATGAATCCTACTAGGTGACCCAGGCAGTGACAGACCTATTGTGGCCTGAGAACTCTCATGATACAACATCGATATCATTGCTCTCAGTACTCTCCTTGTTACAATGGTGGTGCTAACTCTTAGACCGCCATCGAATGCCTCCCACAAGTCGCGGAACCTTCAAAGTCACCAAAAGGAGCACTATGACTGCACGGCTGGATTCTTGCCACCTCTATGAGAGGGGGAGAAAGTAAGGATGCAAACAAATATAGGTTGGACACCAGTGTCCATCATGGCAAAAAGGGGTGAACCATGCTCCTATATGGTAAAACCCCCCAGCAGTAATGACTACAGGAGAAACAGAAGCCACTTAAGAAAGGATTATTCATCAGTACCAGCAGATCATGTCTATGTACCTCAAGAGACGGCAGCAGAACAAACTTCAGAAGAAGAACCAAACCACCACAAGCAAGAGTTTCATCACGTTCCAGAGAATCCACCAGTACCCACAGAGGAACCCGATGACACCACGCAAACTAAGAGTGGACATGTGGTGAAATTGCCTGTGAAGTACAAGGACTATATAATGGGATAGCACTAAAGGCTAGAACCAACCAGTAAACCAAGTGCTAGCAACCTGTGGCTCCATGATCCTGAAACCTTCCAAGTTAAAGTATCACCTGATGAAGATCCAACTATTTAAGAGGGAGCTCCCAGAGTAAAGAAGGGGGGTGTAGTATATGGAATGTATCTTTAAGGGGCCAGCAGTAGGATGACTCATTCTCTCCTCCTGATGCCCTGTGCATGTGGTTTGTGGTGGTAGGTTGTTGTTGTTCTCCCTGTAAGCTGTGAGCTGGTAAGTTTCTGAATCCTGGTCCTAATAAAGGTAAAGCTGTTTACCACCCCACCGGTCTCTGCTGAGTGCTGACTCAAGAACAGAACCCCAAAGGTATGGAGGTCTGAGTGAGTACCCCATCCCAGGAACCCAATGGCATACAGCAAACATTATATTGGGAATGGTCCTGCTTTGAGCAGGGAGTTGGATTAGATGACCTCTTGAGTTTCTTCCAATCCAAATTTTCTATGATTCTTCAGTGCAATCAAGGCTTTGTATGGATCAAGGTCTTGTGGACTCACCTTACTTAGAACTGAATATAGCAGTACACTCCACAAAGACAAGACCATAAAAAAACGCTTGAAGGAGCATCCTGAGCCAGGAATCAACAGCGACTGATAAAACTATGTAATCCATCCAGCAGCATCCAGTAAGGGAAGCACTTGACAGTTCACTAACTTCTGAATAAATCTACCAGGTGATAAGACAGGTGAATAACAATAAATATCTGACCCCGATGGCATACCAGCTTAGGTCTTCAAAGCTGGTTGAAAAACTATGATCAACAAGCTCCACACACTGTTTCTCAATATTTGGAACACTGAGGAAATTCCCATTGACTTAAGGAATGCCAGTATCATCACCCGTTTTAAAAAGGGAGATAAGTCTGTCTGTGGAAACTGTTGAGGTACCGTCCTCCTCTCCATCGCTGGGAAGATCCTTACTCAAATTCTGCTGAACCAACTGCTCTTGCTGAGGAAATCCTTCCCAAGTCTCAATGTGGCTTCAGACCATTGAAAGGCACCATAAACATAATTTTTGTGGCCCAGCAGATCCCCCCAAAATGCTGAGAACCACCAGGAACTATATATGGCCTTTATTGATTTGACCAAAGCCTTCAACTCTGTTAACTCTTCAACTCTGAGGGTCTATGGAAGATCTTATCATAGTTTGGCTGCCCAGGTAAATTTATGACCATCCTAAGACTCCTTCATGACCAGATGGCTGCCTCCATCCTATGCAGTGGCCCCACTACAGAGCCCTTTGCCGTTTGAACTGGTGTCATGCAAGGCTGCATGATCACACCAATTTTGTTTTCCAACTGTCTTGCAGTCATCATCTGTGACCATCTACCACATGGATGGACAGGATGGATGGGAACCTTTTCAATCTCTTCCACCTCCATGCCAAAACCAAAGTTACTTCAGTTTCAGTTTGTGCGGGCTGGGGGCGAGCCAGGCCCGTCTTTGTGCACGCGGGCTGTGGCCAGCAGCCCGGGCACGCGGGGCCGGAGGAGACTGTAAGGCGGCAAGGCACGCACGGGCTAGAATTAGTCACAGAGGTGTAATGGTTGATTTAAAGATTATTTACTTACACCCAAGATGGTTGCGGTGTAGGCTGGACAGTTTCCAGGTGTAGCTCCGCTTAAATCCTCGTTGGAGGACTACGACAAATTCGGTTCTTTGGCCCCGGAGTTGTTAAGGCTCCGCGGGTTTGGCAATTTCTTTCCCACGGAGTTGTCGAAGCTCCATGGGTTTGGTTTGGCTCTCTGGCCCCGGAGTTATTAAAGCTCCGTGGGTTCAGATCTTGAGTATATAGGATAGGGATACGTCTAGGATTGCACTCGGCGACGGGGAGAGGCCAGAGGCTGTTTAGACCTCTGTTGCCTTCTTAAGAAATGCGTTGGGTCCGTAAGGATCCACAGCGCTTAGAGATCTTCACACAGCGTGAAGTCTCCTCCTCCTGGTGTTCGTGGAGTCCTTCAACTTGGGTGGAAACCACTCAAGCTCTTTATACGGCTAACAAGCCAATCCCTAGCCGCCATGTGTGCATGTATTAGAATCGGCCAATGACGTGGCACGAATCTTCATACAAATGGCGGGAACTCCTTTGCACCGTGCATTTCTGAGATGCAAAAGAAATGCACCATGCAAAGAAAGCTACAAGTTGGCAGGAAATTCTCTGTTGCACCAGAGTTCTCTCCTGCAGCAGAGAACTCCACCATGCAAGGAAGCTGCAATTTAGCGGGAACATAATTTAGCAGTGCCGAAGCACATACAAACAAAAACTCACAACTTTGGGTTGTGACACAGTTATGGACCTTCAGTACATTGATGATTGTACTAGTTTTGTATATACAGAGGAGGACATACAAATGGCCCTTAACTGCTTCTCTCAAGCATACCAGTGCCTGGGACTGACCCTTAACATCAGAAAAACAAAGGTGCTTCACTAACCTGCTCTGAGCCAATCAATTTTCTCTCTCCCCCCCCCCCCCCCCAATCCATGGCAAAGATCCTCATTAAAGGACAGGAGCTGGAGAATATTGAACACTTTGCATACCTTAGCAACGATCTCTCAAGGAAGCCCTACACTGCCAAAGAGATACCAAAGAGTATAGGGTCCAGTGCACCAGCTCTGCCTTTGGAAGACTGAATCACGGTGTGTTCAATGATCACAACATCAGGACTCAAACAAACCTCCCATTATATAAGGCTGTGGTAATCCTAACTCTTCTCTATGGCTGTGAAACTTGGGTGACATACAAGGGTGACCACCTGAAAAGCCTGGAATATTTGCACCAGCACTACCTTCAGAAGATCCTTGGTATAAAGTGGGAGGATCATCACACAAATGCCAGTGCCCTCACTGACACTAACACCACCAGTATGGAAGCGTTAATTATTGAACATCAGCTGTGGTGGGCAGGATACTGTGTGCATGTGCCTGATGCACATTTACCAAAACAACTGGTATACTCCCAACTCAGGAAATGACAAAGGACATGTGGGGGCCAGAGGAAACACTTCAAGAACACCTTCAAGGCAAACATTAAGAAGTGTGGCATTGATACCACAAATTGGGAAAAACTAGCTACAGGGCTAGATAGTGATACCTTGTGAGAGAAGGTACATTTTACTTTGAAGAAAACCATCTTACCCTGTGTCAGGACCCAGGGCAGCCGGCCAGCAGCTCTCCCTGACTCCCACCCGGGCAGTTAAGCGTTCGTCAGGCAGGTACTTGTGACGCATGGAGTGGAATTAATTAGGCGGACGCTTATCGGTTGCAAAGCAAGATTGTTTACTCACGTCAAGGTGGTGTAAGACGGAGGTCAGAAATACTTAGTTAGTTACAGCTTAGAGATCGTCGTTCAGTTGTTCTGCAGATATATATATATACGGGCTGGCGGTCGGCTTATCGGGCACGCGGGGCAAGGGTACGCCAGGGAGGTCGCGGTGGGAAGACGCTGACAACTGATTAAATTGTCAGATTTACTCCAAGGTGTGGGCAGAGTTGTCTTCGACTTTGCGAAAAATGTAAGCGGGTTTTGTTTGTATGATAGCCAATTGTTTTTCGCCACGTCATAAATCTAATTAGAATCGCCAATTATCTAGCGGTCTTTGCTAGGGTGTTGTTTTCACAGGGTTACTCCTTGTTTTCTTTGACCAATTATAATGATTTATATAAAGCAAAGAAGGCAAAAGTTTTTATCTCTGTTAGTGGCGCAGCAATAAATTTCTTTTTGACATGCGCAGAAAAAAGCGGTTACTATCATTATTGTTAACCCTTAGTTAACCTAGTGCAGAAAAAACTTTTAAATGGTTATTACTTGTTTGTGACATGGGCACTACTTAATTTGGTTGTGACACCCTGGAGGCAAAAAACCCAACAAAAATGGAAGGAAAGGAAACAAGACCAAGAAATCTGTGGTCCGACCCTCCCTTTAAACCACCACCTGTGGCATCTGCCAGAGAGTTTATGGCTCACAAGTTAGGAACTGTCTCACTAGCTGTAAGCAAACCTGGAATTAGGAGCTTCAGTAGCTAGTTGCCCTAAACTGTAACTAAATCCCCAAATCCTTTTTTTTTCTTCTCCAGATCATACTTATGAGAACTTATGTCAATTCCATTTAGCATTTTGTTTCCCTTTGACTTCAAGTATGTCAACCTTTTAAATAGACACAAAAATTCTGAAGTGAAAAATTTCAACAATCCCAACACTTTTAATGGAGATTCCTGCAGAAGACAACCCTTCTTTAAGTTGCAACTCTGATGAACTAACACTTTCAGACCGGAATTTTCTAGCACAACATTGTTCCAATCAGCTCTGTTACAGATGTTGTGAAGCTGTTGTAAGTTATTCTGTAGCTCCCAGACAGTAACATAATCGACAGAGAATGAGCTGGGCACCAGCTTTAAGGGGAACCAGGATGGCAATCCCTGAGGAGCCCATATGATAGTAGCAGCAACCACCATTGTTGTGCAGGGAGGCTCTGAGGTGGCAGCCACTGCTGCTGCCAACACATGGGGAGATAATTCTGTGGCAGCAGCATCCAATCTTTGAGTTTGCAGTTTGGTTCTTCTCAGCTAGGCACCCTCCACCTCTCCCGCTCTTGGAACACTCCCTACCCTACTCTCTGGGACACTCTGGCATCTTTGTCCAGGACAACAAATTTGCTATTTATGCTTGTGCTCCCAAACTGTCATTCCAGCAGTACCTACTGATGCTTGGTATAGAGTTTACTAATTGCATAATGGTTCTCAGTTCATATCCCAGCCAGTTGCAAAGCAGGTGTGGGGACAAATAGAAATTTCTCTGAGAGAAATCTGCTACCTCTGTTCAGTGCTTCAATGCACTGAAGAAAGGAAAAGCTGGTAGTTAATGACAGCAACAGCTATTGATTTGATGACAAGTTTTATAGTAAAAAGACCAGCTGATGACTTCTGCAAGGATAGCTGGTAAGCAGTGATAACTGTCCTAGATAGCAGTGGCTCAAACACAGACAAAAAAAAATCCCCCTTCTGACCATGAAGGGATGTAGGTCACAGGTTGCATTGATACTTTTTATTTCAATTGCCAAAAAGCTTCTTGGTGGTCAATAGCACCATGTGAAACTTTGGTTGCTGATTCGATTCAGCAGAGATTTGGCCCAATTTGGCGGCTGAATCTCTGAATACAAATCGAATCAGGAGACCCTTTAATCTCTCTGAATTGAATCAGAACCCTCTGAGTAGATTTGGAGAGATTCGATGATTTGGACACAGACACAGCTTTAAATGTTTTTTCTACATACCTCAAGGTACCAGGTGGCTCGTGAACACTATGATGGTGGGGCGGATGGAGCGCCCCACAGGAGCGCAGGGGGGTCCCCAGCACACTTGGTGGCAGACCCAGAAGTGGACCAGAAGCACTTCTGGTCCACTTCCAGGTCCGTCGCGGAGTGCACAGAGAACCCTCCCCCCCCCCCCCCCGGCTCAGTGCCTTGTGCCTCCTGGGTCTGGGGGGGCACCTGGGGTACCCCCATGGCCGATCACCAAGCTGGGGGGCATGGGGGGGGGTCCCCCACGTGCTTGCTGGCAGACCTGGAAGTGGACCGGAAGTACTTCTAGTCCACTTCCAGGTCTGCTGCTGAGCATGCAGGGGGCCCCCCCGCGCTCCTGTGGGACACTCCATCTGCCCCACCATCTCAGCTTTCATGAGCCGCACCTGGTACCTCAAGGTTTGTAGAAAAAACATTTAAAGCTGTGTCTATTCTTCAAGTCAGCATCGAATCTTCAGATTCAGATTCAGCTGAATCGAATTGGGAAAGTGATCCGAATCAACGAATTGAATCACTGTCCCCTGAATTGGGCCAAATCTCAATCCAAATTGAATACAGCCCACTTTGCTCACTCCTAATGGTCAGTCTTTTTGTACCTTAGTTCAAAAAATGCAAATAGGGATAATATTTGCTTGCTTCAGTAGGCAGGCACTCAGATATTACAGTGATGCTGACCCAATAAGCACCTAAGGAGATAAGTCCAAGATGCATTCACAGTTCTTCTCCTGTGGAGTTACTCTCCATTTTGTTGAGGGGGAAACACGGTTAAATGCTGCCATTCCAATGCAAACCCTCCACTAGCACTCATTTGGCTTATCTAAACCAGGAAGACCACCTGTTAACAGCAACAAGGAGTATATGGTGGTCTTTGATTTTATGTTCCTGTCCACTTTCAAATATAGGTATCAAGCTAAATCCCTGAGATTTCAGCTGCAACACTCTTTATTTTCCCCCTAAACTTCTGTTTCAGTGTGCTATTGCCAACAGCAAATGTTTCCCTTGAGAGGTGGCTGTTTTTTAGCAATAAGTTGAAGCTATTGCTATACAATGTACATAGTACATCTTATAAAGAGTATAAAGGCTATAGAACTAGGAAACCATTTTCATTGCTCTGACAGGAAGACAAAATTAACTTAAAGGAGAATAAAAGAAGAAGAACAACAAAGCTAGCTAAACTACTACTCCTCTCACTCAAGGTGGCTTCCTCTCAGCAACATTTCCTTGTGGCCGAGACCTCATCCCATGGTCATTCTCATGCTGTCTTTTCCATAACAAAGTATCCTGGGAAACTAACTGGAGCTATACAGCCAAGAGACATCTCCAGAGCCAGATTTCAGTTCAAGCCCTATCTTATTTATTTTCATGTGTGGGTTTGGCTGCAGAAGAGCAGTGTTAGAGGTGGGGGTCCATGGACACCAGCGTGCAGAGCTGCAGTTTCACCAGAGAAACTGATGATGACCCTGCAATCTTGTCTCTGACTTGAGAGTGACAAATTTGTCCTTTGGTTTAGAGCCAAGAATGTTTGTTTAGATGTCCTAAATCAGGAGCAAGTTAAAAAAAAAGACATGTCACAGATACTACCTTGCCACACAATCGGGATTGCAAAAAATATATTAGGTTGGATGCTGAAATAGGGCAGTTCCTGCCTGCCACTTCCAAAGACAATGAATGCACCTGATGGCGGGTAAACTTCTTCAGTCTATTCATGAGCACTTGACTTGGAAACATTCTAAGACATTCCCTCTTTTGGAAACTGCTCCAGCCTCTAACATCTGAAGATGATTTTAGTATTTGTGACGTGTCAGTTCCATTAATCTTGAGATTTGTTCTTTAGAGATGAGGATCCAGACTCTCCTTGGTGAAAGGAGTGCTTTGGAGCTCTGCCAGGTGGGAACTGCTTTTGCACTCATCCTGCCTCAGCTGCTACTTTTCAGCAATTCCATGAATCCAGTTCTGGTATCACATGGACTGGTACAAATCAACAGGACACACGTTATATGAATCACAGACTGCACTGAGTCCCATCAGTTACCCAACAGCAAATTCTCTGATTAAAAAACCCAAAATCCACATTTTTCTGTGATTAAAATGAAATACCTTATATATATAGGTATCAGTTGAACACAATATTTTATTGATTTATTTACAATTTTAAAATAATTTGGAAGCCTGCCGATGCCTCAATCACTATAATACAATAAATTCTAAATACCTATAACTTTTGGCATTTGATTTTGGGTTTTTTATCATGAAAAATCAGACCTCCCCCTGCCCCTTTGCTCATTAGGATGCAGGTCCAGCTGTGGCTGTCTCTCCTGTTGCTTTGTGGTACTGAATAGTCCTGATATATTGGTGCCCTTCCCATGCTATTGCCCCTCACTTCCAAGCCACAGCCCCCTGGATTCTGCTGTTGCCCCTCACTTCCCACCCACAGCTCTCTGGGCCCCCCACCCCTAATAGAAGTGTCCCTCAGCTGCCACAGCTATGGGGTAAGGGACCTGGATCTGAAGCCCCTTGCCCCGCAAGCAGCATCTGAGCCCTGGCTGCTGCCTGTGGGAGGTGGTAGCTGCTGCAGCAGAGCTGAGCACGAAGCCCAGCTCTCAATCCCCCACAGGCAACATGGCCAGAACAGAGCCCATGAGGGCAGGGGTGGATGAGGGTTGCATGCTGCAGGCTCAGGGCTCCCTACTTTGCTGCCTTCTCTGTTACCACATTTGCCCATCACATTGGTGTGTGCTCATTTATTAGGGATATGTTTCTAGGGTCTTTGTAATTCTATCAATGTGCTGCTTGTGTTACTTGTGTTTCTATATGGAGCTGTACATCTCCCTTCTGCAAGTCCTCACCCCCAAAGGAGCTATCTTACAAGACTCAGTTTCAATGGGGCTGGGTTCCTCCAAGCACCAAATCAGTCATACATACTGTGGCAGTGCACCGTGTGTGCCTGCCACTTTAAGGGCCTGGAGCTGGCAGCCTCCAGGTGCCTGATTAGGGCAGCCATTTTAGACCCCAGGGCTGCCTATATAAGCAGGGCAGTTTGGCTGCTGGAGGCCAGGCAGCACCATTGTTTGGCTGAAGGGCTGCTGTGAATGACCCGGAGGTAAGGGGGAGCTGCAAGGGGATGGCAAGGAGGCTCCTGGTCCTGGGCATGATCTAAAACTGCACCCTGCCGGGAGTGGGTGGTCTGGTGGGGCTCTCAGTGGTGTGGGAGCCCCCAGGAAATGCCAGGCCAGTGATCACCCCAGTGAAAGGCAGGTTGGGGTGCCTTAACCCCTAGCTCCCACCACTGGGTGGGTAACCCCATGAGTTGTGGAAGGGCCCAGAGGACGGACCCTGAGAGAGAGAGAGAGAGGGGCTTGAGACCTGACCCGATGAGATGGTACCCTTGACTGGCCTATGCTGGGGCCAGGACCAGAGAGGGTCAAAAGGGCCAGGGGCCCACTGCGAGGGTTGCCCAGGAGCCAGGGGCCTGGGGTCCCGACTGGCCTGGAGGTGGGCCAGGGCTAGTTAGCTGAAGGTCCCGGGGAACCACACCCGAGAGGGGAAAATGGCTTTGGGGGGGCTAGTAGCCTGGATGAAGGTGGAGAGGCCACCTGATCAGGAGGGATCATAGTGGGGTCCTGTTTAGAAGATGCTGGGGCCCAGTGTGGGGGGCCAGAAGAGAGATGAACACCGTGATGCCATCTGTGAGGCTTGGGCTGCGGTATTAGGGGAGGTCAGAGCTGCAGAGCGCCCCCTGGCATCGGGGCATTATAATGGACAGCCTCCTGCTTAATTAACATCTTAATTGAACTAATTATCATCAAAGGCGTGGCGGGTGAGATAGGCGGGCGGTTGCCCACCAGACAGGGGGTGGGCCGTGGAGATCGGCCCTGGGGAGCCCCCTGTCACAGTGGTGCATTGGCCAGGAAGCATAGGCCGTGCACAGGGAAAGAACCCGTGTCCCTGAGAAGGGAGACGAACCTTAGGGCTATTTACAGATAGGCGAGGTAGTGAGACCGGGGGGGGGCTTTCGAAGATGAGCCCAGGTCAAAGAGGAGACTGCCGTTAGAGAGATATAGAAAGAAAGACTTTGGGTCTAGTCTAGGAACAAGAGTAGAACCATGGTAGAAAGAGGACATAGAGAGCCTGAAACAAGAGCATTTCACCTGGCTATTAAGAGTGAGTGAATTAGAGGAAGACATTGCGCGGCTAGAGTGGCAGCTGGAGGTAGCCCAATCCCAGAAGGAGCAGGCGAAGGCAAAGGCTGCTGGATTGGAACAGTGGGTACAAGCAGGGAGAAAGGAAGGAGGTCCTAAAGGAATTAGGTGCCTGATTACAGCAGAAGCAGAGAGGATTCAAGCACTAGAGCGGCTCATGGCAGAAGAAGCCAAGAGGAGCAGACGGAGAGAAGAGAATCTGCAAGACGTGCAGAGGGAAATGTCAGCATGGAGGGCAAGATACAATGTACTCCATGAACAAAACCTATTCCTGGAAAAGGAGTTAGAGGCGGGGGTGAGATTGCACTTGGGACTGCAACTCCTCGTTCTAAGTGTGGAGGTGGAAAAAGGACACCTGGAAGAACAGGTACGGTCCCTTGAAACCCACCTAGAAGCCAGCTCAGCTAGAGAGGCAGCAATTAATGCAGAAAGAAAGCAGTCGCAGCTGCAAAGGCTGACCCTAAGGCAGCAGATTCGGGCCTTAGAGGCAGCCAATAAAACGTTACGAGCAGCAGGTAGTCAGATGGCTACAAAGGGCCAAGACTCTAGGGAGCTGGAGGGTCCAGAGGTGACAAGTACAGCAACCCAAATGGGAGCAGTGCAGGAGGACCTGGAAGGCTGGCAAGAGCGTTGCTTACAAGCAGAATACCAGGTCAAAGAACTGTGAGAAAAGCTAATAGAGAGCTATGCCCAAGCAGAAAAAACGGGGAAAGCGATAACAAAGGAACTAGAGAAGGTTATATGGCCAGTCACGAGGCACTGCAAGATCAGAAGCGGTCCGTCAAAACGGAGGTAGAGGTTAAAACAAGGGAGTGTGTGGAGTTGCAGGCCCAGTAGCAAAGCGCAGAGGAGGAAAGGGACCAATGCAGGAAAGAGATACAGTCCCTGAAGGGCTTACTAAGAGAAAGTACAGCTGGTGAGACAGCCGCACCGCAGGAGAGCGAGCAGCGACTAGTATGGGTTGCCCAGGCACAGATGGAAAGACTAAGTGCAGTAACTCAGCAAGAGAAGGAGACCATGACAACGGAACCTCCAGAAACAGAGGTGACAGCAATGGGGAAAGAGTGTGTTCCCACAATTGTCAAACACCTCGAGCGAGAGTGGAAGCACTGGACCGAACAGTATGCGATAAAGCTGAATAGCTTGAGAGAGAGTGGAAGAACTCTCCAGAAGGAATGAGATGGGGGTACTCCCCATACCAAGTCCGGTCCAACAGAAAGGGGTAAAGGGAAGGAATATGGTAGCTGTGCAAGACAGCGAGGAGGCCAAAGGCAGCGACATAAAGGGTGATCCATGCTGCCCTGACCGCACTAAAAAGGGAGGACAGTCAGGGCAGGAAGAAAGGCCTAGGCTGGAAAGGAGGGGCCAAAGCCCCAAGGAACTTAAGGGGGGAGGAGAGACGTTATAAACCCCACCTTAAGGACAAGACATCTAGGCTTGCGCAACGGTGGAGATCAGATCGAGTGCAGGCTACAGGCCCTGCTAACGAGGCTAGTAGGCCCTCAACAACAAGAGTAACCAGGTCAGAGAGAGGACAAAAGGGAAGAAAGAGGCCCTATGTATATGTTAATAATCTGCCAGGGCAAGTTAAATGGTGGACCCTGAGGAGAATAGTTGAGGCCAGAGTTGGGGGAGTAGCCTTCGTGAAGGTGTATATAGGACCGGATGGGAGATCCACTGGTCAAGGACAGATAGAATTCTGGGGAGAGGAAAATGTCCAGCAAGCACTTAAGATGCAGTGGGAGCTTTGGGGAAAGCTCAGAGACTGGCAAGAAACCAAGGGGACCTCAGAAAGGAGAGGTGATTATAGGGAACACAGAGAAGGAGCCTTAAGACCGAGATAGAGAAAGGAAGACAAGCTACCCCGAACAGGAGAAAACTGCTCCGCCAGGAAGAGTGTGGAGGCGGCAAAGGAGGAAAGGACAGAGGCCTAATTTGCACCCTACCAGAGAGGGGCTAGTGTGGGGGGACTACCTTTGGCAGGGTAACTCCTGAAAAATCCCACGTGGTGCACCCTGGGGAAAAGGTGAGGAGGGGGCGCCTTAAAACCTCCGCCACTTGTTTGGAAAGTGCCGGGTGCCAGAAGAAAGGCCAAGAAGAGCCGCCGAGTCCGACCGAATGCAAAGAGAGTGAAGATCCGCCTCGGTGAGTCCGATCTTGGGGGGAGGTGTTGCAGGGCACCTCAGTGCCTGCTCCTAGGGAGTAGAAACTGCCAGGGAGAGCGAGCCCTGGCAGAACATAATGAGCACAGCTGCGGGTTGCCAGGGCAACTAATGTGAGTCAGCTGGCCAGAAGGGGGCAGGGCCTGGCCCTCATAAAGCCCAGGGCTGAAGCCAGGCTGGCAGTTCCCTGCCAGCAGCCAGAGGGGCAGGAGCTGCTGGAGCTAGGAAGTGAGAATCACAGGAACCGCTCTAGCTGAGTGAAGGATGGCAGCTCTGAGAGGTTTGAGCACCATGGTTCTGCCAGGAGGCTTTGCGTTTAAGTTATAGCCAGGAGGCTTGAGTTTGTTTGGCTTTGATATTACACTGGTGGTTTGGGCGAGGCTGTAGGGGTTGGAGGAGGCCTCATAGGGGGCTCATGGTAAAGTGAGGACCCCAGCGCCAGTGAGGGCGCACTAGACCCTGAGAGTTACAGGGCAGAGTCGTGGGGTCAGTTAAGCTCAGAGAGGAGCGGCTGAACCTCATAGGGACCCACAGGGGGTGGGACCCTAGCGCCAGTGAGGGCGCAACTTGCGGGGTGTGTAGACCACAGCCCCAGAGAGGGGCTGCTTTGAGACACCCAGTGCGGGCACGACAAGCCCCAGAGAGGGGGCCATATTATTAGGAAGCCCAGTAGGGGCACAGCAAGCCCCAGAGAGAGGGGGCCATATTATTAGGAAGCCCAGTGTGGGCGCAGTGAGCCTCTGAAATGGGGCTAGTGCTGCGGAAAACCCCGGAGCAGGGTGGAGTGCTGCGGTTGCCCCAGTGAGAGGGGGTAGTGGCACAGGGAGCCCTGGGAGAAAGGGGTAGCAGCGCGGTGGGCCCGAGAGTCAGGGGGCGTTACCGAGAAGTCCCCAGAGTCGGCGCAGAGAGCCCCAGATGGGGGGGCTGTATTTTAGAAGCCCGATTTCAGGTGACACTACAGAGAAGGCCCCAGAGAGGGGCAACATTACAGGGAGGCCCCGAGTGGGCTCAGAGAGCCCAAGAGAGGGCAGCACAGAAGAGGAGGCCCCAGAGAGCGGGGTGAGAGTACATAGAGGAGGCTCGAGAAACGGGCCGTGTACATATAGAGAGACATACCGGCATCTATCCCATCAGCGAGGCTTGGGCTGCGGTATTAGGGGAGGTCAGAGCAGCAGAGCGCCCCCTGGCATCGGAGCATTACAATGGGTAGCCTCCTACTTAATTGATATCTTAATGGAACCAATTATCATCAAAGGCATGGCAGGCGAGACAGACAGGCGGTTGCCCAGAGACAAGTGGGTGGGCCGTGGAGATCGGCCCCAAGGAGGCCCCCTGTCACACATACAAACACACACAGATTAATGTGACATGCCTGACCTGGCTGGGTTGATCAGCATGGACAGGCTGACACCCTCATATGCCAGGAATCAGTTCATTAAGGTAACAATAAAATGCAGTCAGACACAAGCACACAGGTGAATAGAATATCTCTGAATCCAGCTGGGTGTCCGGCTGACAGCATCATGGGCCAGCATTCAGTTCATTAGGGTATGTCTGAGCCAAACTGGGTCAATCAGCCTGTACAAGCTGATCACCTTATGTGTCTCAAACTCAGCACATCCCAATCTTTTGCCCTAACTGTCCTAGTAGTGGTAGCCTCTTGATGAGCAGACCCCACAGTATTTCTGGGCTTCACAGGGATCTTTGGCTTAGGTAAAAGAAGCATTGCTGCAGATCAAGTGGGGAAGGAGAAGTAGAGAAGGAAACATACACCTGGTTACTACCAGTTTGACTATAAAAGTTATTTATTGCTAAGTATATGAAATATATAATGGTACTAGTAGTAATAGACATGCAAAGGAAAACAATCAAAACAAGTACAATACTACCCTGGTTTCACTAAGTATTTGGGGAAACTTAGTTCAAGCTTAACTAATACAGTTCAGGTTCAGAAATCTATGCCTAAAGAGAGAGAGCGAGAGCTGGGGTCTCACCAGTCCAAGGCACTCGGGTTCCAGTGCTGACAGGTAAAGTTCTTAGCACAATCCTTGAAGGGAGATGATCTGTTCTTTCCAGCTTCTCGGGAACAACAGCGGATGGTGTCAGATTTCTTCTCTTGAAGCACACTTGCTTGCTGACTTTACAGATTTTTATACCCTCAGTTCAGCTTCTTCAAAGCATTCTTTTAATAATGTAAATAATTGGCTTTTCTATTGACAAGGGGTTATCTGGTTTGGAACATCTCAAGAAACTGATCAATAACCAGGAAAAACATTAAGTTAAGGAGTAACCAGACACTTAGGAGCCAGCTTGAAATTCTTATGCATAGCAGATATACTGGATGGGATACCTCATTATTTCTTCAGAAACAATAGATAGTTTGTAGCATCACAGTTTTGTATTTTTACCTGTTGTGAATAAGCGTCAGTTTAGCATGACTTTTCCAGATCTTAGTGTTCATAAACTTTGTGGGGAGGACTTCCATAAGTCATCCCGGGAAAAGTATGACAGCATTTGTGGTCAGGGCTCCAACGGGCTGGATGGTGTGATGAACACTTTACCATTGTTCAAATGTTGCCCATATCCCCTCTGAATCAGTCTCTTGCCTCAGCATTCCCTAACCCGGCAACCGAGTTTTAGTCAATCAAGTTTAAATAGGCCTCCCATAGTGGGACCAGGAAATGTACGACCCGAGATGCCCATTAAACTTTACTTCTGCTTAGTTCTGGCTAGATGAGGGGGTGTGTGTGTGGGGGGGGGGGGGGGGGGGTGGCGGGAAAAAGTCCTTTGTAAATCCAGATTAGAATTGGTCTGATAAATGCTGAGCTGGGTGTGTGTAAATGTGGGTTTATTAGTATATTTGGAGTACAGATTCCCCATCATAAAGTGCTCCCCTGCTTTTCTGATCCCAGAATTCAGTGCGGTCTTTGCTTCAGGCTTTCTGTTCTCCATCTCCCATGTAAATGAATTGTCATCTGGTTCCATCTCGGATGCAAATGAGACCAGGGGAGTTGCTCCCTTATCTGGAAGGCTTTAGGTGTGTCTCCCACTGCATCTTCATTGTCTTTTGTAATCAGTTCTTCAGGTAGAGGTTGGGGCAGGGGGGGAAATTCTTTGTGAGTCAGACAGGCTGCGTCCTGTCAGGGTTCCCCAAGAACACAGAGCTGAGAGGTAACATCTCCCTCCAGCCTCAACGGCCCAGTGGGTGAGACCCAGCATGGCAGGACAGAGCAGGGCTAGGCAGGGAAGCTTGGTGCCATGGCAAGATGCCCTCTGCCTGCCCAGCAGCAATGAGGGGCACAACTCTGTACTGCCATCCCCACTGCTGTTGGGTGGGCAGGGAAGTTCAGTGTTGCCACTGCCTAGCCATGGCAGTGTGGGGCTTGCAGTGGCAGCACTGAACTTCCCCACCTTGCTCTGCCACACTGGGTCCTGCCCACTGGGCTGCAGAGGACCCAGGGGAAGGGCAGCAGGACAGGGAGCCCAAGCCTGCAGAACATAGCCTGCCCCCACCCCACACACACATCTGGGGGGCACATGCCCCACAATGCCCCTCCCCCCCCTGCCAGGAGCACATAAAAGAAGTGGGGAGCCAGCACCCCCCCCTGGCCCTCAGTGATCGCCCATGGCTCCGCCCTGTTCCCTGCCCAGGCCCTGCAGCCACACATTCTGGCCCAGGACCTCATACCCCACGCACTGCCCAACTCCCTCCCTCGTATAGGGGCCTCAATCCCCCACTCCCATACTTGCCTGCAGGGAACTCAGGAGCTACTCTCCAGGCTGCCTGGCAGCCATGTGCATGTGTACATCCACATATGCACATGGTGCCCCCTGCCTGGCTGCCCTCCTGCTCCCCACTGCCCTTTGCAGGCTGGAACTCTGCCAGCCCGCAAGGGGAAACCCACTGTTTCCCTCATTTTTTCTCATTTAAAGGAGAAAATGAGGGGTGTTTTTTGCTTAAAATGAGAAAATCCAGGGTTTACCATGATTTTCCATAGCAAATGGAAAACCCAGGTCCCTACTAAAAAGGAAGTAGGTCATACTAACAGTAAGGGAGTCTTATCTGGGAAGCAATGATGCTAAAAAGGATTTGGACTGCACTGCAATGGTTCAGAACAGTTCCCAAAAACTTAGTGAAACAAAGTTTGTATAACACCAATCAAAGAATATTTATTAAAATAAATACAATAAGCCATGATAACATGTCACTGACAGACCACATTGAAAGGTGCAAATTGCAGAGATAGCAAAAACCTAAATTATGAATAATAAGTGCTTAAGCTGATAGACAATCAATAATCTTAAATTCAAGCCATTAGCAGTACCCTGGGAAAATAGAATAAGAGTCTGTTAATCAAAGCTGGTAATATTAGGCTAAGTGTAAATAACTTTTTTTGTTTTTTGCGACGTGCTTAATAGCAGCTAAAGATAACAACTGATGTTTTACTTTTTGGTAAGAATTGAATTGTATGCAGTCAGTTAAGTCCTATTGGAATAATAATGTGCCTTTTTTAACTGAATATAGTAAAGCCAAAATGTCTGTTATGTATGGAAAAGATGAAAATGGGAGTTAAAGGTGATCTGGGACATAAATCTAGGAGCAAAGGAAAAAAGAGTCCACCAGTGAAACCACCTATTGTCAACATTAGCCATTTTAAAGGGAATTATGCTAAACTGCAGAAATGTGGCTAATACAGAAGGCCCTAAAGCCTGTTTCAGAGTGAACTGTTGCAGATGTTACAACTAGCCTGGTTAGCAAAGCAAAAGAAACAGAACGTGGCAAGTAGAATTCCCAGATCCTGAGCAAGAGATAAGAAGTCCTCTCTTCCAGAACTGTCATTTTCACTAGGACATAGACCCCAGGTAATTGGCACCATACAAGTCCACGGATGAAATGTTCAGAACAGTTCCCGAAGACTCTGAAACAAAGTTTGTATAACAATCAAGGAATACATATTAAAATAAGCTACATAAATATTTGGTATAGACAGGAGGAATATTTTGGAGACCTCAGCAAATTCAAGACAACCTGCTACCAGTCCGTGTACCACCTTCTCTTCTTGCTGTATCTCCCCAGCTGATACAGGTGAGAACATGTATTGTTGCAGGTAGCTAAATAGGCATTAAGGCAATTTATTTGGGGTGCAATCAATAAAAGTTGAGCTATAGAACAGTCTCTTGCCTCCATATGATTTGGGTGGTAGTAGTACCTTACCTTCTAAGGGGGAAATGGAGGATCATTGGAAAGTATAATTGTATCCTGAGTTGGTGTGCAAAAAGAGTAATTAGGGGAACAGTAACTGTCCCTTAATTTTATGTCTAAGCTTGCAAAGGAGTCTGTCATAGATGGGCTGTAGTCTTGTATCTCTAAACACTGAACAGCTTTGTTTTTTTTGGTAACACCATGTGGGGACATCTATACATGTGCTTTACTGTGGAGTTGACTAATTAGCTACTCAGTGAAGCATCACCATCTAAGCCGGAGTAAACTAATTCACTTCACTGTAGGATAGCACTGCCAAGCACAAGTACTATGCTACAGCTGAGTTATTTACTCCTGCTGGCTAGCCCCACACTGTAGCACCCTTGTTCCCCAGCCAGCCCTTTTGTAGCACATTGAGCCAGGGTGGAGCAGCTCCAGGCTGACAGGATGACCTCCTGAGTCCCCTGCCAGCCAAGGCTGTGCCCCCCTGGCTCAATGTGCTGAGGTCCTGAGTGCAGATGTAAATGCTGTACCTGGGAGAAATAAACTGCAGTGTGAACTGCTCTGGAGTTTATTCAGGAACACTAATTGCACATGTAGCTGTGTTCTGAGATACTATGGTTACAATGGCTAAGGCAGTTCTTGGGTACATTAATAGGGAAGTGTTATAAGATTCACTAGGTTATATTATTACCATACTTGGCACTGGTGGGACCACAGATAGAATATGATGTTTGACTTAAGCGTTTTCAATTCAAGAGAGATGTGAATAAATTGGAAAGTGGTCACAAAGGATCAAAAGACTGAGTTGAGGATTGGAAAAAAAACAAACAAAACCATAGTCATCAATTGAGTAGTCATAGGTTCAATGTCTAATTGTGAGGCGGTATTAAATATGGTTCCCCAGCATTTTGTCCTGGGTCTGGTATTATTTAATATCTTCATTAAAGGTTTAGATGATGGGTCAAGTACATGCTTAGCAAATTTGTGGATAAGTTGGGTGGAGTTGCAGATACTCCACCCAACTTTTCCTTGACACTGTCGGGACCCAGGGCAGCCGGCCAGCAGCTGTCCCTGACTCCCACCCGGGCAGTTAAGGGTCCGGGGCCTTAGAAGGCCATCAGGCAGATACTTGTGATGCTTGGAGTGGAATTAATTAGGAGGATGCTTATCGGTTGCAAAGCAAGATTATTTACTCACGCCGTCAAGGTGGTGAGTAGCGGAGGTCAGAGATACTTGGTTAGTTACAGCTTAAGGTCCGAAGGTCGGTCTGCATAAAAGTTCTTTGGTCGGGCAGATAAACGGAGAAAAAATCGGGCCGGCAGGTCATTGATTTATGTCTGATAAGGTTGAGACGGGGGAGATTGACAAGTGATCAATTTGTCAGTTATTCTCACGCATACGTTCAGAGGTTTTTCAGGTGTGTGCGCGGAGGTCTCCCGTTCTTCACGGAAGTGAAGACGGGTTTTATTTGTGTAATAGCCAATTGCTTTTCGCCACGTCATAAATTTAATTAGAATCGCCAATTATCTAGCGGTCTTCGTTAGGGTGTTATCTCACAAGGTTACTCCCTGTTTTCTCTGACCAGTTATAATGATTTATGTACAGCACAGAAAGCTAAGTTCTACTTCATGTTAGTGTTGCAGTTATAAATTTCTTTTTGACATGCGCAGCAAAAAAAAAAAGCGGTGACTATCATTATTGTTAACCTAGTGCAGAAAAAAACTGTTTTGAATAGTTTTACTTGTTTGTGACATGGGCACTACTTAATTTGGTTGTGACAGACACAAGCTAGTTGAGGAAAAGTTTTGGCTAGACATAAGGAAAAACTTCTTTTCTGTATGGGTAACTAGAATCTGGAACACACTTCCAGCAGAGGTGGTACAGTCGTCATCTCTGGTCCTCTTTAAGAGGAGGCTGGACAAATACCTCGTTGAGTTCATTTGAGCCCAATTACTTGCTGCCCATGGCAGGGGATCAGACTTGATGATGATATAGGTCCCTTCTAGTCCTTCTTTCTATAATTCTATAATACTCTGGAGCGTGGGACTACTAGGATTCAGAATGCCTTGAATATACTGGTTCACAGTCAATGAGATGAGATTTAACAAGGACAAGTTCAAAGTCCTGCATGCACAATTCTTCTGCTCTATTCAGCACTGGTGAGGCCTCACCTGGAGTTCTGTGCTCAGTTCTAGGCCCCACACTTCAAGAAGGATGTAGACAATATGGAATGTGTCCAGTGTAGAGCAACAAAAATGATTAGGAGCCTGGGAAGCAAGACTTTTGAGGGAAGATTGAAAGAGCTAGGGCTTATTTAGTCCAGAGAAGAGAAGACTGAGGGGATTTAGTCACACTCTTCAGATAACTTCAGGGTGATTACAGAGAGGATGGAGGTGGGCTTTTCTTTGTGGCTGTAGGGGACAGGAATAGGACCAATGGTCTCAAGCTGTAGCAGGCGAAATTTAGGTTGGAAATTACAAGAAATTTTCTTGGTTATGAGGGTGGTGAAGCATGGAAGAGTCTGCCTAGAGAAATTGTGTAACTTCCATTCTTGGAAGTTTTCAAGAGAAGGTTAGACACTTGGCTGGGATGGTTTAGTCATGGATCGTCCTGTCTTGAGCAAAGGGCTCAACTAGATGTCTTTGTGAGGTCCCTTCCAGCCCTGCTTCTGGGGTCTTTGTGAGCAGAAGTTTGGCCATGGAAAAGATAAAGTGCTTTGGTTGTTATATGGATTACATGCTTGCTGGTGAGTTACCCTCTTGATTTTTGTCACTGTTCCTGATCAATGCCTTGACTTTTGCCTAAGAAAAAAACTCAGCCACTGGTTAGTAGCCACTGCTTCCTCAGCAGGCTCAAGTTCCTCCTCCTCAGAGTACTTTCACTTGAGGTGTTTTACTCAGAAGCTGTGTTTGGTCTCCCAGCATACAGCTATAGTAGAGTTTCAAGTGCTTATGGCTCTTGGTAAAACCAAAGCTCGCAGTGGGTGTAACTGCCATCCTCCATGGTGTTTCTCTTTGAAATGAACCATGAGCTGAGCTTGGTTATGAGCAGTAAAGTGATTTTGAATCTTACTCTGAGGAAGTAAAGGCTGTAATTCACCCTGCATGGAGGGTGATGATCCACCACCCACCCAGAATGAGGAAGCTTCTTATTTCTCACTTCTTTGTTGGTCAAGGGTGTGGGCATCCAAACAAGTTACCATGAGGAAAGTGAGAATGCCAACTTGTCATGTCATCTATTCCAGAGTGAATGCCTGTGTGCATGCTTTTGCCACACAATAAATATGAGGTAACTTACCCTACCATCAGTGAGGATGAGCTGCCTCACATTTTCCCTGTGCTCACCGGCAGTGACTGCATTGTAGCCAGACATGGGGTAAGTCTGTACCCTCGTTTACACTAGGCATGTCTACACATGCATTTCCTGTGTGTTAAATGTACTGAACAGTAACTTACCGTACAGGAAGCAGGTATACGCTGGCATCTACAAGTGCAGGTGTTAAAACACAATAATGCTGTATGTGGACAACTGGGGACTATAGTCCCAGGTCAGTCCACATGCAACATTACTGCACAGCAGCAAGGTGTCTTTACTGAACAAGAAGGAGCAATTAGTGACAGACAGGGCGAGAAAGGCTGAGCTATTCAATGAGTTTTTTGCCTCAGTGTTGTTGTCCCCAAAGGACAGTGAGTTCGTGCCTGGTGCGCTTGTGCCAATAAACACACAGGGGTGAAGGATCCAACTTAATCTTTATTTCTGTTCAGAAAGCGGTGCTTGGCAATTGTTCACAAAGCAAGCACACCCACCCAAGTGGGCATCAGCCTTATATAGCTACATGACAGGTTGCACTTGCTGATGTGGTAAATTGTGCAGCAAGCCCAGCAAGTAACCCCCTTTCCAACCCCTTAGGGACCTTGCTGATATGGCCTTTCCTTCTAGTAAGGCCAGCAATTAAGCAACTAGGCAACAAGCGAACTCTCCTAGCCTAAACAACCTACTCTATGCCCTTGGTTAGATAAAATACTTTTTCAAAACATACAGCTGGTCCCAAAGTATAAAAAACCTATAAAAGTTTCAAGGGTACTCATCAAATTCCCCCTTCAAGGCTATGGCCCTATGGAATAGGACCATAGTCCTCAACCATCTTTTTCATTTTCAGAAATCTCTTCGCTCCCTCCCGATTCTTTTGGATCAGGTTTGTAACTGATGGTTTTACAAACATCACGCGGTGAATGGGGGAAGCAATTGATCTCTTGAGTACCTCACAACACGTAGGCACACACTGTACTCCACAACAAATCATTAAAAAAATACACATACTTGCCACAACTAATAGGAAAATTTGCTTAAGCCACGAAAAGTTAGGAAGCCAAGAAATAAGCCATGAGAAGTTGAACCCTTCCCCTTGCTTAATGTGGGACAGAACTTCTTTTAACTTCTGCACTTTTGACTCTTAACTTTGGAATTATCTGTCAAATTGAAACAACACATTCCTTCAAACTCTTCACATCTGTGGTTATGCCTCAGCAACAGGTAATCTATGGCTGCTCTATTTTGCAGAGTAGCTCCTCTTAGTTCTTTCATTTCAGTATTGAGGGCAGCTAGGGCCTGTGAAGTTGTATTTAGGCCCTTTGCCAGGGCACAGGCCACCTTACCAAGCTGCCTCAGCGTCCACTGCTAGGCCTGGCACCCCTACTATGGAAACTGCTAAGGACACTACCTCGGCCTCACTCAGGAGGTCTATGTCACTATCACAAGATTCATCTAGCACCTTCAAACCTCTCCGGTGATGCTTACTAGAGGTCGTAGGCATACCTGGTAGCCATACAGTCAACCGGCCCAGAGCACAAGGGCCTCCTGTGGCATTGTGGGAAGACTGCCTATTCATATATCCTAGCCAAAGAAGGAACCACCCCCGGGGTAATACAACATGACCGTAGTTGCAAGATACATTAGTCATGTCTGAGCAATTGAAAATGTTTGTTTCTTTGGTTAGGCTTTTACAAGCTTTGGTACAGTTCACAAAATTGGCACAGCTGGTGTTACCAGGGGAGGTGACTGTTAACAAATCTATTTCAAAGGTACTGGCATTTCTTTCTGTGGTAATGGTTCCCCACATGGGGTTAGTGTAATTGATTGGACCTCCTATTCCCTCAGATGCGAACCAAGTCTGATTCCGGAGTGCTTCCAACAGAGTGGGCACCCCTATAAGGCATGACGTGAAAATATCCTCAACTGACATTCCACCTGCTAAACAAAAATGAGTGACATTTAATACGTCCTTTGCCAAATAAACCCACACATTTTGACTCTTTTCGAACCTTTGATGCACCAACCCCTTAGACCCTAGAAACATTACACCTATGCAAAGAACTACTGTCCACATGGTTGACGTTTAAACAGAAATTTAAGTCCTTCTACTAGCTCTGCTGTCCAACGGTGTCTGTTTGTGTTGGCTTCTGGTGCAACACTCTCAGCAACTTCTCCCTCAGGTAGTGCTTCTGGTGCGGCCTTCACCCAAGTGTAGTGTATCCATGGTTTTACCCCCTGAACCTTTACTGCAGCGTGAGTGGTGAGAATCACAGGATACGGTCCCTTCCACCAGGGCTGAAGCGGCTCGTCTTTCCCCGTTCGGACCAGCACCTCGTCTCTGATCTGGAACTTATGGACTGGTGTATCTAAGGGGAGTGGAAGTCGCTCCTGGACATACCTGTGGAGAGAAGACAATACAACAGACAAAGAATACAAATAATCTTTTACCCAGCCTTCCCCTTTTACATGCATTTGACTCCCATGCATCACCACTGGATTCTTAGGATATGGCTTGCCATACATTAATTCAAATGGACTAACTCCCAATTTAGCTCTAGGGGCTATGCGCACTCTAAGCAAGGCAAGAAGCAGAGCTTCGGGCCATTTCAACTGAGTCTCTTGGCAAAGTTTAGCCAGTTGTCTTTTCAGAGTCTGATTCATTCGTTCCACCTGTCCACTTGACTGCGGTCTCCATGCTTTGTGAAGGTCCCATTGTATCTCCAGAGCCCGGAAAACTGCCTGGGTTACTTTTGACACAAAGTGTGGCCCTCGGTTCGAAGCTAATCCCTCCGGGATTCTGAATCGTGGAATCATTTATTTTAACATCACTCGGACCACTTCTTTTGCTTTGTTGGTTTGGCACATCCAGTCAAGGTGTCCACGAGCATTAACAGGTATTTGTAGTGTCCCTTCCTGGGAACTTCAGAGAAATCTATTTGCCAACATTCTCCTGCTAATAGTCCTTGCCTTCTTGCTCCTGGCAGAGGTTTGGGGGAAATCTTAGGATTGTTGGCACAACAGACAGGGCATCTATGCACTATCTGTTCTGCTGTTTTCCTTATCTTAGGTCCCACTACAATTCTTTGGAGACCTTGGGTCATGGCGTCAGCTCCCATGTGGGTGCTCTGGTGATACTCTTGGAGCACTTCGCTAAGAATCAGTTTTGGCATCAGGACTTGTCCTTCAGGCAAAACCCACCATCCGTCCAGTTGTTCCTTACTTCCCAGTTTCTCTGCTAGTTGGTTTTCTTTTTCAGTATATTTGGGAGGTTCCTTAGGCAACACTACCTGAGGCATCAATGCCAACATTTGAGTCTCCTGAACTTGTTCTCTAGCTGCCTTCTTTGCTGCAGCATCTGCTCGTTGATTTTCTCTTAACTTACAGTGCACCACAGCTACCTCTAGTGGTTCCATCACTGCTTCAAGTAGTTTCAGGATTTCTGTTCCATGCTTTACTAGGCTTTTGCTTGCCATTAAGAGTCCTCTCTCTTTCTATATAGCTCCGTGGGCGTGTAAGATTCCAAAAGCATACTTCGAATCCGTGTATATAGTGGCTGTCTTTCCCTTTGCCAAATGAAGAGCCCGGGTCAGCGCAATGAGTTCAGCTTTCTGTGCGGAGGTATTTGGGGGCAGAGCTCCTGCTTCTACGGTGTCCCAGGATGTGACCATGGCGTATCCTGCCCTTCGGGTTCCATTGTCCATGAAGCTGCTTCCATTCATGTAAAACTCAAGGTCTGCATTAGGTAGTGGGGCATCTTTAAGATCTGGCTGACTAGCATACACGCTCTCAATGGTTTCGATGCAATCATGTTGTAATCCTTCGTCCTGTTCCAATGGCATCAGCGTAGCTGGGTTCAGTGTACTAGGGGTCTGCAACTGGATGTCTCCTTGATCCAGGAGAGCTGCCTGGTATTTAGCCATTCATCCAGGGGAAAGCCAGGTTCCCCCCTTTGCATCCATTACCGCCAGCACTGAATGTGGGGTATACACGGTCATTGGCTGTCCTAAAGTAAGTTTGTTAGATTCCTTTACCAGCATAGCTGTAGCTGCCACTGCTCGTAGGCAGGCCGGCCATCCCAAACTAGTGGGATCCAATTGAAATGGATCTCAGATCGGGTAGGCCCAGGGCCGGCGCCGTCATGAGGGCCTGTTTGATAGTGTCGAAGCCCTTTCGGCATTCTGCTGTCCATTGCAAATTTCCCTCGCTGCCAGCAAAATTGGGGATCCAGATTCGGCAGAACCCTGCCATCCCCAAAAAGCCTCGCAACTGTTTCTTGGTCTTTGGGACTGCCATCCGACAGATGGCCTCTTTTTTTTTTTTTTCTCAGGGCCCAACATCCTCTGGCCTTGTGAGATGTCAAATCCTAGGTATTGCACTCTCTCTTGCTCTATCTGGGCTTTCTTCTGAGACACCCGGTATCCCACTTGTCCCAGGAAGTTCAGTAAACTTACGGTCAGCAGGTGGCACTCTTCCCTCGTTTTTGCTGCAATTAACAGATCATCCACATACTGTAACAGGGTTCCTGATGTTCTTCTGTCCCACTTCTGAAGATCGGTACTTAAGGCAGTGCTGAAAATAGTGGGACTGTTCTTAAAACCCCGAGGCAAAACTGTCCAGCACAATTGGGTTTTTCTCCTAGTATTTGGGTCCTCCCATTCAAATGCAAAAATCTCTTGGCTGTCTCTTTCAAGTGGGATGCAAAAGAAGGCGTCTTTCAGGTCCAGGATGGTAAACCACTGGTCCTCCGCAGACAAAGTAGCCAGCAAGGTATAAGGGTTTGGCACTACTGGGTGGAAGGTCACCGTGACCTTGTTCACGGCTCTGAGGTCCTGCACGAAACGATACTTGTTACTGTGGGGTTTTTTGACGGGCAAAATGGGGGAATTAAAAGATGATCAGCACTCCTGAAGCAAACCATGTTCAAGAAATCGCTTTATAAGCGGTTCTAGGCCTTTCCAAGCCTCTATTTTCAACCGATATTGGGGTACCCTGGGCGGGGTAATTCCCGGCTTCAAATCAATGCTTGCAGGGGTGGCCAGTTTGGCTCTTCCTGGCTTCTCTCCCGCCCATACCCATGGCACTACAGCGTCTTCTACTTCGGGGGGAATTCTCCCTTCCTCCCCCTCCTGCAATAGGAGACACACCTGAGCCTTCCAGGCCTCCTCAGTTGGTATCTTCATAGTAATTTTGCCCTCTGAAAAGGTCAATTGGGCCTGCAATTTGCACAGCAAATCCCTCCCAAACAAAGGTATGGGGCACTCGGGCATATACAGGAACTGATGAGACCCTTTCTTTCCTCCCAATTTGTATTCCATGGGTGGCACAAAAGGACGATGCATCTGCTGGCTGGTGGCTCCGATTATGGGGATCTTGGTTTTTGATAAGGGTCCTTTAAAATTGGTTACAACTGAATGTGTGGCTCTACTATCCACTAAAAAATCAATAAGTTCTCCCCCTACTTGCATTCTAACCAGGGGCTCAGCGGGGGAGACAGGGATTACTTCAGTGTTTGCCCCCGGTTCCCATCACTCCTGGTCAGAGCCATCTAACATCAACAATCTTTCTTCCTCCTCTCGTCTCTTCTCCCCCCTCTTGGGGCACTCATTTTTCCAATGCCCTTCCTGCTTGCAAGTAGCGCGCTGATTAGGTCCCAGCCTGGACCCCTGGCCATAGCCTCCCGGAACATAGCTCACACCTCCTCTATGCCTTCTACTTCCCCTGCCCTGTCCTATACTCCTCTGATCTACAATTGCCGCTGCCAACAACAATGCTTGTAACGATGCCTGTGCCTTCATTCTCTTGCCTTCTTTTTCCTCCTTAACCTGATCTCGGTTGGAGTGTACCTCTATAAGCAATCTCAATCATTTGGCTGATGCTCATTCTAGCTGCTCCTTCAGCCTTCTGTAGTTTTTTCCTAATATCTGGGGCTGACTGTCCTATAAACAGTGTGTTAAACATCTTGGCATTTTCCCGCAGCTCTGGATCTAAATCCGTCCGCTGTCTGGCCGCCTTGCACAACCTCCCATAAAAACTGGATGGATCCTCCTCCAGACCCTGCCGCACTTCATACAATTTAGACAAATTTTTCTGCTTGGGGATAGCCTCCCGAAGAGCAGTCAGCACAAACTCCCGATACAGCGCTAACTCCTGCTGGCCCCCCCGGGTGTTGGGATCCCAGTATAGATTTTCCTTAGGGCAAAGTTCATCTACCTCACCGGCTGGGTGACGCTGCTGTGCTATCGTGTGTGCTTTCTCTAAGATCAACCTCTTTTCTTCTGGAGTCAGAAGAGCGGCCAGTAAGGCCTGAATATCTATCCAGTTTGGTTGATGGGTGAGGAAAATAGTAGAGAACAACTGTGCCAGTACCTCCGGATTCTGGCGATTATTGGCCCACGGACTGTTTCCAATTTATCAAGTCTGCCGTGCTGAATGGCACATGGACAAAAACTGGTCTACCCTCAGGACCCACCCCTTGGTGCAAAGGGGCCTGAACTACTGGTTGGGCCCCTGATCGTAAGCGACTCGCCACAGGGCTAAAAGCCTCATCTCCTATAGTCCCTTCTACCGCCAAATCTCTGCCGCCCGCATCCGTTGGACCCGGGGACGGCACCCCAGGGCAGTCAGGGGAGGTGGGGGCGACGGACTGAACGAGGCAGCCAGGAGTCCCTAACGAGCCGTTTCAGGTGCAGTGGAAGTCCTCTGTGGTGACGCAGGGCTCACAGGATAAGACAAGGGAGCCGTGGGAGCAATTAGCAACTGCACGTCTTCCTCCTCCGGACACGCTGTGGTGACCCCCTGTAAAGCCATTACCCTGCTTCCCCTAAATATCCCACACGACTTCTGCATAGCCCCATCCCCATACAAAGTCATATATGCCTCTACATAAAGCATCTCATCCCACTTTCCTTGGTGCCTACAAAACAACTGTAACTGCAAGATTGTGTTATAATCCAAAAACCCATTCTCCAGCCAGGCTGCACCATCCGCAAGTTGGTACTGTGGCCAACATGTATTGCAATACCGAATCATCTGTTGTTTTGTCATAGGGTCGCTTCCAAACTTTGGCCAATTTTTCAAAATGCATCCTAGGGGACTGCAGGGCGGAATCTTAGACTGGTTACTTCCCATTATCCAACTACCGGACGGCGACCGCCGCTCAGCCTCAATACCAAACTGATTAAAGGGAGTTCACGGGACTACCACCCGATCTCACTCGCCTAGGGCGTCTACATGGTCGGAACTTTTAAAGCCGTCTCTTCTCCTAACCTGCTCAAAATATGGGAAGAAGTACTCGCCAGTCTGTTGAGACCTCCCTTGCCCCGCCCAATTAAGTTGGTCCTCTGAGCGTTGCGCCGTTGTACCCCTCCACGACTCCGTCAGGCAACCAGGAGACGGTCAGACCTCTGATGAATAAGGTCGGTGGCGCCTGGCCCTCGTGCCATCCACAGTTGTTGCCGGAGCTGAAGAGGTGGACCGGGCAAGGCAGTCAGCTGAGTCCCATCTGGGTCGCCAGAAATTGTTTTCCCCAAAGGACAGTGAGTTCGTGCCCGGTGCGCTTGTGCCAATAAACACACAGGGGTGAAGCATCCAACTTAATCTTTATTTCTGTGCAGAAAGCGGTGCTTGGCAATCGTTTGCAAAGCAAGCACACCCACCCAAGTGGGCATCAGCCTTATATAGCTACGTGACCGGTTGCACTTGCTGATGTGGTAAATTGTGCAGCAAGCCCAGCAAGTAGCCCCCCTTAGGGACCTTGCTGATATGGCCTTTCCTTCTAATAAGGCCAGCAATTACGCAACTAGGCAACAAGCGAACTCTCCCAGCCTAAACAACCTACTCTATGCCCTTGGTTAGATGAAATACTTTTCCAAAACATACAGCTGTTCTCAAAGTATAAAAAAACCTATAAAAGTTTCAAGGGTACTCATCAGTGTTCCTGAACAGGGCTCAAGATAAGTGTCCTAATGGGTTCTTAGATGGGCATCAGAGGGACACCAGCCCATCAACTGTCAATGCTGACTTGGTGCACAGTCACTTGGATGGACTGGATGTGTTCAGGTCAGCAGGCCTGGATGAGCTGCATCCAAGAGTACTGAGGGAATTGGCTGGTGTCATAGCAAAACCACTGGCATGGCTGTTTGAGTGCTCGGGCCAGGTCCCGGAGGACTGGAAAAGGGCCAGTGTGGTCCCTATTTTCAAGAAGGGGAGGAAGGAGGATCTGAGTAATTATAGGCCAGTCAGTCTCACCTCAATCCTTGGGAAGGTCTTTGAAATGATTATGAAGGATCATATTTGTGGGAGTCCAGCAGGAAAAATAATGCAGCAGGGAAACCAGCATGAATTTGTAGCAGATAGATCATGCCTGACCAATCTGGTTTCGTTTTATGACAGGGTCACAAAACGCTTAGATGCAGGAGTAGAGGTGGATGTCATTTTCTTGGATTTTAGCAAGGCCTTTGATATGATATCTTATCCCATTCTCATAAATAAATAAAAAGGCTGTGACATAGATGTTCACATGGTCCAGTGAGTGGCAGAATGGCTTAGCGATTGCACCCAGAGAGTAGTAGCAGATGGGTTGGTGTCGATCTGGAAGGATGTGGGTTGTGGGGTTCTGCAGGATTTGGTCCTTGGACCTGTACTCTTCAATGTCTTCATCAGCGACTTGGATGTGGGTGTGATGTGTACTCTGCCCAAGTTTGTGGCTGATACTAAATGGTGGGGTGAAGTGCACACACCGGAGGATAGGGAACGATTGCAGGCAGACCTGGAGAGATTAGAAAAGTGGGCAGTACACAATAGGATGCAGTACGACCAGGACAAGTGCAGAGTGCTGCACCTAGGGCGCAAAAATATCCAGTACACCTACTGGCTGGGGAATGGCCCTCTTAGCAGCACAGAAGCAGGAAAGGATCTCGAAGTCATAGTGGACTCCAAGATGAACACGAGTCAGTGTGATGAAATCATCAGTAAAGCTAACCACACTTTATCATGCATCAGCAGATGCATGACAAATAGATCCAGGGAGGTGATACTTCCCCTCTATGTGGCATTGGTCAGACCACAGTTGGAGTACTGTGTCCAGTTTTGGGCACCATACTTCAAGAAGTATGTTGATAGACTTGACAGATTCCAGAGGAGGCCACTCCTATGCTTAGGGGTTTACAGGACAAGCCCTATGAGGAGAGATTGAAGGACCTGGACCTCTTCAGCCTCCATAGGAGAAGGCTGACAGGTGGTCTTGTGGCTACCTACAAATTCATCAGGGGGATGCAGCAAGGGATCAGAGATGCTCTGTTCACCAGGGCATCTCTTGGGGTAACAAGGAACAATGGTCACAAACTGACAGAGGCTAGAAGTCAGGACAAACATCTTCATGGTAAGGGTGTCCAAAATTTCGACTGGGCTGCCAAGGGAGGCGGTGCTCTCCCCTACCTTGGGGGCCTTTAAGAGAAGGCTGGATAGGCATCTGGCTGGGGTCATCTGACCCCAGCACTCTTTCCTGCCTAGGCAGGGAGTTGGACTCGATGATCTGTTGAGGTTCCTTCTGACCCTAACATCTATGAGATCTATGAGCCTATGATTTAAGGGGTGTGCCTTATTTAGCTTTCCTCAGACAAAGTTAAGGAATTCTTGATGTAACATGCTAATAGCTACCTGGGGACCAGAAATCTGATGAAAGAAGGTTCTTCAGTCTAGCTGAAAAAACTACAAGATCAAGATCCAGTGGCTGTGTAACAGAGAGGCTGTGGATGTCTGTTCCTTTAAGAGGAATAGCAGCCCAGCCAGGGAGCTCTGCAGGCTAGTCAGGGGGCAGCAGCTGCTGTTTGCCAGGACAACAGGGCTAATAAGACAATTAGTAGCCAGTTCAGGCAGTCACCTTACCAGATGTAGGCAGGGGAGTCTTTCCCTGGCTGCCACAGGGGAAGGAGCTCCTGCTCAGGGGAGCCACTCAGGTATGCTGGGCTGACTGTTTTGCTGCCTACAGAAGCAGGGAGGTGCAGGGAACTTGTGAGGTACCATGGATAGGATGCACACTATAGCTGGGGTAAAGGTTGTTGCCTTAAAGGGACAGAGGGCTGCTACTTTGCTGATTATGTTATAGCCCAGGGACTTATGATTTATGTTACTATTTCTACTGGTGGTTTGGGATGAGGCTGGAAGGGGGTGTAAGGAGGCCTCATTAGTGCCCCGGGGGCACTCAACTGCCTTGAGCCCTGCCAGGGGTAGGCTCAGGGCTTGAACTCTTATTGAGCACAAAGTGGCCAAGGGCTTGGTGCCAGAGAGGGTGCAGCCACAGAGGAGCCAGGGGCCCTGCAGACAGAGGCCGGGACCCTAGTGACTGGAAGGGACAAAAAAAGCTAGAACGAAGCTAGTGCCTCAAGCCAGGTCTGATTCATCACTAGAAGAGTGATTGAAGGGGCAGAGGCTGAGGAAGGAACAAAAGAAGAGGGAAAAACATACCTGTAATACCCAATGGGGCATGATAAAGGGGAGATTTTGGAGCCAATTAGCTCTTAAGGCTTTGGGTGCTCTGCTGGGCACTACAGAGGCCCAGGCAAGGGCCTGGGACCAGTGGGACTGAGGCCTAGCAAAGTCCTGTGGGCAACCTCACTATATGTTATAAATCATCTAAGCATGACCGGCCGACGTCAGGCAGAGCATCTAGGCACTGGCTGACATCATTGCAGAGCCACTGGCGGGAATATTCGAACGCTTGTGGCACACGGGCCAAGTCCCGGAGGACTGGAAAAGGGCTAACGTGGTCCCCATTTTCAAAAAGGGGAGGAAGGAGGACCCGGGCAACTATAGGCCAGTCAGTCTCACCTCCATCCTTGGTAAAGTCTTTGAAAAAATTATCAAGGCTCACATTTGTGAGAGCCCGGCAGGGCAAATTATGCTGAGGGGAAACCAGCACGGGTTTGTGGCAGGCAGATCCTGCCTGACCAATCTAGTCTCTTTCTATGACCAGGTTACGAAACGCCTGGACACAGGAGGAGGGGTGGATGTCGTATACTTAGACTTCAGGAAGGCCTTCGATACGGTATCCCACCCCATACTGGTGAACAAGTTAAGAGGCTGTGATGTGGATGACTACACAGTCCGGTGGGTGGTGAATTGGCTAGAGGGTCGCACTCAAAGAGTCGTGGTGGATGGGTCGGTCTCGACCTGGAAGGGTGTGGGCAGTGGGGTCCCGCAGGGCTCGGTCCTTGGACCGATACTCTTTAATGTCTTCATCAGTGACTTGGACGAGGGAGTGAAATGTACTCTGTCCAAGTTTGCAGATGACACAAAGTTATGGGGAGAAGTGGACACGCCGGAGGGCAGGGAACAGCTGCAGGCAGACCTGGATAGGTTGGACAAGTGGGCAGAAAACAACAGGATGCAGTTCAACAAGGAGAAATGCAAAGTGCTGCACCTAGGGAGGAAAAATGTCCAGCACACCTACAGCCTAGGGAATGACCTGCTGGGTGGCACAGAGGTGGAAAGGGATCTTGGAGTCCTAGTGGACTCCAAGATGAACATGAGCCGGCAGTGTGACGAAGCCATCAGAAAAGCCAATGGCACTTTATCGTGCATCAGCAGATGCATGATGAATAGGTCCAGGGAGGTGATACTTCCCTTCTATCGGGTGCTGGTCAGACTGCAGTTGGAGTACTGCGTGCAATTCTGGGCGCCACACTTCAAGAAGGATGCGGATAATGTGGAGAGGGTCCAGAGAAGGGCAACTCGTATGGTGAAGGGCCTGCAGACCAAGCCCTACGAGGAGAGACTAGAGAAACTGGACCTTTTCAGCCTCCGCAAGAGAAGGTTGAGAGGCGACCTTGTGGCTGCCTTTAAGTTCATCGGGGGGCACAGAAGGGAATTGGTGAGTATTTATTCACCAAGGCGCCCCCGGGGGTTACAAGAAACAATGGCCACAAGCTAGCAGAGAGCAGATTTAGATTGGACATTAGGAAGAACTTCTTCACAGTTCGAGTGGCCAAGGTCTGGAACGGGCTCCCAAGGGAGGTGGTGCTCTCCCCTACCCTGGGGGTCTTCAAGAGGAGGTTAGATGAGTATCTAGCTGGGGTCATCTAGACCCAGCACTCTTTCCTGCTTATGCAGGGGGTCGGACTTGATGATCTATTGAGGTCCCTTCCGAACCTAACATCTATGAATCTATGACAGGTGAGACAGGAAGGTGCTCTAGGGGTGGAGCTGGGCACAGTCCCAGAGCCACCTGGGGGTGTCATGGTCATCCCTGGGATCATGGCATGTTACAGGCTGGGAAATGAGGCTACATGAATTCAGACCAAAAATGAGGTGAAGTATTATAACACTGATGGAAATTAATCCTTGGAACTACTGAATAAGGGCTGTTGTGACTTTTGCATCATTAGAAACTCTTAAATCGAGAGTGAATGTTTCTTAAGAAGACATGTCCTTGTTCAAGGAGGCAAAAATTGAGGGAAGTCCTATAATCATTCTTATGTAGGAGGTCAGGCTAGATGGTCCCTTTGTGTCAGGACAGCTTTGGTGCCTGCCACATTAAGGGCAAGAACAAGCAGCAGAGCAGCCTGCAGGTGGTGGCACTCCCAGTCAGGAGTCACATAGCCAGCAGGAGGCTGCCTGATTGGGAAGAGGGCACAGCTTCTAGTGATAAGAGCAAGCCCTAAGCAGTGGAGCTGGCAGTTTGCTCCAAGCAGCCGGAGGGAGAACATCACCCAGCTGGAGCTCCTGCTCACATAACGTTTCAGAGGTACAGGGCAGGAACTATGGGGATGGAGGAAGTTCTTGGTCCTGGGGCATGACCTAAAATTACATCCTGCTAGGGATGGATGGATGGTGTGGTGGGGCTGCCTGTGGCAGGGTGGTCCCTAGGAAATGCCACACCAGTTGCCCCCTTTGTGAAAGGCAAGTATGGGGTGCCTTAAAGCCTCGGCTCCCACAGCCTGGTGGATAACTCGGTAAGGAAGTTGGCGGGACCAAGGAGGTCCAGAGTGGGGCAAAGAGCCAAAAGAGAGTGAGGGGCAAGGAGCCCAGAGTTGTGGAAAGGTCATGGAGTCTAATGAGAGAGACAGAGCCTAGTGAGAAGCAAGGAGCCCAGAGTGTGTGAGGGGCATGGAGCCTAATGAGGGGCATGGAGCCTAGTGAGAGTCAAGAAGCCCAGTGTCAAGGAACCCCGAGTGTGTGTGAGGAGCAAGGTGTCCCAGTATGAGTGAAAAGCATGGAGCCCAGTGAGTGAGGCTGAAGTTAGGGGCTGGGATAGGGATAATAATCTGGATGCCATCTGTGAGGCATGGGACGTGGTATAAGGGAAGGTTCAGAGCTGTGTATAACACCCTTAGCATCAGGGCATAAAATGGGCAGCCTCCCACATCATTACATCCTGTTTTATACATCAAGACATGGCAGGAGAGACAGGGAAGACTGGCTTAGATAAGTGGGCAGGCCAATGTTGACTGGCCTCATGACATCCCCATCTCACACCCTTCCCTCTCCTAAGAATTGCTTCCCTGATAGAAAACAAGGCTATCTGTGTTTCCACTTTGTCCTACTTCCTCCTGATCTATCTTAAAAAAGATATATATTGAACATCTGCCAGTTTACCCTACAGAGCCAGGAGTTGAGGACTTGATATTCTTAATAAAACAGCCCAAGCTGTGCTGTATTTAGACTTAATTTGGCAGCACTTGTAACACATACCACTGTAACGTACTCCACCTATCACTACAAGAGGAATATACTGACTGTGAAACTCTTTTCCTTGTATAGGAGGAAGTGAGAGAGAAATTACTTAAAATATAGGCTTGATGTATTTCTAAAAATATTCTGGTTCCCAAAACAGTATGAATAAGATAGCAATGCACCTGCAGCACTAACTTGCATAGTGATTTCAGTGCACACTTTCCTGATCTGCAGCCCTCAGTCCTGATGCTCTCCAAGGCTCTCTGTCTGTCTGTCTCTATTTGAATGGAAAAGCTGCCCAGAGCTTTCACAGTTCAGCACTTCCGAGGAGGAATGCAGCAAGCAACACAAGACTGTCCACAAAGTAGTTCCCAATCTTTCTTTAGGGTAAAGGAGACAGTAGAAGTCTAACCATTACTTCTTTTTGATCTTGATCGTGGGGCAGCAATATATTTGCTCTGCAAGCTCTCTTGCCTTTTCAAGAACAGAGGTATAACTGGGCAGCTCTGCAGTTTGGATGGAAGTGGTTTACAGGGGAGCAAACAGGTTCCCACTGGTAGTGGTGGCCTGTTGCCAGCTGCAGCGCTTTTCAAGAACTTCCTTTTCTGCAATCACCTCCTTTTAGTTATACTCATGCCCAAGAACACTTTATATCCATTTGGTAATGCACTGTACATCTCTCTTCCACATACAACCATAGGCCCTACCTACTCAAATACACTGCTGCCTTGTTAAGTTCTACAATAAAAAACAGGGGAGTTCATTATAGAGCTTCCAACTATTTGAAGTGATATCATCCAATTCCTATACACTAATCCAAGGATTAAATGATACATGGATAGACATAGAGGCTGTTAAAAATCCAATAGTCCTCCAGTTACATAGAAGTTCCCTAACCAAAGAGTTGGTCACTGTCTAGAAAAAGCAATCTGCCCATATTGACTAATAACTAAGCAACAAATCACCTAGTAGAGGGTTTTGAATACCTGGAAAGGCTAATTAGGATGACACCTGTAAAAGAAAGGGTTTCTCAAGGGCTTTTTAGAGAGCGAGAGAGAGCGAGAAAGAGGCGCAGAGGAACCCAGAAGCAGACTGTTGAAATGCAGTGGTTCAGAGGAGGGATCCAGGATGCCCTAGAACAGGGATGCTCAACCTCTGGCTTGCAGGCTAGATATGGCCTGTGGGGCTCCCCATGTGTAACAGGTACTCGCTCTGGGCCGACCTTAATGTGGCCCACACACCTGTTCCCGAGGCAACCGCCCGCCTACTCTCCTGCCATGCCTTGTTATTAATTGATTAATTGGTGTTAATTAGCGGGAGTCTGCCCTTGTCCTGCCCCACTGCCAGGGGGTGCTATCTGCGGCTCCATTTCCTCCCCTACACCGCAGTCCACACCTTGCCAATGGAATAGCTGTTGTCTCAGCTCTATCACTATCTGACCCCTTCTTGTTCTCTCTGGGCCTTCCTTCCTTTGATGCACGCTCCCTCTGGTGCTAGGGCTCTCCCCGGCCCTATCTCACTCTGTGCCCTCTTCTCCGGGGCCTTATCTACAATGCTGCCCCTGCTCTGGGGCCTTCTCAGTGATGCTACGCCCTCTCTGGGCTCATCACGCCCGCACTGGGGCTTCCCAATAATGCTGCCCTCTCCTGGGGCTCTCCGTGCCCACACTGGGGCTCCTCAATAATGCTGCCCTCTCCTGGGGCTCTCCGTGCCCACACTTGGGCTTCCCAGTAAGGCTGCCCCCTCTCTGGGGCTCACTGTGCCCACACTTGGGCTTCCCAGTAAGGCTGCCTCCTCTCTGGGGCTCACTGTGCCCATACTGGTACTGGGGTCCTCACACTCCTCTGTGAGTCCCCCATGAGGCCTCCTCCAACCCCTAATAGCCTCACCCAAACCACCAGTTTTGTAACAACAACAAAACACAAGCCCCTGGGCTGTAACATAAATTAAAGCCGCCCGGCTAAAACATCAGTCTGGCCTACCGGGGAACACTCCTTCCCTCATCAAAGTCAAAACGCTGCTCCTGTAGTCAGGCCTCCCCCTTCTTCCCTGAGAGAGTTCCTTCCCCTTGGGCCGCTGGCAGGGAACTGTCTCTGGCCTCAGCCCCTAGGGTTTATGAGAGAGCTAGGACCTGCCCCCTCTGGTCAGCTGACCTTCTTTGGTTGCCCTGGCAACCCCCAGCTGGGCTCCTTAGTAACTGCTAGGGCTCCCTCCCTAGCAGTTTCCCCTCTTCAGGAGCAGGGCACCTCAGTGCTCTGTGACACCATGGTTCTGGAAATTTGGCAGCAAGGGAACTGTGGTGTTGCTCCCCTGCTGCCAATTCTCCAGGCCCATGGGGAACCCTGAGCCCTGCATGCTGGATCTGGTGTCCAATTGCATTTTGTGGGGGTGGTGTTGGGCCCCCAGGACCGGTTCCCAATGCTCAAAGGTTGGTGCCAGCCCCAAGGACCCAATCCCAGTGCATGGGGAGCAAGAGGTGCTAGTGTTGGCCCCCAAGGACCCAATCCCAGCACACAGGGGCCGGTGCCAGCCTCCCACTCAGTCTGAATCCCAGCATGTGAGCCAGCCACGTGTTCTTGAGCAAGCAGTGTGCCATTGCTGTGAAGAAGGCTAATGGCATACTGGGCTGAGTTATCAGGGGCAATGCATAGGGGGTGCATGCGGGTGCATGTGTACCCCCTGAGTAGCGTGGCAGTGCACCCCCTACAAACAGCAATGCTGACACTGTCGGCAATGCCTGTGGGCAGTTGCCACTTGCCATGCCCTCCCTACCACCGACATCGCCGACAGTGTCTGCGGGCAGTCAGCGATCCCCGCTGGCAACTGCCAACACTGCCGGCAGTGACTGTGGGTGGTCGCTGACCCTTGGTCGGCACATGCCACCCCCTTCCACCCACTGCCAACAGCTCTGGCAGCATCTGCAGGAGCTCCTGCTTTCCGCCACCGTGCTCCCACCATCGTGCTTCCACCGCTGCTGTGCCCCCTCAGCTGCTGGGGACATGCATTGTTCATGTGAGTTAGTAGGAGTGTTACCAGCAGATCAGGAAAGTGATTATTCTCCTCTATTTGGCACTGATGAGGCTACATCTGGGGTACTGTGTCCAGTTTTTGGCCCTCCACTACAGAACAGATGTAGACAAACTGGAGAAAGTCTCCCTGGGGCCCATATCTGGGATGTTGCGGAGAGGATTATTAGGTTCCTCCAGCCCTCTGACTACTACCCCATGGTCCTCAACCATGTAGGAACAAATGCCATGGCCAGGAGTAATCTGGGTCATGAGTGACTACAGGGCTCTGGGAGCTGGGCTCAAGGGATTGGGGGCACAAGTAGTCTTTTTCTCTGTGCTCCCAGTTGTGGGCCACAGTCCTAGGGGGGAAGGATGCATCGAGGAAGTGAACCGATGACTCCGGCGGTGGTGCCACTGAGAGGGCTTCGGTTTCCTTGACCACAGCACACATTTCAGGGAGAGAGGACTCCTGGGAAGGGGCAGCATCCACTGCACATGGAGAGGTAAATCCCTGTTCTTGGCCAGTATGGCCAATCTTCTAGATAGGGCTTTAAACTAAGACTGCTGGGGCACGGGGAAACACTGATAGGAGCATGCCTGGGGACCGGCATACAAAAAAGATCCATAGATAGGGACACTAGAAGAGCCACTCTTGCAGGAACTGAGGGAATAGTTCTTCTTCAGTGTGACGGGAAGTTGAGGGTCTCAATTGGAGGACTCAGGTGCCTGTACACTAATGCCAGGAGCATAGGGAACAAGCAGGAGGAGCTAGCTCTCCTACTGTCCAGTGGGCATTACGATCTAGTAGGGATTATGGAGACCTGGTGGGACTTCTCACTGTGGCGGGCCAGTAGGGGGCGCTTCTGCAGTAAGCCGCCCACCTCACTGCACCCAACCATCTTCCAGGCTCCGAGTGCCCTCCCTGGGGTGCCTCACGTTTGGCCGACCCCTTCCCTGGAGCACACCCGCTAGCCTGGGGTTCCCGCTGCCACCATCCAAGGCTCTGGACTTAATTCTGGCTCTGCGCACCTTGGAAAACACAGGCCTGATCGTCCAATGGGTACTAGACCCAATACAGTCACTTGGGGCACTTCCCCAAGTCAGAGGCTTAATAGGAAAGTCTCCCTTAGTCCACAGACCCAAGGGGCGTCCTTGGCATAATTTAGACCCACCCCTCAATAAGTCTCCCACACTGGTCACAAAGGAGAACTTTATTGATTACAGGGGGTAGGGTGAAAACAGGGTAAAAGGTAGAGCAATATCATAGGAATATCAGAGAAGCCCATAGAGCAAACCAGCAAGGCTGAGGTAGCCCTTTTGATCACGCATCTGAGTTACTGTAAGCTAAATATCTAGTCAGATCTCGAGTAGCTTACTCACATGCATCATCCAGAGGTGGTTGGAGTTTTCCCCTGGAGGCAGGTCACTCTTTGAGCATGTGGTTATGAGGAGAGAGCCAGTTTCAGATGGTGAAGCTCCTCTGCCAGTTTCAGATTCACCTGGATGACCACATGGCTCATGGCTGCCTTCTTCCTGGACCAGGCCTTTAAATAACCTTTCTGACCTCAGCAGCCCGGTCCAATCGAAGCTGCCAGTGCTGGCCGCTAGCCAATCAATTTAAAAAGCATCACTGGCTACCTGGGTGAGCGGGGCTTTTCCCTCCCCCTTCCCAGGTGACCAGAGAATCCACACCCGAGGCACCAGGCTTTTGTGATCCCCCTCCCTGAGGAATTCAACACCAGCCTCTCACGCTGGCAGAGACAGATTTCTGGAGAGGGACACAGATGGTGGCACTTCTGCCACAGTCACATGATTGGAACACAGCCATAGAGGGTTACACCCTGCACAGAAGGGACCAAGTAGGGAAGAAAGGTGGAGGTGTAGCTCTCTATGTGAGGGAGCAGTACACCTCCTTGGAGGCTGACATCAGCTCCACTAAGAATGTATTGAAACCCTCTGGGTCAAACTGCGGGGTGCAGAGTGCAGCGAGAGAGACCTAACTGTAGGTGTATACTACAGACTACCAAACCAGGGGGAAGAGCTCGATCTGGAGTTCTCTCGAGAATTGACAAAGGCCGTGAATGCACGGGACATGGTCATCATGGGTGACTTCAATTATCCAGGCATCTTGGGAGGAACACTCGGCCAAGTCAGATCCATTGTGTTCCTTCCTGACCTGCATCAAAGAGCTCTTCCTGATTCAGGAGGTGCACAGGACAACCAGAGGTAATGCTCTCCTAGACTTAGTCTTGGACAAAGGAGATGACCTGGTGACTGACTTGAACATAGCGGGCAACCTGGGTGATAGCAACCATGGAACCATCATGTTCACTGTCTGTCAAAAGTCAGGAAAAGTAGATAGCATGATTGAAGTTTTAGACTTCAAAAATGAAAATTTCAACAAGCTCAGGGCAATTGTAGGGGAAGTGCTATGGGACTAGGGACCAAAGGCAAAAGGACTGCGTGAAGAGTGGTCGTTCCTTAAGGACATGATCCTTGAAGCACAAAGGAAGACAATTCCCATGCAGAGGAAAGATAGCAAAAGGGCTGGGAAGCCCTCTTGGCTAAACAGGTGGCAACTGAACTTAAATTTAGCAACAGAAATCAAGGACAACAAGTCATTCTTTAGGTATGTAGTAGGGCTGTGCAAGGCTTCGGACCGTGCTTCAGATCTGGAGAAGATTCAGATGCTTCAGATGCCGAAGCAGCATGTCCAGATCAAAGTGCTGGCTTCTTTAGGCTTTCCGAAGCGGTTCAGAGCTTCCAAACCACTTTGGAAAAGCTTCAGAGCCGCTTCAGAGATCCGGACATAGGGTATAATGGGGAATCAATGAAACATCTATAACTTTGTTGGTTTTTGTCTTATTTGGATGAAACTTGCAGGGGTGGTAGCCTCTACTGAGAGCATGAAGCCTGCCAGCTGTCAAGGAGATTGGTGCAGGGGCCTCTGGGTTCTGGGGCCCTGCACCTCTGGCTGCTGACAGGCAAACTGACTGTCTCTGTCTTGGGGCAGTTGATTGTCTGTATTGATTATTTCCTCTCGTTAGTCTGTGGTTTTGTAGGTGTTAATCCTTGCTAATTAACTCATTATCTAGTAGCTCTCGGTGTGATTTCTCTTTGGGTATGAAAGAGAACCCTTCCAGACAAGCACACCTGGTTCCAGTGTGTGGCAGAATGCTCTCCCAGCATTTCCCCAGACCCTTGTATTAGGTTTCTCCTTGCTATTGTTTTCTTACCTGTCTATCACTCTGATTGCTAAGCAACCAGCTCTGCCTATGTGACCTGGGCAGGTAAGTTCCTGGCGGGGTGGGGGAAACCTTCTCCCATTGTTCAGTTTCCCTGCCACTGTAAGTCATGTGACTAGCTTCCTAACCTGGAAAGGTAAGGTCACTTAAGAGTACCAGGCATCAGCCAATGGGGCTGCTTCTGGTGGGAACTTAGTGATGAGGTCACAACACGGATATATAGGGTATCTTCTTCCTGGAAGGAGCAGAGCCATGCTGGAAAGCAAGGAGAGAGCTTCCCTGCTGGAGCCCTGGGGAGAGAGGAAGAGCAGCTGAACACTGCAGCCCTCTCCCTCTCTCTCTTGAAACTGGACTCACAAGAAACTGTCTGCCTCCAGGGGAAAGCAACCAGCCTCTGGATGATACTTGTAAGTAAGCTACTTGAGATCTATCTAGATATATAGCTTGCAGTACAGCAGTTGTGTAATCAGAAGCTACAAGGCCACACTGTTTGCTCTAAGGTTATTCTTTGATATTACTCTATCCTGTATCCTATCCCAAGCCTTTCTTCTGTACCAATATAGTTCTCCTTTGAGCATAGTGTGGGAGATTTATTGGGAGAGGGACTGGGTTATGCCTTGGTGCTCCCTTGTCTTCCCCTGACTAAAGGAGGCTATTATTTGGGCTTCAGGCTAAAGGAAGCACCCCAAGTTCTGACATTGGGTCAAGCACCCTCTAGGACTACAAGGCCTGTGTATCCAAGGGGGCACAGTGCAGGAGCTCCCCCTGCTAGCCCGCCATAAGTCGTCTTCCAAGTTCACTTTGCAATAAGCAACAGTGATGAGACAAGTACCACAAGGGCTTTGGCCGCCTCAAGCAGTTTCCTTCTATAGGCCTTCATCACCATCATGAGCAGTGTCTAAACCAGATGCAACACTGCCTGTCCTAGATTTAGGAGTTTAGAATCATAGAAGTAGGGTCAGAAGGTACCTTGTAGATCTTCAGGTCTGACCCCCTGCCTGGGCAGGAGGAAAACTGGGCTCAAATGACCCCAGCCAGGTAGGCATCGAGCCACTTCTTAAAGACCCCCAGGGTAGGAGCCAGCACCACTTCCCTTGGAAGTTGGTTCCAGATCCTAGCCGCCCTGACTGTGAAGTAGTTCCTACGGATGTCTAATCTAAACCTACTCTCCAACAACGTATGGCCGTTATTCCTTGTTATCCCAGGGGGCGCTAGGGGAAACCAGGTCTCCCCCAAACCCTTCTGGTCCCCCCTAGTGAGTTTATAGATGGTCACCAGGTCCCCCCTCAGCCTTCTCTTGTGAAGGCTGGACAGGTTCAGGTCCCGTAGCCTCTCATTGTAGGGTCTGCCCTGCTGTCCCCAGATCATGCGGGTGGCCCTCCTCTGGACCCTCTCAATGTTGTCCACATCCCTCTTGAAGTGGGGTGCCCAGAACTGGACACAGTACTCCAGCTATGGCCTGACCAGTGTCGCATAGAGGGGGAGGATCACCTCCTTGGCCCTACTTGAGATGCACCTGTGGATGCACGATAAGGTCTGGTTAGCCCTGCCAACCGTGACCTCGCATTGTCGGCCCATGTTCATCTTGGAGTCAATGATGACTCCAAGATCCCTTTCTGCCTCTGTGCTCTCAAGAAGGGAGTTTCCCATCTTATAAGTGTGCTGCCGGTTACTACTGCCCAAGTGCAGCACCCTGCACTTTTCCGTATTGAAACGCATCCTGTTTTTGTTAGCCCACCCCTGCAACCTATCCAGGTCTTGCTGCATTCTTTCCCTCCCTACTAGCGTGCCCACCTCACCCCAAATTTTGGTATCATCAGCAAATTTGAACAGGTTGCTTTTCACCCCGTCGTCCAAATCACAGATAAAGAAATTGAACAGCATGGGCCCAAGGACCGAGCCCTGGGGGACTCCACTGGCCACTTCCCCCCAGGTTGAATATGACCCATCCACCACCACCCTCTGAGTACGACCCTTCAGCCAATTGGCAATCCATCTGACCGTGTAGGCATCGATGCCACAGTTGCCTAGTTTTTTAATGAGGATGGGGCGGGAGACAGTGTCAAAGGCCTTGCTGAAGTCCAGAAAGACTACACCCACGGCAACACCTGCATCCAATTATTTTGTGACCTGATCGTAAAAGGCAATCAGGTTGGTCTGACATGACCTGCCCCTAATGAAACCGTGCTGGTTGCCCTTAAGCATCATCCCCGATGCTGGCCCATCACAGATATGCTCCTTGATGATCTTCTCAAAGAGTTTCCCCAGGATTGAGGTAAGACTGATGGGCCTATAGTTGCCTGGGTCCTCCTTCCTCCCTTTCTTAAAGATGGGGACCACACTGGCTATCTTCCAATCATCTGGCACCTGGCCCAAGCACCACAAGCGCTCATAAAGCCATGCCAAGGGCCCAGCAATAACCGCTGCTAGCTCCCTCAACACCCTGGGGTGGAGAGCATCTCGACCTGCTGACTTGAACAGGTCCAGCCCCTCCAGAAACACTCTAACCCAGTCCTCCTCAACCTTAGGTCTTGAGGTGTTCCCCCCCATACAGCATGAGGAGAAGTACCTTCAGTCAAGAGTCAGCTGCATCCTTTGAGGAAGGGCCCTGATCCTGGTCTCCAGCTTTGCACAAAGCTCTCACTTATGGCTCCTTGTAGGTGCAACACCCTACATAGGCAACTAAGTAAGTGTGCTGCCTTGAAGACTAAATTAACCTGAGGGTGACTGCTGGACTGCCATCCTCAAGTGTTGGAGTGAGATCCATTTCCTGTTATGCATGAAGCTTACCTTGCTGAACTAAACAATTAGCAGAACTGCTAGTCTGTTCACCTGGGAAGATACAGCAGCCAAACTATGTAGAAATGTAGAAAGTGGAGGTAATTGTAGTAGCGGACCGAGGGGGGAAGGGGATGGGGGAGTGGGCCTAGGGGGCATGTCGGCCTGGCTCTTCAGAGTTCTTATGCGTGACATGACTTTAAGTATTGCTTACTGGGGGGGGTGGCGTGGGGGTGCAAATGCAAGCATTGGCTCCTGGGCACCAGAGACCCATGGTATGTAACTGGGTAAATGCTGTAGGTGTATTAGGTACTGTGGACTAATCTAGTGCAGCTGACCTCATCTCCAGCCATCCTGCTATTGTCTTGTCACTAGGTTTAGGCGAAGGAGGCAGAGTGAGACTATCTCTGCACAAATCTTCCTTACTAAAAACTAGTTCACAGTGTGGTGCCACTACACATCATTAAAATGTGCTGGGCTGACAGGCTAGCAGCAAAGTAACAGACGGATAAGATCTGGAAGATGAAGCTGTGAACCTGTCTACAGGAAGTTCAAGTTTTTGCATTATTTTCCAATCACCCGAAGCTTCAAGGGCCTGTACTGCAAGATGCACTGCTAGACGATGTGCCCAGAAAGGCTGACATCCCTGCTATTCTTGGTCAGTTTATTTCTGTTGCAAAGGATGACACATGAATGCTTCAGATAATAAAAGAATTACCTGTTTAATTATAGCAACTCCACATGTGGGAACACTGCAGAGCACTGGCAACTTCTCAACTGCAGTGTCTGGTGCCACACAAGATGTGGCTGAACATAATTTGTGGCTGAGCATGCACCTGAGCCAGCTAACATACTCTAGATTTGGGCTGTGTGGGCTCAAGAGCAGGTGAGGCTATTCTGGGCTCAAGAGCAGGTGTTGGGGGGCAAGTCTGAAATAGCCTCACTGCAGAACATCCAGGTATGCAATGTGGCTGTGGACTCAGGTAAGCAGGCCATGCTCATCCTCACTGGAACACACTACTACCATGGCACAGACAAACACCAAGTTAACAAATAGACATGAGAGAAACACTACATTGATTTGTAGGGAATGTGGCTGTTATATTATAAGAGCAGCAGCACTGCTCTCAGCAAAACTCTTGTAGGTAAAGAAGGGCCACGAAAAAGTTGTTGAAAATATATTTTTGGATCCAGCACTCTAAAGCAGAACAAACAGAGATTAGAGTCAGCCCTGGCATGACATCAAACCATTTCAGCTGTCCATCAGCAGCAGTTTTTAGGCTTCTAGATAAGTACAAGATCTCAGGTTGTACCCTCATTCTACACACTTTCACTCAGTTCACTATACATTCATTTGCCAGGGATGTTGAAGACATCATGATTACACAAGCCAAGAAGGGAATGGAATGTTGAATTTTTTTTCCCATTCCTTGACATCCTTAAGTAGAGACTTTGAGTATCTTTCCAGTCCAACTTAGGTCCATTATTGTTGACTGTACTGGAACTAGTTTGAGAATGTCACTGATGTCTATTTTTAAAGGAGAGTGAAACACTATTTGGGATTTGTCTTAAGGGATCAGTTTTCCAGCTGTTTTTCCATGATTTGATATGACCTTGAAATGATCTCCTTTATCTGTTATGTTGTTTGACTTATTACCATACACCTCACTGCAATTCAGTTTTGTGGGTTATATATGTGGTACTACACTACACACATAACTTTTCCCCAAGATAATGTAGGAAAAATCCCTCGAAATGATCCACAATCTGCCCTTCAGTTTGCCTTGTTTATGGATGGAAAAAAAGTTATTTAACTCCTGTAAAATGAAATGTAGCTGACAGAGAGTCAATTGCAGAATAAAGGATATTTTGAATAGCAGAAAATCAAAACCATTAAAAAAGGAGAGAGGATTGTTAAAACCTACAGAAAGAAGAGACTTCAGCAGGAATCAAATAGATTATAATGATCCATGAAGTCTGTCGACTCTCTCGGCGTTGTCTGAATAGGCATTCTACTGCTCCTACAAGGCAATTGGTTTTGAAATTTGGGCAGAGAAGGAAGCAAAGCAGGATGTATCTGTACCACTGCATTCCTCACCCCAGATCTGCCCTTGACTGTGCCTCACAGCTAAAACAGCCAACATACACTGGTGCCCCGGTTTACACTGGTGTAAACCAAAATACATAAACCCCTATGAGTCTTTGTATCACAGCAACTCCCTACCTCCTCAAACTCCTCTGAGTACCTTGGTTTGCTTGTGGACCTTCCTTCCACAGCCTATACTCACAAGAGCTCTTCTCTCGTCAGTGATGAAGACCAGCCCAGGAGCCAGTCTTATACTACCCTAGGCTCCACCCCTTCCAGTCACATGATCTTTCAGCTGAAGGCAAGGGGTTCTCTTTAGCTTAATAATCAGCCAGCTCCATTCTGCTACAGCTTACAGGTTTCCCTCACTTTATGCTGTACAAGCATTCCTGGAAAACGGCACATAACTTGAATTCACATAAAGAGAACCCACTTTACAATGTAACAAATATGGATATGTTCCAAGACCTCAACTGTACTGACCACCAGACCCGTTTCTACCACTTTTATAAGACAGTTTTGGTACTCGCCAACAGCAGACACACAAGCACAGGGCACTATCATAATGGGGATGGCAACTCCAGAAACACATCACAGACAATGAGCAAGGAGCACAGATCCACACAGGAGACTATATTTTGGTGTGCGTCACTCTCACAATGCACTGCACAAAGCAGCTAACTGCGGGCTTCAACCACACCGACTGCATAAGAGTGAATTTACCTCACATATAACAAACTTTTTGGTATAAAAAGGGTCATCGCATAATAGCGAATTTGCGCATACAGAACCCGCATAAAGTGAGGGAAACCTGTATTCAGCTGCACAGAAATCACTACTGTACTACCTGTTTGGAGCTCTGCTTCTTGTAGCTTTTTGTAAAGCAGCTTCAGGATAGTTGCTTGTAGCTTTGTCACTCCTGGCCTTGTCTTCCCACAACTGCTTACTGTTATGATCCCACTGTGGTTTGGGGATTCATCGGGTATCATGCAGATTTTCTTGTGTTTGTTGTACTAACATAGCATGTGTAGTCTTGTTGGAAAGCCAAAGGTACGCTGTACCCATTGATGTCGCTTTTATCACTGTATAGTCCATGTTATGCTGTCTATGTATATCTTTTTGATTTAGATGATAGTTTAGCCAAAGAAAAAAGAAAGTAGGCAAAATTGCTAAGTAACTCTTACTATTGTAATATTTGGGCAAGAACAATTGCTATTTCCAATCATAGAAGGGGCCAATGGTGAGATGGGCACCCAAATTATAGTCTGCTTGTAATAGGGAAAACAACCACACAATAGTGAAGACTTCCCAGAGAGATGAGCCAGAGGAATGCCAGGTGTCCCAGAGATGGACGTTTCTGGAGGCCTGTGTGGCTCATAAGAATTATGTTAATGCTGATTTGGGGGTGGGGGAAGGGCTTGGAATTATTTTGGAGGTTGTAGGTGGGAAAACCTGGTCCTTAAATCTCAGGCTTTGGAGGTTTGAGGTCCCTAGAAGTCAGGGCTGGCAGAATCATCAGAAGGCTGAATTTTGGAAACACTGGCAGGTCTCTCAGGAGGACTAGGGCATAACCAGACAAGAAAATAAGGAACTGTACTTGTCTTGTTTTTTTCTGTCTTCAAACCTACAGTCTGTTTTTCTTGTACAATTTCCTTTCCTATACAACAAAGCCTTTTGTTGTTTTGTCTCCTTATTGATTGCCAGTGGCAGAGAGTGACCTCTGGGTGACTGATATTCCAGGCTAGCCAATTCTATGGAAAGGAAGACCTAAAATTTCTTTCATCCAAAGGGAAGCCACTTAGAGCTGGCGGAGAATCCCCTGCTGCATCTGTGAGGTCCAGTGTAAGGGCAGTGGAGCTGAAGCTTCTGGAGATAAGAAGTTATCCCATGGCAAACCTTGGTCTGTTCCTTAGGACAAGTGGCAGGACAGTGGGGAGAAACTTGAGTCTCAGGGGTTGCTTTGCAGATGGATTTGCAACACTTACTTTCCTGCAGCTGGCAATAACCCAGCTGCCTGCAATAGTTTGCAGCCGTATCATTAAAGCAATGGAAGTTAAGGCCCCTGTTACAAACATCTTTCTTTAAGTTGTGGAGGTCAACAGGGGATGTGAAGTGGGGTACTGTTGACTGAACTGTAAAGTCTGTAAAACATTTTGCTGTGAGCCTCCTGACATGGTATTGTGACATAAGACAATCAGCAGCAAGTATTCTCTCTATCAATACAGTGCAAGCCAATACAGTGAGCACTGATGGAGATGGAAATGGAAGTGACATTTTGAAGCTGTAGAGGGGACTACATTTTATGAGGGATGGTGGAAAGTTAAGTAAAATTCTGTTTTATTCCCAGCACCTACCCTTGTCTCCATCTCAAGGTGTTGTTGGGTTATAAATTAAAAAGTTTGTAGTTCTACTTTTCTTGGTTTTGAGGTCTATTATAGGAAACCTATTGGAGGGTATGGGCTTTTCTCCTCTTATCAGTTGCTTATTCTTTCTGTACCTGCTGTTGTTTATATCTGTAACAGTATTTACAACAGTAAAGGATTCTGGAATAAAATGCTCGGGCTGTGCGAAGCTTTGGGTGCTGATTCGATTCAGAAGAGATTTGGCCCAATTCGGTGGCCAAATCTCTGAATCCTAATCGAATCAGGGGACCAATTAAAAGCTCCAAATTGATTTGAAGCTCTCTGAATCTTCGTAAAAGATTTGGAGAGCTTTGATGATTCGGACAGTCCCTGGTGGCTGCAGCAGGGAGTGGCAGCTGGACTTGGAGCTGGTAAGTACGGTGCGGAGGAGGTGGGGGCTGGAGCAGGAGGGAGGGGACCATGGGGGGGACCCCTGCCAGGCCCCAGCCCCCCCCCATGGCTGCCCCACCCACTCCAGCTCCCAGGGCTTTAAAAAAAAGCCCCACTCACCGGGTGCTGCCAGACAGGGGCCAATCCCTGTTGCCCTCCACTGCCCCACGTTGCATGGAGGAGGGGAGTTACATGAATGGAGGGGGTGGGGGGCTCCTGCAGACCCCTCCACATAGTGGGGGGCAGTTGGGATCACCCCCCTGCCCGGCAGCACCAGGTGAGTTGGGACTTTTTTTCCCAAAGTTGGGGCGGGGGCAGCAGCCATTACTGGGACTGGGAGAGCGAGCAGGGGATGCTCAGAAGCCATTAAACACTTTCATCAGAACTGGTTATAAAACTTTGAAAGAAACAGTTTCTATTGGAAAGCAGTATTTGATTGAAACATTTTGAGGAGAGAGATGGATTTCAATACATTTTTAATAGAAAAAAAATTATAGTGATTCAAAATCCTTCTACTCAAAGGTAAAGGCCCAGGCAGGAGAAAATGCGTCTTGGAAATCAACACGTAGCTGCATAGATGATGTCACAGTTAGAGCTTGTGACTTCTTTGACCATGAGATGATATTCCAGGAAGAGCATCTGCTGGGAAGAGAAGGGATCTACCTAACAAAAAGAGGGAAGAATTGATGTTCAAGTTCCCTAACCTATGGAGGAGGGCTTTAAAGTAGGTTCAACAGGAAACAGAGATAAAAGCCCAGAGCTAAATGCCCTGGTTAAAAGCCAAAAAGAGAAGGCAATATGGGGAACCTTAACAATGTTCTCAGAGAAAAATTAGGTCAGTTGGCTAGTTATCTAAGATGCCTATATACTAATGCCAGAAGCATGAGGAAAACAAGAAGGAAAAATTGGAAGTCCTAATATTAGCACAAAAGTATGATGTAATTAGGATAACTGAGATGGTGTGATAGTTTGAATTACTGGAGTACTGTAATGGATGGGTATAATTTGTCCAGGAAGGACAGGTGGTAAAAAAAATGGAGGGGATATACACTTGTTCTGAGGTGTGGTATTGAGCAGAAGGTAGGCCTCTTGAAAGCCTCTTGGACAAGGTAAGAGAGGAATGTTGGCACTGGATTTATGACCCAGATGCCTTGTTCCAGGTGGACCCAAACTCACAGACTGACCATGACTTCTGCATTTGATAATAATCTAATTTTATTGATACATAGTGATAGCAGATAAGAATAATGCAGGCAAGGCAAACACAATAACCCAACCTGATTTTATTACTACCAGTCCTAGGGCTGTCACAGAGGGAAGGTATGTCTGGCCAGTATATGAGCTTCACCCTGAGGTTCTTTCTGGAATGTCAAATGCTGGAAGCCTGGAGGTCAAGGGCCAAGGCCCACCCCACACGCCCCCACAGTGGGGTGGGTGAGATGGGCTGATGGTGTGCCCTCTGTGCATGGTTCCCCCTTCAGGGACCCTTTGCTGCTCTGAAATCCCTCCTTTTGTATTCTCTTTCTTCCCTCTGATGACTCTTCATTCCCAGACATCAATGACTGGTTTCCCTGTGGTCATCATGCTGTCCACATTCTGTCCTGTCAGCATGTTCCTTTGTTCCAACAAACCCACCACATGCACACTTCTTAATTTGGTCATTTACCAGTGTCTTAATTTGGTCCATCTATCAAAACCAGAAATCCCAAGGGCTCTGCAGTTGGGCACTGTGACCTAGCACCAGTGCTGCAGGGTCCCATATCTCTGGGTAAACTGTTCATGTTATGGAACAGTATGGTACATGTCTTCAATTTCCCACTCTGTGTGTCTTCTGGCTTCAGACACTGTGGGCCTTGAAGGAAACTTTGTCACAAACAGTCTTTTAGAAACCAAGTAACCCTTGCCATTCCCCTGGACCATTGTTCTAATGCAATATCTACTTTATCTACAAGCCAATTCTCAAAAGCAAACCTCTAAATACCATTTCTCAGTCATTGGAGAACATTAAAAATGATGTCATGGTATGTGTCTGCTATGGACCACCAAACCAATAGGAAGAAGTAGATGACACTTTTGTTCAAACAACTAATGGAAGTAGCCAAATCATGGTATCTGTTGCTCATGGGGATCTTTAATTACTGTGACATCTGCTGGGAAGTTTAAACATCAGAGCAAAGACAGAAAGCCCATGCCTTGTAGATAGCATCACAGTTCTTAGTATCTCCGGCCCCACACTGGGCCCTATAATCCTCCAGTCTGGATCCCAACTGGATCCCTCCTATCAGGCAGCCTACTCCTCACTCATTCTGGGCTGCCTCACTCCCTGCACTCTTCCCTGTGTTGGGTGTGGCCCCCCCAGGACCTTTGGCCACACAGGCCCTGGCCTCACCTCGAAGGCCAGTTGGAACCCCAGGCCCTCGGGTCCGGGTATCTCTTGCAGTGGGTCCATGGCCCTTTTGATCCATCTAGTCCTGGCCCCAGCATTGACCAGTTGAGGGTGCCTTAAGTCAGGCTTCTGAGCATCTGGCTCACTCTCTCACACAGGTCTGCCTTCTCAGCCCTACGATGGAATTACCCACCCAGTTGTGGGAGCTGGGGTTATTAAGGTGCCCCAACCCACCCTTCACCGGGATGGTAACTGGCCTGGTATTTCCTGGGGGCTCCCATGCCACTAGGAGACTCATCAGGCCACCTATCCATGGCAAGATGCAGTTTTAAGTCATGCCCAGCACCAAGAGCCTCCTAGCCATCCCCATAAGCTTTTGCCCTTACTTCCTAGTTGCTCCTGCTGCAACTCAGCTAGATGCTGTATCTGCCTGGGCTGGCAGCAGTAGACAGCCTTTATATATTAAGTTCTCAAAATGGCTGCCGCCATCAGGCACCTGCTGGATGCCTGACCCAGCCCTTAAAGTGGCAGGCACCAACAGTGTCCTGCCACATTAACCATATTACTAGGGATGAGCCTAGCATGGGCCTGCAGGGTTAAAAATCAAGAAGGCCAAGTCATGAATTGAGATACAACTAGCAAAAGATATAAAAGCAACAAAAAAGTTCTATAAACATTGGTAGTATTGGAGTGCTGTTGTAGTGGTGATGATCCAGGAAATATGAGAGGCAAGGATTTTTGTGTGTGATCTCTTTTATTGTACCAGCTGCATAGTGGGAGTGTGTGAAATGGGCTGAATTCAATTTGGATTTGGATTCAGCCCAAATCAGGGACAGTGATTTGATTAATTGATTTGGATCACTGTCCCCAATTTGATTCGGCCAAATCTGAATCTGAAGATTTGATGCTGATTTGGAAAATCAGCAATTTGGCCATAGACAGAGCTTTAAATGTTTTTTCTACATACCTTGAGGTACCAGGCGTGGCTCATGAATGCTGCAATGCTGAGAGGATGGAGCATTACACAGGAGCACGGGGCTCCCCCCCCATGTGCTCAGCAGCGAACCCGGAAATGGACTGGAAGTGCTTCTGGTCCACTTCCAGGTCTGCTGCCGAAAGTTTTCAAAGCAGTAGGGCCAGCTGGGCTGTATTCTCAAAATTTTCAAGGAATTGCTTGAGGTAATTTCAGAGACATTTATTATTCTTATCTTTGATAACCCATGGAGGTCTGGTGATGCCCCAGACCACTGGAGAAAGGTAACTGTGGTACCCATCTGTAATAAAGGGAAGAAAAAAGGATCTCAAGAATTACAGTCCAGTAAGTCTGACCCTGAGTACCAGGGAAGATCATGGAGAGGGTCATCAAGGAATCTTTTTCTAAACACCTGGAAGAGAACAAGGTGATCAGAAAGAGCTAACATGGATTCATCAAGAATAACTCATGCTTGACCAACCTAATTTCTATCTGTCACAAAGTGACAGATTTTGTGGCTGGAGGGAGAGTAGTGGCTGTAATAGACCTTAATTTTAGCATGACATTATTAGTAGTAAAGTAAGCAAATACACTTTAGATGAAAGTACTGCTGGATATACAAGTGGTTGGATCATCATGCTCAAGAGTAATGACTTGACGTCTAATCAGGAGGAAATATCAAGTAGGTTTCCTGGGGATCTGTTGTCACTTAATATCATAATCAAAGATGTGGAGGATGGAATTAAACACACACTTAGCAAATTTGTGTAAGACACCAAGCTGGGTGGAGTTGCAGATGCCCTAGAAGATAGGATAAGGATTTAGAATGACCCTGGTAAGCTGGACAAATGGTCCAAAATTAATCAAATGAAATTCTATAAGAACGTGCAAATTCCTGCATTAAGGTTGGTAAAACAAAACAAAACAAAACAAAAAAGCAATGCATAGGCTGCAGTATTGCTAAAAAGGACCTGGGGGTTGTACTGGATCATAAGCTAAATCTGAGCCACCAGTGGGGCCTTGTTGCAAAGAAAGCAAATAGCATACTGGGCTGTAGTAATGAAAATTCCTTGTAAATCAGGGAAAGTGGTTCTTCCTCTATTCAGCATTGGGAGGCCTCATTTGGAGTATTTTGTCCATTTTTGGGCCATGTACTTTAAGAAAGATTTACGCACATTAGAAGGTTCAGTGGACAGCAATAAAAATTATTAGAGATACAGGAAACATGAATTACAAACAAAATTTAAAAGAACTGGGATTATTTAGTTTGGAGACGAGAAGGCTGAAGGGTGATTTGATAACAGTTTTCAAATATGTAAGTGGCTGGCTTCTGCAGGCAGGTTTTGCTCCCTGAGGAGCTCCTCAGCCAGTCCTCCCAAATAAACTGCAGCCTTTAAACAACAAATAAGCAAACAAGTAAAAAGATAAACCAAACTGTTCTGCCCTGTCCTGGTCAATAGGAGGGGCCTTTGGCTCTGGTTTCAGCAAAACAGCCTAGCCCCTCCTTGTAGCAAACTGTTTTGCTCATAGTCTGCTTCCCTCTGTTGCTTACTTTTCTGTAGGGGTATTAAAGCTCCTCATGAGAGACTCCCTGCCTATCCAAATGCCCTGCAGGTCAACAGGCTGACTGTTCCCTCTTAAAGAAACAAACCATCCTGATGTGCAGGAAGAATATTAAATATGGCAAGCGACCAGCTTGGCTTAGCAGAAAACTCTTTAGTGAGCTTAAACACAAAAGGAAGCTTAAAAGAAGTGGAATCTTGGACAGATGACTAAGGAGGAATATAAGAGCACCACTCAGGCATGCAGGGATGAAATTTCATAGATTTCATAGACACTAGGGCTGGAAGGGACCTCGGAAGATCATCGAGTCCAGCCCCCTGCCCCAGGGGCATAGGATCCCAGCAAGATAAACACCCACATTTCTCTTGAAGGCATTCAAAGTAGGTGCTTGAACCACCTCTATTCCAGACCTTGGGGGCTTGCGCAGTAAAGAAGTTCTACCTTATGTCCAGCCTGAAACGGTCCTGGAGGAGTTTGTGACCATTCGACCTTGCCATCCCTTGGGGCGCTCTGGTGAACAAATGTTCCCCCAGATCCTGATGAGCACCCCTGATAAACTTATAGGTGGCCACCAGATCACCCCTGAGCCTGTGCTTTTCCAGGCTGAACAGTCCCACAGCTCTCAGCCTCTTATCATAAGGTCTGTTTTCCTGATCTCTGATCATGTGCATGGCTCTCCTCTGGACTCTCTCAAGCTTCTCCACATCCCTTTTGAATTTTGGAGCCCAAAACTGGATACAGTACTCCAGCTGCGGTCTCAGCAAGGCTGAGTACAATGGGAGAATGACGTCCTGGCATCTGCATGAGAAGCATCTATGGATGCAAGCCAGCGTTTTGCTCACTTTACTAGCTGCAGCATCACATTGAAGGCTCATGTTCATCTTGTGGTCAATCATGACCCTTTCGTCCGTAGTGCTAGCCAGCATACCATTGCCAAGCCTATAAGCATGTTGCGAGTTTTTCTTCCCAAAGTGGAAAACCTTGCATTTTTCGGTGTTAAATGCCATCAGGTTCTCATCTGCCCATTTCCTGAGCTTGTCAAGGTCAGCATAGGTTGCCCCCCTGTCCTCAGTTGTGGACGCTTTACCGCAAAGTTTGGTGTCGTCGGCAAACTTGGCCAGTCCACTTCTGACTCCAATTTCCACATCATTAATGAAGATCTTAAATAATATAGGTCCACGTAAGAGCCTTGAGGGACCCACTGGTCACAGCGCACCACAACAATTGACTTCTGTCAACCACCACCCTCTAGGTCTGACCACAGAGCCAATTCCCCAGCCAGTGGATCGTGGTGAGGCCGCAGTTGGCCAGTTTTGCTAAGAGGTGATCATGGTATAACAGATCGAAGGCTTTTTTAGAGTCAAGATATATAGCATCAATCTCCTCTCCCTTGTCCTGGTGATAGATCACCTGGTCATAAAAGGAAATAAGATTGGTCAAGCAAGACCTACCCGCAGCAAACCCATGCTGGCTATCCCTCAGGATGTTGCCATCAACCAGTCTGTTAAGAATGGTCTCTTTGATAATCTTTTGTAAGACCTTCCCCGGGATAGAGGTCAGGCTGATGGGCCTGTAGCTTGCCAGATCCACTTTCCTCTTTTTCTTGAAGATAGGCACCACATTGGCCTTCTTCCAGTCTTCGGGCACAACACCAGAGCACCAGGAGTTCTTGAAGATCCATGCCAGGGGCTGAGCTATGATGCTTGCCAGCTCCTTGAGTACTCTGAGGTGTAAACTGTCAGGGCCAGCTGACTTGAAGGTATCCAACTTCTGAAGGTGTTCCTTCACAAGGTCAGCATGGATGGAGGGTAAGGAATCTCCCTCACCTGGGCCTCCCTGTCCCGTAATGGGCAGGGGCATTCCAAGGGACTGGTGAAAAAGTGATGCAAAGTACCCATTTAGCAAATTTGCTTTTTCTTGGGCGTCGGTTGTCAGTTGTCCTATCTGGTTTAGCAGGGGTCCAATGTTGCCCTTGCTTTTTCTCTGGCTCCCCACATATCTTAAAAAGGACGTTTTATTGTTCTTGATACTTGTAGCCAGTTGGAGTTCTGTCACAGCCTTAACTTTCCTGGTTCGCTCCCTGCAGGTCCGGACTAGTGCAGAGTATTCCTCCTTGGAGGTAGATCCAGTTCTCCATCCTTTGTAGGCCTTTCTTTTTAGATGCAGGAGGTCTGCTAGTTCCCTGCAGAGCCAAGGGGGCTGCTGTGTCCTTTTGATGCCTTTCCTCCGAGGCGGAATAGACTTAGCTTGTGCATCCAGGATCGCTCCCTTGAGGAGCAACCACTCATCCTGAACTCCCTTCCCTTTGGGTTGTGGTCCCTTAGGGCCTCACTGACAAGCCTCCTGAGCTTGTCAAAGTCAGCTTTCCTAAAGTTGAGGACTTCTGTATTGCTGACTGACTTGCCAGCTTTACGGCGGATGGTCAAGGTGATCAGCTCATGGTCACTGTCACCCAGCTTCCCTTCGATCATTAGGTCACTGATTAGGTCATCCTCCGTTGCCAGTACCAAGTTGAGCAGCTTTACCTGTCATCAGCCCATAAACTTCTTGAGTCAGATAAAGCTCATCCACGCACATGAGGAAGCTTTGTGACTGTTCAGATTTGTCCAAGCCCTGTTCTCATGAGATGTCTGGGTAGTTGAAGTTTCCCATGACAACCATGCACCGGGAGTGTGTGGCCTCAGTCAGTTCCCTGTGTAGCAGGACACTAAGGTGCCTGCTACTGCGAGAGCCAGGAAGGCTCGTCAGGTGCCGATTACCAAGGCAACAAAAGGGGGCTAATGGGTTACACCTGCCTAGCCAGCTGAAAGAAAGGGCAGGGCCTGGCCTATATAAACCACAGGCAGGAGGCCAGGCAGAGAGTTCCCTACCAACAGCTAAGGATGAGGGAGCTCCTGGCCAGAAGAGAGAGAACCTGAATGCCAGAGCAGCATTGGTCATCACGGTAGGAGAGAGAACCCAGTAGGCCTGAGCCTAGTTACAGCTGGAGGCTTATGTTTGCGTTGTAGCCCAGGGGCTTGTGTTTATGTTGTTGTTTGTGTTTGCTATTGTTACACTGGTGGTTTGGGTGAGGCTATAAGGGGATGGAGGAGGCCTCATAGGGGAATCACGATAGAGTGAGGGACCCCAGCCCCAGTGAGGGCACGGAGTTCGGTGGTACAGACCCCAGCTCCACAGAAGAGCCCGGTGAGAAGGGCAGCACTGCAGAGGGAAGAGTCCGGTGAGAAGGGCAGCACTGCAGAGGGAAGAGCCCGGTGAGAAGGGTGACATAGATTCATAGTCCTTGACTTCAGGAAAGCCGACTTTGACAAGCTCAGGAGGCTTGTCAGTGAGGCCCTAAGGGACTGTGACCGCAGGGAGAGGGGAGTTCAAGAAGAGTGGTTGCTCCTCAAGGGAGCGATCCTCAATGCACAAACTAAGTCTATTCCATCTCAGAGGAAAGGCAGCAAGAGGGCACAGCAGCCCCCCTGGCTCTCCAGGGACCTAGCAGACCTCCTGAGGCTAAAAAGAAAGGCCTACAAAGGATGGAGGATGGGAGTCACCTCCAAGGAGGATTATTCTGCACTGGTCCGGTCCTGTAGGGAGCAGACCAGGAAAGCCAAGGCTGCAACTGAACTCCAGCTAGCTTTGAGCATCAAGGATAATAAAAAGTCCTTTTTCAGATATGTGGGGAGCTGGAGGAAAAGCAGGGGCAACGTTGGACCCCTGCTGAACCAGATGGGGCAACTGACAACTGACGCCCAGGAAAAAGCCAACGTATTAAATAGGTACTTTGCGTCGGTTTTTCATCAGCCCCATGGGACGCCTGTGCCTGCTACAGGGCCGGGAAGTCCGGGTGAGGATGATCCCCTGCCCTCCATTAATGGTGACTTCGTGAAGGAACATCTTGAGAAGCTGGATACCTTCAAGTCAGCCGGCCCTGACAATCTTCACCCCAGGGTACTCAAGGAGCTGGCGAGCATCATAGCCCAGGCTCTAGCGCGGATCTTTGAAAACTCTTGGCGCTCTGGTGTAGTGCCCGAAGACTGGAAGAAGGCCAATGTGGTGCCTATCTTCAAGAAAGGGAGGAAAGTGGATCCGGCTAACTATAGGCCCATCAGCCTGACTTCTATCCCGGGGAAGATCTTAGAAAAGTTTATTAAAGAGGCCATCCTTAATGGACTGGCTGACGCCAACATCTTAAGGGATAGCCAGCACAGGTTTGTTGCGGGTAGGTCTTGCTTGACCAATCTCATTTCCTTCTACGACCAGGTGACCTATCACCTGGACAAGGGAGATGAGATTGATGTCATATATCTTGACTTCAAAAAAGCCTTCGATCTGGTGTCCCATGATCGTCTCTTGGAGAAACTGGCCAATTGTCGCCTTGGGTCCCCCACGATCCACTGACTGGAAAATTGGCTCTGGGGTCGGACCCAGAGGGTAGTAATTGATGGAAGTCACTCATCGTGGTGTCCTGTGACCAGTGGGGTCCCCCAGGGCTCTGTCCTTGGACCCATACTGTTCAACATCTTCATTAACGATGTGGACACTGGAGTCAGAAGCGGACTGTCCAAGTTCGCCGATGACACCAAACTTTGGGGCAAAGCATCCACGCCAGAAGACAGGCGGGTGATCCAGACTGACCTGGACAGGCTCAGCAAGTGGGCGGATGAGAATCTGATGGTGTTCAACACTGATAAATGCAAGGTTCTCCACCTTGGGAAGAAAAACCCGCAGCATCCTTATAGGCTTGGCAGTGCTATGTTGGTTAGCACTATGGAAGAAAGAGACTTGGGGGTCATCATTGACCACAAGATGAACATGAGCCTGCAATGCGATGCTGCGGCTATTAAAGCGACCAAAACGCTGGCTTGCATCCATAGATGCTTCTCAAGCAAATCCCGGGACGTCATTCTCCCCCTGTACTCGGCCTTAGTGAGGCCGCAGCTGGAGTACTGCGTCCAGTTTTGGGCTCCACAATTCAAAAAGGATGTGGAGAAGCTTGAGAGAGTCCAGAGAAGAGCCACGCGCATGATCAGGGGTCAGGGAAGCAGACCCTACGATGACAGGCTGAGAGCCCTGGGGCTCTTTAGCCTGGAAAAGCGCAGGCTCAGGGGTGATCTGATGGCCACCTACAAGTTTATCGGGGTGACCACCAGTATCTAGGGGAATGTTTGTTCACCAGAGCGCCCCAAGGGATGATGAGGACGAATGGTCACAAACTACTACAAGATCGTTTCAGGCTGGACATAAGGAAGAATTTCTTTACTGTCCGAGCCCCCAAGGTCTGGAACAGCCTGCCGCCGGAGGTTGTTCAAGCGCCTTCATTGAACACCTTCAAGATGAAACTGGATGCTTATCTTGCTGGGATCCTATGACCCCAGCTGACGTCCTGCCCTTTGGGCGGGGGGCTGGACTCGATGATCTTCCGAGGTCCCTTCCAGCCCTAATGTCTATGAAATCTATGAAAGATCTTAGGGTCGGAAGGGACCTCAATAGATCATTGAGTCCGACCCCCTGCATAAGCAGGAAAGAGTGCTGGGTCTAGATGACCCCAGCTAGATACTCATCTAACCTCCTCTTGAAGACCCCCAGGGTAGGGGAGAGCACCACCTCCCTTGGGAGCCCGTTCCAGACCTTGGCCACTCGAACTGTGAAGAAGTTCTTCCTAATGTCCAGTCTAAATCTGCTCTCTGCTAGCTTGTGGCCATTGTTTCTTGTAACCCCCGGGGGTGCCTTGGTGAATGAATACTCACCAATTCCCTTCTGTGCCCCCATGATGAACTTATAGGCTGCCACAAGGTCGCCTCTCAACCTTCTCTTGCGGAGGCTGAAAAGGTCCAGTTTCTCTAGTCTCTCCTCATAGGGCTTGGTCTGCAGGCCCTTAACCATATGAGTGGCCCTTCTCTGGACCCTCTCCAGGTTATCCGCATCCTTCTTGAAGTGTGGCGCCCAGAATTGCACGCAGTACTCCAACTGCGGTCTGACCAGCACCCGATAGAGGGGAAGTATCACCTCCTTGGACCCATTTGTCATGCATCTGCTGATGCACGATAAAGTGCCATTGGCTTTTTTTGATGGCTTCGTCACACTGCCGACTCATGTTCATCTTGGAGTCCACTAGGACTCCAAGATCCCTTTCCACCTCTGTGCCACCCAGCAGGTCATTCCCTAGGCTGTAGGTGTGCTGGACATTTTTCCTCCCTAGGTGCAGCACTTTGCATTTCTCCTTGTTGAACTGCATTCTGTTGTTTTCTGCGCACTTGTCCAACCTGTCCAGGTCTGCCGGCAGCTGTTCCCTGCCCTCCGGCGTGTCCACTTCTCCCCATAGCTTTGTGTCATCTGCAAACTTGGACAGAGTACATTTCACTCCCTCGTCCAAGTCACTGATGAAGACATTAAAGAGTATCGGTCCAAGGACCGAACCCTGCGGGACCCCACTGCCCACACCCTTCCAGGTCGAAACCGACCCATCTACCACGACTCTGTGGGTGCAACCCTCCAGCCAGTTCGCCACCCACCGGACTGTGAAGTCAACCAAGTCACAGCCTCTTAACTTGTTCACCAGTATGGGGTGGGATACCGTATCGAAGGCCTTCCTGAAGTCTAATTATACAACATCTACCCCTCCTCCTGTGTCCAGGCATTTCATAACTTGGTCATAAAAAGAGACTAGATTGGTCAGGCACGATCTGCCTGCCACGAACCCGTGCTGGTTTCCCCTCAGCATAATTTGTCCTGCCGGGCTCTCACAAATGTGAGCCTTGATAATTTTTTCAAAGACTTTGCCAAGGATGGAGGTGACATATAGAGAAGGCCCACAAGGCCTAGACACGCCGGACACCCGGAGCAGGAGAACTGTGGCCAAGTGGAGGAGAGGTAGCCTCCCTACAAAAACCCATATCATCAAAGTCGTGGCGGGCGAGAATAGGAGGGTGCAAATCCAAAGCTTGGCACAGTAGAGGAGGCAGCAAGGGCTAGCACAGCGACCCTCCTGTTACAGTGATGCATTGGCCGGGAAAGCCTTAGCTGTGCACAAAGAAAGAAGAATGAACCTGTGGGCCAGAATACAATCAGGAAAGGATTTATAAAAAAGGTAGTGGGGGCCACAGCTTGTGAGGAGGGGTGGAAGGAGTAAGCCCATTGCCAGGAGTCTCGCTGAGTAAGACTGAGGCCCAACCCAGAAAGTTAGGAAGCATGGGAGACCAGAGACAGGAAAAGCTTAACTGGCAACTAAGGATGGATGAGATGGAGGAGAAGGTGGACCGGTTGAAGTGGGAGCTAGGAATGGCAAAAACCCAAAAGGAGAGAGCAGAAGCGCAAGTCGCTGCATTAGAGCTTTAGGTGCAGTCTGGGAAGAAAGAGGGAGGATCAAAAGAGATTAGGCGCCTAGTGGTGATAGAAACAGAAAAAAGATGGGCAATCAAACGGCTCATTGCCCAGGAGGCTCAGAGGGGCAGGGAGAGAGAAGAGAAACTGAAAAAGCTGAGGGAGGAAATGATAGCAGAGGAGGAAAGGTCTCAGCAAGCTGACACCAGACAGGCAGAAGAACAAAAGAAGCTGCTAAATTGGAATTGGAAGTAGCCAGAGGCCTAATAGGAGTCCTTCAGAAGGAAGCACATAGCCAGGAGGACCGGATAGGAGAGTTGCAAAAGGAGCTGAAAAGTTGGCAACAAAGAAGTATGTGTGCAGAAGATCTTACACAGGAGTTGCGGGACCAGCTGTCTAAAAGCCATACCCAGGCCAGAGAGACAGACAAAATTCTCATGCACCAGGTGGAACAAATGAAAAGTTTTGGTGCAAGTTATGAAATGTTGGGAAAACAAATGCAGTCTCTGGAAGAGGAACTAAAAATTAAGGAGAGAGAAAATGAGCAGCTACAGACCCAGTTAAAGAGCATGGAAGGGGAAAAAGAAAAACTGGAACAACAGATACAGTCTCTAAAAGCCCTTATAGAAGATAGTCTAGCAAAGGAGAAGGGGATAAGGGAAGAGAAGGAGCAGCTACAGAGGGAAGTGCAAAAGATGAGGCAAGAAATCCAGAGCCTGAAGACAGAGTGAAAAGGATTGCAAGAAGCCAATGAGCAGATGGCTATAAGATCCAGAACCTGGGGGAGGTTGAGAGGCCAGACGAAAGACAGGAATCGCAAACCAGAGAGGTCACAGACACAGTGCGGGAAAGGTTGGAGGCACTAGGAACTCAATTAGCAGAGTATGTGATGATGGCCAAGTGGGAACACCAGGAACAATACCAAGAGGTGGAAGTAGTAAAAGGGGCCCTGAAGGAAGTAGAAGCTCAGCTAGAAACCGCCTGGTATAAGAACCCAAAGCATATGGAGCTAGGGAAGTTCCCCAGAGACCTAGGCCCAGAAGAACCTAGGGAAGAGGCTGAGCCAGGACTGTCTGAAGGAAGTACCAGGGAAGAGGGAGCTGTAGAGAAGGAGCCCATGACCCTACAAAAGGAGGCCCTGCCGGCTCTGATAGAATGTTGGAACCAGAGATGGGAACAATGGCAGAAGAAACATGCAAAGGAGATGAGCCAGCTAAAACATCAGATGAAGGAACTGTTACAACTGCGAGACAAGAGAACCAGCATAAATCTCAGTAAGCGGCAGCCAAGGGAAGCAGGCCTGGTAGAGGCTGGGACAACAGGGAAAGGTAAACAGAGGACCCCAAGGAGGGAAGCTTCCTGCTTTGTCTGCCAAGAATGTACACGGGCAGCCCAAGACCTGGGGCCATGCGGGTCAAAGAGGGACCCTGGGAAAAGGAAACCAGTGGAACCTGATAAAGAAAATGGGGAAAAAGGTCAACAGGCAAGGAGGAGAGAACTACCACCATGAGAGGTGGTAGGGGAGACCCAGTTAAAGGGTCTCTCACCTAGGGGAGAGATGGTCTCCACCTCTCTCCCCTAGGGAGGAGGCTCTTCTCAGCCAGACTGGCTGACCTGCTCCACCGGGCTTTAAACTAAGCCCATTGGGGGACGGGGGGACTACCGCCACTGCTGGCCCGCTGAGCAATCCTTGCAAAGCCAGTGGATCACGGCACTCAAGGGAGCCCACCCCAGCCCCAGCCCTGGTAAAATCTGTGGGCAAGGAAGGAGCCCCCCAGGGGGCACTTGCCTGCCTGTACACTAATGCCAGGAGCTTGGGGAATAAGCAGGAGGAACTCATTCTCCTGCTCGGTGCAAACAATTACGATGTCATAGGGATAACGGAGACCTGGTGGGACTCCACCCATGACTGGACCATGGGGATAGATGGCTATACCCTGTACAGGAGGGATCGTGTAGAGAAAAGGGGCGGGGGTGTAGCTCTCTATGTTAAGGAAAGCTATGCGTCCCTGCAAGCCAATATTGGCGACCAGGGTGGACGGCTGGAGACCCTCTGGGTTAAAATCCGTGGGGAACACGGCACAGGGGACACAATGGTGGGAGTCTATTACAGACCTCCCACCCAAAGTCCTGAGCTTGACCAGGAGTTTGCCCAGGAAATGGCTGAGGCAGCTTGCTCCAGGACGATGGTTGTCATGGGTGACTTCAATTACCCGGACATCTCATGGGAGGATCGCTCAGCAAAATCTGAGCGGTCGCAGAGCTTCCTCTCGTGCGTGGATGACCTCTACCTGACTCAAGAAGTCTATGGGCCAATGAGAGGCAAAGTGCTGCTCGACCTGGTACTGGCTACTGGAGATGACCTAGTCGGCGACCTAGTGATCGATGGGAAGCTGGGTGACAGCGACCACGAGCTGATCACCTTCACCATCCGCCGAAAAGCTGGCAAGTCAGTCAGCAACACGCAAGTCCTTGACTTCAGGAAAGCCGACTTTGACAAGCTCAGGAGGCTTGTCAGTGAGGCCCTAAGGGACCGTGACCACAGGGAGAGGGGAGTTCAAGAAGAGTGGTTGCTCCTCAAGGGAGCGATCCTCAATGCACAAACTAAGTCTATTCCAACTCAGAGGAAAGGCAGCAAGAGGGCACAGCAGCCCCCCTGGCTTTCCAGGGACCTAGCAGACCTCCTGAGGCTAAAAAGAAAGGCCTACAAAGGATGGAGGATGGGAGTCACCTCCAAGGATTATTCTGCGCTGGTCCGGTCCTGTAGGGAGCTGACCAGGAAAGCCAAGGCTGCAACTGAACTCCAGCTAGCTTTGAGCATCAAGGACAATAAAAAGTCCTTTTTCAGATATGTGGGGAGCTGGAGGAAAAGCAGGGGCAACGTTGGACCCCTGCTGAACCAGATGGGGCAACTGACAACTGACGCCCAGGAAAAAGCCAACGTATTAAATAGGTACTTTGCGTCAGTCTTTCATCAGCCCCATGGGACGCCCATGCCCGCTACAGGGCCGGGAAGTCCGGGTGAGGGTGATCCCCTGCCCTCCATTAATGCTGATTTCGTGAAGGAACATCTTGAAAAGCTGGATACCTTCAAGTCAGCCGGCCCTGACAATCTTCACCCCAGAGTACTCAAGGAGCTGGCGAGCATCATAGCCCAGCCTCTAGCACGGATCTTTGAAAACTCTTGGCGCTCTGGTGTAGTGCCCGAAGACTGGAAGAAGGCCAATGTGGTGCCTATCTTCAAGAAAGGGAGGAAAGTGGATCCGGCTAACTATAGGCCCATCAGCCTGACTTCTATCCCGGGGAAGATCTTAGAAACGTTTAATAAAGAGGCCATCCTTAATGGACTGGCCGACGCCAACATCTTAAGGGATAGCCAGCACGGGTTTGTTGCGGGTAGGTCTTGCTTGACCGATCTCATTTCCTTCTACGACCAGGTGACCTATCACCTGGACAAGGGAGATGAGATTGATGTCATATATCTTGACTTCAAAAAAGCCTTCGATCTGGTGTCCCATGATTGCCTCTTGGAGAAACTGGCCAATTGTCGCCTTGGGTCCTCCACGATCCACTGGCTGGAAAATTGGCTCTGGGGTCGGACCCAGAGGGTAGTAATTGATGGAAGTCACTCATCGTGGTGTCCGGTGACCAGTGGGGTCCCCCAGGGCTCTGTCCTTGGACCCATACTGTTCAACATCTTCATTAATGATGTGGACACTGGAGTCAGAAGTGGACTGGCCAAGTTCGCCGATGACACCAAACTTTGGGGCAAAGCATCCACACCAGAAGACAGGCGGATGATCCAGGCTGACCTGGACAGGCTCAGCAAGTGGGCGGACGAGAATCTGATGGTGTTCAACGCCGATAAATGCAAGGTTCTCCACCTTGGGGAAAAAAAACCTGCAGCATCCTTATAGGCTCGGCAGTGCTATGTTGGCTAGCACTATGCAAGAAAGAGACTTGGGGGTCATCATTGACCACAAGATGAACATGAGCCTGCAATGCGATGCTGCGGCTAGTAAAGTGACCAAAACGCTGGCTTGCATCCATAGATGCTTCTCAAGCAAATCCCGGGATGTCATTGTCCCCCTGTACTCGGCCTTAGTGAGGCCGCAGCTGGAGTACTGCGTCCAGTTTTGGGCTCCACAATTCAAAAAGGATGTGGAGAAGCTTGAGAGAGTCCAGAGAAGAGCCACGCACATGATCAGAGGTCAGGGAAGCAGACCCTACGATGACAGGCTGAGAGCCCTGGGGCTCTTTAGCCTGGAAAAGCGCAGGCTCAGGGGTGATCTGATGGCCACCTACAAGTTTATCAGGGGTGACCACCAGTATCTGGGGGAACGTTTGTTCACCAGAGCGCCCCAAGGGATGACGAGGTCAAATGGTCACAAACTACTACAAGATCGTTTCAGGCTGGACATAAGGAAGAATTTCTTTACTGTCCGAGCCCCCAAGGTCTGGAACAGCCTGCCACCGGAGGTCGTTCAAGCGCCTTCATTGAACACCTTCAAGATGAAACTGGATGCCTATCTTGCTGGGATCCTATGACCCCAGCTGACTTCCTGCCCTTTGGGCGGGGGGCTGGACTCGATGATCTTCCGAGGTCCCTTCCAGCCCTAATGTCTATGAAATCTATGAAAACCACCAAAAGGGGGATCAGAACCTGAGAAGAGACCTCAGATTTATGTAAATGGGCTCCCTAAACAGGTCAGATGGTGGATGTTAAGAAACCTCATTGAAGAGAAAGTGGGGAGTGTAGCTTATGTCAAGGTGTATACAGGACCAGGAGGAAGGTCCATGGGCAGGGGCAAGATAGAGCTCTGGAAAGAAGAGGATACCCAGAAGGTGTTGAGGCAGTGGGAGATATGGGAGAAGCTTCAGGAGCTCCAAGAAGGCCTTAGGAGACAAGGAACCCCACAACTCGCCCTAGGGAAGAGACTAGGGTGTACAGGAATAGAATGTAGGTGGGCCAGAGGTGAGAGGGAGAAAAACCCCTGCAAGTCAGGCCGAAGCTCGACCAACAGGGAGCGTATTTGCCCAAGGTTGGCTAGTGTGGGGGGACTGCCTGCGGCAGGGCATATCCCATAAAATCTCACATGATGCACCTTGGGGTAAAAGGCGAGTAGGAGGCGCCTTAAAACCTCCGCCTCTGTGTGCTGATGGGATCGAAGAACCAGAGCCTGGACTTGAGAGAGCTAAGATGGAAGAGGAACAGCAGATAAGAACCAAGACCCAGCCCGGTGAGTTGGAATCGTGGGCAGGGATGTGTGTAGCAGGACACTAAGGTGCCTGCTACTGTGAAAGCCAGGAAGGCTTGTCAGGTGCCGATTACCAAGGCAACAAAAGGGGGCTAATGGGTTACACCTGCCTAGCCGGCTGAAAGAAGGGGCGGGGCCTGGCCTATATAAACCACAGGCAGGAGGCCAGGCAGAGAGTTCCCTACCAACAGCTAAGGATGAGGGAGCTCCTGGCCAGAAGAGAGAGAACCTGAATGCCAGAGCAGTATTGGTCATCGCGGTAGGAGAGTGAACCTTGGAGGCCTGAGCCTAGTTATAGCTGGAGGCTTATGTTTGCGTTGTAGCCCAGGGGCTTGTGTTTATGTTGTTGTTTGTGTTTGCTATTGTTACACTGGTGGTTTGGGTGAGGCTATAAGGGGATGGAGGAGGCCTCATAGGGGAATCACGATAGAGTGAGGGACCCCAGCCCCAGTGAGGGCACGGAGTTCGGTGGTACAGACCCCAGCTCCACAGAAGAGTCCGGTGAGAAGGGCAGCACTGCAGAGGGAAGAGCCCGGTGAGAAGGGTGGCATATAGAGAAGGCTCGCAAGGCATAGACACACCGGACACCTGGAGCAGGAGAACTGTGGCCAAGTGGAGGAGAGGTAGCCTCCCTACAAAAACCCATATTATCAAAGTCGTGGCGGGCGAGAATAGGAGGGTGCAAATCCAAAGCTTGGCACAGTAGAGGAGGTGGCAAGGGCTAGCATGGCGACCCTGCCGTCCCTCCTGTTACACCCTGGCAAACTTCTGGTCAAGCTCTTGATCCTGGGTGGGAGGTCTGTAGTAGACTCCCACCATTGTGTCCCCTGTGCCATGTTCCCCATGGATTTTAACCCAGAGCGTCTCCAGTTGTCCACCCTGGGTGCCAATGTCAGTTTGCAGAGACACCTAGCTCTCCTTGACTTGGAGAGCTACACCCCCATGTATGCTTTGGATGAATGAATCAAGAAGGCTAAAACACAATTGGAGTTGCAGCTAGCAAGGGATGTGAAGTGTAATAAGAAGGGTTTCTATGAGTATGTTAGCAACAAGATGTGAGCCCCCTGGAAGAAGACTTCCTCAAGAACTGCACCATCAAACCGTTGCTGTACTTACGATATATCGATGACATCTTCATCATTTGGAGTGAGAACCGGGAATCTCTAATTGAGTTCCACCAGAAATTCATAGATTCATAGATGTTAGGGTCGGAAGGGACCTCAATAGATCATCAAGTCCGACCCCCTGCATAAGCAGGAAAGAGTGCTGGGTCTAGATGACCCCAGCTAGATACTCGTCTAACCTTCTCTTGAAGACCCCCAGGGTAGGGGAGAGCACCACCTCCCTTGGGAGCCCGTTCCAGACCTTGGCCACTTGAACTGTGAAGAAGTTCTTCCTAATGTCCAGTCTAAATCTGCTCTCTGCTAGCTTGTGGCCATTGTTTCTTGTAACCCCCGGGGGCGCCTTGGTGAATAAATCCTCACCAATTCCCTTCTGTGCCCCCCTGATGAACTTATAGGCAGCCACAAGGTTGCCTCTCAACCTTCTCTTGTGGAGGCTGAAAAGGTCCAGTTTCTCTAGTCTCTCCTCGTAGGGCTTGGTCTGCAGGCCCTTGACCATACGAGTTGTCCTTCTCTGGACCCTCTCCAGGTTATCCGCATCCTTCTTGAAGTGTGGCGCCCAGAATTGCATGCAGTACTCCAACTGCGGTCTGACCAGCGCCCGATAGAGGGGAAGTATCACCTCCCTGGACCTATTCGTCATGCATCTGCTGATGCACGATAAAGTGCCATTGGCTTTTCTGATGGCTTCGTCACACTGCCGACTCATGTTCATCTTGGAGTCCACTAGGACTCCAAGATCCCTTTCCACCTCTGTGCCACCCAGCAGGTCATTCCCTAGGCTGTAGGTGTGCTGGACATTTTTCCTCCCTAGGTGCAGCACTTTGCATTTCTCCTTGTTGAACTGCATCCTGTTGTTTTCTGCCCACTTGTCCAACCTATCCAGGTCTGCCTGCAGCTGTTCCCTGCCCTCCGGCGTGTCCACTTCTCCCCATAACTTTGTGTCATCTGCAAACTTGGACAGAGTACATTTCACTCCCTCGTCCAAGTCGCTGATGAAGACATTAAAGAGTATCGGTCCAAGGACCGAACCCTGCGGGACCCCACTGCCCACACCCTTCCAGGTCGAGATCGACCCATCTACCACGACTCTTTGGGTGCGACCCTCTAGCCAATTCACCACCCACCGGACTGTGCAGTCATCCAAGTCACAGCCTCTTAACTTGTTCACCAGTATGGGGAGGGATACTGTATCAAAGGCCTTCCTGAAGTCTAAGTATACGACATCCACCCCTCCTCCTGTGTCCATGCGTTTCGTAACCTGGTCATAGAAAGAGACTAGGTTGGTCAGGCACGATCTGCCCGCCACAAACCCATGCTGGTTTCCCCTCAGCATAATTTGCCCTGCCGGGCTCTCACAAATGTGAGCCTTGATGATTTTTTCAAAGACTTTACCAAGGATGGAGGTGAGACTGACCGGCCTATAGTTGCCCGGGTCCTCCTTCCTCCCCTTTTTGAAAATGGGGACCACGTTAGCCCTTTTCCAGTCCTCCGGGACTTGGCCCGTGCGCCACGAGCGTTCAAATATTCCCTCCAGTGGCTCTGCAATGATGTCGGCCAGTGCCTTCAGCACCCTCGGATGGAGCCCATCCGGGCCTGCCGACTTAAAGGCATCCAGTTCTTCCAAGTGACTCTGCACCACCTCAGGATCTACGTATGGTAGTCTGTCACCTTGCTGCTGCCTCTCTACAACCCCAGTGAGAGACTTGTCGTGCCCCTCACTTAGGAACACTGAGGCAAAGAACTCGTTGAGGAGTTCAGCCTTGTCCCCCCTATCTGTCACCAATTGTTTCTGCCCATTTAGCAGGGGTCCTATTCCTCCCTGGGCCTTCCTTTTACTCCCAATATATCTAAAAAACAATTTCTTGTTGTCCTTTACTTGGGTTGCCATCCTCAGCTCCATGGTAGCTTTGGCCCGCCTAACTGCCTCCCTAGAAGCATGAGCAGAGGAGGTATATTCATCTTTAGTGATCTCACCCTGTTTCCACTTTTTATGTGCTCCCCTTTTGGCCCTTAGGCTGCCCTGGATTTCTCTGGTCAGCCATGGAAGCCTTCTGGCCCCTTTCCCTCTTTTGCCTCGCTCGGGGATCGTCTTGCTTTGTGCTCTAAGGATCGTTTCCTTTAGGCACAGCCACCCTTCTTGGGCTCCCATCCCATCAAAACTCCTACTCTGCAGTGCTTCCTTGACTAATCGCCTGAGTGCATTGAGATCAGCTTTCCTAAAGTCTAGCACTTTCACAAGTGATTCAACAGTCACCATCCCTCCATCCGACTTTCTTTAGAATACTCCAGCACCAACATCCCCTTTTTAGACACAATGATCAGTATCCAGAAGGGTAAAATACAGACCACAGTATACAAGAAACCCACAGACCAACACACATATCTGCACAGAACCAGCAATCACCCATAACACACCAAAAAAGCTGTGATATACAGCCAAGCCCTCAGGTACCACCGCATCTGTACTGAAGAGAACACCTGGGATTGCCACCTCACCAATCTTAAAAAGGCTTTCACCCAGCAAGGACACTCCTCCAGAGAGGTAGATCACACGTTTGAAAGAGCCACCTGGATACCACGTGAAGACCTGCTGCAGTACAGAAGAAAAACACCCACAAATCGCACACCGCTGGTTATGACGTATCGCCCATCCCTTGAACCTGTACGGAAAATCCTCAAAAAATTGCAACCCATATTAGAAAAAGACCCTATTCTTAAAAAAATCTTCCCAGAGCCACCCATCCTAGCCTTCAGACAAGCACCGAACCTCGCCAACATCATCACCAGAAGCAATCTTCCTCAACCCCAGAACACACCAAAAGGATCCAGACCGTGCCATGACAAGAAATGCAAAACCTGCCCCCACATCTCCACCACCTCCACTATTACTACACCCCACAACAGAGCCATCAGCATCCCAGGATCTTACAGCTGCACCTCCAGGAATGTAGTATACCTCATCCAATGCACCAAATGCCCTGATGGAAGATATGTAGGAGAGACCAGACAACAACTGCGCACTAGAATGAACGCACACCGGAAATCCATCAAAGACAGAAACACCCAATTACCGGTGGGGGCACATTTCTCACAGGAGGGCCACTCTCTCTCCAATCTCTCAGTCCTGATCCTCAAGGGAAATTTACACAACACATCCCAGAGACGAGCCTATGAGCTCCATTTCATCAACCTGCTGGATACTAGAGATCAGGGACTAAACATAGACATTGGATTTTTGATACATTACAATCTGCCTGGCAACTGACTCCCCAGCCCAGCCCAGCCCCTGGCTTCTTTACTTTTCATTCCATCCAGGAAGAGCACGCAGCAACTGCTGCAGCGTCCTTAGCCTGATGAAGGGTTTTTGAACCCGAAAGCTTGCTTAATAACTGTTCTCCAACCATTTGGGTTGGTCTAATAAAAGATATCAAATTCACCCAAGAAACCTTAGCAACAAGAAGGTGGTCAGCGAAAGTGTAGGTCCCTCACTGCATAGAGAGGCAGCAACCTCATGACAGATGATGAGGAAAAGGATGAAGTGCTCAATGCCTTTTTTTACCTTGGCCTTCACATACATTGTCAGCTCCTGAATTACTGCACCAGACAGCACAGTTTGGGGAGAAAATGAACAGCCCTCAGTGGTGTAAGAACAGGTTAGGAACTATTTAGAGAAGCTGGATGTGAACAAGTCTGTGGGGCTGGATGCAATGCATCTGAGGGTGCTGAGGGAGTTGGCTGATGTGATTGCAGAGCTGTTAGCCAATACCTTTGACAACTCATGGTGACTGTGGGGAGGTCCTGGATGATTTGAAAAGAACAAACATAGTGACAGTCTTTAAGAAAGGGAAGAAAGAGGATCTAAGGAACTACAACCAGTCAGCTATCCCTCAGTCCCTCAAAAAATCATGGAGCAGATCCTCAAGGAATCAATTTCTAAGAACTTGGAGGAGAAGAAAGTGATCAGGAACAGTCAGCATGGATGCACCAAGAGCAAGTCAGGCCTGGCCAACCTGACGTCAACTTGCCTTCTATGGACAAGATACTTGGCTCTGTGATGAGATGACTGATGCTGTGGATACAGGGAGAGCAGTGGACATGATATACCTTGGCTTTAGTAAGGCTTTTGATATGGTATTCCACAGCATTCTTGCAAGCAAGTTAAGGAAGTACGCTTTGGATCAATGGAGTATAAAGTGGATAGAAAGCTGGCTGGATCACTGGGCTCAATGGGTACTGATTGATGGCTTGAAGTCTCATCTGGTCTCAAGTGGAATGCCCCAGGGGTCAGTCCTAGGGCTGGGGTTTTTTTTGTATCTTCATCAACAATTTGGAAGATGGGATGGAGTACACTCTCAGCAAGTTTGCACGTGGCACCAAGCTGGGTGGAGTAGTAAATATGCTGGAGAGTAAGGCTAGGATTCAGAGACCTAGACAAAGTAAAGGATTGGATGAAAAGAAATCTTATAAGGCTCAATTAGGACACGTGCAGTCCTGCACTTAGAACAGTCCCATGCACTGACAGATTGGGGACTGATTGCCAAAACCGCAGCTCTGCAGAAAAGGACCTGGGGGTTACAGTGGCCAATAAGCTGGATATGAGTCAACAGTGTGCCCTTGTTGCCAAGAAGTCTAACAGCATACTGGGCTGCATTAGTAAGTGTGTTGCCAGGAGATGGAGGGAAGTAATTATTGCTCTCTATTCTGCACTGGTGAGGCCACACCTGGAGTTCTGTGTCCAGTTTTGGGCCCTCCACTACAGAAAGGACAAGTTGGAGAGAGTTCAGTGGAAGGCAACAAAAATAGGGTCTGGGGCACATGACTTGGGAAAAGTTGAGGGAAGTGGGCTTATTCAGTCCAGAGAAGACTGAGGGGGAATTTAATAGCAGCCTTCAGCTTCCTGAAGGATGGTTCCAAAGAGGATGGAGCTAGACTGTTCTCAGTGGTGGGAGATGACAGAACAAGGAGTAATGGTCTCAGGTTGCAGCAGGGAAAGTTTAGGTTGGATATTAGGAAGAATTTTCTCACTAGGAAGGTGGTGAAACACTGGAATAAGTAAGGTGGAGAGGTGGTGGAATCTCCATCCTTGGAGGTTTTTAAGGCTTGTCTTGACAAAGCGCTGTCTGGAATGATCTAGTTGTGGATGGTCCTGCTTTGAGCAAGAGGTTGGACTAGATGACTTCCAACCCTAATTTTCTGATTCTATGTTACAGGTGGTTATAAACAGAATGGTGATAGACTATTTTCTGCATCCACATAGGAACAGGACAAGGTACAATGGCCTCAAATTACAGCAGGGTAATTTAGGTGGGATATTAGCAAGAATATTCTCACTATGGGGGAAGTTAAGCATTGGACCAGGCTATCCAGAGAGGCTGTGGAATCTCCATTCTTGGAAGTCATTAAGAATTGGTTAGACAAACTTATCTGGAATGATTTAGATAGGGATGACACTGCCTTGAGCGGGGAATTGGATTAGATCTCTAAGGTCCCTTTCAGTCCCACTTTTGTATGATTCTTTAATTCTGTTACACTTCAATTTTTCAAAATGAAATATTTTGATTAAGCTGTTTCTAAATAGAAAAAAAATCAGAATTTCTATTCCATGAAAAACTGAGGAAATCTGACTGTTTTCATTAGAGGATCGAACTAATTTTGATATATTAGAATCCAGTTTAATCAAAAGAGTTTATAGCATCCTTTCATTACTATAGGAGAGAGTTCCCTCTTAACCTTACTTGGCTTTCAGACCACATCTCCTATTGCTGTTTATCCAAATTTTAATAATCCAAAGGAAACTCAGATTTATTAAATTACACTTCATTATTTGAGATTAAGCATGGACAATACACACTTAAGTGTAAATAGTGTTAGAGACTGGGTGGGGGTTGTTCTCGTTAGTAGTTTTTTAATTAAAAAAACAGAAATGGAATTTCTCTTCACAGTATCAATGGAGACATTCTGACAATGGCACCTAGAGGTATGGGACAACTGAGGGAAAGAATAATCCATTCTACCTCAAGAAATTTTCCATGACTATCTAGCTATCAATGCCTACAGTTAGAAATATCCCCCCTTCTATCTCTGAAAAGCTTTCTTTGGTTTTATACCAGAGGTTTCAAACTGAAGCCTGTGCAGCATACATTGGTGCCTCAGAGCTTAGTGTTCAAATGGTACTTGCTTTCATGGGTTCCCAGCTGAGAAGAAATCAAAGAGGTGGGAGAAAGAGATGAGAAGACAGGCAAAGTTAGGGACTGTGTGATTACAGGCAGCTAATGTGCATAAATACTTTCTCAGTAATATATATTGCCAAGTAAACAAGTCACCACAGGGACATTAGGGCTAGGGATAGACATTCAAAAAGCCAGAGCCTGAATTGATTCAATCTTTCCAGGTTAGTCTAACCTGTAAAGATTGAACTGATTTGCAACTGAATAGACATTCACATTTAATTCTGGAAAAGCAGACACGTGACTGCAGTGGCTCAGGCTAGAAGCCGGGGGCACTAGAGCAGCCCCCCTCCCTTTGCAGCAGCTGCAAGGCTGGAGGGAAGCTGACCTGGGGGGCATGTTCAGGCCCCCACAGGGGCTAAGTATGAAGGTGGAGGGGTTAAAAACCCCATCCTGGCCTGTAGGGATCCCAGCTGGGGTGTGCCTAGAGGGGGAGTGGGGAAAGCAGCCCTTCCCAGGCTTGTTCCCAAGGCCAGACACTGGCCAGGACAGCGTCTCAGGCAAGGGGGCAGGCAAGGGGTTGGGATCAAACTCCCCTGTCTCTGGGCAGGCACAGGACCCCAGTCAGGGTCTGCCCAGCTTTTCCCTCTGCTCTTGCTCAGGTGGTAGGAGGGACCTGGCCAGAGCCGGCTGGTACAGCCCTGCTATCTGGGCTGGGGCTGGGGCCGTAGCTGGAGCAAAGCCAAGCAAGTCTGCAGGTGCTGTTGAGGTGGAAGCAGATGGGCAGCCCAGGCTGCAGCCATAGGGGCTGCACAGACAGATTGCTCCCAGCTCCCTGTGCCTAAGCCAGGCAGGGCTGTCAAGGAGCCCCTGCTGGCTGGGAAGGGTCCCCCGGGGCCAGCCCATGGGGCAGGACCCTTCCCAGCCTGCTGTGGCTGCATGACAGCCTGGCCCAGCAGCACAAGTGGGGGCTGACTGGGGAGCAGGTTACCTGTGCCAACTCAGAGGCATTGGTGGGCCCCAAGCCCAGCAGCTGCTGTTGCACTCTCTGTCCTGTGCAGCACCCAGGGCTGCAGGTGTACAACCAGTTGTGGGCTGGCCAGGGCTGGCAATGCTATTCTGCCCCCCTCACCTCCACCTTCCCCACTGCTCGGAGAAGGGGAGGGAGGGGTTGGAAGGTTCACCCCTGTGTCTTCTGCCCAGTGTGTGGAGCTCTGGCTCCAGCTCCTGGACACCTTGGAAGGTGGAAGGCATCTGGGTGGAAGGTGTCTGGGATCTGCAGTCGGAGCTCCATGCACTGAGCAGAAGCTGCTGGGCCCAGCAGGGCTGTTCTTCTCCCATCACCTCCAGCTGCTGCTCCTGCCACACCTCACAGCACTATTCAGGGCTGGGGGAGCTTCCTTCAGCCCAGCGGCTTCAACCTAGCTCAAGGGACAAGTTAAAGAACTCCTATTTTACACTAATAAAAGACACCAAAGCAACGTTCCAGGTTTGCTTCAGTTCAGGTAGAGAGAGAAGCTAGTTTGTGTGAGAGAAAATTCTTATTCATATACCACACACAATTCCAATAAAAATGCAAATACTGACCAGATCTACTTAAATCAAGCAACATTCATCAGTACAGTATAACTAAAACACTTTCATTCTTCAGATGACAGTGTACTTTGGATGAAGGTTGGTGAAAGGGATACTTGTTCTCCATAATGAAACATTTGGAAGTGTGAAAGAGTGTAAAGAAATCTATTTGCCTCAAGTAAGAGACTCACAGGTAACTGTGACTTTTGTGAGACATGGTAAAGAATCACTAGGGGGAGTAAGAAGCACATTTTCCTGGCTGTAATACCACAGCCTCCTTAATGAACAACTGTGGGATTTTCATTCATCATGCAATCCAATCTATTTGGAAAAGGAGAGGGCACTGCTGCAGATTAAATGCATTAGAAAATTGTTTGGGGTTGAAGTAAACATTACCTGCATGAGGCTAACTGAAACATAGCACAAGTTGCTTTCAGTTGATTCATAGATTATTAAGGTCAAAAGGGATGATTGTAGTCATCTAGCCTGGCCTCTTCTATTACTTAGGCCAAAGAACCTAGCCCAGTGATTTCTGCATCAAGCCTGTAAATTCTGCTACAGGACATAGCTGCAGCCTGTCTGTTAAACAGATATCTTGTCTTGACAGCAAGACTTCAACTGATGGAAAATCAAATATTGCCATCAAATGATTCATAACTATCATTACTGTCAAGAAGAGGTTGATAAACATTGGTCGGGGTGATCTAAGAGTAGCTATGCCTGGAGTGCTCTGTAAAGAGCAATCCTTAGAAGCACAGGAGCATCTGGCCCACTAAGTGATCACTGGGAGAAAACAGGAAGAGCTCTGCAGATTAGAGCAGGTGGATATTGGAGAAGACCATGCTCAGCAGAGAATGAAGGAGAATGAAGCAGAGTTCTACAACTGTCCTAAATATGAAAGAAGATTAAGACAGCCAGGATAAGTTTATGGGGGGAGGTGGGTGGTGTACAGAAAGGAGAATTCTGGTTGTCCAGTTGTCTGAGAGTTATGCTTGCTGTGCAAGTTGAAAAGTAGAATGGAAGGTGTTTGTTTTTTCCTGTGCTTCTGGGCTTTCCTGGTTGCCATATGGGGCTGGGAAAGATTCCTCTCCCCCCCCCCCCCCAACCTACTGCTACAGGTGTCAGGGATTTTTAGTCTTCCTTAGAAATATAGGGTGTTGGCTGAAGTCAAGATGGGAGATTTTGACTAGGTGTGACAGTGCTCCTGCTGGAATATGTGTTGTAGTTATGTGACAAGGTTGACTGTATAGTTCTAGGAATAGGCTAGATATGGCCTTGCATAGGATGTTTTAGATAGGGATGATCCTGCCTTGAGCAAGAGGTTGGAATAGAATGGGTGCTTAATCCCTGGACCATGGGCAGGGTACACTGAAGCTGTCATCTGGCCCACAGGTCTGAAAATTTGGTGGGGAGAATGGTTGCAGCTCCCCTGCTGCCAGATTTCCAAACATATAGGGAGCCCCATGGGCCAGATAGCATGGCCCTATACATTAGATTGGCCTGTGGAGCCAAAAGATTGAGGACCACTGGACTAGAATGACCTCTGGAGGTCTCTCCCAGCCCTACATTCCTATGATTTTATGATTGTTAAAAATGTGCACCTTTTTATAGCAAGAAACAAGGATTTCTGTGGGCTCTACCTTTTCTTAAACCCACTGGATGTTTGGGATAAAATTACACAAATTGTCTGGCTTCAGCTTGTTGGCTAGGGACAGACATTGAAAACACCTGAACCTGAATTGATTCAAGCTTTGCAGGTTAGTCTAACCTGGCTAGGCTGAATCAGTTTGTAACTGTGCAGACATCCCAGAAATACAGGCATATGCCTGCAGTGGCTCAGGCTAGAAGCTGGGAGGTGCTATAGCAGGCCCTCCCTTCCCTTCCCTTCCCTTCCACTATGCTGAGCTGAATTGGGGCATGGCCAGGCCACAACAGGCTGCTCTGATTAGGGAGGGGTCCGTCTCCCCCCCCCCCACTACTCCTGGTCAGCCTAGCAAGGAGTTGATAACAGCATTTAGCACCCCATCAAAACAAAACAAAAGTCGCTCTCATTAGTTCAAGCTCTTAAACAGTTTTTTCCAAGGAAGGAATGGAGGGACATTAACACCTACCTGTTGATTAGCTCCAAAAAGCCCTAAGTGGACAATTTCCTGTCTGCATTCATCCCATCTGCCTTACACAGACATCTCAGCATTAGCTAGCATACCACATGCTGGCTACAGCCGGTGCTGTGGGAGAGGGGAGGGGGGAATCCCTACTTGAGCAGGGAGTAGTAACTGGGGAATGGGGCAAGGGAAAGCCAGGCAGACACTGCTTTGCCTACTGTCTCTACCCAAGCTCCAACTAGGGAGAAGAGAGCCCTGCCCAGGGCTGCAAAGCATCTGGGATGCTGGGGGAGTCTGGTTTAAGTTAAACCAGAAGGGGGTCTGGGACAGACATTGCATAAATCAGTTTGACCCAAGTCAGTTAAGTCTGATACTACATTCAACCAGGCTTATCTCAAACCAGTTTCAGTCATTTTCAAGCAGGTTTATGTGCACTTAATGTCTGTTCTGTTACAGGTTTAAAACAGTTTCTGATCACTTAAACTGTTTTATGTGTAACGCCTGTCCCTAGCCCTAGTCACTGGATCTAGTTGTGCTATAAAAACTTACTAGTCTGCATAGTTTTTGTAATCTATAATCATTTTATCTCTTTACCATCTGGGTGCAATAATAGATTAAGATGCTTAATTTTCTCTTGAAAAAGCAAAGTTTCAGAACTCCAGTCATTTCTTGGAGGTCACTTTTCTGAAGCCTTTCCAGTCTTTCATAGAATCGTAGAAAAGTTGGCTGGAAGGGACTTTAGCAGGGTGTTGGACTAGATGTCCTTCTAAAGACAGGATTATTCCTACCTAAGGCCTCCCAGACAAGCATTTGTCTAAACTATACTTCAAAACAACATGAACAACCCTCTCCCACAACTACCAGGCACAATGCCGAAAACATGAAAAACATACTAACTTGTTATAGGTAAAGCAAGGGGATGGGGGCACTCAATGTTCTGCCACTGCAAGGACAAGAAGTAGCACTAACTTTTCAAAATACAATTAAGAGATCCAAGGAAGATAACTCAAGCAGAGAAGTAAGGCTCTCTAGCCAAGAACCTCTGGGTTTTTTAAGTCCCTGTAGAAACACTCACTCAAAATCCCCAGCCTCTCCTGCAGTGAACACCCAATGCTTTCAAGAAAGCAAAAGCAAACAAACAAGAAAGTAAATAAACCTGGCAACCAAAGCAACTAGAGGGGGGAAAATGACCATGTTAAAACCAGCAAAGCCCAGAAGCATTAGATAACAAAAACACTTTCCTTTGTGCATGGCAACTGAAGGATGGCAAACACAATTCCACACATCCTGACTGGGGAGCCAGAACTCACTTTTCTATCCTCCTATTCCCTCCAAAAACTTATGACAGATTCTTTAATTTTATTTCATAATCAAGCTTTGTAGAGCTCTCCTTCAGTCTCTTTCTGTTGAACATGGTCCTCTTGAATTTCTACCTGCTCTGGGGCTGTAGAACTCTTCTTATGGTATCTGAGCAATGCCTATTCAGGGGTTTCCCTGGGCTTTCAGCTGTTGCTCTTCACAACATGCTCCAGCCATTGCTACTCCTAATTCATGCCTGACCAGTGCTTATCTAACCTCTTCTTGAAAGCTTCCAGTAAAAGAGAGTATTTTGGTAAAGATGAAGTGGGGAAACATACAGTAGTGCTATTATGGTAAAGGTTTTTTTGGGGGTGCCAACTCACGGAAAAGTGGATGAGGCACTCTTCAAGGAGATGACAAAAGTATCCAAAAATATACAATGGTATTGATGGGGGATTTAAACTTTCCAGATATCTGATGGAATAATATAGCCAAACATAAAATGTCAAACAAATTTCTAACTTGCAGGAAGATATGATCAGGGGATCATTAGGTATCATTAGGGAAGATATGATTAGGGGAGCCTACAAGATCTGGCAGTACTGGAAGTTATTTTGACACAATGGAAGTACAACAAGAACAGTAAAGACCCAAATGGCTGCAGAAGGAGATTCTTTGATAACTCAAAATCAAAGGGAAAACAAACAGACTGGATAGGTCACCAAGGAAATATACCAAGAAATAGTGTTGGGATGATGTTATAGCTGTGATGGTCTAGGAAATATGTGAAAGGGAAGAATTTTTGTGGCTCATCTCTTTTACTGGATTAACTGTATTGTTGGAATAGACTTATACAAGCTTTAGAATGCAAGTCATTGTCCTTCAGGACTGAGGAAAAATACAGGCATAGAAAAGATTAAAAATAGTCTGCAGGGCTGAAAGAGAGAAAAAAGTTCCCAGTGGTAGCAGATAAGGAAATCACAAAAGAAAGGATGGTTTAAATAGTGGAAGATCAGAACCTTTCAAAAGGGAAGAGGATTATTATTGTGTAGCCCGGGTATACGTGGGTTTGTACTTCCCTCTCCAATTGAGGGAATTATTGTCAGGGCAGTGTGCTGTGGAGGGGCATAACAGCCCAGTGGCCACCTCTGTTCCCTATAGAGTCAGGTCCACTCAATTAATCAATTACTTAACTATATACAGATTTATTATCATAACAAAACCATTAAAGGGTAAGGACATATATATATAATCTATGTACAAGTTTACAAAACAATAAACCCTATTTTTATTATATATATACGCGCGCACACACAGATATACCAAATCCAGTTTGGGGAGAGGGGCCTCCTCTGTGGGGACCCTCTCTCCAGGGTAATTTACTACTACTCCGCAGTCCCGGAGGTTTGCCTCTTGTTCTCCAGGTCAAGCTCTGTTCCCAGCTGGGTTTTCCTGCTGCCTGACTGCTGCTGCCATCCTGGCTTATGGCCACAGGCACCGCTGTGTGTAGTGGACGCTTTGCCTTATACTAGGGGTTGGAGGCCTGGACAGCCTTGTGCAGCACTGGGGCTTGGTCTGTTCCCAGACCCTCTGGGCCGTGTCAGCAGCTGTAGACCCGAGCCACCTCAAGTGGCTCCCAGGGTCTCTCACTTTCTGTGCAGCGCCTCCTGCAGCCTCATTCTGGGGGATGAGGACCTGAGCCGCCCCAGGGGCTCCAAAGATCCTGCTCCGTGCACTGGCCTGTGCACTGTGTCTCTGACCGCACACCAGAGGTTGCAGACCCAAGTCGCCTCATGCAGCTCCCAGGGTCTGGGTGCCATGCTGCACACCGAGAACCTAACCGCTGGAGCTGTCTCCTGCTCCCTGCTGACAGAAGTCTTCAGGGGCTCTTCCTGGGCTACTGCTTTGCCCTGCTGAGCAGCTCTCCTCAGCTCATCTAAACCCTGCTCTTCTCTCTTCTCAGTCCTTGATGCATCTGCCCCTTGGGCTGGGCACACAGCTCCTTTTATATGCTCCAGGGCTCTGCCCCTGAAGTCTGCCGGACCTGACAGTTTGCAGTCTTCAATCAGGTCTGGGAGAGCTCTTCTCCCCTGCCCCTCAGAAAAGGGGTGTGATGTTATTTCTCTTGCTGCCTCCTGGTTAGTGGATGGGCTCCACCAATCAAAACAGCAGGATCTCAAGCCTGGGATTCAACCCAAGCTCTGAAAGGTAAGCCTGCTACAATTGTCTGTAGTGCGAAGAAAGGTTATCAGGAGTCAAGTAGATTATAATGTGCCTTGAGGTCAAAATAAATGTTTAGTCTTTGGTTTTTAGTGTCCAACCAGTTTATAATTTATTTATTTTTTTATCCCAGGCTTGTCTTTTGAAGGTATTTTGTAAATTTCCCTTGAGCACAAGGATAATGAAGTCAGAAAATGAGTGGTTGTTCTGTAAAGTGTTCTCCTACATGTGTTTCTGTGTCTCCCTCCTTAATATTCTCCCTGTGATCATTAATTTGGGTATGTAGTTTTAGTCTGGTTTCAATCACGTAATTAACATGAAGGCAACTAGACCCTAGGTGAAACAAATCTGCCAAACAAACCCGATCTTCTTTGATAAAGTAACTAGTTGGGTGGATGAAGGGAATGCATTGGACTTAGTGTACTTGAACTTCAGCAAAGGTTTTTACAAAGACCCACATGACCCTCTCACAAAGACCAGAGAAATGTGATCAAGACAAAAGTACTACAGGTGGATAGACAACTGGATTAGTAGCCACAAGCAAAGAATAAAAGTAAAAGCTGTGTTATCTGGCACTTTACTATCCAGAATGCTCTATTAATTGGCATCTGTCATAGACGGCATCTTGCTGTTTATGGATGCTTCAGGACACTGCCAGGCAGTGTCTCTAGCAGCAGTCTCATCCACCGTTGTGATCGCATTGTGCTTGTGCTTGGACTTTGAATTGAATATTGCTGAATATCTCATCCATCCTGCAACTATGGCTACCAATACTCCGTGAACAAACAGAGGACAAACGCGAAAGTGTGTTGTGTTGATGGTTACACAGAAATTGGGCATAATTAAGTGGCTGGAGAAAAGAGAAAACAGGAACAGGTTGATGCAGTGTGGTGTCTCTAGTGGGCGTGGTGAATCCCTCACTGTCCCCCTTTACTGGAGCGCCCCCTCAACTCATCTGCCACAACATGTTGTTAATGGGTAAAAGGAGGGGTTCAGTGGTGTTCCTCTTCTCGGGTGACCCGGTAAAGGGGGTACTCAAGTTCGTGCTGCGATATTCTTCGGGGCTCCACCTCCCCTACACTCCGTCCACTTGCCAACCACTCGGGTGTCAGTTTCATTGTTCCGCTGTTCCCTGTAAGCCTGTTTTCTAAGGGATCAGGCATTAGCTTCAGCACTGGTCAGTTGCCTGGATGTTAAGGCAGCTGGAGCCACAGTCCCTAGTGCCAGAGGGCTGGGCTCATGTTGTCTTGCATCCGTCTCTCTTCAAGGGAGACAGATGCCCCTCTAACCTTTTAAATTCAGGTGGTTGGGGATTGACCCTCCCCAGCCCAGTGCAGAACGCTGCTCCCCCTGCTCCAGGAGCGGGTGCAGCGCCTGCAGCAACACTCCTGCCAGCCTCTGGAGTCACCGCCTGCCTGGCATGGTCCCTGCTGGCTCGCTCTGTCCCTCCTTTCCCCTACCAGCTTCCGGTGAGGTTTTTAAACTACCTGCGGCGATGTCCCCAGCCACTGCAACTAGCCTGTCACTCCCCCGCCTTGGGGGCAGTTGTTTAAAGAGCTGGCATAATGCCGGCTCATGTGGCTCCGGCTCTGGCTCCAGCTCTGGCTCCAGCTGTGCTTCAGGAGGTAAGTTTCCTGGGGTGTGGGGGGCCTGTTTGTTCCCTGCGGGGACTCTCAGGGTTTCTCCCAGTTCCTTTGGTGCCTGTGGGAGCTTCTCGCCACCACAGACCTCCCCCCTTAAGATGCCTTGTGGCATCTTGACATCTTGTATGGCCTCCCAAATAGCCTGATATTCCCTCTCATGTGCTTGACGTGCCTTGTCGGTTGGCTCCTCTACCCTGATATATCTAGGGAGAAAAGCTGCCATGAGGTTATCCTTGCCAGGGCAGTGCATTATCATAAACATGAATGGTTGAAAAGCGAGTGCCCAGTGGGTAATGTGAGTATTGTCCCTTTATTTTTTGGTTAACCACTGCAGGGGGGCATGGTCCATCACCACCAGGAACTCCCAGCCCATCAAATAATATTAAAAATACTCTATTGCCCAGTGTATGGCTAGGCACTTGTGTGGTTCTTGAAAGGAACGTATTTCCTCCACCTTGTCTGCCAGGGGTTGGATGGTTCCCCGTCCTACAGAAAACCCCAGGCACTTGGTTTCTGTGCCCACTAGTTTGCATTTTTGGGGGATTCGTTGTCATCCCAGTTGCTTGAAGCTCTCTCAAGACTGCCCTCAGGGCGTCAAGATGCTGGGGCCAATCTGAGGTGAAGATGATTATGTCATCAATGTGTGGAAGAAATCAAACTTTGCGTTGTGGTTGTATCAGAATTGACAGAGCCATCTTGGTTTATTTAAAGCTATATAAGTGATCACAAGGAGGGTTCTCAAAGGAACTCTGACCTCTACAAGTTTACAAGCATATTTATAATTTAGACAGCGAGAAAAGATGCAGGGTTCAGACAAAGCAACCTTGAGAGAAACAGAAAGATGTTGATCATTTGTTTGTCACACGTAAGCAGTTTACTTATTCAGAAAAAAACCCACTGTGTTTTGGGAACATTTATCAGCTTCTGGTTCAGCAGAAAGGAGGAGGTTAACATCTGCACACAGACAAAATAAGGCATGAAGGTTTTTCCTTATCTTAGAACATTTTGAAATGCATAGCATCAGCATCTTTGTCTGTTCTCTTTCTCTCTCTCCTTAGTCAAGTAAGAGGCCTGGTTAAACTTATTTCCACATTCCCCACTTTTGGGCCTTTTTGGCCCAACATATTAGACATTTATAGCCATGAACCTTTTAACTTCTACTTCTTCTGTCTCCTTACCTTCCATTAGTTTAACATACATATCACAAAAGTCGGTCCAATTAAGGGTAAAGCAATTATGGGCACTGCTGTCATTGTACTAGGAGGCAAGTGGGAACATACCCAACATTTAGAAACATTTAAATTCTTTGCATATTGATAAGACAGTTGAAGAAAAGCATTTTGGTGAGCATGCCAGTGTGGGAGTGATCTTTTTGACCTGTTTTGAAGTCTAGTCTGATTTATAATTTTTCTTTTAGCTGGTGAGTCTTTAAGTTCATAAAAGATGATCCAAAAGGAAAGACTGAGAAGTACCCAAGTCATGACTAACCAACCCCACCTCGGGAACCAGGAACTAGGTAGAGGCCTTTTTCCTTTCCCGAAGGGCATAGTGGTGTCGTTGGGGTACATTTTCTTCTTTTTGTAGTGGTAAATCCTCTTCGCTCTGTAGTGGCAAATCCTCTTTGCCAGTAGGCGCTTGCCTCACTACTGGTCTTGAGCTCTCCTGTTGGCAGGCGCTAGGCTCACTACCAGTCTGTGGAGGCTGATTACAAGGTTGATATGGAGGAGACTCTAAGTCTAACGGGGCTGATGTTTTTTACTGTGTGAAGCATGGATCCATGTTTGGAGTCCTTGACACTTTATTGCAGTGTTGGTTGTCAGGAGTACCTGGAATGGGCCTTTCCAGCAGGGTTCCAGCGATGACTTCCATTGATGGACTTTTACATGGACCCAGTCGCCAGGTAGGATGGAATGGCATGGCTCATCTGGTTCCTTGGGGAGAGCTGTTTGTACCTGTGAATGAAAAGCCTTAACACACTTCATTAGTGCTGTACAGTAGTCTAGAATAGTATTATCAAGTAAATGTATATCGCAAAAGTGGAAGGCAACAGGTGGTGAGACAGGGAGCCTCATGGGTCTTCCCGTCAGGATTTCATGTGGGCTAAGTCTGGTCTTTCGATTGACAGTAGATCTCATACTCATAAGGGCTATGGGAAGTGCATCTGGCCATTTCAGGTGAGTCTCAGCACAAATTTTGGCCAGTTTATTTTTTAAAATGCCATTTTGGCATTCCACTTGGCCCGAGACCTGTGGATGTCACGGGCAATGAAAGTTCTGCTGGATTTGCAGGACTCTGCAGACTTCTTTCATTATCTGCCCAGTAAAATGAGTTCCTCTATCAGAGTTTATGGATAAAGGAATACCAAACCTTGGAATAAAGTCTCTGAGCAACTTTTTGCTCACAGTGGTGGTATCAGCTTTTGCACATGGGTAGGCTTCTACCCATCCAGAGAACATACATACAATAACAAGAACATATTCATAAGAACAACATTTCTGCCTTTGAATAAAATCTATTTGTAAATTTACGAACAGCCCCCAAGCTGGGGGATGTGCTGCATTTTTTGTTTTTTACAGGCTTCCCCACATTATGGGCTTGATAAATAGGGCAGGTATAACAGTATTGTTGAGCCACAGATGAAAAAGTTGGAGCAAACCAATCAAGTTTAACAGCTTCTATCATCCCTCCTTTGCTCACATGTGCTATGCCGTGGTGTATGTGAGCAAGATAGGAAAGAAGGACCATTGGGGCAATCAGGTGGCTGTCCGGGGAGCACCACAAATGGTCAGGGTGTAACAAACACCCAGCCAGTCTCCATGTATATTTTTCTGGTTCTAGAGCCTGATCTTGGAGGAGGGCAACGTCATGAAGTCTTGCCAATGGAGACTGGTTAGTCGAGATGGACAAAAACACAGGTGTAGCCTGAGGAGTGGAGATAGCCACAGCTTTGGCAGTGGAGTCTGCCAGAGCATTCCCACATGTAACATCATCATGAGGGTTCTGGTGAGCTTGGCATTTAATAATAGCAACAGCAGAAGGTAACTGTAAAGCATTTAACAAGGCATTTACATATGGACCATTACTAATTTTGGCACCTGCTGACATGAGGAAGCCTCTTTGCTTCCAAAGTTGACCATAATCGTGTACAATACCAAAGGCATAGTGAGAATCAGTGTAAATATTAACAGAGATTCCAGAGGCTAGGGTGCAAGCCCTGGTAAGGGCCACAAGCTCAGCAACTTGAGCTGAATACACATTGGGCAAGTGATGGCTTTCTATAACATCATATTGGGAACATACTGCATATCTTGCAACAAGAGAACCTTTTGAGTTTCTTTGACATGATCCATCAACATAAAATACTAGATTTGGGTTTTGCAAGGGGGTGTCCTTTAGATCAGAGCGGGGCATTGTTAGGTGGGCAGTAAGAGCAATACGATTGTGGGGTTCACCATCTGAAGAAGTAGGCAACAGGGAGGCAGGATTTAAAACAGGGCATTTAGTTAGAGTAATATTTCGAGCAGAAAGAAGCAACATTTCATACTTAGTCAATCTAGCATTTGAAAGGTGTTGAGTTTTAGTTTTTAGTAAAAGGGCTGCTACAGCGTGTGGGACAGCAACAGTAAGGGAGAACCTAACACAAGGGTACAGGACAGTTCAACAGTAATAGCAGCTGCAGCTACAGCATGAAGACATGGAGGAAGTCTGGCTGCAACAGGGTCAAGAGCAGAGCTATAATAAGCAATGGGACGGTGCTTGTCTTCATGTGCTTGAATGAGCACAGCAAGTGCAAATCCGTCTTTTTCATGACAAAAAAGAATAAAGGGTTTAGTATAATCAGGAAGTCCTAGGGCAGGAGCTTGTGACAGAGCTTGTTTAATAGAGACAAAAGCAGCTTCGGCTTCTGAAGTCCAGGGCAAAGGCTCAGGGGTATTAACAAGAGTCAGGTTTTGCAGGGGCTTGACTGTAGAGCCATAGCCAAGTATTCACTGGCGGCAGTAGCCAGCCATGCCTAGGAAAATATGCATTTGGGACACAGTAGTTGGTCTAGGGATTTTAAGAATAGTTTCTATCCTGGAAGAAGAAAGCAGTCGTTCTCCAGCGGAAATATCATGACCCAAATAGTGGACACAAGGGAGACAAAGTTGTAGCTTTTCTTTAGATGCCTTATGGCCTTTTAGGGCAAGAGAGGTGAGGAGAGTTAAAGAATCAGCTTTACAGGTTTTAAAGGAGGTAGATGCTAAGAGCAGATCATCAACGTACTGTACAAGCACAGAATTTTCTTTAAATATGATGTCATCTAAATCCTTCTTCAGAATTTGAGAAAAAAGAGAAGGGGATTCAGTCTAGCCTTGGGGCAATCGAGTCCAGGTATACTGAAGTCCCTGATAGGTAAATGCAAAGAGAAACTGGCTATCAGGGTGTATAGGGATAGAAAAAAATGCAGAACACAAGTCAACAACAGTAAAATAACAGGCATTAGGAGGAATACAGGACAAGATAGTGGCTGGATTTGGTACAACAGGAAAAGTAGGTAAAACTGCAGAATTTACTGCACGGAGGTCTTGTACAAAGCGATAGATATTCTTTCCAGATTTCTTTACAGGAAGAATAGGTGTATTACAAGGGCTCTTAGTCAGGACAATGATAACTTGCTTCAAAAGAGCTGTTATAACAGGGCATATCCCTTCTTCGGCTTCTGGGTGTAAGGGGTATTGAGTAACTTTAGGTAACGGCTTAGCTGGGTTTAATCTCATTTTTAAAGGCTGGGCAGTATGGATTTGCCCTACTTCATTAGCATGTTGGGACCAGAGAAACGGAGAGACAGCCTTTATGATTTCCTTTTGTAACACAGAAAGATTAGGGGACTCAGGCTCAGGAGGTGAGCTAGCTAGGGTAGCAAGTACAGCCATTTCATTAACACAGGGAACATCCAAATAAACACCATTAGGAGAACAATAAGTAGTACAGCTGAGTTTACAAAGCAAATCTCTGCCTAATAAATTAACAGGAGAAAAAGGACTGAGGAGAAAGGCATGTTGATCAGAAACAGGACCAAGAGAAACATGTAAGGGTTGGGAAACAGGATGAGAAACTCTGATTTGAAATTCCTACAGCGTTTACAACAGCAGAGGAGAGGGGGGTTGTAGAAAATTCTTCAGCTTGGAGAGTAGAGCGACTTGCGCCGGTATCTACTAAACATTTTGTAGGAGTGCCACTTATTAAACAGGAAATGAAGGGATCCTCTTGATTAAGTGAGAGAAGCGGGGCTGTGATGATGTTATCATTCCTCAGGCTGTCCTAACAGGAGGCTTCTTGATTCGGGATCGAGAATTGAGTGAGAGGAGGTGGTGGCTGGTTAAATGTCATCCCCAGCTGGCCAGGCCGGTGAGGACATTGAGCCTTCCAGTGTCCTGGTTGGCCACAATAATAACAACTGTCATTATTTTGGGACTGAAATTCTCCTTGTCCCATCCCACAACTATGTCCCCTGCCTCTGAATTGTCCTCGGTAGAAACCTCGGCTTCTACCTCTGTCTAAAGTTTGTATTTGTAAAGACATTAGCTTAGTTTCCGTGGATTCCTTTTTCTTTTCTTGGCAGGCTGTACAGTGATTAGCAATGGTGACTAATTCTGTAAGCATCTTAGTTTGACAACCTACAGCAATTATACACAGCTGTTCCTGGACTTTAGAAAGAAGTCCTTGGACAAAAGTGGCGGCAACTGCTTCTGGGGCAGTTTCAGCTGCATCTTCAATGCCACAATATCTTTCAAATATGAGTTTCAAGCGAACCATGTAGTCTGCTGGGGATTCTCCTTTGTTTTGCTTACAGTTATTTATTTTGGCCCAGTCAGTTTTCCTGGGGCAGATTTTAAGCACGGACTCAAGAAGGCGTTCTCGGGCACTTACTAAACGACCTCCCATTCCGGGATCTTGAGGAGGCCAATTAGCCTGTGCGATGAGGCAGTTATGAACTGAATCAGTTATCTACTGATGATCTGATGATCGGACTCGATGATCTATTGAGGTCCCTTCCAACCCTAACATGTATGAATCTATGAACCTCGGAGGGTAGAACACTTCTCTTTAATTGGTTTAAATCCGCCCATGTTGACTCATAACAATTGATTACAGTTTCTAATTCATCTCTAAACTTCTGTGGTTCTTCCCTCATATTGAGGAATTGCTTAATAAGGTTTAGGAGATCTCCTGGGACTAGTATGGGGGTGGCACACTAAAAAAATCAATTATGTCTTCTACAGATTCATTCTCAGTCAATTGTGGATAAAGTTGTATTGGTGCTGATAATGTTGTTGATGGGGGATCTCCTATTGGTGCATTTTTCTGTTTTAATTCTTTTATCTGAGATTTTAGTTTTTTCTTGGGAGTCCTTAAGGCTCTGAACCTGAGATTCTTGATGTCTTTTGGAAGCATCTGCATACTAATCAAAAAATGTGTCCCACTGAGTCTGTGGTGTTTTACTGCCTCTTGACTCAAGGGCTCCGTGGAGATGAAGGATTTTACTTAAATCAAATGTTCCTTCCAGGGGAAACTGCAAGCTAGAATCATCTCTGGTATACACCAATTCCATTTGTCTAGAAACTTACAATTTTTATGGCCATAGTGTGTGTACATGTACAATGCTGGAGTCCCCTTTGGCAGAGCCGGTACGTCTTTAGACCCTCTGCTCCCCATGTCTTTAAGCTCAATTCACACAGGTCTTTCACACAGGAGAGGCTTATTAAGGTTGTCCAGTCAGGTCGTGAGATTTGCTAGTGGCACAGGAATGCTGTGGCTAATGTCCAAAGACAAGATTCCATAGCACCGGCACACAATGCATTTACTCACTATTAGACACGACTCATTCATGAGAGTGGGGGTAGGGAAAATTCATCACACAACCCTGATCTCCTTCAGTCTAAGGGTTTCCACCTTACACCCTTGCTTTCGAAGAGCACACGCAACGAGTCTGGCGTCCTCGGGGCGGATGCACAAGGTTTCCAGTCCCAGCTTCAGAAAGACCTCATAGTTCTTTACAGAACTTAACTCAATTCACATGGGGAAACACATCCACTGACAACAGCAACACAGTTTCAAATTCTTTTCTACTCACAGTTCCTACTTACATAGTGGGTCTGACAACTCTGGCAGCAAAAGGCTCAGATAGGGTAAGACTCAAGCAGCCAACAGGAAGACACACAGGCAGTCTCTCACTGAAAAGCCCCAATAGAGATTTCAAAAGGTCTCTTACCTTAGTTTGGCACCAGGGCATCAGTGAGGAGACGGTCTGTAACTCAACCTATCACTCTGGGCGTGTCTACCTAAGTCACGGCACCAAACTGTGAAAGAAATCAAACTTTGCATTGTGGTTGTATCAGAATTGACAGAGCCATCTTGGTTTATTTAAAGCTATGCAAGTGATCACAAGGAGGGTTCTCAAAGGAACTCTGACCTCTACAAGTTTACAAGCGTATTTATACTTTAGACAGCGAGAAAAGATGCAGGGTTCAGACAAAGCAACCTTGAGAGAAACAGAAAGATGTCCATCATTTGTTTGTCACACATAAGCAGTTTACTTATTCAGAAAAAAACCCCACTGTGTTTTGGGAACAGTTATCAGCTTCTGGTTCGGCGGAAAGGAGGAGGAGGTTAACATCTGCTCACAGACACAACAAGGCATGAAGGTTTTTCCTTAGAACATTTTGAAACGCATAGCATCAGCATCTTTGTCTGTTCTCTTTCTCTCTCTTCTTAGTCAAATAAGAGGCCTGGTTAAACTTATTTCCACAAATGTAAGCTGCTGCGTATGCCACGTGCGGTGCCAGCAGAGCATCCATAAGTCTTTGAAAGGCGGCCACCACTCCATTCAGCCTAAAGGGCATCTGTACGAATTTGAACAGGCTCCAAGGGGTTCTGAAAGCAGTTTTGGCACAGTCTGCAGCTCTCATTGGGATTTGCCAGTACCCTTTTGCTAGGTCAATGGTGGATATATACTTTGCTTCTCCAATTCTTTCAATGAGGTGGGCAATATGAGGCATGGGGAATGCGTCAAAGGCTGCTAGTTCATTTAACTTTCGAAAGTCAATGCACAGGTGGAGTGGACTGAGCCATGGGCTTCAGGACAGCTGGATAATCCCCTGCTTCCATATCTTTTCTATCTCCTGTCGTACCTCCTGTTGCAATTGCTGTGGTATAGTTCTCCATCTTTCCCTGACTAGTGCGCCAGGTGGTGTCTTGATCTCGTGTTCGATTCTCCAAGCTAGTCCTGGGGTCTCTTGAAACACGTCCTGGAAGGTCTCTATCATCTCCTCCAGTTCCAGTCATTGATTGGTGTCCAAAACTTCCCCTCGTTGCAATTCCCCCTCCAATGTGGATCCTACTAACTCTGGGCAGGGGGGTCCCAGGTCCTCTACTGCCTCCTCCTTTAGCGCCAGCCAGCCTTGTGGGGCCTTCTATTACTTGAGGAGGTTTACATGATAAATTTGACATTCATGGTGGTGTCCGGTCTTGAGCACTTCATAATCTACCGGACCTACCTGATGGATCACCTTAAATGGGCTTTGCCACATCGTGAGGTGTTTACTCACTGACACTAGAAGTGAAACTAATACCATATCCCCTGGCTGGAATGCTTTAGGTTTCGCTCATCGATTATACTGGGTCTCCTGTTGTTCTTGCGTGACTCGCAGATTCTGGCAAGCGATCCGCTGGGCCTTGTTGATCTGGTCTTGTAGCTCCTGCCAGTACCTTTTGGCTACTATTCCTGGCCCCACAGGCCTTTCCCATTCCTCCTGGATGATCTGTAACAGACCTCTGGGACTGTGACCGTATACTAGCTGGAAAGGCGAGAACTGCGTCGACTCTTGGGGTACATCTTGCAGGGCAAACACTACACTAGTGGGGTCAATATGGTGTCCCATCTATGGGTGTTCTCCTGGGCACACTGCCTGAGCAAGCTTTTTACGGTTCCATTTAGCCTCTTGACTAAGCCGTTAGGCTTGGGGTGATAAACTGACATTTTCAGGTGGCAACGCCGAGGGTGTTACAAAGAGCCTTCATTACGCGCGACATAAAATTTGTCCCCTGGTCTGTAAGTATTTCTTGTGGGATTCCTACCTGGGCAATCCATTTTAGGAGCTCTTCTGCCACATGAGTACCCATAATAGACCTAAATGGAATGACATCCAGGAACCACATGGCGTTGTAGCAAAACCCCCAGTTTTTCTTTTTTTTTTTTTTTTCTTTTAAAATGCATTCCCTCCCCTTCCCCAACCATTTCTGACTTTTTTTCTTTCCCTCTCTATTCCCTATAGATAAGTATAAGTGAGATAAGACATAGGATAAGCTTCAGCATTTTATTTTGGTAGCAAGTTGTATTTGTTATTTTTTTCTCATTCTTTTTATTGTATAATTATTATGTTTATATTGATTTTTACTGTTCTATATTACTGTTTTACTGGTACTATATGATTTAGGCCTACATATGTAAGTTAGCATAAGTCATGTCAAGTTTCCATTTTGTCTGTCAAATCTCCATCCTACCCCTCCTATGTAACTTGGTTCCTGAACGAATGGGGATGAATGAGGGTGCTTGAGAGACAATGGCAGTAGGTCTAAAAATAGCTCCCTCTGAATGACTGAACCATCAACACCAATACTGGGACCAATGACCCAGCCCTTGGAACCACCCTCAGCATTCAAGAAACAAAAGATGAGGCAACTCACCGTTGTGCCAAGGCTGCACATGCTTGGTAAGAACACCTGGAGCCCTCTGGAACAGGACTGACCTTGCCTGGACAGGCCCTCCCCATAGGAGATCAGAGGTAGTCTGCCCCATAAAACAGGTAATGAAGACTGACTCCTTGGGATGTCCTCTCCACCTGGACCAGCACCATGCCACACCATCTATCCACCCAGAGGCCATGCTGGTGAACCCCTTCTGGACAACACCTACTGGACAAAGACCCTTTCCAGCCGGGATAGGTAGATATCACCGCCCACTTCCTCTTCAACCAAGGACTTGGACTCTGTTTCTCTTCCCTACCTGGACTCCAGCCCTTCTACTGAGTCTTTCTCCTGTGGCCATTGTGAGTGCTTGTGTGTGTGTGTGTGTGTGTGTGTGTGAACCAATAACTTCAAGGGACTGTGTAGTGTGTTGTCTGTTTAATAAAACTGTTATTTGGACCCCTAAGTTGGGTTTTGCTTTACTACAGTTCCGGCCCTGCTCCACTCTCCGCTCCTCGCCCCTCCTAACTTCTGTTTCATTTCTCCCTCCCCTGCTTCTGGCTCACCACCACCTCCAACCCCTGTCTTGAGCTCCTTTCTGCCTCCAAACCCCCATTTCTTTGCCACTGTCTTATTCCCACTGCCTTTTCCTTTTCCCCTGAGCAACCAGGTTTCTGCCTCAGTTTCTTTCCTGGCTGTCTCCTCCTTGCCACCAGGCTTCTCTTTTTTGTTTTTCTCCCTCCCATGCACCAGTGACCTCTAGTAACCCTGGGGCCACTTGATCTTAAGTAAACCCAAGCCTCAGTTCCTCAGTCAGTTTCTCTCTAGCCCACCGGTTCTAATCCCAGTTCTGGCAACTTTCACTGCCTACACTTTAACTCTCTCTCGCCTTAACCTTCCCCCAAGTATCCCAGGTACCCCAAGCATACACATACATATCATACCATCCAAGTTAGGAACTTACCTATGTGTAGGTGGGTTGTATGTGTGTGAACTGGTGTGTGTGTGTGTGTGTGTGTATATATATATATATTAAAAAAAACATTGTGTGCATAATCTACGCATTAGTGATCTGTGTACCGAGTGTACGGGTATTGACAATTGATTTTTTCTAATTTTTAGTGTGTATGTGCTTGAATTGGTGACTGGTATGCATGTGCCTACGCTGGTTTGGATGTGTATGTGCCTGAGCTGGTAGTGTGTGTGTGTGTGTGTGTGTGTGTGTGTGTGAGTGTATGCACCTAATTAATTTGTGTGTTTGTATATGTGCAATTGTGTCACACCCTTCTGTTTAACAGCACAATATTGAGATCCCGAGAGTTCACCTGACCCCACAGGGCAACAGTGTAATCCAGTAGGACTAACACATATTGGTATCCTTCGTGAGATTTTGGGAGAAGACCCACAATGTCGAGCGCTACATGGGAGAACAGTGTCTCGATTATGGGCATGTGTTGCAGTGGTGCCTGCTGAGGTCTCCATTCCTGGGCTGTCTGGCAGTCTGGGCAGGCCGTACCCCATCTTTCTACATCTTTTGTAGATGGGGCCAAAAGATGTCCTGGATTAGTCTCGTCTGGGTTTTGGTGCACCCTAAATGACAGCCTAGTGGGGAGTTGTGTACCAATTTCCAAATTTGTCAGCAAAGCGAGGACAGAACCACCAGCTGCTGCCTTGCCATCCCCTCCTGACCCCTCTGGACCCAATATAGTAGCCCCCCTATTACCTCAAAGTTAGGGTGACTTCTGGACGTCCCCTCTCCTGGGTCTTCTGTTCCTAGCCGTTGTAGCTCTGAGTCTTCCTGTTGGGCCTGCTGGAACTGCATAGCATTGGCCACCTGCTCCGTGTCAATGCTGTTTTGAACAGCTTTGTTCTGTGGGGAGGCGGTTTCTCCAGCCCAGCCTTCCCCTCTTCTTAATCGCTTTATCTTCTCCTCGGTCGCTTGCATACATTCAAGTACCGTGTAAAATGGCCTCCATTCTCAGCCCAAGATCATCTCACAGGCCAATGCTGGGGCCAAACTGACCCATAGTTCATCTTGGAACTCACCTTCAAGGGGAGGTAACAACTCCAAAAGTGCATCTTGCCACCCAAGATGCAGGTCATTACCAATGGTCTGGCTTCCTTTACTCCCGTGCTAGGGGCCAGGTCCATGTGGAGGAGGGACTGGGAGCATCCCGTGTCCAGGGTTGCTCACATTGCTCGATCCCTGATCCAGGCTGTCATGACTGGGCAGTCCCAGCCTCCCTCATGTGTGGTAGAACCAAAACTGCAGTCCATGGGCTCACTTGGATCTGCTTCCTTTCCCCTTTCTCAGGGTGGGGTGGGTGTTGTCAAACCATGACCCAGTTCACTAAAGCCCAGTCTGCATTGTCTCACAATATGACCGGCTCAACCACAGTAGTAGCAGACTACACCCCTTGACATCCCCTTCTGTGGCTCATTTCACCTCTCTTCTTCTTTAGCTGTGCTCCCTATCGGTGAACGGAGGCCTTGCCCCCTACCACACTTGTTCTCCAAGCTGGCAAAACCCTCTGCGAGGCAGAGGGCTTCTTCATTAGTTCGGGGTTAGTGCCTTCACACCTGGGTGTCCTCCTCCAGGTCCCAGAGGAATTGTTCCAACAGGACCAGGTTAATGACACCATCCCAGTCAAATCAGCCCGTGGGAAGGCATTTATTGAGTACGTCTTGCAGGTACTATAGCAGACGGTGAGGCCTCCTGACTTCCTTGGATTTTTGGGCTCAGAATGCCTGCCTATGGCTCTCTGGGGAAATCTCAAGCTGGTACAAGATCACAGCCTTTACTGTATCATAGCTTCAGGCATCTTCCCTCAACAGGGCCCTGTACGCTGCTTGGGCTTAGTCTATCACCAGGGCACCCAACTGGTGAGCCCACTGAGTGTGATCTAACTCGGTCTGTAGGGCCTTTCTTTCAAATACCTCTGTGTAGGCTTCAGGGTCATTGTCCCGCATCATTCGTGGCATCTTAAACAGGGTGGCATTACGTTGCATCCAATCCTGCTGCTGGGCCCCCTGCAGTTGTTGCATCTCCAGCACCTGCCCTATTGCTTGGATGGCTTGCGTCAGAAGCTCCGCATGAGCCACCACTGGTGCCTGCATGTCTGTTTCAACCCAGGCCAGGATCACTGATCCGCTAACACAGAAATGTCTTTTTCTGGCCAATGCACCACTATGGCGTCTCTAGTGGGTGTGATGAGTCCTGCATCGTCCCCCTTTACAACTCTCCTGCCACGACTTGTTGTTAATGGGTAAAAGGAGAGGTTTAGTGGTGTTCCTCTTCTCGGGTAACCCGGTGACAGGGGGTACTCACGTTCATGCTGCAATGTTCCTCGGGGCTCCGCCTCCCCTATGCCCCGTCCACACCCCAACCATTCGGGTGTCGGTTTCATTGTTCTGCCGTTCCCTGTAAGCCCCTTTTCTGAGGGGTCAGGCATTATCTTTAGCACCGGTCCATTGCCTGGATGTTAAGGCAGCTGGAACCCCAGTCCCTAGTGCCAGAGGGCTGGGCTCACATTGTCTGGCACCCTTCTCTGTTCAAGGGAGACAGACGCCCCTCTAATCTTTTAAAATCAGGTGACTGGGGATTGACCCTCCCCAGCCCAGTGCAGGATGCTGCTCCCCCTGCTCCAGGAGCAGGTGCAGTGCCTGCAGCAGTGCTCCTGCCAGCCTCTGGAGTCACTGCCTGCCTGGTGTCGTCCCTGCTGGTTCGCTCCGTCCCTTCTTTCCCCTGCTGGCTTCTGGTGGGGTTTTTAAACTTCCTGCAGTGGCGTCCCCAGCCGCTGCAATTAGCCCGTCACTCCCCCACCTCGGGAGCAGTTGTTTAAAGAGCCAGTGTAATGCTGGCTCACGCGGCTGTGGCTCTGGCTCCGGCTGCGCTCCAGGAGGTAAGTTTCCTGGAGTGTAGGGGGTCTGTTTGTTCCCTGCAGGAGCTCTCAGCATTTCCCCCAGCCGTCTTGGCATCTGTGGGGTCTTCTCACCACCACATGCAAGAATTCAGTGTTGGCTCATCTACGATCTATGACATCAAGGTGCAGAAGGCAGAGTTACTCCAGTTTGTGATGAATGCTGAGACAAGTAAAGCAATTGAACAACACTGTACTCTACACAAACCAAAATTGGTACAATTTGACAAGGTATTGTATGACTGGTTTGCCTTAAAATGTTTGGGGGGGCTCCAATTTCTGGCCCAATGCTGATCGAAAAGGCAAAAGACTTCTATCAACAAATGGAAATGATTGAGGCATGCGTTTCTTCAGATGGATGGTTGTCTTGCTTCAAACTTTGCCATGGTATCAGAAGGCTTGATGGGTCTGAAGAAAAAAAAAACCTGCTGATCATGACTGCTGAAAAATATTGTGCATTTTTCCATAAATTGGTTGAGGAGCATGGCATAACCCCAGAGCAGATTTACAACGCTGATGAAACTAGCCTTTTTTGGCATTGTTTGCCAACTTCTACCCTGGCTGGTGCAGGTGAGGTTGGTGCAGCTGGTTTTAAGGGAACAAGGACTGTCTGACTGTGTTTACATGTGCAAATGCAGCGGGCACACATAGAATCAAGCTGCTAGTGGTGGGAAAATTCAGGTGACCAAGAGCATTCAAGGGTGTTGTTCATCTACCTGTTGAGTACAAGGCACAACCTAATGTATGGCTGGACAAGGAAATATTTTTGTATTGGTTTTACCATGTCTTCTGATGAAGAATAATTTGAAGGTTTCAATGTGAGACAGAAAAAAAATTAATTAACAGAGATTCTTGATGTCCTTCAAAATGCTGACCCCACAAACCCACTCACTAAACTCAAAGATACTGAACTTGAAGAGTGGGTAAACTTTGATCAAGACCTTGATGTTGCACAAACCCTTACTGATGCTGAAATTATAGAAAAGATTGTGCACCCTGGGAGATCTACTGCACCTGAACAAGACTCAAAAGAAGAAGGCCACAGTGAAGAAACTAAAGTGGCCTGGGCTACTGCTGCACAATGTCTTGAAACATTCTTGAAATCTGCTGAGCAGCAGTCTTCTGATTCTGCTCAGGAAGTGATGCAACTTCATGTTGTTCACAACAATTTCCTGAAAAAGGACAACTGACTTGCAGGCAGGCAAACATCTGCAAGTTGCTTCAAAGAGCTTCTGCATCTTGTGTCATGGATCCAGGCATTTCAACACCATCAACATCAGATATTATTGAAGTTGATGATCCCCAAGAAGAGCCACATTCCTAAACAGAGCCATGTTCTGAGGCAACCTCTGATCTTAAGGTGCCTTCAGGCAGTAAATGAGGGCCAGTAAATGTACAGTATACAGTATACTATTTACTATATTATTTCATATATCATAGTTAAAATGTTATATTAAAAGTTATAATAATGTTATATTAAAATGTTATATTAAAAGTTATTATATCATAGTTTAAATGTAGGCTTTGTTTCTTTCTTGAAAAGAACCGTAAGTATAACTCTCAGATAACCGGCTTATTTGATTAACTGGTACCCCCCATTCCCCATGGATGTCGGATAACAGAGCTTTTACTGTATTAATGGATTCATGTCAGAGTGCAGAAAGTTTTGTGTGTGGTTCCACAGGGATCTGTCCTGGGTCCAGTGCTGTTCAACGTGTTTATTAATTATTTGGATGCCATAATAGAGAGCTTGCTGAGTAAATTTACAGATGACATTAAACTGGAAAGGACTGCAAACATGCTGGAGGACAGGAGTAGAATTCAGAAGGATCTTGACAGATTTGATAGCTGGGCTAGAAGCAAAAGAATGTTCAGTGCAGGCAAAGTGCAACTCCTAGGAAGAATAATTAAAAAAAACACAGAAACAAAATGGGTGATTACTGGCTGGATGGCAACTGCTGAGAAGGATCTTTGGGTTTTGATGGATCACAGACTCAACATGAGTCAGCAATGTGATGCAGTTGCAAAACCCCCCTGAAAGCAGCTTAGGGCTTCATCAACCAGAGTACTGGGTATTAGGCCTGTGCAAAGCAGCTAGTATTCACTTAGGATTCAGATTTGGCTGGTTTGGGGGACAGTGATTTGATTCGGTGATTCGAATCACTGTCCTGATTCGATTCGGCCGAATCTGATTTGGAGATTTGGCTGCTGCCAAATCTCTGAATCAGCCAGGCCAGGCTCCGCCCCCCCCGCCCCAGCCTGGCAATGGCTGCCCAAGCTCCTGGCACTTGGGGGAAAAAAAAGCTCCAGCTCAGCGGGTGCTGCTGAGTGGGGGGCGATCTCCACTGCCCCACACTGCATGGGGGGCTCTGCACAAGCCCCCCACCTCCCCCAACCCCCTCATGGGTGCCCTTTCTTGATCTGCCTCCGTCCTTTCCTGTGCCCACACCCCTTCCCCTCCACAGACTTACTGGCACAGTGCTGCTCTACACACACCAGAAGAAAAAATCCTGAGAGTTGATCTCTATCTGGAGATCATGAGTCAGAGTTAATTTGATTTGGAAATTGGGAGTCTCACAATTTTTCCATGAGAGTTGGTATTCCTCAGGGCTTGGGGACTGTCTGGGGGTGGGGGGGGGGGAGATGTGGCAGGGGAGTGTGTATGGAGTTGGTGTGTGGAGGGAATGGGTGTGTGTGTGTGGAGGGGGGAAGTGCCTGTTGGCACTGGGGGAAGCTGGGCTGCAGCAGGGTGGGGGAGGTACCTGCCCCTCCAGTGGAGTGAAGGGGGCCTTTTGAGGGTAGTGCAGAGCTCCATGGCTGATGCCCTTGCTCACAGGGTAGGACACCCAGGTGATGCTGACTGGGGGAGGGGGACATAGCCAGGCCACCTGGTGCAGTGCGGGAGCCCCAGCCCAGGGCAGAGGGTGCCACAGACATCCTCTTCTTTTCCCTCCAACCTGTGCTGGGGCCAGACTTGCTCTGCCACTGCCTGCACAAATTGGAGCTGCTACACTCAGGCCCAGTCGGGGCGAGGGCAGCTGGGGCCCCCTCCAGCAGGGTTGGGGAGAGCAGGAGGCTGTGGGTTGGGAGTGAGGGGCACTGGCAGGGCTGGTGGGATGGGATCTGTGGGTCAGAAGTGTGGGACACTGGTAGTGCCAGGGGGCTGCAGCCCCAGAATGAGTGGCACCAGCATGGCCCAGGGTCTGGGGGGTGAAGGACTGTGGGTCAGGAGTGAGGGGGCACTGGCAGGGCCAGGGGTCTGTGGGTCAGGAATGAGGGGCAGTTGGAGTGCTAGAGAGCTGGGGGTTGGGACTGAGGGGCACCAGCATAGCCCAGAGGGGCGAGGAACTGTGGGTCAGGAGTGATGGGCATGGGGGGGTGGTTCAGGAGGACAGGGCACTGGCAGTGCCAGGGGGTTGCAGGTCAGGAGTGAGGGGCACCAGCAGGGATGGGGGGGGCTGCGGGTTGGGAGTGAAAGGCACCAGCATGGCCCAGTGGTTCAGGGTACTGTGGTTTAGGAGTGAGGGGCACTCGCAGGGCTAGGGTCTGTGGGTTGGGAGTGAGGGGCAACAGAATGGGCAGGAACAGGGCATTGGCATATCACTGCCCCCCCTCAGTCATATCCCCCCCCCCCACCCCATGTGCGACAGGTGTCCTCTTTTTTGGAACTGGAAATATGGTAACCCTAGTTTTAGTTCATTGAGGAGGTCCCTGCTAAACCAAGCTGGTCTTCTGCTATACTTGCTAGTTTTCCTGGACATCAGGAAGGTTCATTCCTATTAGGGCTGTGTAAAACACCAGTGTTTTGTTTCAATGTATGTTTCACCATTTTGAAGGGTACAGTGTTTTGTTTCATCATGTCATTTCATTTCAAAGCACTGTTCCATTTTGTTTTCTGACACCTTTTGACATTTCGCCCATAGGCTATAATGGGGAATCATGAAAATGCTTAACACTTTGTCATTTCCTGCCTGACTTGGATGCAAATTACAGGGATGGAAGCCCCTTCTGAAGGCATGAATCCTGCCAAGTTTCAAGGAGATAGGTGCAGAGGTTTCTGGGAAACTGCACCTGAAACTCTTCAAAGCAAAACTTGTGACACTTTCCAGCAGCAGCAGCTTCCTGTCATCCAGAATGCAGACAAGAGGGCCCACACCCCTGAGGGGAGTCCAGCAGTGCTGGGAGGGAAGGTTGAGCTCCATGGGGCTGGCAGAGCTGGTCAGAGCTCAGCCCTGACTCTCCCCGCCTCCTGCCGCTAGGCTGAGCTCCGAGCAGCTTTGTAGCCCCATGGAGCTCAGCCTGGCAGCAGGCGGCAGGCAAAGCCAGGGCTGCGCTCCACCTCCTGCTGCCAGGCTGAGCTTAGTGGGGCTCCACAACCCCATGGAGCTCAGCCCGGCAGCCCCCTGTAGCTCAGTCTGGAAGCCCCATGGAGTTCAGCCCAGTGGTGGGAGGTGGGCAGAGCCAGGGCTGCACTCTACCTCCTGTTGCCAGGCTGAGTTCTTTGGGGCTGCAGAGCCTCTTGAAGCTCAGCCCAGTGGTGGGAGGTGGGGAGAGCTAGGGATGCACTCTGACCAGCACTGCCAACCCCACGGAGCTCAGCCCAGAGGCGGGAGGTGGGCAGAGCCAGGGCTGAGCTCCACCTCCCACCACTGGGCTGAGCTCCATGGGGCTGCTTTGAAACTCAAAATGTTTCAAAATGTTTTGAGTGCCCTCATTTCATTTTGAAGCTGTTTCAAAGCTTTTTGCTTCATTTTGATTTCACTGTTTCAAGGTCAAAAAGCATTGAATCAGCTTCAAAACAGGACACTCAGCGAAATTTTGCAAAAGTCCTAATTCCTATGCCCTAAGTAAGGTTTCTTTAAATTACAGCCAGGTCTCCTGGACTCCTTTCCCTCTCAGATTGGCTTTCCTGGGGATCCTGCCCATGAGTTCCCTGAGTGAGTCCAAGTCTGGTTTTCTGAAGTCTAGGGTCTGTACACTGCTGCTTTCCTCCTTCCCTTCCTATGGATCCTGAACTCAATCATTACATGGTTGCTGCTGCCCAAGTTGCTACTAGGGCTGTGCAAGTCTTTGGACAGAGCTTCAGATCCGGAGAAGCTTTGGATGCTTCAGCATCTGAAGCAGCATAACCAGATCAAAGCACTGGCTTCTTTAGGCTTTCTGAAGTGGTTCAGAGCTTCCGAAGTGCTTCAGAAAAGCTTCGGAGCCACTTTGGAGATCCGGCCATAGGGTATAATGGGGAAACAATGAACTATCTATAACTTAGTTTTTTTTGTCTGATTTGAATGAAATTTGCAGGGATTGTAGCCTCCGCTGAGTGCATGAAGTTTGCCAAGTTTCAAGGAGATGAGTGCAGGAGTTCGGGGGGAACTTGACCCCAAATTCTTGAAAGCAAAACTGATGTCATGTGTATGTGTTACATCACAGGGGGTGAAAACTGCAGGGGTGGTGGCCCCTGCTGAGGCCACAAAGCCTGCCAAGTTTCAAGAAGATTGGTGCAGGGGTTTGGGGGGGAACTGCACCTCAAGCTGTGGACAAGCAAAACTCATGCCATGGGTGAAACTCTGTGTGTTAAAGCACAGCAGCATGAAAGCTGCAGGGATGGTAGCCCCTGCTGTGGCCATGAAGCCTGCTAGCTGTTGAGGAGATCAGTGCAGAAGTTCTGGCTTCTGGGGCCCTGCACCTCTAGCTGCTGACAACTATGTCACAATTTTTGTCTATTTCTGTTGACAAATTAATTGACCTCCTAAGAATTAAGAGATGGCATTAAATTCACTGACAATTAATTGGGCTATTATGGCACTGTGAACAGAAGTAGCTGGTGACTAACTCCTGACCAAACTGTGAAATATGAGTGTTACACCAGGAAAGGTTTGAAGCGAGTTGGATGCCCAGCCAGGAGTGGTAAGGAGCAGGATGCAGAGGTGAGAGAAACCCTACAAAGAGAACTGTCCCCAGTCAGGCCAATTTTTTCTCTTCCTTTAACATCCACCCTCCCTCTAATTTTTTTGTAAATAACAAAGCATGACAGGCAAGAGTGAGAGGAAGTGGAAGAAGAGACCCGGGAGACCTGGATGAGAGAAATGGCCCCTGCTGCACCATCTTACAGACATGTTTGCCAGTTTCCACTCTATGTTTTCAAGAGCAAACAGTTATAACATAAAAACAGCTATACTTAGTCAAATTGATGGTCCATCTAGCCCACAACCTGTTCCCAACAGTGGCAGCAGTGGATACTTAGGGAGAAGAATATGAATATGGTATATGAACAGTGCGTATCTAGAGTGATCTATTCCCTGGTCATTACCCTCGCTGGCATCAGCATTGGTTTAGATATGCCAGACAATATATCCCAGTCCATTCTGTTTAATAGGTTGCATGTGGTCGCCACTGCCACCACCCACCACCCCGTGCTGCCACCACTCCACATCCAGCCATGCGCCACCCTCTTTTCCCTGCTTTTCATCTGGCCCTGCACTATCCCCTCCCCTCTGCTCCACGTCCAGCCCAGCGCCACCCCCCACCCTGCTCTGTGCCACCACTGCCTCCTAGGAGTAGGGGAGGGAGGGGGAAGAGGAGCTTGCATGTGGCTGGATGTGAAGTGGTAGCAGTGCGGTAGCTGGTGGGAGCAGTGGCTGCTGTATGCAAGTTTTCCCCCCCCCCCCACACTCCTGGGAGGTGGTGGCAGCACAGGCTGGTGGGTGGCACTGCTCCATCCCCACCCACCTCACCTATCATTCTTGATGGGCATCCTTGACGTAGCACTGGCTGGAGCCATGCCCCCCCCCCCCCCCGAGCATTACAGACAGACAGATGGACTAAGCCCTTTCTATATAGATCTAAAGATACTCCTGCATTGTGTATAGTACCTATGACACAAAGGGATGGGAAAGAGCTGATTATTGAGAAAGGAGGCTATTTGCTCATTCTGAATAGCCTGAAGTAAGAACAGTTTCCTCTGATAACAGCAAAGCAGCTGGCATGAGGGAACCTCCAAGAAAATTGTTTTGAAAACAGTCTATATGTTTTTGTTAGCCTGTACATGTTGGGGGTGAGAGGATGAAGAGGTGCAGTGATAATAAGAGGTAATCTATCTATAAGTTGACATGTAATAGCACAATAGGCAATTCTTATGTATTTGCTGAGTGGGCAGTTTCTATATACTGTGACCTTAGTCATTCTTAAGGCCAGTGCTATGAAATATATAACTATATCTATTTTTTGAAAACCACCAGCATGAGTTAAACTTGAGGAAAACAAAGAACTATACTAACAAAAAAGAGTACATATGACAGCATGAACCTCAGCCATATCACCACTGGACACTTGGTGATAACTCTCATTGCACAGTCTTGTGCCAAACCAAGAACAGTGTAAAGAATGCAGTAATCCCAAAGCATACAACAGCTTTACAGATTGCAGGACTCCCAGTCGCTACAGTTCTCCTGGTGGCTGGTGTCATATCTCAATGGAGTGGATTGCTGTAGGCATGGACAAGAGGTGCAATGCTAATACACTGCATTTCCAGTACTCTGAAAAGCAAGGCACTGCGTGGGGTTGGTTTTGCTCTCCCTGTGCATACATACTCTGTAACACCCCAGCTTGCTATTTCATTGTCTCTAGCATGTGCCTGCAAGTGGGTTGGGGTGCTTGCTGTTGTGTGCTTTGCTTCCTTGGGATCCCTACAGACAAATCCTTCTACTACAAACAATAGTCCATAAGCAGGCTTGGGTGCCTGCAATCTCTCCTCCATATGGTAGGAGAGGCCTCTTTAGCTCTGGTGAGCTTGTCTGGGTTCTGGTCTGCTCCTGGCCATAAACTGCTCCTTCCCTAGTTTGACCTCTCTGCGTATGCATGTGCTCTCTCTTTCCCCCCCCCCTCTCCCCCCCCCCGACTTGGACTTTTAACTGCTAGCTAAATCATCCACAGCTGGGCTTCAACCCCAGGATTGGCTGCCACACTTAAACAGCCAAACCTCCCCTTTACATTCCTTTTGCATCTATTGGTCCTTCTATTATTGTTTCCCATTTCTTTCTGCTAACTCTCCTGTTCCTCAAGTTTGCTCCTCTTAGCCTAGGCCCTAAGCTTTCTTAACATCATTTCCTTTGACAGTTTTTTCATACTCTTTCATGAACTCAGAAAACACTTCTTTCTGGGGATTCTTTCTTTTCATTCTGGTGTTGATGAGTAATAAGCAAAGAGAAAAAGCCATTTAACTTCAACAGATATGGAAACCTAGCTTTTCATTCCCACAGTTTTCTTCTACATCAAGATTCCCACACCCTTAGTAAACAATCTCTCTTTGTGTCCTAAAAGGTGAGTACTTTGTTAAATGAGACCAGTTCAGCACATAACTCCAGGTACAGCTAAAAGTGTGTAGTCCCTGGGATACACAAACCAAGTTTACTGAATGAAACCACCCTATTTCTGGCATTACATCTCTCTGGCAGATCCCCCAAGTAGCAGGAAAAGCAATAGTATAAGAGGGACAAAGTCCACCCAAGGACATTCAGTGTGAAACTGGTTTCCATGTGGATTCCCTCAGAAGCAAAAGCAGACTGGTGTGGAAACATCTGGTATTGCAGTTTACCTGGCAAATCCTCATTGCTCTGAGAGGACAAAATTAAGGTCTTGCATCTTTTAGAAGTTCTCCAAAACAGTGCCAATTGACACGAGGGAAGTCCAAGTTATACTTAATACATTTTGGTACTTATAAGTCTGTGCACTAGATTGGAATAGTTCATTTTACTATACATTGTAAAACCGAAAATATGACAAATATTAACTGAGATCATTCTCATTTCTGTAATGCACTATCATAAAATATTTTCACTCTGCTTTCAATGCAGGAGTTGCATAATCCTGTGCCTGAAATATGAAAAGGTATTTGAAATAAGGCAGCTGAATGCTGTGGTATCTAACAAGCATTTGTTCATTTATTTGCTTATGCTGAGTTATCACATGCTGTCCAAGAAAATCTATCATGTGGGTTGTGGTACAGGCTACTGATTCTTGCATTTTATAAAGTCATGATGAAATGCAAGTACATCAATTGGGGGTATAGGTAGGATTCTCAGCCATCCAGGATTACTCTGAGTCTCCAGGAATTAGCTATAAATATCCAGGAGACTGCTGAGAGTCACCCAGGAGAAAAATGATAGGGCATTCATTTAAATAAATATTAAATGTTGAATCCGATTTATACAGTAGTCCAGTGGATATTTCAAATGTAATAGTAATGTACATTTGCCTTCCTGATGTAAAGTCTACTCAGGGTTACCATACATCTGGGTTTTCCCAGACATGTCCTCTTTTTTGGCCTCCTGTGCTACGTCTGGGCAGGTTTTTAAAATAAGAGCAAATGTCCAGGTTTTCTGCTCTCCCAGGCTAGCTGCTTGGGGCTGTGAGCAGCAGGCAAAGTAATTGGCTGACAAGGGTCACATGCTGCCCGCTTCAGCAAGCTGGAGGGAGAGAGAGAGCATGCGTATGTGCGTGCACAATGCAGGAGCTGCTTGGGCAGCAGGGCTGGGGGGTGCTGGGGTCTGTGATTTGGGAGTGAGTGGCACTGGCAGGGAGGCAGGGGCTATAGATCAAGAGTGAGGAGCAAGGGGACAGGACAGGTAACTGTGGATTGGGTGTGCAGGGCACTGGCAGCACCAGGGGGCTGCGGGTCGGGAGTGAGGGACACCAGCAAGGGGTGAGGGGCAGGGCTGGGAGGGTGGCTTGTCAGTGAGGGGCAACAGAATGGGAAGGGGCAGGGCACTGGCATGTCACTGCCCCCTTACCATCATATTCTCCCTGCCCCCACTTTCTCCCCCTGTGACAGGTATCCTCTTTTTTGGGCCCCAAAATATGATAACCCTACATACCATAATCCATAACTGATACACACAAGTACAAGGATACATTCGTGTTGTGTCATGGTCCCATTGGCATTCCAGAAATCTCCTGGAATAGATTAAAACAGAGCTGGCAACCCTAGGTATACATTCCCCTCCCCCTCCCCCTCCCATCTGTTTCTCACCCATCGACTGCCTCAATTTGCATTTTCACTGACTGGCATTCCCACATGCATACTGGTCTCTGGCTTCTATTCTATTTCATCCAGGAAGAGCACAGATCAACTGCAGATGCACCTGATGAAGGGTGTTTGTACCCAAAAGCTTGCAAAGATGAATTTTTCCAACTATTTGAGTTGGTCTAATAAAAGATATCAGATTTACCCAAAGAACCTTGTCTGCAGTAGATCAATTGCACTTTCTTAACATCTTGCCTACAGTGCTCATTATACATGTTATTTCAATAAAAAAAAAAGTTTTGGGGTTTCTGCACTGATCCATTTTTTTCTCCTGATGCTCATTTTTTGCTTGCAAGAGGCAGAATAAGAGGGTAGTTATCAAAGAATAAAATGGGAGATGGAGAAAAGTGAGGGGGCAGGAAGAGACTGGCTGTCCAAAGTGGAGAATGCCAAAGCTTTCAGGGAAAGGAAAAGGCAACAGTTCCACAAACCAGGAGCCAAGCAACAGGTGGATGTATTAGAGTTAAATAACATAAGACATAAATTAGCTTATGCTTCTGCTGTCCTCTACAGCTATTTCAGCCTGGTTGCAAACACTGATTATGGAGGTCAGTGAGACCTGGATGCAAGTTCTCAAAATGCCAATAATGATTTATTATTAAAAGCATATTTATCTATTTGCAAGAGATCCTCTCATCTCAAGTGTCAGTAGCTGTGTCTGCATGAGACACTGACTGTGCAGTAGCCTGGGACTACTGCACAGTAGCATTGTGTGGCAGAAACCATGATGTGACACTATTGCGCAGTAGCCTTGGGCTACTGCGTAGTCAGCATCACAAAACAAGACATTTGTTGGCACTACTGCACAATAATGCAGGTTATGGTGTAGTCATTTAGTACTTGTTTATATAAGTTTATGCGAACAAATGCCTAGGCTACACACAAAAGAAGCAGTGATTGAGATAAGAATGGATAAACTAAGAAAGAGCTATAATAATAATACATGCATAATACATGCATAATATGCACACACTTTGCATCCCTTCCTTGTCTTTGCTGGTGGTCAGATTTCAATTCCAAACTTTAGTCCAAGGCTCATGCCAAGTTATAACATTTTATTAGGTTGGAGATTTGTCCCAAGTTCTTGTGGCCCAAGAACCACAAGCCTGGTTAAGGAACACCAGTTTTTGTAGGCAGTGGTTAGATTCTCATCCAGTCATTTTTAACTTCCCAACTCAAATGGCCAGGTACCCACCTACAGCTGGGCCAGCAAGGGGCAGTCTTTGAAATGTGACTAGAATGAGACTCAAACTCTTACCTCTGGAGCCATAGCAACAGGCCTTAACTACAGTATTATAGCAATATAAAATCCCATTAGTGACACCAACTTCAACATAACAAACTGGCAGGAAAAAACAGCTGCCTAAACATCAACTAATGTATTACACTCTTGGTTGGCATACATCATTTATATTTCTCCATGAAGCAAATAAGTTTTGACTTACCCCAGCCCAGTATGGAAAGTGAGAGTCAGGCATCCCACCTGCTTCCAACTGAGATTTTTATAAATATCTTTTGATTTGGGGGAGGGTCAAATATTTATGTTGGTGGGATTTTTTTTGGTTATCCTTTGATTTTTACATTTGCTATGCCCCAGAAATAGTGGTGCCAGTAAGGTAATCTGTGCTGCTGATTCTCCCAAATTTGTGGACTAATGAATCATAGAAAAGTTGGGCTGGAATGGACCTCAGGTATAGCAGGCTCAGCAGGGTCTGCTGAAGCTCTGAAGCTCTCTGGTGGTCAGACTCGCTTGCTGCACTCTCTGGCCTGCCTCACATCCTATCTCTTGCCTGCCATTCCTTTAATGTTACCACTGAGACATTGGGTAGGCTGCCTCTAGCGGCCAAAAAGAGCTTCTTTGGTGCTCCGACCCTCTTAGCTCCATCCCAGTCCTGAGGTTCTCCACCCCAAACTCAATCCTCAGGGGTTCTTCATCCCCAAACTCAGTCCTGTGTCTCTATGCTTTTCTAGTGGTGCTTCTCCCTTAAGACAGTCTCTGCTTTATCAATTCCAAAAGGTGGTTTTGCAGACCTACACATGTCCACTGGCCCTGACTGTGCCTTAGGGGCTATAATCATGGCCTTTAGTTGCCGCCATAGCCACACTCATCCAGGTATTAACTGGTCACAGCTTGGAGTGGGACCCCCTAATCCCAAACCAAAACTTGGCCCTTTGGAACTCAAAGCCCTTGTGAGGGCTTCAGTCCCCCAGCGGGTGAAACCCCGCTGTGCCCCTGCACCCCGAAGCCTCCCAACTGCCACGGACCACCCCCACCAACGCCCAGCAGCAGCCAGATGTAAACAGGGCCCCGTGGTGGGAGGGACTAGCCCAGCCCAGCTGTGGGGAGGTGGCTAAGCTGGAGCCAAGGAGGGTCTTGTACTGCCCTGGCCCCTGCTTGGCCAGCCCCCCAGGGAGAGAGTAGGAGAGGAGAGGGGATACTCACCAACCCCTCTCTACTGAGGCATGGTCCCAGCAGATCCTAGGCAGGGCCCCCCCCTTGCCCAGGAGTAATTTGGACCAGCAGCAGGTCCACTGCACATGCGTACAGTTTAAAAGGGCCCGCCAACAGAAAAAAACCCCTCAGTTTGGCCCTGGGAGTGGTGTGAGACAAGTGGGTGAAAGCCCACTGTGCCCTCAACCCTGAAGCCCCCCAGCGACCCCCAACTGCTGTGGAATGTCCCCACCAACCCCCCAGCAGAAGCCACAGGTAAGTGGGGCCCCGTGGTGGGAGGGACTAGCTCAACCCAGCTGTGGGGAGGTGGCTAAGCCAGAGCTGAGGAGGGTCTTGCTCCACTCCGGCCCCTGCTTTGCCCATCCCACAGAGAGCTATGCAGCTGGAGCTGCATGAACAGGCTGCACAAACAGGCACATTTGTCTACCCAGCACATGAGTTAGCGCGGAGTTTGCACAGGAAAGCAAGCGGGAGGGACTGAGGCCCTGCCACTGCACCCCCCCTAGGGAAGCCAGTCCTAGCCGTAGCTGGCCCCACCAACAGCATGACACGGATGGGCACACGCCACACTCCTCGGGTCCCCTCGGGGCCTGTGGCCTCCCCCTCTGGTGCCTCAGAGGCCTCTACCCAGACGGAGCCCATGGTTCCAGGCTCCACGCAGATGGAGCCCCTAGCTCTTGGCTGTGGGGGCTGCCTGTCACTTTTTCAGGCTCTGGGGTCTGGGAGCATGGCCACCTCCCCTTGTGAGGTCTGCTCCCTTTTGGGGTCTCTGGTGTGCCAGCTGGAGGCGCTCCAGGCTGCAGTCCAGAGACTGTGTGCCATGAGGGATGGTGAGCAGGAGATAGACTCCTACTTCCAGGCCCTTCAGCCCCTGGAGGCTGAGGGTCGACCTAGGTCACCTCCCAGGGCAAGGGAGGACTCCGGGACCTCCCCTTCTGTCCAGCCATGGGGTTGGACCAAAGTAGTCAAGGGCCCCAAGGCCTGCCGCACCAGGGTCCCCACCCCACTGGAGTTTTGCCACAGGTACGAACCTCTTGCAGCCCCAGCAGAGCCTGCCAAGCTGCCAGCTCCCACAGGCAACACAGGCTCAACTGCAGCTACTGCTCCTGCTCTCCCCAAGACAAAATGCAAAGTCCTTGTCGTGGGAGACTCCATCCTGAGGGGGAGTGAAGGGGCAATCTGCCGCCCTGATCCCTTAGCCCGGGAAGTCTGCTGCTTCCTGGGAGCCAAAATCCAAGACATTGTGGAGAAGATTCCTGGGCTCCTCCGGCCCACTGACCACTACCCTACGCTCCTTATCCATGTGGGCACCAATGACATAGCTCGGAGCAATCCCAGCAGGGTCATGAAGCACTACAGGAATTTGGGAGTGGGGCTTAAGGGGTTGGAGGCACAGGTGGTGTTCTCTTTGATCCTCCCAGTCTCGGGCTATGGGCTGTGGCGGATCGAGGTAGTGAACCAAAGACTGAGGTGCTGGTGTCATCAGGAAGGCTTCAGCTTCCATGACCACAGTTTGCTCTTTGGAGAGAGAGGCAGTAAGCTGCTGGCAAGGGACAGCATCCACCTCTCTCTGCTGGGGAGGAGGCTCTTCTCAGTCAGACTGGCTGACCTGCTCCACCGGGCTTTAAACTAAGCCCATCGGGGGATGGGGGCACTACTGCTATGGCTGGACCACTGAGCAACCCTTGCAAAGTCAGCAGGCCAAGGCACTCTAGGGAGCCCACCCCTCCCTCAGCCCTGGCACGCTCTGCAGGCAAGGCAGGGACCCCCCCCCAAAGGGACACTTGCCTGCCTATACATGAATGCCAGGAGTTTGGGGAATAAAACAGGAGGAACTTGTCCTCCTGCTTAACACAAATAAATATGATGTCATAGGGATACCAGAGACCTGGTGGGATTCCACTGAGGTCTGGGCCACAGGTACAGATGACCACAGGTATAGATGTACAGGAGAGATCATGTGGACAAAAGGGGTGGGGGTGTAGCTCTCTATTGCAAGGAAAGCTATGCATCCCTGCAAGCCAAATTTGGCACCCAGGGTAAATGACTGGAGACCCTCTGGGTGAAAATCCATGGGAAACATGGCACAAGGGACACAATGGTGGGAGTCTATTACAGACCTCCTACCCAGAATCAAGAGCTTGACCTGGAGTTTGCCAGGGAATTGGCCGAAGCCGCACGCTCCCGGTCAATGGTTGTTATGGGAGACTTTAAACTACCCGGACATCTTGGGGGAAGAGCACTTGACCAAATCTGAACGGTCACAAAGATTTCTCATGTGCGTGGATGACCTCTATCTGATGCAAGAAGTCTACGGGCCGACAAGAGGTAAAGCACTGCTCGACCTGGTACTGGCTATGGATGACCTTATCAGCAACCTAACAATAGAAGGGAAGATGGGCAACAGTGACTATGAGCTGATCACCTTCACTATCCATAGTAAAGCTGGCAAGTCAGCCAGCAATATAGAAGTCCTCAACTTCAGGAAAGCTGACTTTGACAAGCTCAGGAGGCTTGTCAGTGAGGCCCTAAAGGGCCTCAGCCCAAAGGGGAGGGGAGTTCAGAATGAGTGGTTGCTGCTCAAGGGAGGGATCCTGAATGCACAAGCTAAGTCTATTCCGTCTTGGAGGAAAGGCATCAAAAGGGCACAGCAGCCCCCTTGGCTCTACAGGGAACTAGCAGACCTCCTGCATCTAAAAAGAAAGGCCTACAAAGGATGGAGGACTGGATCCATCTCCAAGGAGGAATATTCTGCACTGGTTCAGACCTGCATGGAGCGAACTAGGAAAGCCAAGGCTGTGACGGAACTCCAACTAGCTACAGGTATCAAGAACAATAAAAAGTCCTTTTTTAGATATGTGGGGAGCCAGAGGAAAAGTAAGGGCAACATTGAACCCCTGCTAAACCAGATGGGACAACTGACGCCCAGGAAAAAGCCAACTTGTTAAATGGGTACTTTGTATTGGTCTTTCACCAGCCCATTATGGGACAGGGAGGCCTGGGTGAGGGAGATTCCTTACCCTCCATCCATGCTGACCTTGTGAAGGAACACCTTGAGAGGCTGAATACCTTCAAGTCAGCCAGCCCTGACAGCTTACACCCCAGGGTACTCAAGGAGCTGGCAAGCATCATAGCCCAGCTCCTGGCACGGATCTTTAAGAACTCCTGGTGCTCCAGTGAAGTGCCCGATGATTGGAAGAAGGCCAATGTGGTTCCTATCTTCAAGAAGAGGAGGAAAGTGGATTGAGCAAACTACAGGCCCATCAGCCTGACCTCTATCCTGGGGAAGATCTTGGAAAAGATTATCAAATAGACCATTCTAAACAGACTGGCTGAGGGCAAAATCCTGAGGGATAGCCAGCATGGGTTTGTTGCAGGTAGGTCTTGCTTGACCAATCTTATTTCCTTTTATGACCAGGTGACCTATCACCTGGACAAGGGGCAAGAGATTGATATCATATATCTTGGCTTTAAAAAAGCCTTCGATCTGGTATCCCAGGATCACCTCTTGGCAAAACTGGCCAACTGCGGCCTCGGTTTCTCCATGGCACTCGGGAACCAGCAGCGGGAAGGAGAGGAGCCAGGCACACGTGTGTCCCGCACGCACGTGTGCCCCCTTACTAACTTGCTGACTGGAGGCAGAGGCAGCAGCAGCAGCACCAGCAGCAGCAGCAGCAGAGAAATCGGCAGCGGAGGCAGCAACAGCTGATCCCCCGAAGATAAGTGGGGCGGAGGGACCCGGCACAGCTGAGCTGGATCCGGAGGGGAAGCCCCCCGGGTCCCATATAGCTGAGCCGGTAGGGAGCCGCGCTCCCGAGCCGTGCAGCGCGAGCAGAGCACGCAAACAGGGTGGGCTCTGTAAGAGCGTGCCAGCGCTTGCTCAGGTGTTCACGCCAGTGGGCGGGCAGGAAGGGCCAGGAGAGAGACTCCTGTACGGGTAGGGTGATATACAAACAGCAGCTTATAGAATGGTGTTGACAAGGAGTGCTGCTAGGGCCTCTGCCCAGGGGCCCAGCCCACCCGGGGCTGGTCTGAGGCCTCCACCCAGACCGAACCCATGGGGGAGCTGATGTCCCCCTACCTCCTGGCCTGCGGGGGATCCCCAGCAGGGCCAGGGGGGGCAGAGATTGGGGGCCCCCACACCTGTCTGGCAGGAGCCCGTCTTAGGGCTCTGGAGGCGCAGGTGAGGGAGCTCCTGGAGGAGGTTAGCAGGCTGAGGGGTATCACGGAGGCGGAGGATGAAATTGACGGCTATTTCTTTTCCCTGCAGGACCAGGCACCTAAGGAAGAAGCAGCCTGGGGAATGCCCTCCACAGCAGAGTGGCAGACGGTCACATCCAGGACTGGAGCCGCTCATAACGAACAGGTACCAGTTCCTCCAGTCCGACTGGAGAACAGGTACGAGGCCCTGGCGACCCTGCAGGAGACAGAAGGAGAGGAAGAAACCCTTGGGCAGGAAGGAACACCACACTCTCCATGCTCCAAACAGGTCACGAGATCCAAGCGGACCCAGAGGAGGAGGCAACGAGTGCTCGTCATAGGCAACTCGATCCTGAGAGGTACGGAAGGGCCCATCTGTCACCAGGACCCCTCAACACGAGAGGTCTACTGCCTGCCCGGAGCAAAGATTCGGGATGTGATGGAAGTAATCCAGGCCAGGATCAAGTCCACCGATTACTACCCCATGGTCCTAGTCCATGTGGGTACTAACGATGCGGCCAGGAGAACCCCAGATCACCTGATGGCGGACTACAGTGCTCTGGGCAGCGTGCTGAGGGAGTTCGGTGCACAGGTGGTATTCTCTTCCATCCTACCAGTGAATGGACGTGGAAGATGGCATGAGAACTGCATCAGAGAGACCAACTGGAGGCTTCGGCAGTGGCGTCTCGAGGCAGGCTTCAGCTTCCTGGATAACGACCCACACATTACGACGAGGGACATGCTCAGTTGGGATGGGCTTCACCTGTTCCCCAAAGGTAAGCGTGTGTTTTCTTCTATGTTGGCGGATCTCCTCCGGCGGGCTTTAAACTGGGCTCGTCGGGGGGAGTGGAAGATGAGGGCGGGGGAAGCTGTGGACCACCAAACCATGTGGCACCCACAAGGACAGCCCAGCCTGAAGAAGGAGAACATTGGGAACCTGCAAGCCATGGGGCGGCCAGCAGTACAGCACAGGTAAGCAACAAGAAGGTAAGAAATAAGGGGCCCCTTGGGATTCGGAGCGGGGGGGCAGCAAAGGCACCAGTCGCAGAGCTCAAGTGTCTATATATTAATGCTAGGAGCATGGGGAACAAGCAGGATGAACTAGTGCTCCTGCTTGCACAAAACACCTATGACTTGGTAAGGCTAATGGAAACCTGGTGGGATTCATCCCACAACTGGGCGGTACGTATTGAGGGTTATAGATTGTACAGAAAGGACAGGGTGGGGGAAAAGGGGGGAGGGGTTGTGCTCTATTCAATGAGCAATATACATCAACCCTCATCAAGACGGAATTGAAGGATGAGGAAGTAGAAGGATTGTGGGTTAGGCTACATGGGGGGCAAGGAGAAAGGGATTTGGTGGTAGGGGTCTGCTACAGACCCCCACACCAAGGGGAAGAACTAGATTTGGGGCTCCTAAGGCAGCTCTCGGAGACCATAAAAGCTAAAGAGGCGGTAGTCATGGGGGACCTAAACTACCCAGACATCTGCTGGGAGACGCAGACGGCAAAGTCCCACCGTTCACGCAGGTTTCTAACCTGTGTACAGGACCTCCACCTGACACAGGAGGTTAACGGTCCCACTAGGGGGAATGCCTTACTGGATCTGGTATTGGCAATGGGGGATAACATGGTAGGGGACCTACAGACTGGTAGCCATCTGGGGGACAGTGATCACCTAATAATAGAATTCTTCATAAAATGTTGAGTGGGTAAGGTAACTAGTAGGGTGAAAGTGCTAGACTTTAGGAAAGCTGATTTCAATGAACTCAGGCGATTAGTCAAGGACGCACTGCAGAGTAGGAGTTTTGAAGTGATGGGATCCCAAGAAGGGTGGCCGTGCCTTAAGGAAATGATCCTTCGGGCACAAAGCGAGATGATCCCGATGCGAGGAAAAAGAGGGAAAGGGGCCAGGAGGCTTCCTTGGCTGATCAGAGAAATCCAGGGCAGCCTAAGGGCCAAAAGGGGAGCACATAAAAAGTGGAAACAGGGAGAGATCACTAAAGACGAATATACCTCCTCTGCTCACGCTTGTAGGGAGGCAGTTAGGCGGGCCAAAGCTACCATGGAGCTGAGGATGGCATCCCAAGTAAAGGACAACAAGAAATTGTTTTTTAGATATATAGGGAGTAAAAGGAAGGCCCAGGGAGGAATAGGACCCCTGCTAAATGGGCAGAAACAATTGGTGACAGACAGGGGGGACAAGGCTGAACTCCTCAACGAGTCCTTTGCCTCAGTGTTCCTAAGCGAAGGGCATGACAAGGCTCTCACTGAGGTTGTAGAGAGGCAGCAGCAAGGCGCTAGACTACCAAGCATAGACCCTGAGATGGTGCAGAGTCACTTGGAAGAACTGGATGCCTTTAAGTCGGCAGGCCCGGATGATCTCCATCCGAGGGTGCTGAAGGCACTGGCTGACATCATTGCACAGCAACTGGCGGGAATATTTGAACACTCGTGGCGCACGGGCCAAGTCCCAGAGGACTGGAAAAGGGCCAATGTGGTCCCCATTTTCAAGAAGGGGAGGAAGGAGGACCCGGGCAACTATAGGTCAGTCAGTCTCACCTCCATCCTTGGCAAAATCTTTGAAAAAATTATCAAGGCTCACATTTGTGAGAGCCCGGCAGGACAAATTATGCTGAGGGGAAACCAGCACGGGTTCGTAGCAGGCAGATCGTGCCTGACTAATCTGATGTCTTTTTATGACCAGGTTACGAAACGCCTGGACACAGGAGGAGGGGTGGATGTTGTATACTTAGACTTCAGGAAGGCCTTCGATACGGTATCCCACCCCATACTGGTGAACAAGTTAAGAGGCTGTGACTTGGATGATTACACAGTCCAGTGGGAGGTGAATTGGCTAGAGGGTCGCACCCAGAGAGTCGTGGTGGATGGGTCAGTTTCGACCTTGAAGGGTGTGGGCAGTGGGGTCCCGCAGGGCTCGGTCTTTGGACCGATACTCTTTAATGTCTTCATCAGCGATTTGGACGAGGGAGTGAAATGTACTCTGTCCAAGTTTGCAGATGACACAAAGCTATGGGGAAAAGTGGACACGCCGGAGGGCAGGGAACAGCTGCAGGCAGACCTGGACAGGTTGGACAACTGCGCAGAAAACAACAGAATGCAGTTCAACAAGGAGAAATGCAAAGTGCTGCACCTAGGGAGGAAAATTTCCAGCACGCTTACTGCCTAGGGAATGACCTGCTGGGTGGCATGGAAGTGGAAAGGGATCTTGGAGTCCTAGTGGACTCCAAGATGAACATGAGCCGGCAGTGTGATGAAGCCATCAGAAAAGCCAATGGCACTTTATCGTGCATCAGCAGATGCATGACGAATAGATCCAAGGAGGTGATACTTTCCCCGCTATCATGCGCTGGTCAGACCACAGTTGGAGTACTGCGTGCAATTCTGGGCACCGCACTTCAAGAGGGATGCGGATAACCTGGAGAGAGTCCAGAGAAGGGCCACTCGTATGGTTAAGGGCTTGCAGACCGAGCCCTACGAGGAGAGAGTAGTGCACCTGGACCTTTTCGGCCTCCGCAAGAGAAGGTTGAGAGGCGAACTTGTGGCTGCCTATAAGTTCATCACAGGGGCACAGAAGGGAATTGGTGAGTTTTTATTCACCAAGGCGCCCCCGGGGGTTACAAGAAATAATGGCCACAAGCTAGCAGAGAGCAGATTTAGATTGGACATTAGGAAGAACTTCTTCACAGTTCGAGTGGCCAAGGTCTGGAACGGGCTCCCAAGGGAGGTGGTGCTCTCCCCTACCCTGGGGGTCTTCAAGAGGAGGTTAGATGAGCATCTAGCTGGGGTCATCTGAACCCAGCACTCTTTCCTGCCTATGCAGGGGGTCGGACTCGATGATCTATTGAGGTCCCTTCCGACCCTAACATCTATGAATCTATGCATCTATGAATGATTAGCTGCCTGGGGAATTGGCTCCGTGGTTGGACCCAGAGAGTTGTGGTTGACAGAAGTCTATCGTTGTGGTACCCTGTGACCAGTGGCGTCCTTCAAGGCTCTGTTCTTGGGCCTATATTATTCAACATCTTCATTAACGATGTGGACATTGGCGTCAGAAGCGGACTGGCCAAGTTCTCCGAGGACACCAAACTTTGGGGTAAAGCGTCCCCACCTGAGGACAGGAGGGCAATCCAGGTTGACCTTGACAGGCTCAAGAAATGGGCAGATGAGAACCTGATGGCATTTAACACCGAAAAATGCAAGGTTCTCCACCTTGGGTGGAAAAACCCACAGCATGCTTATAGGCTTGGCAGCGCTACACCAGCTAACACTTCTGAGAAAAGGGACTTGGAAGTCACGATTGATGACAAGATGAACATGAGCCTTCAATGTGATGCTGTGGCTAGTAAAGCAAGCAAAATGCTGGCTTGCATCCATAGATGCTTCTCAAGCAAATCCTGGGACGTCATTCTCTTATTGTACTCAGCCTTGCTGAGGCTGCAGCTGGAGTACTGCATCCTATTTTGGGCTCCACAATTCAAAAAGGATGTGGAGAAGCTTGAGAGAGTCCAGAGGAGCGCCATGCGCATGATAGGAGGTCAGGAAAACAGACCTTATGATGAGAGGCTGAGAGCTATGGGACTGTTCAGCCTGGAAAAGCGCAGGCTCAGGGGTGATCTGGTGGCCACCTATAAGTTTATCAGGGGTGCTCATCAGGATCTGGGGGAACGTTTGTTCACCAAAGTGCCCCAAGGGATGACATGGTTGAATGGTCACAAATTGTTTCAGGCTGGACATAAGGAAGAACTTCTTTACTGTCTGAGCCCCCAAGGTTTGGAATAGACTGCTGCTGGAGGTAGTTCAAGCACCTACCTTGAACGTCTTCAAGAGAAATTTGGATGCTTATCTTGCTGGGATCCTATGACCCCTGCTGCCTTCCTGCCTTTAGGGCAGGGGGCTGGACTCCATGATCTTCTGAGGTCCCTTCCAGCCCTAATGTCTATGAAGTCTCTGGCTGAGCCCCTCAGCCTGTAGGAAGAAAGAGCCACGTTATGACTATTCAACTGCTTCTTTGCTGGGATTAATTACCTCTGGGCATTGAGCTACAGCCCACCCCCACGCAAAGGCACAATAAATCTCAGTCACCAGTTACGTTAAACAACTTGTATTCAGAAAAACCCCAAAGAACAGCTTGTAACAGCATAATAGTAAGAGCAGTGTCAAACAAACAGAAACCAGTAAGAAAACACACATACAAAACAGCAACCTCAGCTCACCCTGAAGTGGCAACTTGTCCTGTCTCAGCTCTCTTCCCTTTAGGGATGATACAGAGCTGGTGAGGATTTTTAAGCCTTTCCCCTTGCTTGGGGCACTCAGCACCTCACTTACTCATCACCTCAAATGCTATGTAGAAGAACGGGTGGGCAGTCCCTCAGGATCACCTCTCCTCAGGTAAGGCTCCACTCCCATTGCCTTTACACATCACTCAGTCCACAGTAGCGATAGATCCCCACGCCCTCAGACCCATGACAGACTCCAGTTTGTGTAAGACAAAACAACTCCACACCTACCATGCTCTTTTGCTCAGGCACACACTTTCACTCAGCCTCCTCAGTCTTGAAGTCACAATGAAATCACCTCCCAAAGACTCCCTGGACCTGTCTCTCAGGCACCTTTTATGTTCTGAAGGACAGTGATTGGTTTATACCACACCCCTGTCAATCCACCTCTGCACTCATCACTCTCACTGCACATGGCACTTGATCTATCAGTTAGCGCTTTACCTCAGGCAGTTTTCCTACCAAGAATTTTATGCACTGTGCATGTCCCATAGGCATAAGTAGGCCAACGACATCATCAAGGGGGAAAGTTCAGATGTCCTGAAGCCCTCGCACCTCTAGCTGAAGTGTGCATGCTCAGGAGGGCGTTAAGGCTGAATCCATCTCCAAGAAGCTCAGGTCCACTGCCTCAGAACTTGGCCTCTGGGTTTTAGCTCCTCATGTTCCTGCCCACAGCAGGTCTCAACATGTAGAGCGCTCCCTGACAACCTGCTATATGGTCTCCAAATCTCCCCCATAGCTACAACCCAGTCCTTTGGTTAGAACATAAACTCTAAAGAAAAAACAACTATAACACAAAGCATAAACCATCAGACTGCAATTCAGATTTAAACTCTACCTTGGATCTCCAATAGTTGCCTAAAGAGCTGGCTAGTTTCCTCAATCCTCAGGGTACCTTTTCCTTCTTTTCTGGCAATCAGCTCCATCCACAACATATCACCCTGCAGCTCAGGCTGGCAGGCATTGACTGCCACCCCTAGCCCTGGGGCTGGCTTATATGCAGACAAGTGCTGCTTCTGTCTGGTCACCTGGCCACAGCCATTGACAATGGGCCCAGAGGTTTCTGCTCAGCCTAATGAGCAGTTTGATTCACCTGTCCTGCAGTCCTCCTCAGTCCTAGGCTTCAGTGTTGGGGCTTATGTGGCTGCTGGTTGTTGTAGAGCTCTTCCCTTACAGACCACAAAAGTATTATTCCCCTGGGGATCCTGCTCTTCCCTCCCTATGGTGTTAACAGGGTTGGGGTTCCCTGTTACATCAGGTCATCTAGTCCAGCCCCCTATTCAAGGCAGGATCATCCCTACCTAAACCATGCTAGACAAGTGTTTGTTTAACCCAGGAGTGTCAAACTCACACCACCTTATCCAGGTCGGGTCTGGTCTGTGGGGCTACTCACAGGCTGAATCTGGACTTGGTGGCAGTGGATCAAGCAGTGGTGATGGCAGCAGGGCAAACAGTGGCAGCATTAGAGCAAGTGGCAGGGAGGCAAGCATTGGCAATGAAAATGGAGTGCTGGCATGGACGTTGGGCTCCACCTCCTGACCCCTCTCCTGCTGGCCCACTACCAAAGATACTGCTGTTGCTTACCCTGCTTCTGAACTCCTAGGTCTACCAGAAGCCCCAGGGGCTGGAGGAAACTTTCCTTGGTTCAGATTCAGTCCATAGGCTGTATACTTAACAACCTTGGTCTAACCTGTTTGCAAAGTTTAACAAATAACCTTCTCATACAGCTACCAGGAAAAATTCCTGAAAACATCAAAAACACTATAACTTGCCACAGGTAAAACATGGGGACAAGGGCACTGCCAGTTTCCTGCCACTGTGGGGAAAGTAAGTAGTTGTTAAAATACACTCAAGAGATGCCAGGAAGAAGACTACAGAGAAAGGCACCTCCTCCCTCCCACCAATCCATGCTGACTAGCTGATTGACGATGAGGTAAAATTCCTTTCTGATCCCAAATATGGCAATCGTTCTGACCCTAAGCAGACGAGGAAGACCCTCTAGCCAAAAACCTCTGATTTTTTTTTAAAATCCCAGCAGAACCAACACACCCTAGTCAAAATCCCCAGCTTTGGTTGCAGTCAACACTCAATGCTTCTGAGGAAGGTGGAACCCCCCCCCCCCCCTTTGACATCTATAGCAATGGGAGAAGAAAAAAAATTCCTTCCCACCCCATCTCACAACTTCCAAAGCAGGGGGAATTTAACCCCCCTCCAAACTGCACTGTAACCTAGGGACTGCATACAGCTCCATGCATTGCATACCCTGACTGGGGAGCTAACACTCCCCTGTCTATTATCGTATCTCCTTCATAAAATTATCCCAGAAGATTAAATAATCTTTTTTCATAAGCAGAATGATAGTGAAACTCTGCTTCATTCTTTGATGCTGAGGAATCTTCTCTCTAATTTCTACCTGCTATATACTGTAGAGGTCTTCTCCTCAGGGATCCTGGTTTTCGCTAATAAAAAAAATCCCAAATTTTCTGATTAAAAACATAACCCCAAATCCACATTTTTCTGTGATTAAAATGAAACACCACTATATATATTAATTGTGTTTAATTTTAATCATGGAAAAATGTGGATTTGGGGTTTTTTTTAATCAGAAAATTTGGAATGTTTTTATCAGAGAAAACCACAATCCCTGCTTCTCATGATCTCTGAGTGATGCATGTGTTAGGGTCCCTTGGGCCTCCCAACTATTGCTCTTTACATGACGCTGCAAACATTGCTACAGTGAAATCATCCCTGACCAATGCTTATCCTATCTCATCCTGAAAGCCCCTGATGAGGGAGATTCTACTACTTCCCTAAGCAGTCTATTTTACTGCCTCACTATTCTAACTTTAAAGAAATTTTTCCTGATATTGAAACCTACTTTGCTACAACTTCAAGCCATTCCTGCACTTCCTACTCTCTGCAGCCAGGGAGAAAAGTTATCTTCCCTCTATTTGATGGCAGGCCTTCAGATATTTGAGGACTGCTATCAAGTCCACCCTTAATCACTTTTTCTGTAAGCTGAACACGATTATTTCTTTGCTTTCATCCAGCAACAGCAAAAGCTCTTCCTAGAAGACCCAGATAGGATCAAATTACATTAGTGATGATGCAGAGTTTTCAGTTTTTCCTGAAGCCAAAAAATCTCAAGAATTATTTCTCTACCCCACTACTCCATGCCTGTCCCCAAGCTCAGCAGTTAATCATACACATCCCATCTTCTATGTCAGCTTTGCCCTTTGCCTTCACCTACTTCAGCCACATGTCAATCCAGCTCTCAACACACCCAATGCTCCTCCAGAAGCTTAGGGGCTCTTTGCTTGGGAGATGGCTGAATGAGGTCTTCTTCTCCCCTTTCCCAGTTTGTGCATTGCGGGGATGAAGAAGACTCATTCCTCTGCAAAAGGGTGAAGCCATCCTCAACTGGGGTGGACCTGGTGCCACCCTTCAAAAGGGGGGACCTGGTGGCTGCCTACAAACTCATCAGGGGAGATCAACAGCAAATAGGTAGAGCCCTTTTCTCCCCAGCACCATCTGGGGCGATGAGGAACAATGGTAATAAGCTGATGGAGAATAGGTTTAGGTTGGAGATCAGAAGGCAATATTTTACAGTTAGGGTGGCCAAAATCTGGAACCAACTTCCCAGGGAAGTGGTCCTCGCCCCTACCTTGGGCAAATTCAAGAGGAGGTTGGATGATCACCTGTCTGGGGTCTTGTGAACCCAGCATTCATTCCTGCCTGTGGCAGGGGGTCAGGCTAGATGATCTGTTCAGGTCCCTCCTGACCCAAGCTACTATGAAACTATGAAACTGCTGGACTACTTTCTGCTCCCCTATTCCCTCCATCAAAAGTGGTGTTAGCTGCTCCATTTCCCTCCTCCTATACTCCAAAACATCTCTGGCTTCTGAGGGTAAGGGGTAGGGCCTTTCTGTTTCCCAAGCATCCCTGATAGCAGGGAAATGGGGAAAATAACAACTGTGATGGGATTTCCCTTGGGCGGTATTGAAAAAAATCACATGAGAGATGGAGTTTTTTAGGGAGAACAGGGGCCACAACCATGAGAACTGGCAGTGCATGAATTGCATTACTAGGCCTGCCAGTAAAATAGGACTAATGCCCATGGCACAATTCCTTTTGTGGTGACAGCAAAAATAAACACCTAAATGCCTGACCCAGCCTCATGCCTTATGGATCCTCTGGCCCAGCATTGAGCATATACAATCTAGCCCATCATTGTTCCAAGGCCATATAATTGGCATGAGGCCAGCACAGGTGCCAGATTCTGGAAGTAGGGTTGGTCTGCAAACTGCATCCTAAGTGGGGTCAACATGCAGGGTCAGTCCACAGGTGTGATCCTTGGCATCCCATCCAGCCATGGAGTAACCCCATACATTGCAACTGACCAGGCAACAATGCTGTGCACTGATGATTAATGCTGCCACTGCTCCCCCACTGCCATATTTCCAGACCTTTGGGGAGCCCACAGGCCAGGTTACACAGCTCCATGTACCAGATTTAGCCCACAGGACAAAGGCTGAGTACCCCTGTTCTAGGAGCAACTGCAGACTCTGCTGGTGTGAACCCAGTGATAACCACTGTGACTGCAAGGTTCTCCCAGCCTTAAGGGCAGTTATATGCCCAGAATGCGCTCTCCCAGTGGAGCACTGCTACTTTGCAAGGGACAGCAGCCTATTCCCTCATGTGGCTGTTGGCTTTTTAGCCCCAACTCTCATGGGGAAACTTCACGGTTCTTCTCCAGCTCCAATTCCTGTTTCCAAGACTGCATAGCCACACTGATAATTTGGATTTCAGCTTTGGGCAATGCTCCTAGATTCCACAGCCTTCATATGTGAGAAACAAGAAACTGTATAGCAACTTCAGCTGAAATAAAAAAACAGGAGTTAAATAGGAAAGCAGATAATACAATCAGTATAGTAGTTGTTGTGGGGCTTGTTTGTTTTTTGACATTTTTAGTGTGCTGTAGATTTTTGTACTGATGATAAGGCAGACTTAACTATGATAAACATCGGGTTGTGTAGCGAGTTCGTTCTTTTCAGTCCTTTACTTTCCTGGGGCAAAATTGTCCCCACAAGAAAATTCACTGTCCATAACAACAAAAATACTTAGTCCAAACTAGATAACCAATAAAAGGTTAACTCATGGCTGTGGTCCTTCCCCAGACCTGGAGAGAGGATGCTGTGGCTCAGCTCGTTGCTCTCTGCTGGCACTGCCCGTCCCCCTCTTATGTCAGTTCTGCTCCCTGGGAACTTTTAGCTTTCACTGGGTCAGCGACTCATTGCTCTCAGTTGACCTCCCTCGCCCCCATAGGCAGTTTAACAACCTGAACTATGCCACCTGTTACCCCAAGGTGGTCACGCTCTGCTCAGCCTCAGCACAAATGGTGGCCACAGAACTACTATAGATTTTGTGGCAGGGCACTGTTGGTACCTGCCACTTTAAGGAATGGAGCAAGCAACAGCCAGGTGCTTAAGGACGGTGGCCATTTTGAGACCCAGGATATATATAGGGTGAAGCAGCAGTTTGGCCAGGTATGCCCATGAATGTATATGATGTGCACACGATTGCCTTCCAGGTTGTCAACCAGACTCACAAACTGCTCGTGTACAAAGATTTGTTTAGAAACCTAATCTACAAATCCTATCCCATGGATACTTCTGATCTGTACCGGAACCACATACCCTCTCAGGTCTTCATTCCCCTGTTTTGCCTCCGAGATCAAGGCGTGGGAGTATCTACAGTCCATCCTGTGGCAGTCTCGATATCTGTGCCCTTTCTTCCTGAATTGGAAGCATATCATCAGTGCCTGCTCTCCTCTGCCCAGGCTGTGGGGCTGATCCAAGGGGTCTTTTTCTCCTTGTTCCCCATTCAAAGGCTCTACCCCTGTTTGGGACCTCATGGGAAACGAAGGCATGTCCCCTATATCAAGCCTCTCTAGACCCCTGGCTGTTTTGCCACAGTGCCCCAGCTTCCTTGGACCTGTAGGCTGCCAGCTCCCCCATGGTTCCTGGCAGTCCAACTCCACCCCATGAAATTTTCCAGGCTTTTACTAGGAGGATAGCACAGAATTGTTCTAACACCAGTAGCTCCACGAGCTCAGTAGCTGAGCAAGAACCTGGGTTGAGTCATCATGTACTTAAGCTTCTGCGCTAAAGTCTGGGATCACACCTTCAGGTTCCATGCCTCGGAACAGAACCATCAGTGATAAGCCTCCTCTTCAAGTCCCAGCCAGTTCAATAGGACCGCTTTGAGGGCCCTATAAATCCTGGTGTGGAGCTGTGATTCTCTTAATTAAAGATTGAGTGTTATTAGCCCTCACTAAGAATCAGAATTCAAAATGGTGGACTTTGGGAGCTCTCTCTCATTGAGCATTGACATGCAGCCTGGCCCCATTCTGTGCCACTAAACTGTGAAATTCACCCCACACCACAATTTTTAAGGGGTGAAAGGCCAGGGCTAATGGGGCTTAGCCCTTCCCAAACGCAGGGCAGTACAGAGTGCTGCAAGGCTGCCCGAGTGTGGGCTCTGGGCGGCTGAAGCAGGGCGGGGGGGCGGGAGCAGTATGCACAGACAGACATAGAGTCTGCATGCAGCCAGGATTGAAGCTAGACTGTGTGCAGAGCATTGCCCATCACAGCAGATAAGTCGGGGAAGGGGAAAGGGGTGGGGGGCAGATCGAGGCCCCCAGAGGGAAAGAGGGAGAAAGGGAGTAGGTAGAGGCAGAGGCAGGGGCAGGAGCTGGGGTGAGTGAGGCCCTGGGGCAGGTTATGAGATGCTCAGAGTCTGGGTAGCTCAACCAGGTGCCCCCAGGGGCTCCCACCACTGCGCACACCTCAGGAGAGACCTGGGGGGCTTATACCCAACCCCCCCAATCTGTGCATGGGGCAGAGGTGGGCTGACCACTGCGGGCTGGGCTCTGTGTCCCACTGCCACTGCCCTGGGAGCCGTGTGACACCATGTGCCTGCCACTGCCAGCTCCTGGCACCAGCTACTGGGACAGCAGCAGTGGGGTGCAGAACCCAGCCTGCAGCAGCAGCCTGCCTCTGTCCTGCACACAGATCCAGGGGGCATGTGCCCCTCAGGCCTCTCCTGAAGTGCCCCCCTACATGCCCCTTCCCTGACTTACCTGCTGTGGTGGGCAGTGGTCTGCATGCCATCTAGCTGCAATCCTGGCTGCATGCAAGCTCTGTGTCTGCCTGTGCACCCTCCCCCACCACAGAAACTGCCTGGAGTCTGTGCCTGGACTGCCCTGCAGCTCTCTGTGCTGCCCTGAGTTTGAGGGTGCTAAGCCCCATTAGCCCTGGCCTTCAGCCACCTGTGCCTGCCTCCCACACGTGCATGGGTAAATATCTTTTTTCATGGAATATTCACAGAACTACCAGGACCCATTTGCCAAGAACAATAGTAGTTCTGTGAATATTCCATGAAAAATTATACTGTACCCGTGCACATGCTGTGAATTTTCGACAAGAAATCTGTGATTGTCTCAGAACCCTACTCATCACCCGATCAGATATTCAGTCACCTCAGGTGAACAGGTTGTGCACCTCTTTAAAATGGTAAGTTTTCATGCCAATCTTCAATTACATGACATATACTCAACTGTGCATGCTCTCCACATGAAACAAGGTCAATAACATCATTGGAATCAAAAGCTCACTTTTTCCAGAAACTCCTGGCTCCTAGTCATTGTGAGCATGTGGAAACTTATGCAAGTTACTTAACTTACTCAAATGACTTAACTGTAGGCCAGGGGTTATGCCACCTAGAGGTCTACACTGGCTGAGTCTGCTCCCAAGGCCCAGTAAGAAGCCTGGGGCTACCCTCACAGCCTATGTTTCCTGAGGCCATTGACAAACCTCTGTCACCCATTCAAATGTGGTGAGGAAATCCTCTGGATCATCTGTCAATCCCATCTTTGTGAGGATTCCTCCTTTTATACTCAGGGAACCTTGTGACTCACTGACATGGGTGGGGATCCAACTCCGCCTCAATTGCAGCCTCAGGAATTCTTGCTGCTGCTGCTGCTTTCACTGAAACTGCCGTAGTTGTTACTGCTGCACTCTAAAACAGCTGCTGTTGGGCTTGGAGCTGCAGAAACAGCTGCTCCTGTTGCAATTGTAGCCCCTCCATCCATTGTTGCAGGTTCCTATACTCCATGACTGACATTGCAGTTTAGTCTGCCTGCATTCTCCACCATGTGGAGCAAGTTGTCTCTCAGTTCTTTATTTTCCTGGGGCAAACTTGTCCCCACAAGAAAAACCAATGTCCGTAACAACCTAAATACTCAGTCCAAACTATACAACCAATAAAAGGCTAACTCACAACCATAGTCAGGAGAGAGGATGCTGCTACTCAGCTCCATGCACTCTGCTGGCACTGCCCTCATCCCTCTCTCACTCCTCTTCTTCCTGGGAGCTTTTAGGTTTCTCTGGGTTAGTGACTCTCTGCTCTCAGCTGGTGTCCCCCCACTCCCCACAACAAGCAGTTTATCACTTTAACTGCCCACAGCTGTGTCCCACCACCATGGTGCCTCACACCTGGTTACAGGTTAATATGGGAGGTTTTGATAACTAGGCAAAGTTACCTGGAGACTTGTGTGAGGCAGTATGGGATTGTGGAATAAAGGCACTACCTGGATAATAAGAATAGTGTAAAAAGTATTAGCAATGTAGCAGTTAATGCTGATATTTACACTGGTGCCTTTAGGTTTCAGAGTTTATTTTGAATTGAGATCAATGAATCAGTTGCCACCTCTAAGACCTACTGTTTCAACCTGTCTGGAACATCAGAAAAACATCTGTGAAGTTTATACTAAGCTAATCAGAATGTCTTTGTCAAAGTTAACTTTCTTCAGGTAACACCAGTTGATTAAACCTGCCCTACTTTTCATTAGAAATATTTTCAAATTAATTCATACTAAAGCACAATTCTGAGTCTTGGAGTAGATTCCATTGGGTATTTAGAGCTATAGAGTCCTTAGTTATCTATATTCTTGTAACAGAACATGAAAAATCAGAGATGCTTTTTGATACTGTTGATGAAGCAATATTTTCTTTCTCTGATGGCCAGCCTTTCCAAGGAGCAAATAACTATGAGAGGCCCATTAAAGTACAGTGAGTGGACATAGAAGGCCTGCATTCAGCCTCTGTATGGACAATCCAGTGGTTGATAAGAATGCATGTGTGGGGGTGGAGTGGTGTGGATCTTCTGGTGGGCATTGAGATGTCTCTAGTAGAGGCTATTGGTTGTAATAGGATGGTGCCCAAGGGGAGCCATGATGCCCCCCCAGTAGCTACCTTGATCCTGCCCAGCTCTAGTTTCAGCCTTTCAGGGTCTCACCCTGCTTCCTTGTCTGCCACACCTTGGTGTTAGAGGTAATGAGGAGAGACTGCCCTCAGAGGCTGGTGAGCCTTGGGTGCTGTCCCTCTGTACTCAGTACTTCTCTTGGGCCCCATTTGGCCCATCTGAATTTTGGGTTCTTACCTTCTCTCTCCCCCCGCCCCCGCCTTTGCCCACAGTCTCTTAGTTTTGGGGCTTCTGACCCTACTGGCCCCAAATTGTCTTATGGGTTAAGTTTCTGGCCTCCTTCTCCTTTACAGCCATGCCCATACCTCACAGATGCTACTTTGTCCACAGTGTGGTGCTCCTGCAGAGTCCTCAGCCCTCTTGGCTTTAGCTCTCCTTTATTCTGGCTGCCGTCTTTCAGCCCTGACCCAGTGTTTTGGGCCTCAGCCAAGGGAATTTAGGTATTGGTATGATTTGTATGTAAATAAAACCAATGGAGATTGTTTGTTGGTGGGGCAGGATCTGAATATTGGCAAGATATAACTCCACTGTTGGTGTGGAGTTGAAGGTGGGTAATCCAAGGAAAAATAAGCAGGAAGGAGCAGGGGAGAAAATATGGAAACCTATTGAAAGCATATCTATTGAGCTTTCATAGTTCAAATATTTTCAAATGGTTTTCAAATATTCTTTCTTCAAGGGAGTTTCTATGTATGGCATTTACACTGAGATTTAGAAATGCCTAAGGGATGTCTTCTCAACGTTCTTTGGGTAGATGTGATATCTTTTATTGGACCAACTGAGTAGTTGAAAGAAAGTTTTTAGCAAGCTTTCAGGCACAAGCACCCTTCCTCAGGCATAGGGAGACTCTGCTGTTGTTCTGAGATCTCCAAGGAATGAAAGGGATGTCCTGCCAGACAGATTCACAATAACTTGAAGAATAAACTTCAATGGGCCAGCTGTCAGCTTGGAGTTTGGTGCCTCATCAGCATGCGTATGGCCAGGTCTGCAAAGATTGCTACTGATAAATCACTAGCTACTTTTCTTGTTATGTGCAAAACCTTCACTTGTTTTTACATTAGTTACATGCACAGTATTCAGCAATTCCCCCACAGTTTGCTCAGAGAACTATCTCTAAGCTTTCTCTTTGAGCTGTTATTAAACAGGTCATATAGCTACCAATATGCTGATGGTTTTAAAGACAGAAAAATGAAACACAAGTACAGAAAATGTGTACTTTAATAATTCATTAAATAATAATAATGTTAGCAAATATAAACTTTTACTTAAAAATAAAACCTTTGACTTTTTTACAAAATTATTTTAGTGTAATATGGCTAATAACTTATAAACATGTACAATACATTATCCCAAATGGCTTTACTCACTGGGGGCATCTACAAGTTGCCCTACAGTGATGTAGTGACATGCTACATCACTGTACGGTATACTACAGTGATGTAGTGATCATGTGAGTCTACATGTGATTGCCAGCTACATCACTTTAGCAGTGCCCTCCCTGATTATAGGGCACTGCTACGGCGGTGTAGCAGAGAAATCTTCTCATGCGTCACCAGTATGGCATAGTATGGGCAGTTACTGCACCATGTTTTAGTACTTCCAAAAGGAAGTACTAAAACACGGTGCAGTAACAACCTTGCTGTACAGCAACATGTAGACTTGCCCACTCAGACAAATTCATCCAGCACTAATGTGTAATATTCTCTAGGGTAGAATGTGGAAGATGTGTACAATCACTTAAGAGAGGAAAAATCCATTGTAGTCAGCTGAAGTTGTAGGAAATTTACGTCAACAGACTATAAGTACCTTAGCTGCATTCTGACCAGAAAATGAGGTGCTAATACCCCTGTTTCTATTAATTTTTTTTTTACTACAGGTGGTCATGATTCTGTATTTAGATCTTGTCATTTCTATTGCAGTTCTCCTGAAGGCTAACAGATACGTAAGAGGCTAGATTACTGTGATCACTCCTCTCCATCACTGCTAGGCAGGCAGTCACCTGCTAAGAAGTTGGACTTACTCTGAATGCTAAGCAACTACCTAAATACAGAGTAAAGTATGCAACACTTTCCTTCTAGACAATGCAAGGGGAATTAAGAAAGTCAGAATGTAATGAACCAAGTTAGAATATCAAAGTCAGTGCTCTTTTCTAACAAAACAATCATTGATTCTCCCCAAATTCATGCAAGTAAAGTTTCAATACTACTACTACTACTACTAATTTTAAAAAGTGTTTTGCTAAATTTTGTTCACAGATTAATTACTTTCCTTTGCTTACATCTAATATCAAATGTTCATCAAAGACAGCATACATTTTCTCAGAATGCAGGCAACTGACCTACAGTTGCTCTTTCTACTTCAGAGCAAAGGAGAGTATAGTCACTGACCAGCTGACTCTGCCAAAATACTTATGGCCCAAGATTAATAGCAAGAATCTGTTTCAGGCTATCTTTACATTGAGGAATATGATTCACTGACAGATCTAACCCTCTTTTTTTCATTGGGTATCCTACTGTCTCCTACATGACACTAATTTTGTCACTTAATTTCAGGGTTAGGGAGTATATAGCATTTGAGTGCTTCATTTATGGGGTAGTGAAGAGATTGCAAACAACTGTGAAAAATAAAAAGCTGATGAAAAATATAATCCTTATATATTATCCTTATAGAATCCTTGCCATTTCCCAATGTGGGCTTTTATCCTTAAAAATACTGTTCCTTAGCTAGTAAGACTTATAGTAGTTCCAGTCACCAGACTAAGAAGTGAGACCAGAGCAAGTAGGGAGATCAGAGTAAGAATGTTTCTGTTTAGCTTGTCTTCCCAAATATCTAGCAAAGTCTGATGTGGCCCTGACCAGTCCAGGGAGGAGTACATGTTCCAGGATGGGGGTTAATGAGTCCAAAAGAGACCAGGAACAATCACTGTCTGTGCATAGCTGGGCACCAGGTACTCTTGGAGAGGCTGAGAGATTTCTGTTCTTTGGACAGTACTGTCTTCTTTTCTAGTTCATCCTTAACCATGTCTGCATCACAGCTCTCTCTGTGTTTCACCCTACTTCTTTCTGGAGGGAGTTTTCCTGTTCTTATTGGATCTGGATGATCCCTCCTGGGGAGTTAATGGCAGGACTGCATTTCTCCTTTCCAAAGTTGTATGGTCATTGGTTTCAAGTCTTCATCTCTGAGGAAAACAGAGGTGGGGGAAAACAGGAGGAGTGTTAGTTGATATGAGAATGAAAAAATCTCAACCTATGGGAGGCTCTGAGTTGGGATTTCTTCTGATCTAATGTACCAGTTACTCTAATTCTAGGTGCACCAAAATAACGGCCTGCAAAAACTGAAAGACATTCATATAGGCACAGGGCAAGCTTCTGTTCACTGTCAGGGGAAAATTAAAGCAGAAAATGACATACACTGTGTTTCAGTCAGCAGGCTAAAGTATTTAATTCCACTGTTTTGAGCCCACGGAGAGGTTCTCCATCCTGGCACTGGATGAAGGACTTAGCTTACCTCATTCCCTGCTACATACTGTAATCAAAGTTGCAAAAATACTTACTTGTTATTAGGTTGTCTGTTCACTTCTGTTCCCATCTGACTAGCTGCAAGGAGACATGAAATAAATAAATGCAAGATTTACAGAAATCTGAGAAATAGGAGTTAAGTAGGAAAAACAAGCCAATGTTAAAAACCCCACTGATCTTAGGAAGTAGAGGAAGGGCCTTGTTATACAGGACACTTAGGAGGTCTTACCTGTATTTAAAATGTAAGTGTCTGCACATTCAAGCAGTAAACCACATGCTAAGATTGATAGTATCATAGCAAAGTTAGGACCTTTTGTGCAAGGGCTACCTCCAAGTTGTACTAAGTAACATATGTTTAGCTATTGTCTGGCTGTTCCATGGAAATAATACAAGCAGTATGTGGCAGTTACCTAGCGATGACATCTACAAGGGACCCCTCTGATGCACCAAGCCTTCACTGTTGGTCCCAGCCCTAACATGGTAGCAGTCTTGAACCAGCTGTAGTGTGGTGGGGTTAGGACTGGCAATCAGCTGATTGTCAGTCCCAGCACTACACTGTAGTTTTGAACTGGTTCTGGTGTGGTGCTAGGACTGGTCTCAACAATGAGCTGACTGTTGGTCCTGGCCCCAGAACCTCATCAGAATCCTGAGCAGGTCCCTATGCAGTTCTGGGACTGAGCAATAATCACCTGATTGTCAATCTCAGCCCTAGCAGTGCACCAGACCTGGTTCAGGACTCTGGTGTGGTGCCAGGCTGGGACTGACAATCAGCAAACTGTGCTTTAAGAGATTGTGTTAGAGATCATAGTAAACATTACCATGTGGCTGCTCAGATCAGTGGTGATGCATAGGGAGTGCATGTGCACCCCCTGAGAGCACTGGTGAACACCCTGACCAGCCACGCTCACCACTTAGGCGATGGGCGGGGGGGAAAGATGGGAGTGGCTGCAGCAGTCAGCCGGCACTTGCTCCCAGAAGTGGCTGCAGCCACTCCCAGAAGCGGCTACAGAGATCACAGTGATCAGCCGTCACGGGATTGCCTGGGGGACACCCCCCCCCGCAGGATCGCGCAGGGGAAACCCCCACCCCAGTTGCGAGACTGGTCGTGGGGTGGGGGGGCACAGGCCCCCCCCGACTAAGGCAGCACCAGTCGCCCATGGCTCAGATCACATTCTAACTTCTAGTATGGCACAGTAATACTTACTAGGTGAGTCTACATGTTCATTAATGCGCTTTTTCTATCATGCATTAAATTTAGCACCTCTAATATGAGGTACTAACTTAATGTGCAGTAGGCTGTCCTATGCACAGTAGTGAAAGCACATGCTTTTTTAGTGATGCTCATTACTCAGTAGCCTAATTTTACTTGCATTAGCATATTAACACAGTTTTTGCTGTGATACTCGAATGTTCAGTAAAACAGGTTACTGCACATTAAAGTGCACATGTAGATGTGCCAACTATGATCTAAATAAAACATGTCTTAAGTGTTTTGCGTGACAAGGCCCCTCGAAGAGAATTATGTCTGCTGGGCACTGCACTCTGTTTGGCTGTGTGAACAAATGTAGGCCCAGACTGTCTGGGGAACATATTTTATTCTTGATACAAGAAAGGACAGCACTCCCATATTAGGAGTAGGATCCTTTTGATTTGAGGTAACTGCAGGACTTTTGGGATTCAGTGCTGGAGCAGTATGGAGGAATTCAAGCACAGACTAAAAATGAAGACTAAATTTAGTTCTCATTCAGAAGACAGGTCCTTCAGTATAGCATCTGGAGTAACTGATATGGGAAGCTGACAAATTAATTACTATTAATTACTATGAATTTGTCAGTATTACCATTTACTGGTTTTGCTACAGTCTTGCTCCAGCTGGCAGTAGTAGTCTAGTGGTGCTAGACAAAATAAGTTTCCACAATTCCTATGACAGATGAGCCAAATCTGTCAGGGAGGGAAGCTGGCAGAGGGGTGGGACTGAGGATGTGGAAATATTTTAAGACTGTGAGGGCTACATGCAGGATAAGAGAGAAGAACACGTCAGTCTGATAAGGGAACTGGGGATAGGGAGGAATACATGGATATGCTGGTATATGGACATGCTGCTGGAAAGAGGATGCCCTTGAGTGGGTACACAGTTGTCCAGCATAGTGAGTGTAACCAAGTTGCTAACATATGGGATGGCACACACACCTTTCCTCTTGGGTGCAAAGACATCCATCCACTCCTGTTGGAGATATCATCAGTAAGGGGGATGGCTTAGAGAAACATAATTTCTTCTAATCAAGACTAAGCTATGCTAATTGACATAAAGAATCCTTTCCTATTCCCATCTGTTTTCCCACCTCTGCCTATCTAGCTGTTCAAATGAAATCTCATAATCTCCTCTTTTATCCTGATCCCTATACTCCTAGTCTTTAAGTCACTGACCAAAATTTAAAACCAAATCACTTTGCCAGTAATAAGAAGAGTCTGATATGATATCTCAGGGGAAAGGGTGTCCTCAGGAGATTCCCATCTCTGTGCACACCAGAGATGAAGTGGTGTTTTAGATATAAAATATTAAGAAGTTTTGTTTTGCAATTTTAATTGATTCCTTGCTGTTCAGTATGCATGCTGATAGCCAGTGTATTATCAACTAGCTATTTCCATTTGACTGTAAGATGAAGGATAATGTTCAGAGGGACTCAAACGAAGAACTGCGATGTGGAAAAAAGCAGGACTGAACGGGAAGCAAAAACTTACAATGGCTGGTAGAAGTGTTACATCTACTCCTCTTTCTCACCACCATCACAAGGACCACACCAGCTATGACCACTCCAGATATCAACCCAACTGCAAGCAGAATAATGGGGTGCATGACTGGTGTTACTGGTTCTGGTGCTGAATAAAGAAAGGAGTACAGACTTTAAATCTTTAACACTGATGATAAACTCATTTAATGACAGTTATGACCCATCCCATCTAGCCCAAACCATCAAAGCACATAAATCAAAAGATAATGCAAAAACGTTTCCAGCATTCCTTGCTGCTTTTACATTGCTTTATTTGAGCTTGAAATCTTAATGGCCACCTCAAAAATATTAAGGGAAAATAGTTTCCTAAAAGCATGGAATGTATAAAAGTTAGATGTGTTGATCTCTTGATATAAGTGCATGTGAAACTTCTGTTAAAGTTTTGTGCTAGAGCGTAAATTTGAGGAACTGTACTAAATATTTCTTGGTAACTGTTGGAGGTGGAAGTCATAGAACATATGATATGTTCTACTGTGCTATTCATAGTGTTGCAGGGGGATATGAAAGAGGCACAGAATGCAGGGGAGTTTTCCCTTAATTTGTTATTATCGTGTCCTTAAAAGTTTAGGTTTGGTTGGGGGTATCCTGAGGCAAGTTGAATTGAATTTCACTTGAGTTTAACTCCTGGGTGCCAATATAGGGTTGGTGTATCACTGGGGTAGACCCTCAGTCAGGGAGAGAAGCTACCTTCACTGCTATAGTCATCTTTGGGAGTATTGATCTTTGTGAAGGGCATAAGAGGCTGTGTCCTGTCCTTGGAAGATTTATCTATGAATCGTATTTCCCTATTGTGATGTTTGAGGAACGGACCGTCCACCCCCTCATGCTTTTTTAAATGGGACACAGACAACTGCAGCAGCAATAGCAGAGAACATGCCTACTCAACCCTGCTTTCTACCCTACTGCCATTCCCTCTGGAAGATGAGATATGCTTCACCCTGCAAGAACACCCAACCTGTCAAGGGGACACAAATATGTACAAGGGACTGGCATATAGAGCTCCTCTAACCTGATCCATTCATGTCCTCATGTACAAATTAAAAAATGTGCTAAAGGGTACTAAAGGATTTTTCCTCACAGTGTGAATTAAAAAGGGCTTTTTTTTTTTTAATGGGGAGGGGATTAAAAAACAAGTTCTCTCATATACAACGCTGACATCTTCTGATGTGCACACAGCAGGGTTTGAGTGTTAGTTGTTTAGTCCCACAGCTCAGATGTCTCCAACTTGAGCTACAGATGTAATTGTAAGCCTTTCTTTGGCTCAGCCAGTACAGGAGACTTTGACATACACTTTCATAGTGGATTATAGAACAGCAGCAGTATACTGGAATTAGGGGTTTCCATTCAGCAAGAATCATGTAGCTCAGTTATTAGAGATGGGCTAATGAAAGCACTTCTGTGTGACAGGCAGTGGGTCTGAGTGGATAATTTGGGGCTTACCATGTTAGAATATTAGGTTCAACTTTTTGCCACTTTTTGTTATTTATAAAATAAAAGTTTTACACTGATGGTGACTGCCTTAACCTTCACTAGTGACTGTTGTGTCCCAATGCACCTCAATATTCATGGCACCTAAAGGCTGAAAAGTCAGCATGGCCAAAGCAAGACGCACCAATGCATAGTGACTTTGAGACAAGGCTTTCCATTTTCCATGTTGGGTAAACCAGGCAGCTGATGTTAATGTGGGTATCCATGGGAACCTGGATGGTCCGAGTGATGGTAACCTTATACAGCTTTGTTTTGTCATCCTGAAAAACTGCCATTTGGTCCACATGTTCCTCAGTCAAGTTTCCCTTTGAAACTTGCCAGGTCATCTGTGTGGGCTCTGGATAGCCCCAGCTGGAGGAGCAGGAGAGATTCAAAGCTGTGCCAGGTTCTACCGTTCCCTTGTGTAGCTTCACTATTTCTGGCTGACTGTAGTTAGCTAAAAACAGATCAGAAAAAAGCACCATGAGTCACACACATTATCTCTACTTGCCGCCAAAGGTTCTCAGGGACAGAAGTGGGTCTGCCCAGGGAATGGTCCTGAAGCCTGTCATGGGGTATTTACTTCTTTTGCCTTCTCTTGGCAGTGTCCCCCAGCCATACTCTCCTTTGGCTCAGTACTGTAGTGCCCCCAAGAGAAGGCCTTTTGAAGCCAAGCTGTGGACTGTTTTCTTCTAACTAACTCCCAGCCAAGGTTTAGAGTTGTTATAAGGAGCAAATTCAGCTCATCACCTTTTTATTCCAATGGAAAAAAGAGAAAGGTATTTACTGACCAGAAGCTATGATGGGGAGTTATGAGGAAGCATCAGAACTGCCCTGTTTTGCTGGTTCTTTTTGGGTTAAGCAGTGTAAATCAAGGTGATCATGAATATAAGAGCAAGTCATCAAGACATTTAGAAAGCCATTCTTCAGTTACGTGTATACTAGAAGCCTGGGGGAGGGGGGCAGTGGGAGGGTGATGAACACTATCGATTCCGAGGAGATTCGACTCGATTCCGTGGCCGAATTTCTGAATCTGAATAGAATCAGGGGACCAATTTAAAGGTCTGAATCGATTCAAAGCTCTCCAAATCTTCAGAAAAGATTCCTGCCAGGCCCCCCAGCCCCCTGCCCACTCCCCCAGTCCCCCCATTGCTGCCCACCCCAGCTCAGTACTTTAAAGAAAAGCCCCAGTGCTCACCGGGTGCTGCCAGGCGGGGGGGGGAGGGGGGGGGCAATCCCTGCTGCCCCCCACTGCATGGGGGGCTCTGCCATGAGCCCCTGACTCCCCCCTGCTCCCCTAGCCCCCACATGGGTGCCCTGCCCAGGCCAGCTCCAGCCCTTTAAGAAAAAAAAACAAAAACAAGAAAAGCACCAGAACTCTCAGCTCCTGCAGTGGCCTTGGGGCTTCAGGGGCTCATCCAGAGCCCCCATGTAATGCAGGGCAGTGGGGGCCAGCAGGGATTGTCCCCTGCCAGAGAGAGCAGTGAGTACTGAGGTTTTTTCAGGGGTTTTTTTTTCTTAAAGGGCCAGAGCTGGCCCATGTGAGGAGAGCTGGGGGGGGGGGGGCTCATGCAGAGACCCCCATGCAGTGGAGGCAGCAGGGATCGCCCCCTGCCAAGCAGCACTTGGTGAGCTGGGGCTTTTTTTTTGCTTTTTTTTTTTTTACACAAGTGCTGGGAGCTGGGGCAGCCATTTCTGGGCTGGGAGAAGGGTGGGAGATGGGCCTGGCCTGGCTGATTCGGTGATTCGGCCAAATCGAATTCAGACAGTGATTTGAATCACCGAAGCGAATCCGAAGCGAATACTAGCTGCTTCGCACAGACCTACTATTAGGCTCAAAGTCTGAGTCATGATCTGGCAAAGTATTACAGTCACTGCACACTGCCCAGCTTGCAGTGGAATGAATGGACAGAAAGATCAGGAAGCAACACTGCATTACAAACACTTTTTCTCCTGTTAGAACAGAAGGTATTCCTATTCCTTTCTCTGGTTGTTACATCCCAGGGTCCCAGCCTTTTTGTCATAGCATCAGGTTGCTATCAGGAGCTCATGTTGGTTTGCTTGATCACTGTAATTCTAAATACTTTTCAAAAGTTGTTCCTTTCAAAGATGCAGGCCTCTACTCCATAGATGCAGCCTTCATTCTTTGTTCTTGGATGTATAACTCTGTATGGAACTGTATTAAAATACTCTTTTTCCTTAATGGGCCCAAGTTGCCAAGTAATCCAGAGCAGTCTGTGTGACTGCCCTAGCGTTATTTTTTACCACTCTGTGACAGTTTATGTTGCATCCACTTTAAGTGTGAAACTCTTTCACAGGAAAAATTCCTGGTAGGAGATAATATTTTACTAAGGAAACTAACAAAAAAGTTAGTTCAAAACATTTAGTTTTAGAAGCATATACATAGCAATCCTAATTAATTCTAATTAGATGGATTAATTAAATACGAATTCATTCTAATTAAATTAGTTCTAATTGAAAGTTACTCAATTTTTAAAGCATAATTTTTATAAACCTTTGCTTGTATATTTCTCCTTTCCTGACTGCTGCACAGAAGAAATGCAGCAGTAAGTGGTTTAAATCTGAGCTCCTGAAATGAACCAGAAAAGTTTGAGAGAATTTGTTGTGCTTACATCTGAGCCATCTATTAATACCTGCTCAGACACTGGCCAGATTCATCACAGATAAAGCTTCGCTGATGTCAGCTCCTCCTGAATTTGTCTTTAGGTGCCTCAGTATTGATATAGGTGCTGGTTTAATATACTGACGTTCAAACAGTAGACCTAAGTGCCTTACCACATTCCACATTGTTGATCACTGAGACTGTTGAGATTAGCAGTCAGGTTTCTGGAGGTGAGTAGACTGTCCAACTACACAATCACTAGAGCAGTGGTTTGTGAATCATATACTCTCTCTCTCCACATTTCCAGCTGCTGTTACAATTCTATTTTTTTTAACATTGAGAATGGTCTTGAAGCCTGTAAATGCAGCCACCAGTTTTGCCATCTTTATTAGTACAGGTTGCTGTAGAAACAGAATGATGCCAAAGCACGGACTGGAGCTACCAGCTAAACAACTAACAATAACTAATGAGTTTCTCAATATTTTTTCACTGTAAGCAATTGCCATTTTTGTCCCAGGGATGTTATGTACATGCAAATAGAAGGCAGAATTCCCACAAGATATTGTAAAAGAAGATATGATCCAAATCTGTTTATTGTCTTGGGGTTTCCTTCAGTTGAACACTTTAGTTCACAGACATTGTGATAGGAGAAAATCTATAGCAAAGGAGACTTAAAATTCTCTTTCATTCAAAATGTAATCCCCCAAACTTGGCAGCTGGTATATAGATAGAATAAAAACCTTCTAGCCAGGGAAGCTGGCATTTCAATAAAGTATTGACTTCTATAATTAACTATAACCAAAAAGGAGAGTGCAAAGATAGCGAAAATATTCAAGCCTTGGCCTCTTTCAGTTTACTCTGTTACTGGTCTTCTCTTCCCAGTGACAATGTTTGTGATTCTTTCTCTTTTATTGAACCCAAATATAGCAGGACTGAGCCCCAGGGGTGGCCGTGATGCCCCCTGGTGGCCTTGTGACTCCTGCCCTGCTCCATCTCTCTGGGTCAGGGCAGACCTCTTTCCTTTCCTCTCTCTTGCTTGCCATACTTTGCTGGTTGTCATGGGATGGGGTCCCCAGGGATGGCAGTGACACCCCTAGGGCTCTGTGTCAATCTTGTCCAATGGGCACCCTTTTCCTCACCTGCCACATCTTGCTGGTAATTATAAGAAATAGGGAGGCTGCCCTCGAGTTTGTGTTTGGACACAGTCCTGATGGACCCCACTGCACCCTGTGGGTTCTTAGACCCCTTTTGGGTCTTGCTTAAAATAGATGCCTCATGGGACACCCTCAGCCTTATGAGCTAGATGCGTGGCTCCAAAACTGCCCTTTTACCATGCCCCAAGCCTCATGGATAGTATTTAAATGTTGTCCCTCTGAGGCCTTAGTCTAGTTCGGCCTCCTGTCATCACTGGGCTCTCCTCAGCCCTGTCTCTGCGCCCACACTGGCGCTGGGGTCTGCTCACCCCTTTGTCACTGTGCCCCCTGGCACTGCACCCACTGGTGCTGGGGTCCCCACATGTAGTGTGCCCCAATGAGGCCTCTTCCTCTCCCAATGGCCTCAGCCTGGTCCATTGGTTTATAAACAGCAACCAAAATATGAGCCCTGGGCCAGAACATAATACAAGCAGTTCAGGGTGTGCTCTGTCCCTTTTAAAGAGTCAAACTTCCCCCCCAGCACTAAGTGTCTTGTAGGCCAGGGTACTTGGTGAGCTCCTGGAGCCCCATTAGGCCTATATGCAGCATATTAGGTGGCCACTAGTGTCTCTGGGCAATTCTTCCCTAAAGGCTCCTTCCCCTGGCAGCTGCCAAAGAACTAACTCCTGCTGGTCTCAGCCCTGGGGTTTATATGTGCCCAGGGCCCTGCCTTCTTCCGGGTGCAAGTGCAGGCTAATTCCCTTGTTAGCCTGCTGCCATAGTAACCTGCACCTGTGGGGTTTCTGTTTGGCTCTTAGGGCTCTCTCCCTAGGCAGTTTCTGCTCTTAAAGGAGCAGGCACCTTAGTGCCCTGTGACACTGGTATTATTTATGAGGAAAAAGGGAGGTTGCCCCCAGGGTGCCAGAGCAAGCCTTGGTCTACTACTAGTCTGTGGGTTCCCCCTGAACCCTGCTAATCCCCGTCCTGCCGACAGGCACTAGGTGGGGTCATCCCAGCCCATCCATACTCTAGCATGCTTAATTGACTTAAGAGCTAGTTTTGTGGTCTCCGACCTCCCCTACAGCCACATCCATACCTTATGGAAGCTATGGGTCATAACTTAGGTAGGGCAGTCTGCCTTCAAAACAGCACCAGGCCTCTACTCCCTTGTTGGGGTCTTGGCCTTTCTGGATTCTCCCCATTTGCTCTAGGTGGGCTTTTACCCTAGGCCCACTGCCCTGACCTGGCTTCTGGGCTCCAGGCCTAGTCTAGCCCTCTTGGGTTCTGGTTTCCACTCTCCCCGGCTTTGGGTCTGGCCCTGGTTCTTTCCCCTCTTGGGCTTCAGACCCCTGGCCCTCTTTGCCACTGTTCAATGCCTTGAACCCAGATCCTGGCAGGCCTCAAGATAGCCACATGCCCTTCATGCAGCACTGTGATCTTCTCCACCCCTGATAGTCACAATCCAGTGCACTAATATAAGCCTACTGGTTATAATGCAAACTGTCCACACACAGGGTCCAAATATAAACCTCAGCTTGCTGGCTGTACAGCAAAACTTCCCCCTACTCTGAACTGTATTCTTCTGCAAGCCCTCAGTGCCTTCTCAGGGCAGCAAGGCTGTCAGCCACACACTCCTCTTCAGGCTTTTGTTCAGGAGCTTCTCTCCCTGCCATGTGCAGGGCCAGACTGACTGCCTAAATAGAATATACTAAATATTACTCTGTCAACCTTCAGAAATCGGTGTAATTCTCAGTAATGCTTCCATTTTTCTTTGGAGTAAGCATCTATTCCTCCATGCATAAACTTCCCTTTATTTTTAGATTTATTTTCCAATTATTCATATCCACAACATAATCTCACAGTGCCTAAAAAGAACTTAAATTGTTTCAATGACTCTTGCCAGTAGTTCACTACAAACCTATGGCTACTTAGACATTGGCACCCTAGCAAATACAAATCAAACGCAAAAACCCAAATTCAGGAAGCATGTGTTACAGAGTGTCCTAAAAAGAAGTGTGGAGTGTCTTGGGGGAGAGTCAGGAACTGTATGAATCTGAACAAATCATTATCCTCTCTGTGCCCCAGTTTGTCTCGCAAGGCATGATAACATTGCCCAACCTCACCTGGGTGTTATAAACGTTCACTGGTTAGTATCAGAAAGCCCTATGTAAGTGTAAATATTATTTCAAAATGGAGAGCCCTCCACTAAAAATATCCAGCTATCTGGACTCAGAAATTCTACTGGGGTGGCAGACTGTCAGTTTTAGAAATTAAGGTATATATCTAGTGATTCAAGAGTACAGCATGCTCTCCTGGGCAGCGAAAAGATGAAATGGAAACAAAGATACCAATAGATGGAGGACACTAGTAAATACATACCAATAACAAACAATTGGGACTTGGAATCATATATCTTCTCCAATCCGCTGCTTTTCTTGTGTTGTATAATACACACATACTGCCCTTCATCCATAATCCCAACATTTAGAAGACACAGAGTCCATGTGTTCATATCCATCATTGTGCGATTTATGTACTTAGGATCAAGGTTGTCGGATAGCTCCTGCCCACGATATACCTCATTCACAACCTCTGACTCCTTTTGCCAAAAAACTATCAGTTCCTTCACATCAATGTTGTCAGGATTGTGAAAATTACATCGTAAGTATGCAGTATGATTGACAAATGCTTTCTCCTGAAGCATGTTGACAGCAGCACCTTAGAGCAAAAAAGAAGAATCAAGCTTCCAGAAATGAGAGTAAGCCCCTGTCTAGGATCTGCTCCCACCATGGTGAATGCCATGAAAGTAGGCTGTAAAGCCTCCACCATGCAGGTATCTTCATACCAGCACATGGGCTTTGCCAAGGAAACCATTCTGGGAAAACCAACACCTACCTCACTCTAGTTACATGTCAGTGAAGTGAGAACAGCATAAGTCTCACTTTCTGTCTCTGCCTCCCAACTTCATGAAGGTGTTGTAAAGCCAAGTAATAAGACTTGTAAAAAGACTATTATTCTCATCTGAAGAGGAGCAAATATGAAGTTCTGTTCATGTTTGATGTGATTCTCTAACTGTGCAAAAGTTTACATAGCTACAACTGGTTTTAAGTAGACAGTTAGCTGGGATCTATCATTTCAGCTTCCTTTTCATCCAGATACTCTAGCAATAGTGTTTATGAATTAAGTACAAAACTGGATTTGAGCCAAGTGTGTCTGATTCAGTGATGTTGCTCTAAGTCTTTAGATTGTATGAAACAATAGTTCTTAGAGATATGAACTGCTCCTGTCTCAGTGCGGCATTCACCTGGAGTCTAACAACAGGTTAAACATTAGGGCTATGCAAAGCTTTGGTCCCTGATTCAATTTGGCAGAGATTCAGCCCGATTCGGTGGCCGAATCTCTGAATCTGAACCAAATCAGAGGACCCTTTAATCGGAACCCTCTGATTCAATTCAGAGAGATTTGGAAATATTCGGCGATTCAGATATAGACATAGATTTAAATGTTTTTTCTACATACCTCTAGGTAGCAGGCTGCTCATGAACACTGGGATGGTGGGGTGGATGGAACGTTCCATGGGAACGCAGGGGGCTTCCCAGCACACTCAGCAGCAGACCCAGAAGTGGACCAGAAGTACTTCCAGTCCACTTCTGGGTCTGCCAGGGAGCGTGCGGGTGGCCCCCTGTGCCCCCTTGGCTCAGCAACTGGTATCTCCTGGGTCTGGGGGGGCACCCAGGGTCCCCTTGTGGCCAATAGCTGAGCCGGGGAGGCAGGAGGGACCCCCATCACTCTCCCTGGTGGACCTGGAAGTGGACTGGAAGTAATTCCAGTCAATGAGGCCCCCCTGCACTCCCGTGGGATGCTTCATCTGCCCCAGCATCACAGCAGTCATGAGCTGTGCTGGTACCTTGAGGTATGTAGAAGAAACATTTAACGCTGTGTCTGTGTCTGAATCTCTGATTCTCTGAATCAGCATTGAATTTTCAGATTCAGATTCGGCTGAACTGAATCAGGGGCAGTAATCTGAAACAACTGTCCCTGATTCAGGCTGAATCCGAATCAAATAGGGACCGCTTCGCACACCCCTATTAAACATCCACCCAATTTCACTGCCAATCATTTTATCAGAAATAGCTAGCTGGTGGACAAAAATTGTTTGCACACCTATAAACTGACTTTTGTTGAGTTACTCCCTGATTTACACTGCTAGTTACAGTATGCCTTATATTTCTCTCATTTAAACAAGTTTATCTACCATTGTTGGATATAGTGACAGATACTGAGGGGAGATAGTTGCTGTTAAGTGTTACTGGAATGTGTAATGGAATGGAAAGTGTTACTCTGAATGTATAGGCAGACAAGGTTCTTTGGGTAAATCTGATATCTTTTATTAGACTAACTCAAATAGTTTTCCATATTCTTCTTTGTAAACTTTTGGGTATTTAGACCTGAAAGCTTGCAAAGAAGAATTTTTCCAACTATTTGAATTGGTCTAATAAAAGATATCAGATTTACCCAAAGAACTTTGTCTGCCTATGTCCTTAAACCAACACGGCTACAACCTATACCCCTGTTACTCTGAATGTATAGGAACCTCTGCCCTGCCTAAAAGGAGGAGGAACACAAGAGATGTATCTTTTCCCAGGAACCAAAAGACTGAACTGCCTCATGGATAACAAACAGAACTCTCACCTTCCTAAATGCAGCCTCAGTTGCCACAGTTCAGAGATCAAGACTTCTAGCTTCACCCTGACATTTGCTATGATATTATTATTCACCAATGCAAACTTCTGAGACATGTTAAAAATGAAAATGTAAAAGCAGCATAAAAATGATTTTGACATAAAAATATATGATCCAAGTGATACTGAGGCTCTGCCACATAATTTAGATATAATGTTTCACATAGAATAGGTAGATTTGATTTTAAAACTGAAATCATTATAAGTATGTTTGGAACTGGTAGGAGCCCAGCAAATGTAGCTAGTCAGCACAGTCTTAACAATTAAAATGGTGTCTCCTACCTGGGAGAAATGTCATCAAATGAAGAAAGAATTCATACAGTTCCATGGCACTAGTGCAAAGGAAAATAAAAAAAGAAATCAAACTGTTAGAATTTGAAAATTCTTCAACAGCCTGCAAAAATAATACTTTCTGCCTCTAAAATTACTTAGCATCTCCTGTAAGGTCCTAACCATTCTTACCTCTCCCTGAGTTAAAAGTATGTTAAACAATCTACACCCCTTAAACAATCTTGACACCTTGAAAGTTGAGGAGTAACAGAAAAACTCCATGGTAATTGCATGTGTCCTACTTATTGTTCCTAATATTGTCATGTACTTCACAACACTTTTAATCAAGGCTACACACCAGCCTATTGGGAAAATGGTTATTCTGTGCATATTTTACAAACGAGGTAACTGGAACATTGGCTAAGATCACTGCAAGCAGAGTCTGGGACATGAACCCGAGTCTCGTCCATTTTGCCCCACTGATCTTTGAGTAAAAATGGCACAAATCATCTGCTTGTCTATCCCACTGTAATGACAACACAAGTCACATGACACACATTAAAAATAAAACATTATCTTCATCCACACAGGGGATAGAATTCTTGTAATAATTTGGGTCTAAGTCTTAGATGTAAGTAGTGGTTGATAGCAGCTATCAACACCTTTCAATGTGGGGTGTCCCTCATCTCTGTTTTCCTCAGTCTTCCAATGGGATTTAAAATGTTGACACCCTCAATTACTTATCTCCCAGATGGAAAAAAAAAAGAAAGAAATCATTTAACAAGTTACAAGTCTGGGGAGAACAAGGGGACTTATGGAGACCCCAGCATGTGCAACATGCATAACCTACAAAAGCTGTAGAGTTTAAGAGACCTTCCACACCTGAATAGGCTAAGGCAGGAGCAATCACACAGGGAGCAGAGAGTACACAAAGCCCTAGTATGTGGCAAAGAGGGTAGCAGGGGTACACAGAGCACCTCATGACTCCTGCATATGGAAAGTACAGGAGACCAAGGTATATGGGAGAGGTCAGAGGGCTGTACATTGATCCTGACAAGAGGGAAAGAATGGAACAGGGAACATGGGGGAAGAGGAGAATGGGGCTGAGTCATATAGAACATGGAAGAGTCCTGGACATAAAGGGTTTCAGGGGGCAATAGAGTAAAATGGAGGCAAGAGAAACAAACATCTACTTAGGCAAAATGGGAAAGAGAGTATGAATGGTCTTGTAAACTAAAGATTATTACCATTGTTTCGAAATATGCTGAAACTAGCATAAACACAGTATTAGTAAATAAGAATGCCTTTTTGTAATAATAGGCAGGCAAAGTTCTTTAGGTAGATGTGATATATTTTATTAGACCAACTAAATAGTTGGAAAAAAGTTCTTTGCAAGCTTTCAGGCACAAACACCCTTCTTCAGGCACCGGGAGACTGCTGCTGTTATGAGTTCTCCAGGACAGAAAAAAGGCTAAACTAAACAAGTCTGTGAAGATGCAAATGAGTGGAAGTTTGAAAGACAAAGGGTAGAGATAGGAGGGGAGTGGGGGACAGAGGGAAAAGTGTGAAGGAATGTAGGTAGTCAGCAAAAGGCAGAGTCAGATGTAAGGCAGATGTAAGGCAGGTTGTAACATGTTATAAATTCAATGTCTATATTAAGTCCATAGGCAGACAAGGTTCTTTGGGTGAATCTGATATCTTTTATTAGACCAACTTAAATAGTTGGAAAACAATTATTAAGCAAACTTTTGGGTTCAAAAACCCTTCATCAGGCTAAGGAAGTTACAACCTACATCCCTATATTAAGTCCATGATTTTTTGTATTCAATAGATTTATGAAGTGAAGTTCGTAATAATACTAGCTCTAGTGTGGGAATTTCCATTAACAGAGCATGTTGTATGGAAAGGAGCTAGATTACATGTGAGATGGGGAGCTGTGCAGGCAGGGCTAGCCACCTATATGTGTGTGCATGGGTTAACTTACATGTTTAGTAGAGTTTATAACATAGATTAAAATTGTTTAGTATTTTATCTAGTGCATACAGTGCCGATATTCCTTAGCATCTGATTAGAAACTGGAACTACTAAAGACAAGATGCAAAAAATAGACCAGCTAAACCTTGTAGGCAAGTGTGTGTTTGAAGGAAATGCAGAAGTCAGGAGAAAATAGAAGCAAAAGTTTGAACAAATTCCCTGTACTGTGAGTGGTGCAGACAACAAAGATGAATGGCTGCAAACCAGCTTTATTTCTTTCTGTGGCTGGAGGAGAAACAATAGAGCAATTTAATGCTCATCAGTCTGAGGATGCAGCAGATAAAGAAAAAACAGAAATCTTAATAAATGTGTTTGAGGCATACTGTGCACCAAGGGAAAATGTGGCACAAGGCATACAGTTTTCATTCATTGTCAGCAGTCCCTAAGTACAAGCACAACTGATTTGCCTATTTACTAGAAGACTTCAATGAGTCTTTAGATAATGAGGGGGTTGATCAGAGATCCACATGTTCAACTGCATATGTGGCAAATACTTCTGGGAGGAAAGAGTTGATCCTGGTGATGTTGGATCACAGATCTCTCCCTTTGTCTCTCTCATCTATCTGCCTCCATAATGAGGTGATTTGCTCAAAATGATTGATGTCTTGTTGTACATCACAACACCACTGGGACCAATTAATTAGTTGAGTCTCCCAGGTGTTGGTGTTAATATTGCATTTTTTCAGATTGGCCTCCAAGTTGCTTTTGAATTATTTTTTGTGTGTGCACCTTTAAAGCAGAGGTTCCCAACCACCAGGCCACAGCCCAGAAGTGGGCTGTGAAGGGTTGGCTGCTGGGTCATGGCACAAGCCCCCCCTGCTCAGACCCCCACCTGTCTGCCCGGGCAAGTGGCATCCTCCACCAGCAGTCACATGTGGGGTTAAAGCTAGGCGGTGGGACAGCCCTGGGAGGGAAGCAGGCAACTCCATGCGCCCTGTCCCGCTCCTGTGATGATTCGCAGGTTGGGAACCACTGTTCTAGAGGGATGACCGTTGGTGAATTGGGAGTATAGGTTCTGTTATGGAGCTGGTTGTCAGGCATGTTTGACATGTCCTGTCCAATGAAGCTGGTGCTGTGTAAACAAAGCTTCAATCCTGGTGGCATTTGCTTGAGCCAGAACACTGTCATTCATTCTTTTCTTTCCCATTGATACTAAGGATTTTCTGAAGACACCACTGATGGATTCCAAAGTTTTCCAGTGTTTCTGATATGTCATCCAAGTTTCACACCCATACAACAGGTAGGGATGACAACGTATCTAAAAGCAGCACTGGCAAATTTTATCTGACATTGAATATTATTGTCTATGTTTATCTTTTAGGAAAGGTGGCTACCCAGATAGGGAAAATGCTCAATATTCTCTGAGGATTGCCTTCTAATTGTAATGTGTGGAGGAGCAGCTGGGTAGTTGGAGTGGGTTGGCAAAGTATTGATTTTTATGAAGTTGATGTTGAGTTCAAGAATCTGATATGCTTCATAGAAGCAATCAAAAGTGACCTGGAGCTCTTCAATTGAGTGGGCACACATGATACAATATTAAAGAATAGTAATGGAGGTCTTGGTTATCTTGAATTTGGAACATAACCAGTTGATGTTAAAGGGATACCCAGCCATGCAATAGTGGATGCTGAATTCAGATGAAAGTCTGTCACCATTGAGATGTGGAATAGCTGCAATACAGATAGAAAAGAATGCTGGCAATATATTCTTGCTTGACTGCAGTTCTAATAGTGAAGGGGTCTATTTTTGAGCCATTGCTTAGGATGGTTTCTGTCATATCATTGTGAAAGAACGGTAACAAATTTTGGTGGGCATCCAAATCCCATCACAATCTTCCATAAGATAACATAACATCTTCCATGTTAATTGAATCAAAGGTCTTAGTCAGGTCAATGAAGGCCCTTTAAAGATCTTGGTGTTGTTTGAGGCAATTCTCTTTGCAGCTGTCTAGAAAAAAAATCACATCTATTGTACCTCTGAGTGATCTGAAACCACTTTGGGATTCCGGTAGAATCTCCTCAGTGAGGAAAGTGAGTCTATTGATGAGAATGCAGATGAGGATCTTCCAGCTATAGACAGGAGAGCAATACCATGGTTATGGTTGCGATCTGATCTATCTCTGATGGAGATAGCAATCTATCTATGTATCTATCTATCATAGATTTCATAGATTTCATAGACATTAGGGCTGGAAGGGACTTCGGAAGATCATTGAGTCCAGCCCCCTGCCCCAGGGGTAGAAAGTCAGCTAGGGTCAAAGGATCCCAGCAAGTGTCCAAACATTTCTTAAAAGAGTCCAGAGTAGGTGCTTGCACCACCTCTGGAGGGAGTCTATTCCAAGCCTTGAGAACTCGGACAGTAAAGAAGTTTTTCCTTATGTCCAGCCTAAAATGGTCTTGGAGAAGTTTGTGACCATCGGACCTTGTCATCCCTTGGGACGCTCTGGTGAACAGACATTCCCCCAGATTCTGATGCACACCCCTGATGTACTTATAGACTGCCACTAGGTCACCCCTGAGCCTGCACTTTTCCAGGCTGAAGAGTCCCATGGCTCTCAGCCTCTTGTCATAAGGCCTATTCTCTTGCCCTCTGATCATGTGAATGGCTCTCCTCTGGACTCTCTCAAGCTTCTCTACATCCTTCTTGAATTGTGGAGCCCAGAATTGGATGCAGTACTCCAGCTGTGGCCTCACCAAGGCTGAGTACAGAGGGAGGATGACATCCTGAGATTTACTTGAGAAGCATCTACAGATGCAAGCCAGAGCTTGGTTTGCTTTACCTGCTGTGAAATAGCATTGATGGCTTATGTTCATCTTTTGGTCAGTCATGACCTCCAAGTCTCTTTCGGCCACGGTGCTAGTGAGTGAAGCGCTGCTGAGCCTATAAGTGTGCTGTGGGCTTTTTCTCCCAAGGTGGAGCACCTCGCATTTGTTGGTATTGAATGTCATCAGGTTTGTATCCACCCACTTTTTAAGCCTATCCAAATCAGCCTGGATCACCAGCCTATCCTCAGGTGTGGATGCTCTACCCCAAAATTTAGTGTTATCAGCAAACTTGGCCAGTTTACTTCTGACACCAGTATCCACATAGTTGATAAAGATGTTGAAGAGAACACGTCCAAGGATGAAGCCTTGGGGGACACTACTGGTCATGGAGTGCCATGATGATTCACTTCTGTTGGTGGGACACCAAATCAAAGGCTTTTTTAAAGTCCAGATATATGATATCTATCTATCTATCTATCTATCTATCTATCTATCTATCTATCTATCTATCTATCTATCTATCACTGTAAGTTACACAAAAAGGGAAAACAGAGAACAACATATCACAGGGTTAAAACTGACAACACAAACTTGTTAATTTGGGGAACTAGATGAATTCTTTATTGAAGATTGCATTGTATGTGGGATTGCATAATACTTATTGTGCGCAAGATTATTGAAATAAATTAATTTAATATTTGAACTTGCTTGGATCATTGAGCATTAAGCAGAGGAAAATATAATAAAAGGAGGACTGCGGGAGCCAGAAAAAATGTATACATTGACTAGTAAGACGATCCCCGAGTGAGGCAAAAGAGGGAAAGGGGCCAGGAGGCTTCCCTGGCTAACCAGAGAAATCCAGGGCAGCCTAAGGGACAAAAGGAGAGCACATAAAAAGTGGAAACAGGGAGAGATCACCAAAGATGAATATACCTCCTCTGCTCGTGCTTGCAGGGAGGCAGTTAGACAGGCCAAAGCTACCATCGAGCTGAGGATGGCAACCCAAGTAAAAGACAACAAGAAATTGTTTTTTAGATATATAGGGAGTAAAAGGAAGGCCCAGGGAGGAATAGGACCCCTGCTAAATGGGCAGAAACAATTGGTGACAGACAGGGGGGACAAGGCTGAACTCCTCAATGAGTTCTTTGCCTCAGTGTTCCTAAGTGAGGGGCACGACAAGTCTATCACTGGGGGTGTAGAAAGGCAGCAGCAAGGTGCCAGACTTCCATGCATAGACCCTGAGACGGTGCAGAGTCACTTGGAAGAACTGGATGCCTTTAAGTTGGCAGGCCCGGATGATCTCCATCCGAGGGTGCTGAAGGCACTGGCCGACATCATTGCAGAGCCACTGGCGGGAATATTTGAACGCTCGTGGTGCACGGGCCAAGTCCCGGAGGACTGGAAAAGGGCCAACGTGGTCCCCATTTTCAAGAAGGGGTGAAGGAGGACCTGGGCAACTATAGGCCAGTCAGTCTCACCTCCATCCTTGGCAAAGTCTTTGAAAAAATTATCAAGGCTCACATTTGTGAGAGCCTGGCAGGACAAATTATGCTGAGGGGAAATCAGCGCGGGCTCATGGCAGGTAGATCGTGCCTGACCAATCTAGTTTCTTTTTATGACCAGGTTACGAAACGCCTGGACACAGGAGGAGGGGTGGATGTTGTATACTTAGACTTCAGGAAGGCCTTCGATATGGTATCCCACCCCATACTGGTGAACAAGTTAAGAGGCTGTGACTTGGATGACTACACAGTCTGGTGGGTGGCGAATTGGCTGGAGGGTCGCACCCAGAGAGTCGTGGTGGATGGGTCGGTTTCGACCTGGAAGGGTGTGGGCAGTGGGGTCCTGCAGGGTTCGGTCCTTGGACCGATACTCTTTAATGTCTTCATCAGTAACTTGGACAAGGGAGTCAAATGTACTCTGTCCAAGTTTGCAGATGACACAAAGCTATGGGGAGATGTAGACACGCCGGAGGGCAGGGAACAGCTGCAAGCAGATCTGGACAGGTTGGACAAGTGGGAAGAAAACAACAGAATGCAGTTCAACAAGGAGAAATGCAAAGTGCTGCACCTAGGGAGGAAAAATGTCCAGCACACCTACAGCCTAGGGAATGACCTGCTGGGTGGCACGGAAGTGGAAAGGGATCTTGGAGTCCTAGTGGACTCCAAGATGAACATGAGTCGGCAGTGTGACGAAGCCATCAGAAAAGCCAATGGCACTTTATCGTGCATCAGCAGATGCATGACGAATAGGTCCAGGGAGGTGATACTTCCCCTCTATCGGGCACTGGTCAGACCGCAGTTGGAGTACTGCATGCAATTCTGGGCGCCACACTTCAAGAAGGATGCGGATAACCTGGAGAGGGTCCAGAGAAGGGCCACTCGTATGGTTAAGGGCCTGCAGACCAAGCCTTATGAGGAGAGACTAGAGAAACTGGACCTTTTCAGCCTCCGCAAGAGAAGGTTGAGAGGCGACCTTGTGGCCGCCTATAAGTTCATCACGGGGGCACAGAAGGGAATTGGTGAGTATTTATTCACCAAGGTGCCCCCGGGGGTTACAAGAAATAATGGCCGCAAGCTAGCAGAGAGCAGATTTAGATTGGACATTAGGAAGAACTTCTTCACAGTTCGAGTGGCCAGGGTCTGGAACGGGCTCCCAAGGGAGGTGGTGCTCTCCCCTACCTACCCTGGGGGTCTTCAAGAGGAGGTTAGATGAGCATCTAGCTGGGGTCATCTAGACCCAGCATTCTTTCCTGCTTATGCAGGGGGTCGGACTTGATGATCTATTGAGGTCCCTTCCGATCCTAACATCTATGAATCTATGAATCTATGAAAGTAAACTCATATCTAATAAACAGTCAAAAGTATAGCCAAGGACCAAAAAGCAGTCTCCCACCAACAAAGACTTGAAGGCAAAAAGAAAAAAAAAGGAAAAAAGAATTAAAGAGAAAACAGAGATCAAGAATGTTTTAAATGTGGGCAAAGCCATGTCATAACTGACTGCATAAGGGGAAGACTAAAACCATTTTTCCAAAATATGCCATTCGAGAAAGGAAAAGCCCCAGGGTAAGCAGATTTTAGCTTTTAAAGAGACAGATAAGCAATTCACAAAATGTGTTGCTAAGTATCAGTGGCGAAGGATAGGGAGTGCACAGGGGTGCATGTGAACCCCCTGAGAGCACCAGTGCACCCCCTGCCAGGCAGTGCTCCCCGCTTAGGTGATGGGCAGGGGAAGCAGGCGGGAGCACTGGTACATCCCCTGCGAGTGCTGGCTGGGGAGTGGGGGCACCAGGTGAAGTGCTGCTGGCACTTTTGGGAGTGCTGTGGCTGCCACCAGGAGCACTGCTTGTATTTCCCGGTTGATGCGATCGGTCACAGGGAGACACTTTTTCCCCCAGTCGCTGACTGGTCAATGGGGGGCCACATGCCCTTCCTGACTCAGCACCAGTTGCCCATTCTAAGTATGTTGAATACAGTGCCTTGTAAGAACGAGTGGATCTCCTTACTGATTGCAAAATAGAGAGATTTATTATTGTTACATGCATATAAACCAATATAATGGGAAATACTGTAACAAGGAGGGAACATTTCCAGTTACCTACAGTAGAAGAAACATTGGCAGAGGTAGATAGCATTGTCAGGTTAAAAAAGGGACCAAACAAATTCATACATGATGGTTCTATTAATAGCTGTTGAATGGATCAGTTGGACATATTTCCTCTGGCATCTCTAAACCAATAACTGTGGATGCCAGGGAGGGTAATGGATTAGGAGGCAGACCACTTAAATCTATGCAGTTCAATGCTCTTCCTCTAGTATCTACTTCTGCCACTGTCAGAGACAGGATACTGAGCTAGATGAACTATTTGTCTAACCCAATATGATATTTCTTATGTTCTTCTATAAGGGAAAGATTTACCAAACTTCCTTTTGGTATCTGTTTAATTCCTGAAGTGTATCAAAAGAGCGATACAACAGACATATGAAGGTCTGGAAAGCACTGAATATTATATAAAGGCAGTCCTCGCACTTACAATGGGCTATGTTCCTGGAAAAGGTGCTGTAAGTCGAAACGATGTAAGTAGAATCTGATTTTCCCATAGAAACAATGTTATACTAGGGAGTTATGTTCCTGACCAAGGGCCTGATGCTCAACTTTTTATAGAAATGACCATAAACACCATATTTAAATCAACTATTTAATTTTATTTAATCAGAAGGCGAAGGAACACCTTCACCAGGGTCATGGAATGAGCTTCTTTGGGGAGATTTTTGGGGAGACTTAGGGTCACTTGATGGCTTTTTGAGAAAGTGATCCAGGGATGCTTGTTTTACTGTCCTCTTTTTCTCATTGTAAATTTCACTGTAGCACGCATAGACATTACAGATCAAGTTGATGGTCCTTGAGCTGTGTTTGAGGTTGGGATCCATTTTTTTCAAAAATTGCCATTGCAGCTTCTAAATGCTTGAAGGCCTCACTCATCTGCTTTGTTGTCATGGTACTTTGAGCAGGACTCTCTTGCATTTGGGCCTGATTTTCTGCCTTCCTTTGCTCCTCAAGATGGACAAGCTCTTCACTGGTCAGTTCCTGGGAATGAGAGGCCAGCAGCTCCTCAGCATCTTCTGTTTCAACTAGCTGTAGCTGGCCAGCCATGTTCACAACATCAGTAGTGACTTCATTCAAATCCTTCAAATCCTTGGAAATCATAGTCAAATTCTGGACACAGTTTTTTCCAGATACCATTGAGGTTGGATTCCTTAACCTCCTTCCAAGATTCTCCAGTGTTCTTCACTGCATCCAGGATGTTAAAGCCCTTCCAGAATTCCTTGAGGGCTGGTCCACCTTCCTGGTCTGTGATACTGATGGCCCGGGCAAAGGTTCTTCTAAGGTAGTAAGTCTTAAAGGATGAAATGACCCCCTGGTCCACAGGCTGGGTCAGCAATGTTGTGTTGGGGGGGCAAGAAAACAACCTTGATGTTAGGGTCTAAATCTGCAAGGTGTGCAGGATGTCCAGGGACATTGTCTAAAATTAACAATGCCTTATGCACAAGGTTGTTCCTCTCTCAATAATTCTGAACAGTCAGCACAAAATAGTCAGTGAACCATTCTTCAAAAAGGGCCCTAGTCACCCAAGCTTTACAATTTGATTTCCAGATGACTGGAAGGCTGCCTTTAGCATAACCCTTAAGTGCTCTTGGATTTTTGGAGTGATAAACAAGCAAGGGTTTGAATTGAAATCACCTGCAGCATTTGAACCAAGCAAAAGGGTAAGCCTATCTTTAGCTGCTTTAAAACCAGGCATAGTTTTTTCTTGTTGGGTGATGTATGTCCTGTTCTTCCAGAACAGCCCAGTCTTGTCGACATTGAAGACTTGCCTGGCACAATAACCTCCCTCTTCAATGATTTTAGCCATTTTTTTAGGAAAATCTTGAGCTGCAGACTTATTAGCACTAGCAGCTTCACTTTGCACCTTGATGTTATGCAAGGCATACCTGCCTTTAAAACACGTGAACCAACCCTTACTCGCACCCAATTTTTCATCCTTGGATTCCCTCACCATGTTGTTGCTTCACAGTGTCAAAAGACTCAAAGCCTTGGCTTGAATGTTGGCTGAACTCAAAGGCACACAGCACTAAATTTGATCCAGAATCCACAAAATCAAGTCTTTCCATCTCAGCCACAAGTTCTGCATGTTGCTTTATAATAGTGGATTGCAATGAGGCCGCACTTTTAATTTCACCACTTATTTTTTCCTTTTCCCTAATAATAGTTTGCACAGTAGTATGAGCTAGGTCCAATCACCTACCGATTTCAGTTGGTGACAAGCCACTCTCGCTAAGTTTGATCACATTGGCTTTCACTTCTAATGTGATGGCTTTTCTCCATTTCTTATTAGAACACTCACCATCACTAGAGCACTGCCTTTTCCTTTTATCAGCCATTTTTAAGGACTGAATATAAGAAACATCAGGAAGCAGAAACCCCTGCACTAAGAAACATCAGGAAGCCACTAAGCAGAAACCCGCACACTAAGAAACATCAGGAAACACAGACGGTCATACAAAATACAGGCAGTCCTTACACTTACAGCAGGAAGCAGACTGAATACAGTACTGAATATAAAAAAGCTTAACACTAAGCACTAAGAATCCAAGAACCTGAAGAATACAAGAATATAAAAAACTTGTATGTGTATATGTATGTCTGTGAGAGAGATTACCATCTTATCAGCCCAGTGATTTACTTGGTTGGTACAAACTGTCCAGCACAGAGGGAGTTAAATGCAGCAGGAGGGATGAGTGAGTGCTGAGCCGGGAAGAGACTTAACTCTGCTGCTGCCACCACACAAGCTCCCTGTGCATTACCATCGTTGGTGGTTGTAGCAGAAGAAAAATTCTCTGTGACCCTCCTCACTCCCCTCTCTACCCTGCTCAGGGTGCCAGAATTCCCAGTTACACCTCTGTGTTTTCTCTATAAGACAGAAAAGTGCTTCAGCCAAAACTTTTTCTTGGTCCTATAAGATTCTGTTTAGGTTTCACTGTATTTGTAGGTCATTCTCTTTCTGCTTCAGCCTACCAAAAAGCTAGCAAATCCCAAGTTGCAGGGTATCATTTTTTTATCAAGGGGATTTCCTTCTCTTAGACTGGAGCTCCCTTATTAAATGAAGCTGCTCTGATAATCTTTCTGTAATGCTGAATTTCAGAGAGCTACAAAAAAGTCTCTTATTAACAGCCATATTCCCTTTCCATACAGGAGAATCTTAGCTTTTGATAAAGTAAATGAATACATTTTTAGATCTTTTCTGCAGAGGTGCAAGGGTGCAAATCAAGACAGCAACTGGCACCTATAATAAAAAATCTACAGTGCACCACAACCAGCAAGGCTTGTTTTGCAATGACTGCCTCACAGCAGTAATATAGGAACTGAAAACAGATGAGAGAAAGAAAAGAACGCAGGCAAAAATACCAGATTAAAGGTTTTTCCCTTCATTTGGTGTTTGGTATGAGTGGGATTCAGAGGCATGAGGGAGTGGGGGCAGAGAGGATGGAACATATTATAAAGGTCATCCTTCAGGGTTTCCTGGCAATTATCCTCTCAGGTAGGATGGGAAATAGAAAAAGAGTGAATCCCCACTGACTTCACAGATACAGGGGATCTACAAAGTGGGGAACCCCCACCTGCACAGCAGAAAGATGATTCCCCTGGAGGTGCTACCCCTCACCCTCTCTGAGCTGTCCAGCTTTTACATGGTGCTGCTAATAGATACAACTCTTCAGGGACTCTGTTTAGAACGAGGGTTGGAGCAGAGGCCAATGAGGACAAGCATGGTTGTTTATGGCATTTCATTTGTACTTTCAAGATAAATGCTTATCCCCCTCCTTCTACCTTCGTATTCCCTCACTTTACATCTCTGCAGCCCATAACATGGTAAGAAGAAAGAGTGCCTGACTATAACCCAGTGATGAGGGCTGGGGGAATCCTAGGTTCCAATGTGAGGACTTTTTACACACATTATCTAATTCAGCAGTTCTCAGACTTTTTGGACTTGTGCTCCCCTCCATAATTTTTGTGAACTGAGTGGTGCCCAATATGAAAAATGAATTTATATGCTACAATGCTTAACTCCTTACAGAGGGGCTAGGCAATAGGGTAGGAGATTGGCCAGGCAGACACAAGTCTGAACCTGCATTTATCTGCCTATTTTCTCACACCTCAGCACACCCTTCAAAGGATCTGGCAGCGGACAAGGGTGCTGCAGCACCCTGGCTGAGAATCACTGATCTAATGACTATTTAATGCAAAATGCATGAACAATCAATGACGCAGAGATCAGAACCAGGACCCCAGCATCTCCCAGGGGATTGCTCTCATTTTTTAGGCCACAGAATCATATTCCCTCTTGCTTATTCCCTCCTCTGGTCTGATGAGTCTTACATTCCTTTCTAAACAGTGAGTCAGCTTCAATTAGCCTAGTTTTAGCCTTTGGCTTCATAATTAAGGCACTCACATAGGAGATAGGAGGTGTGGGTTTGAACCCCCTCAGGCTGAGGAGGATGTAGAACCCAGTCTGCCATTTCCTGGGCAGGTGCTCTAACACAGGAGTGCTCAACCTGCAGCCGATAGCCCAGATTTGGCCTACAGAGCCATGTCACTGGGCTCACAGGTCTCCATGGGCTCTGAAAATTTGGCAGTGTGGGACAGGTGGCAGCATGAATTGCAGGATCTCCACAGGCCAGATAGCATGGACCTGTACACTAGATCAGGGCAGAGGAGGGCCTGACCCAGGCATGTAGTGCCCAATCTGCACACTCAGGGCCTAGCCTAAGTGGTGTAGGACCCCATCCAGGGGACTGGGGCCTGATCTGGACACACTGGGCCCAACAATGCATGCTGAACCTATCCCAGCTGCAGATGGGTTCCACACTACTCATCCAGCCTACAGGGCCAAAAGTTTGAGCACCACTTCTCTAACCACCAGGCCATTATGTAAAAAGAGAGTAGATGCACCACCATAACTCCTGGCTGTATTTTAAAAGGCAAGAAAAGAATGAGCGAGTCCTCTGTACCCAAAAGGATGACATAGGCAGGAGTGCAGGCAGAGCTTTCATACTGAACCGCAGCTCTGAGTCAGAGGCTGAAGCATTGGAGAGAGATGAGATTCCAGATGTCCCTCTCTTCTACACTTTATGTTGGTGTGATGTGTACCTGGCTCTGCAGCTAAGGATTGTGAATCATTCTAGGTGCCTCTCTCTGTTCAGTCTTGTAGGAATCTAGTTGGGATTTGTTAATATGCTCCTAGAGTAAGCGCATAAAAGACAGGCATGGAGATGTTGAGTGTTTCTGAACTTAAATTTCTTTATGGAACTTGTCTCACTGAAGAAAAAACAAAAACAAAAACAAAAATCCTTTATCAACTATTTTTGCCTGGCTTTATTCCTTTCTCTTTTGTTCTCAGTTATGATGTAGTTATCATTTCTGTAAGACAGCTACTGCAAGCCTTCATCTTGTAGCTCTTAAGTTACTATGGTAGTTTGGAAAATGCTATCCATAACTTCTAATGGTATCTAGGAACTTACATTCATTTTCTTTGTGCATATCATATGCCTCCTGAAGTCAAAACCTAGCAACTGCTAAACAAGTAACCCATTGCCTTGCCTTCTTTACAGCAGGGAAATTTTCTAAAATTTCCACATTGCTGTCAATACTGATTCATCGTAACTGGTGGTAGCAATGTTGTGAGGCCTTCAGTAAATGAAAAGACTGTGGCTTAGGCTATATAATGCTGTGTCATGAAACCCGGCTCAAAGCAGTTCTAAGCAAAACCAGTACTGAAAAGGCTGCTGTAGTCAGGAGCCTGTAGTCCAGCGCTCCAATGGGGCTAACAGTGCTTGAGCTGAACTGGTGTTAGCAAAAGAGACAAAGCTTGAGAACGTTTTCCTAATATAGGTAAGTCTGGAGAGTTTAGGATTCACTCTGCCCCCAAAACTAAGTAATATAATTATCTAAATATCAGACAACAGACTTGTCTTAATGTTTACCTTGCCAGGAAACCTGCATCTCAAAATGTATTTACTTAGCAAGGAAACACCACTACCTCAATAAATTGGTATGGTACTGTATTTGCTCGCATACAATTTGTTTACATTTGCCAGGATATAATACACACCAGGCAAAATGAAGGAAAAAAAAAAGATCTTTCCTTGTCGCAGGTAATTGAATAGTAGCAGCTGGGGAGCCAAGCACCTCATTGTTCTGTTCCCTGTGGATTGCTGCAGATTTTAATTTTAGTTTTACCTGTATGTGGCAGAACCTGCTCTTACCATATTTTTGCATATAATGCACATTCCATTTCCCAGCAGCTGTTTTTTGGGGACAAGGTACATGTTGTAAGAAAATACAATATTCCTAGTGCCCCTCCTTTCAAGACAAGATATAGATCTGAGTTATATTTGGAAGTTGGGTTTTTTTCTTCCAAAGTTATTTTTAATTTTTCTTCCTTTTAATCTCCTTCCATTCTAGCTGGAACCTCTCAAGACAAGGCCTTAGACACTGACCCATCCCTTAACTCAAGGTCTGGATATAGAAACAAATTTTTTATTCCTAGGATTTGTTGGAATAACTGGGAAAAAAGCACAAGTATTAATGGATTGAAGTCAGACCATTAGGAGGTCTAGACCAGGGTTTCACAGGGGTCTGCTCAGGGCCTAGTGCTGTTTAAGATTTATATTAATTATTTGAATGAAGGAGTAGAGTTTACTGATCAGATTTTCAAATGACAAAACTGGGAGGGGGTATAAATACTCTGAAGGATAGAACTAGAATTCAAAGGGTCTTGACAAGTAGAACTGGGCACTAGAAAAAAATAAAAATCAGTGCAGACAAATGTAAGGAGCTACACTTCATGAAGAAGAAACAAATGCTAAAATAAAGGGGATAGGTGGCTCAAAAGTAGTATTGGTGAGAAGGATCTGAGGATTACAGTTGACCACAAATTTAACATGAGCCAGCAACGTGATGCTGTTGCAAAAAACCAAATGCAATTTTGACTTGTATTAACAAAAGCATGAGATGCAAGACATGAAGTGAGAGTACCTCTCTACTCAGCACTCAGAACTGGATGTAGTACTTAGAGTTACTCACTGCATTATAAAAAAAATAAAGATGTAGATGATCCAGAGGCAAGTGATGAAGATGAAAAGGAATTGGAATGTGCATCATACAAGGAAAAGTTGAAGGAACTAGATACATTTAATAAGAAGAAAAGAGATGGGCGGCATGATAGCAATTTTCTACTGTCTGGAAGACTGGCACAAAGAAGTTGGAGAAAAATTACCCCCCTCTCCCTGCCACCTTAGCACTAGACAGTGGGTTTAAACTACAGCAAAAAACAGATTTAAATAAAATTTCAGGAACTACTTCCTACAGTAGGAACAGTAGAAAGACACTAAGATAGTGGAACCAGCTGTCCAGGGAAACTGTAGAATCTCCTTCATTAGCAGTCTTCAAGAAGCAACTGGACAGGCATCTGTCTGGGATGATTTACAAACACTGCATCCTGTACCTGTGCAGGTGGTCTGGAGTATATGACACTTGGCAATCCCTTCTCAATTTATGGTTTTGTAATAACAGTTAACAAGTAAACAACTAAATATTGTAGTACCTTTCTCTAATAATCTTGCAGCATTCCATCAATTCTGTGAACTGAATTCTTCACCCACTAGTAAAATGCAGGCACCTCAGCAACATAGCAAAGCAAGTGTTTACTGGTATATAACCACAAAGCAAGAGTTCACAGGATCCAAAGGAAAAGACTCCATAAAATCTAAAATGCAAGGAAAATTTAGGGAGGAACAATAAATAACCAGGGAATGAGGATGTCATTGGAATTAGCAGCCCCACTCTTTTGTGACAGCCTGGTGCACTAGTTGTGCTGACAGCAAAAGGTCAGGACTGTAACTGCATGTTTCATCCCAAGAACTACGCAATACACATTTGCCATACCTACCAGCTAAATGCATCAGTATAGTCAAATGTTCCTATCCTTACAACATAAGAATATAAGAACTGCGAAAGATAGAAGAAGCATATAGGAAACAGGGCACATGTAGAATGATTATTTCCCTGTCTGACCCTTCTAGTCACTATCAATAGGTTGTACCCCTGACTGTTGTGTTTAATCACTTTTGACTGACTTGTTCTCCACCAACTTATCTGCCAGTAATTGCTTTTTAAATCTAATTAGGCTGTTGTCTTCCTCAACATCCTATGGCATGAAGTTCCATATATTGATTATTACATAATGGATCACTTCCTTTTATTTAAGTCTGCAGTCTGATAATTTCATCAGGTGCCCCCTAGTCCTGGTATCACGAGACACACTAAATAAGAGTTCCCCGCTCAGTTTTTCCCACATCTTTTACAATAACATATCCTTTCCCCTCAAATCATAACTTTTTTCTAAGATGAAGAGTCCCAATCTTTTCAGTCTTGCTTCATGTGAAAGCTGTTTCATACCTCCAGTATACTTTGTTGTCCTTCTCAATTATGTTTCTAGTTCTAGTATATCCTTTCTGATACGTGGTGTCTAGCAATCCAGCTGGTATACAAGTTGTGCTGCATCACAGATTTATATAATGGCATACAGATGTTTTCTGTTTTATTTTCAATTCTTTTCCTAACAATTCCTCTACAATTCTATTTGCCTTTTTGACCACTGCTGCTCACTGAGCCAATGTTTTCTCCAAATTCTCCAAAATGAGTCCAAGATCTCTTTCCTGGGTGCTATTAGTTAATTGAAAGTCCGTCAGTGAATATGGATTATTAAGGCAATTTTCCCCCGGTATGCATTACTTTGCACATATAACATGTTGTTTTACCTGCCACTTTATTGACCCTTCAGTCAATTTTGCGAGGTCACTTTGCAATTCTTCACAATCAGCTTTAGATTTGACTACCTGGAACAACTTTGTCACTTTATTATTAACCTGTTTTGACCACTTTAGCACAAGAAATCTGTCCTAGAGTGGTGCTTTCATCATCACTCTCAAAAAGCTGTTTAATGGTGAGTACTTAGAGCAGTTATTGTACATTAAATATATTGTCCCTATACATGATGTGAATTAAATAAAACTATTATTTAAACTCATAAGTAATGAGTATTAACAGCTGTGAAATATATCAATGGTTTGTTCCATGGTCATTGCCCAACTAAAGTATAACAAACTGTTGTCATAATCAGTTGGATGTGTGTAATACAAAGCTAGTAATCCTTGTTAAATGTGGACTTTGCTGATCAGCGCATGTTTTATTTTTCTTACAATAACCAAATCTTAATTATTAAGTGAAGATTTGAGACTCTTAAATGGAGTTAAAGGAGCCAAGTTCTGTCAGTTTCAGGGCAAAAATTGCCTCATGAAACTCAGGGCAGATGATCCAAGTTTAAAAGGCTAAAGGAAGTAGTCCCGCCCCCCGCCATCCAGATCTGCCAAAGATGAGAATAAAGGTCCCAGTGCTTTTTGGAAATTTGTATAAAGATACCAGTAATGCCAATAGGATTACACTGGTATAAACTTGTGTAATAAAACCTTCCAGAGCCATCTGGGTTCTTCTACTTTTCTATCATTTCTGGCAATAAAGACTTGCAACTGGGATCTAGCAGATTATTTTTTCTAAAGATCGCCATATTTAAATCAGAGTATTTAAGAAGAAGAGCATATAAGAGTATTAAAAAGGTCTGCTGAATAATTCTTCAAATCATTAACAAATTAGTAAAACAAGCAGGAAAGCAAAATCCCAGTTTAAACAATAGCAAAAAAACCCTCACCCGGTACCTTATTTCCGTCTTTAGGACTCTTGTCAGAGGCAGCAAAACAATACAGATAAGAGCTCCAGAAACTCCTGTCTGCTACGCTGTGCTCACTGTCTGTCCTCACCCCACTGTGAGCACACAGGATAAAGAATGTTAAGGCATTCCCCATTCTCATACTTATGAGTTCATTGGAGCGGGCACCCTGCATCCAACAGAACGCTTCCTCTTTCTGACTTCAAATTCCCCTTGTTGCAGACCAAGTTTAAATTCTCTCACGAGTGCTGACTGCTCAGTTATGGCTGGTTTGCTTTAAAGTTTGATCTTCAGGAAAGCTTCTGTTTAGCTTGTTATTATGAGGAAAACAGGCCTATTAAAATAAGGCCTGTTGTATATAAGCTTCAGTTTTCTTGATCTGAAAACTTTATTTGCTTAGTCAGTCAGTCAAGGGGTGAACTTTATCCAGCTAGGATAAATAACATGATTCTTCCTTTCCCAATTCTGTGCTGGTGAACGTCACCAAGAATAAATTAAGAAATGCTGAGAGAATAAAAATATGGCTGCCTGGGTGGGAAGTATGAATGATGTAAGAGATGGTAACAATGATTAAGTTATTGGTCACACTAAGACCATAAAGGAAATGAAAAGGAATGAAAGGCTTTTGCACTCTTTTTCCCACGTGGATACATGGAGGTAGAAACTGCATCTATTAGGTCATTTTTGTTATTGATCTCATAACTACATGAAGAGTACTCTAAGCATATACACAGTATTATAAGATTAGGATTGCTAGTAAAAGTAGGAGATTTGTAGAATGTTATAGACCAGTCTGAGGTCAAAGTACTCTCCTTAACCTGAACACATCCACATTATCAGGATGTGGACTTCTCCTGGGCCTCCACAATACCAGAAATAGCTGATGCTTTTGCTGTCCTGAGACTGGCCCAAAGGAGGGAGAGAACCAGTATCCTACAGGCCAGGCCAGTAGAGATGCCTGCCTATTCCTTATTGGTTTCTACTTTATACTCTTTGAGGTATGAATTTGAGATTGTGTGTGACCAGGTTTAGGAGGGTCACTGGGTATAAGTGATAGCATGCATATGTTTTAATTCTTAGCAAACACTACTTTGAATCATCCCATGTCATTCCTGGATTATTCAAGTGTGTTTGTGCAGGTGTGACCTACCAAAAATAGTATAACAGGGAGCCTTGGGCTCCTGTTTCTTTAATGGGAGAAATGGCTGCAGATAGAACCCAGACAGCGCTAGCCACAAGAAGGAAGATAGTAAAGAAACACTGCAGCCTAGGCAGGAAGCTGCCCTTTCAAGTGAAAGGGCGCACCTGCAATCAGTTAGGAAAAATGCCTAGGGGGAGTTGGCTGCAAGGGAATAGACAGCTAAGGAAATAGGCCCGTTTGATGGAGCCTAGCTCCTGCAGAAGAGGGGCTGCTAGGGTGTAAATCATAAACTGCCATGACAACCAGTTAATTTATTCATTAATTGGATTTAAATTAAATTGCAAGCCTGATTTAATCATTGCATTGTTCAATTTTAGGTTGTTTAGTAAATATTATATTTTATTTTTATTAGTATTTTAATTTAAATATGCTTGATTATTACTTTGCAATAAATCCTATTAAAACATACAAAACAAAATGTTCCTTTCAAAATAGCAATAAGGGTCACTAAGCCTAGAAGATCAGAGGTTACCACAGTGAGCTGTGTTTTCTCTCAATTTTCTATTTGAAAAAGTACTGTTTAGTTTTTTATTAGCCCAGTGTCTGATTTAGTAGCCCCTCATGAAATTATTGAAACTCAGTTCTATATCCATTCCTGCAAGTGAGATCAGCCCAGGAAAAATGTGTGAAGTAGCTCAGACTGAAAAGGAGAAGTAGCCTGCTATGAATGAAAAAGGGGAAGTTCTTATCTTTGATCTGACAAACAGACAGGGAGCTATAATTTGTTTTAACTCTAGCTTCCTGAGAAAACAGCAATAACAATAATTTCCTAAGTTATATTGTTTAAAAATTAATTGGAGGTACTTCAAAATGTTTCCTAAACAAGTCCAGCATAACCTAAGAGTTTTGCTCACTTGGTTTTTGCCTTGAAGTTAGTCTTGAGCTACAGGTTAATGAAAGCAGGGGAGCTGTCACTGCCCGTGAGAGATTTCAAAGACCTGCCATCCAGTGACAAGATGGAAAACTGCTAGAAACTGCACCTGCGATATTCAAGTTGTGAGTGATGGACTTCTTTTCGTTACCTTTCTATCTAGCATTATAATTTGCATCCAGTGCTCCAAAACTGTATAGGATTTAGTTTTCAGTTTACTCAGACCCGTGATCATGAGTCAGGCATCCTGTTTGCAGTGACGTACTACTTCTTTATACCATGTGAATTAGACTCAGTAATAGTGGGATTCAGTCCATCCAGTGGGGAGAGATGATATTACTCATTGACAGAACACCCTCATCCAGCCTGTTACCTTTATACAACTGGTACTCTAATGCACATGGGCAACTGCCGGCAGTTCTGCTGCCAATGTAGCACCGGCAGAGCCAATTTGGGGGGGGAACAAGCCGGAGCACTTGTTGTTGGCGGGGGCACCAGCACTCTCGGGAGGGGGGGGCTAGGCCCGCCCCATATGTCACCTGTGCTTATGTGGATTTTGTTGTTATCTTGCTTATGATTCTGTATTGTTGAATCAGATGTATGTTGAGAAGCAGTGGACAGAAAAATTCACTTCACATTCATGAGGTAACCCATCAATATACACCCCTGCATCCAATTCTTTAGGAAAATTTTGTGCTGGATTGCCTTAATGTTTTCTGCTTGCAGAGCTTAAGTCCATTTTAAAGTCCACTTGTTGCTGACCTGTCCTTCTGATACTTTACTGTGTACTGTTGTTCATCTTTCAAATTCGAAGATGACCATGACATCACTGGTTGGTTTGGTTTCTGTGAACACGTGAGTGGCTGATGAGGCCAATTTGTGCTTTGAACTGTCCATGGTGCACTGAGCAAGAGATGCTGCTTCGGCTTGCTTGATCAATAGTGGATATGCTGTTGTTGCAAGACTTATGCAGTTTGCGATTTGGCTCTGGCTCAGCAGTTCTCCTCCATTCATAGACTGTAGCTCCAGTATGAATGAGGCATCGCCAGGTGAAACAATCATGAGCAAGATCTTTCCAAGACTTCGGGTCAATGTTGGAACTTTTTCAAGGGTGACTTGAGGGAATCCTTGAAATGTTTCTTCTGGCCCCCCTGAGAGTGCTTTCCCTTCTTTAGCTGGCCACAGAAAATATTCTTTGGCAATCAGTCATCTAACATCCTGGTGACATGGTGTGCCTACCTCTGCTCTATTATATGCTCCTGCGTTGCCTTCGCCCCAGCAGTTGATCTTGCTTGCCAGGGACCCACGTGGAGACCCCAGAGAGTACCTCGGCTGTCTTCAGGGAGACCCCCTAACTTTCCTGCCACGACTTTGAATGGTTCTTCAGTAGAGGGGGTCCCCTTTAAGGGTGCCTCCAGGGCCATCACGCATTTTGGCGGGCATTCACGGGGCTCCAACCTCCCCTACACCCTGGCCAAGCGCCCCCCTTTTGAGACGGGCCTCCAAGTCTATTCACGGCTAGCCCCCACTGGTGTCTTCCCTGGTCTCTGCATTGCCTCTCGACGGCGACCACCTTGGGTCCTGGCCAAACTCCAGTGGGAGTGTCTGGAGACCCTTGGGTTTCGGGCTTGTCTTCTCCAGTGCCCTTAGCCTTAAGTGTCTGCTGGCAGTAGCTCCCAGTGCGTTCTCGCGCAGCCCCTCTCTCCCCTTTCACGGGGTCCTAGCCACCCTCGCCTGATGCTAAGGACTCCGCTAATCTACCCTCACAAAGGGGACTGAGATAGATGAGCCCTAAAGGGGACCACTGCCAGTGCCTTGATCCTAAACCCCTTTTCCCTGAAACACCCGACGTGAAGCAAAATGAATAAAACCACCACTGACTACTGGTGAGGTGTGACAGAAAAGAAAGGAGGGAGGAAGGACACTGAAAGAAATGGAACATCCACCGTGAGAGCTCTGTACACCCTTAGCCCCCAACACCCTTAGACTAGAGCACCCTCTGGGTCGGGACCCATGCTTTCACCCCAGCCGGGGTCCCTCTCTCTCTTTCTTTCTCTCCAAGCTCTGCCTCTACTCGGGGTTGCGGCCCTGTTGCTTATGATTAGGGCTGTCCTGCCGGCTCTCCCAGGGGTCGCTACAGGTCCCTCTGCTGGCTCCTTCAATTCCCGCCGGGCTTCTCCGGCTCGGGGTTCCCCGCCGCTCCTGCTGCTGCCTCTGTGGCTACCACAGCCGGCCTCCTTGCCAGCTTCTCTGCCGGCGTCTTCAATCCCTGCTGGTCCTCGGCTTGGGGATCCTCTGCAGCTCCCACTGCTTCTGCCGCTGCAGCAGCCACTGCTGCTGCCTTTGCCAGCCTCTCTGCTGGTGTCTTCGATCCCTGCCAGTCTTCCCCGGCTCGGGGATCCCCTGCAGCTTCCGCTGCTTCCACTGCTGCTGCCAACACCGCCGCTACCATCGCCACCAGCTGCCGGATGCCTTCTGCCCAGTGGTTCCCCGCCGGTTCTCCGGTCCTCGGCGTCCCTCTAGCGCCTTCGGAGCTGCTCTTTATCTCCGCTGTGTGGCATCTCCTCCTGATGTCACCCAGTCCCAGCTGGATATAGGCACAGCTAATGAACCGTGCAGGCGGTTTCCCACCACACGTTTCCTCATTCCTCCCGGCCCCTACAACAGGTATGTTGGGGTTTTCTTTTCTTTTTACTTTGGGCTGGGGTTTGCCTGTGAATGCGGCTTCCCCCTTTCCTGGTCCTGTGCCCCTGGGACTCATGGCCTGCCCATCTCATCTATAATTTAATCAACAGAGTGTGGATACTTGGAATGCCTGTCCATGTGAGAACCCCAGTGTCTGGGACATTGTTTTACCATTTTATACTCATCGGTTTCCTCAGACAGCCCATGTGAAAGTGGTTCAGCTTCATAGCATGGCTTCTATACACTGTCCAGGTTTTGCATGCATGCTTCAGGACTGGAAATACAGTAGCTTTGTAGACCTTCAGTTTTGTTTGTTGACTGATGCCTCTGCACTCCCACACATTTGCATGTAGTCTGCCAAAGGCCACGTCTGCTTTGGCAATTCTGGCATTGGTTTCATAATTGATGTGAACTGCACATGACTAAGTACTGCTGAGATACGTGAACTTGCCTGCTGCCTGGAAGGTTTGGCCATTCACTATAATGGTAGGCTCTACACAAGGCTTTCCTGGTGCAGGCTGATATATCACTTCTGTCTTACTGTTGATTGTGAGACCAAAGCTGTCACAAGCTGAAGAGAAGTGGTCCATACTCCGCTGTATGTCAGACTCAGATTTGGCATTCAGGGGACAGTCATAAGCAAACAGAAGACCACAAACAGAGCCTTTTGTCTCTTCAAATTGAAGACCTTGCCATCAGTCCAGTATCTGATACTGATCCCAGTGTCAGTCACAAAAAGCATCTGTAAGCATGGTAGACAACATCATACTGAAGAGGGTTGTGGCCAACACACCACCATGCTTGACTCCACTGGTGACTGGGAATGGTTCAGATGACTCACTGTCATCCACAATGCAAGCGAGCATGCCAAACCATTGTGATGAATTTCTCTGGGCAACAGACTTTTCCCATGATCTTCCAAAGGCCCTCCCGACTGACTGTATCAAATGCTTTTTCAGGTCAATGAAAGTCATGTACAGGTTGGAGTTCTGTTCCTGGCATTTTCTCCTGAAGCTGATGAGCTGCAGACACCATGTCTATAGTCATATGTCCTCTCTCAGGCAGAAGCCTTTGTTCAATGTGTTGCACAAGGTGATTCAGCAGAATTCTGGTGAGGATTTTGCCAGCAAGGAAATTACATGATAGTTGTTGCAGGATTATCTATTGCTTTTCTGCTTGTACAAGTGGACAATGGATGCATCCTTGTACTCCTGGGGCATAGTTAGTTCCTTGAGTCCACATTGACTGGAAGAGTTTAGTCCGTTTCAGAGCCATGTGCAAGCCTCTGGCCTTGTAGACCTCATCTGTTCTAGGTGCTTTGCTATCTGATAGCAGATTGATTGCTTTCACAGTCTCAATTGCGTTGGAGGATCAGCAAGAGATATGTTAATGTCTACCTGAGGGAGCTGATCAATTGCCTCCTCACTAATAGATGATTGTTGATTTGGGGATGTTGTTAAAGTGTTCTGCCCATCTTTGCAGTATCTTTTTCTTTGTAAATAAGCAGTGTGGTGCCACTAGCACTCAGTATTGGAGATGTTTCTGATAACTGTGGCCTGTAGATTGCCCTCAGAGCATCATAGAAGTTCTTCATATCATTCCTATCTGCATAGGACTGAACCTCCTCTGCCTTGTTGCTCAGCCATGAGTCTTGCATCTGAGTTTGCATTACACGATCCTCTTGATGTTGTTGAAAACTGCCTTCTTAGATGTTGAGGTGCTGTCTTTTAGACAGGCCTTATGGAGCCAATGTTTCTCATTCAGTAGTCTCCCTATGTCAGTATAGTTTTCATCAAACCAATCTTGATTTTTGTGTGTGGTGGGACCAAGGATATTAGAGGCAGCTGAGTCTCTGAAGGATGCCCAATTTTCCTCAATTTTATTGGGGTTTACATCAATTGTTCCTAGTTGGCTGTGTAGTTCTCCAACAAATACCCATTTCACATTCTCCTGTTTCAGTTTGGAGACATCAAGCCTTTTGCGTGCTTCTTTGTTTTGTGGTTGTCTACTAGGATATTCATCTTGGAGAATATAATCCTGTGGTTAGTCCAGCATTCTGCACTTCTTATGGCCTTTGTCACTCTGACTTTCTGTCTGTCTCTTCTCCTGATGATGATGCAATCAGTGAGATGCCCATGCTTGGAGCATGGGTGCATCCAGGACATCTTGTTGCAGTTTGGCAGTCAGAAAACTCTATTGGTGATGAGGCCATGTTCAGCGCATTTCCTCAGCAGAAGGAGCCCATTGCTCTTGCACTTCCCAAGGCCATTTTTACAAGGATGCCTGGGCCATGTCTGGTGATCTGTGCCAACTCTAGCATTCAAGGATGATGAGCTTGTCTGCCTTCGGCTCTTCTGTTATAAGAGACTCTAGGTCTTTGGTGGTGAGTGCTGTCATTTTGTCTTTTTGTGTGATTTTTTTTCAACTGCTATAGTGGGATCCCCCATCATCTGTGGTATGCTGACCAGGGTTAAGGTGAAACAGACAATGTTTAGGGCCCTTTTTCTAGCCCCTTCTTCATGCTACAGAGGTGACCAGTGTGATCCTAAATAGGGCTGTCTGTTCACCCAGGGGGCTGCTGAATTCCACTGCTGCTTTGCTTCACTGAAAAGTGACCCTGTTCCCTGAGCCTCCTGTATGCAGGTCTCCAGCTACAGCTCCCAGCATATCCACACCCACTTCTTTGTTGCTCACCCATTGCCACAGGATTTAAGTGCATCTATGGGGGCATGTAGATGTCATGACTTGTGCGAGTTGGATTTAAGTGAGTGAAAGTTGCACAATCACCCCCACTCTGTCATCCAGGCCTGTCTGAATCCAGTGGCATGACAGCATCAAGATGGAATGGATGGCGATCATGTCCTGCTGTACCCGAACTTATTCCTCACACCGTCCACACAGCTCTTGCCATTGGCCTTCACAGGCAGGAAGATGAGCATATCTGCTCGGCCACCTGATCTGCCAGAGAGCACTTTCCAGAGGGAGCCAGGTGTACCTGTGTATTCTGATCAACCATCTGGCCCTGCTCTTATTTTTATTTCAAGGTCAGCTCCTCTAGCCTTTCCTCACCAAGGGGTAACCTGCACCATAGTGGGAGCTGGGGTTTTTGGGTGCCCTCTCTAGTAGCAATTTAACCACTGTGTGGTGGTTCATTACAAAAAATGTTTCTCACTTGATTAACAGAAATGCAAAACTCTAGATCTCTTAATTCAGAGATGAAACCTTTTATTGGACCAACTAAGAAATTGCAAAAAAATTATCTTTTTCTGCAAGCTTTCAGGCACACGCACCCTTCCTCAGGTTCAGGGAAAATTAAAGATGGTAAAAAGTCCCCATAGATAGCAAGTAAAGTTAATTTTTCCACGGAGGAAGCTGAAGGTGGAAGTCTGTTCCTTTGGGTCCATGACAGTGCCTTTGTGACTTGCTCTTTGATGTGCAGATAAGGAAGGATTCCTTCCCTGGTGGTGTCATCTCTGAACCAAGAGTTCTAGTTTTGCATTTCTTTTTGTCTCAGACCAACATGGCTACCAAATACATCCCTCTTACTTGATTAAGTACTTATTTTATAGACATTAGGGCTGGAAGGGACCACAGAAGAACATTGAGTGCAGCCCCCTGCCCCATGGGCAGGAAGTCAGCTAGGATCAAAGGATCCCAGGAAGATAAGCATTCAAACATTTCTTGCACCACCTCTGGAGGCAGTCTATTCCAGGCCTTGTGGGCTTGGACAGTAAAGTTTTTCCTTATGTCCATCCTAAAACGGTCTTGGAGGAGTTTGTGATCATTGGACTTTGTCATCCCTTGGGGCACGCTGGTGAACAGGCGTTCCCCCAGATCCTGATGCACACCCCTTATGTACTTAAGCACAGATGCTTAAGCATAACCCAATATACTGTGAGCAGTGCTTTTTCACACCAGCCATACTGGAAACCCAGACTCTGTGCTTCTCCCTTACCATACCAGCCTTGTCTCCTATCTCACCGTCTGCTCCTTGAGGTCTTAACTTTCTCTGTAGCTCTACCCTCATTTTCTAGTTATCAACTGCAACCATCTCAGACTACAACCTGAAATCTGGGCTTCAGACTGGCAGTATTACCTCTGATTTGGGCCTTCCACCCTAGGGCTAGTCATACAAGCTGGTCAGAGCTGGTTTGAAACCTCCAGTAGGGCCTAACTCTCCACTCACTCTCTGTCACTGGAGTGGTTGGCTGGGGTCAGCTGACCCTCTACTTCTTCTATATAAACCTCCAACCTGGAACAGGAAGAATCTGATTAACAGGGCAACCTGATCCTAGACTGTTTTGCTGGTCATTTTGGCTTGCCATCTGACTCCACCTTTGCTTGATCTCCTGACTTCTCAAGCTGGTTTGCTTTCTGATTCTGTTTTCTCACTGGTCTTCCAGCTTCCTACCTCAGCTTGTTCCTAGAACCTGCTCTCTTCCTGGTTTCCTGACCTGGCTTGTCTCTGCATTCTGCTCACTTCTCCCAACTCTGGTTGGCACCTTGATCCCCAAGTGGCTTCAGATCCAGCTGCCTATGTTCCAGTGTGACAGTTCACTCAGACCACCCCATTCTGTGAAAAAGGTAGTGCATGGAGCCCAACCTCCTGCCAGTGCCCTTGGACCCATCTGACTTGAATGTCACAACTTGGGGAGAACCACAGTTCAGGCAAGACTGGCTGAATCAGCTTATTTCTGCCCATCAAGTATTGGAAGTCCAGGTGCAGCAGTTTCTGGCTGAAAACAAATCCCTCCAGTCCCAGGTAGCATACCATCAGGAGACCAGTGCTGGTATGAAGAGGCATGCCAGCTTTGCAGTGGGATTGCTGTGCTCCAGGCCCATTCCATGGAGCCTTTCACACCCCTTCTGTGACCTGAAAGATGTGGTGGGAACTGACAGCACTTCAGGGAGTTCCTTATTCAATGCTACTTTTTGTTCCTAGCCTAAGCTGGAACCTAGTGCAGAGACCTGGAGGAGGTGAGCCTTATCATCAGGCTCTTGATGGGTGACACCCTGAATTAGGCTGCTCTGCTGGTGCAGAATAATAGCCCTGTTCTTCAGGATTGGGAGATGTTCCTCTGAGAATTCTCTTCTGTGTTCACTGATCCCCACTAGCCTGGGGATCAGAGGCTGTGTTGAAGAACCTTTCTTTACCAGGGAAAAGTTTCTGTTCCCACCTCTGCTTCTCTTTTTTGCCACTACATGACAGATGACCATTGGTGGCCCAGCATTACCAATTCCAGTGGGGGCTGTGAGAAGAAGTAAAAGATTGACTTATACAAGTGGAACCATCCATAGGTTTCATTGCCAGATCCACAAAGGTGTTGAACCCTATGGAAAAAAGAGGTATTCTCTACCCCGTTAGGGTGTCTATTATACTGTGGTCATGGCCAACATCACACATATTGATTGTAGGTGCTACCACCTTAGCCTAGAGGAACGGGAGCAAGGCCACCAATGAGATCACTCAATGAGCCTCTAGTCAGGGGGAAAGCCAGGAATGTTTGCTATGTTTCCAGCTACTGTCAGCAGCACTGCTGGGAACCCAGGATAGCTGCCTGCCTGTGATTGAAGCAGGGGTTCCAACTCAGCCTCCAGAGGACAGACCCAGCCTGCCTCAAAGATATGATGACATATCTGAGAATAAGAATACAGAGGTCCTTCTCCTAAACTGGGATTATGCCTGCCCTACGGACCTACAGTTGGGGAAAAATGCCAGTAGGATGCATCTACACCATATTGGAGCCTGAACTTCTTGTCCTCCAAGAATATCTGCAGAAAAGCCTGGCCTGGGGATTCATAAGAAATTCCACCTCGCTTCATGGAGCCCCTGTTTCTATTTGTCAAGAAGGATGGGAACCTTTGCCTCTGGGTCAACTATCAGGCTCAGAACCAGGTCACCATCTGCAACCAGTAGTCCTTCAGAGTTGCTTGAATAGTTAAAAGCTGCCCACATGTTCAGCAACCTTGACTTCCAGGGAGCATATGCCTGGTGTGAATCAGGTCAGAATTGAAACCCCTCTTCTAGATATTGTACCTGAAGTTCCTGTACTGTATTTAGTTATGCCTTTTGGGCTCACCAATGCTCCAGCCACATTTCAGCACTTTATCAGTGATGTGCTGTGAGATTTTTTTTGATCAGTGTGTGATTGGTTACCTGGGTGACATTCTAATTTTCTCAGAGGACCTGACCAACATCTATCACATGTCCAGGTGGTGCTGGAAAGGTTGTACCTTTTTGCAAAGCTGGAGAAGTATGCCTTTGACTAAGTCAACACCAAATTTCTAGGCTTAATTTTATCTCCAAAAGGCTTGAAAATGGACCCCTCAAAGGCACAGGACATCTGAGTGTGGAACATGCAATAGAATGTGAAGGAAGTCCAGAGATTCTACCTGTGATTCACTGCCAACTTTGCCCAGACAGTGGCCCCTCTTACAACACTCTACACAACAACATTCAATTTTACTAGGCTGCGGAAGCTCAGAGAGCCTTTGGATACCTGAAGCATACTTTCACCTTTGCCCCTATGTTAACCCATTCAGATCTAGCCTTGCCATTTGTGGTGAAAACTGATACCTACAGCCTGCAATAGATATGGTGCTTTCACAATAGCAGGGTCTGGAAGAGGCCCTGCATCTCTGTTCTCTCTTTTCCCACAAACTCATGTCAGCAGAACAAAATGACAAGATCCTGGACCATCAACTCCTGGCGTGAGTGGTTTCGGGGGGGTGGGGGCGGGGGTGGTGGCAGCACTATCTTATAGGGGACAGGTACAGGTTTTTATGGTACAGGTTCTCATCGACCTGGAAACATAAGAATCTGGAGGGTTTTGGTAAGGCTAAGGTATTTGACCAGGGACAGCTTCAGTAGGCACTCTTCTCCTGCTCTGACTTCCAAGTAGTCTACCAGCCCAAGCCTAGGAATGGGAAAATGGATGCCCTCTCCCATAAGGCTGAGTATGATACAGACTCATCACAAAAACCATCTGAACCCAGTCCCGTTTTAAGGCCTTGCAATGTCATTGTCACTGTGTTTTGGCCAGATCTGCTCTCTTTCTTCCATGCAGCCACACAGGAGGAAATACCCCCAGAAGAAAAGACTACCTCTTCACACAACCACTGCATCGGGTCCAGGATGGGGTCATATTTACCTGGGGTAAGATCTAAGTTTTCCCAGGTCTGCTAGGTCCATTGTCCTTTGCTTAAGTCACAGCTGCCCATTAGAGGCCACCCTGGAACTGAAGAAACCTACCAGTAAATCTCCTCCTACTTCTGGTAGACACAGCTGCTCAAGATGGTGCAGGCCTTTGTCCGCTCTTGCAATGTGTGGGCCCCACACCAAGAAACTCCTCTTACCAACCCTCAGAAGTTGCACAGACTCCTCCAACTGCTTCCTACCCTGCCTCAGCGGTGATTCACAATTTCCCTGGACTTCATTATAGAGCTACCAGTCTTGAATCATTAATCTATGATCCTGACAGTAATGCACCAACTCACTAAAATGGCCCACTTTTGCTATGCATGGGCCTTCCCTCAGCAAAGGTACTGCTGTGCTGTGATTGCACTATGTGGTTTACCTCTACAGAATTCCAGATTGCATAATATCTGACCATGGGTCCCAACTTATCTCCCAGTTCTGGACTGAAGTCCTGAGGTCTCAGACTTCTGAGGTCCCTTCCAGCCCTAACTTTCTATGATTCTACACCTACTGGTAGTCTGTGCCCATCTCATATCAGTCTACCATCCCCAGACAAATGGTTATGCTGAAAGAACCAACCAGGCTTTGGAACAGTACCTCTGGTATTACCGAATTTTCCAATGGGACAACTGATTTCCACTTTAAGGGCTCAAGAGCTCACCTATAGTAACTCCAAATGTGCCTTGACTGGGCAAAACCCATTCATCACCAACAATGGGTTTTACCCCCAAGAACAGCCCACCAACTCCAACTACTCAACTGTACCCACCTACTCCAACAATCCTGTGGCCACAGACTAGGTGCACTATATGCATAAAGGCCCTGGAGGAATTAAAGCACCATACGGAGAAGGCAAGAGAGGCCTATAAGCAACAGGCAAACTAGCACAACAGCCACAACCTAACCTATTTTTAGGAACAAAAAGTGTGGTTAACATCCAAACACCTCGACACAGACCAGCTGTCACGGAAGCTAGACCACTGCTACCTCAACCACTTCCACATAACCCATGCAATCAATCCAGTAGCCTCTGAGCTACACCTGGACACTGCAGATCCAGCTTGTATTTCACATGTCAGTACCCAAGCTGGAGGCAGAGTTGTATTGCTACTCAGCACATCCATTGGTGGCAGATAGCATTTTTCCTCCAGCTGGTGAACTGTTAAGATCATTTGAGTTGTGCCGCTTGACGCCCCAAACTCATACTGAGATTCCGGAAGGAGCTCTTCAGCAAATTTGAGAATGCTCATCAGCAGCAGAGTCTCAGTTGAAAAGGGTTTCAAAATGCTTCTTCCAATGGGCACTAGTTGCTCCCCTTTCCTTGATCAGGTCTCCTCCAGCTTTGGGTCTCAAGGAGGTTGGTCCTTGAGTGGTCAGACTGTAGATGGCTTTGGTGGCATTGAAAAAAACTGTACACTTGGTGGATGTCAGTGAGATGTAGAACCTCCTTTGCCTTGTCTTCCCACCATTTGTTTTTCATATTGTGGGTGCTCCTTTGGACCTCTGCCTTGGCTTGTTGGTAATTCAGTTTATTTTACCTAGAGTTGACTTTGTTCTGCCAAATACAAAAGGCCTTGTGCTTGTGGGCGATCTCCTTGTCACTCTCATCAAACCAGTCTTGATGTTTACTGGTACAGAGTCCAAGTGTCTCTTTGCAGGCACTGATAAGTGTGGACTTGAAAGCACCCAAGCACTGCTGACATTCTCCCATTGTTGTTGACTGGAATTCCTGTTTTGAGGCACTGGTGGAAGAGGTCTCACTTAATTGGGTCCCAGAGTCCTTCTATGTTGATTTTCCATTGGTATTGCTTCTGCTCCAGCCATCATTTGGGAGCCAGTTTGAATGACATACCCAATTAGATGAATTGGTAACCAGTCCAGCAATCATCAGTTCCTAACGTAGCTAGGGACATCTTTGTGATCCCAGGAATGAACAATGATGTAGTCCAATGGTTTTCAACCTGTTGTCCATGGAAGAGGGAAGGCCAGGCATCACCATCTCCATCAGCCTTATCCTACTTATGTCTCTATTATCAATGGGCTTGTTGGCTACAAAGGACCAACTCACAGGTTCATCATAAAATTCTAGTTTATTAGACAGATGCAAAAGTCAGATCATAAACCTTGGGCTGATCCCCTTAAACACACACATATTCATGCATACACACAAACTCACAATAGCTAGTTATGAACACTAAGCACCAATGTTCAAGATATACCTATCCCCAAGTGCTGGAGTCCGCCATCAGTGGTCGAGGCTTCTTTCAGTCTGATGTTGCTTCAGAAGGGGGTCACCGGCTGGTCCTTCTGGCTGGGCAGGCAAGGTGCTGGTCAGGTCAGAAAGGGCATCATTGGGGGTCATTCTTCACTGCCTTTTATCCCTCTCTGGCAGACTTTGGTGTCTCGCCAATTTTTGGGCTTACCCAGTCCAGGGGTCATTGACCTCGTGGGACATCCCCCTTGGTGGTTGCTGGATGGCAGCTATCAACCCCAGGGCTCACATCCCAAGGTATGTGCAGCTTGGGAGTCCCCTGATAAAGTTTGATTAATTCACTGCTGTGATTAGTTCAAACCAGGGCTTCTGTACCTTTAACAGTGAAGTTTCAGGGAGTTCCTGGCTCTGTATTGAACCTTTCCTTTCCTTTGCCTGTGGTTTCTAGGTGTTAATTGATGCTCATTAGCTTGTTATCCTGTCTAGCTACTGTGTTATGCAATCAATCAAGATTCATTCATGGACCTGCTCCATACACAGAAGCTGCAGTTTGATTCCCGCCCTTGATAACATTGTTACATGGTACAATTTACTTTTAAAAATTTAAAGTACATTTGTTACAAAGTTAAAAATCATAGAATATAAAACATAAAAGGGTGAAATGCCAGGGCACATACAACAAATCAACCAAATACAATGAGGGGGATGGGACATACCGATGCAGAATAGTAGTTTATATCCATAAAAGCATCTACAAACTATATTTTTATTACAAGTACACCTTATATTCTATAGAAATAATACTAATATAATAAAAGAAGAGGAGGGAGGAAGGAAGAAGAGGTAGAAAAGAGAAAGCATCCCCAAAAGGGGGCAAACACTGCAAAAGGGTCTTTTTGCCATATGGAGGGGCTTCACATTGGAGGGGGTGGAGGGGGGAGGCAAAAAATGGTTTCTTGCTATAGGCTAAGCCTTACCCCTTCCTGGGTCTCAGTTTTTTTTTGGCCAGAGAGTCTCCCCCTTTGTTCCTGGATTTTTTTTCCCCATCTCTGGTCAGCAGTCCTGTTTTAGTCACACCAGGGCCTCAAACCCTCTAGGTCAACCAGACAGTGGGTTAACCCCCTAAACTATGCCAGCAGGTTCTTTTTCTCTACTGCCCTATTGGAGCCAAGGCCTCAGATCAAGTATACTTTACTCTCTGTTAGAGAGATGCCTGTTCATCATACCTTCTTTCTTGCCACTCGGGTGCCTCCCCCACACCTCCCTCTTGCATGCACAGTCGGTTTTGGCTCCCAGGCTTGGCTTTTCCTTTCCATAACAAGCTCTCTGTTTGGGCCCACTCTTTATACTTGCTAGTCATCCAACCCTGGTGCCACAGACTGGCATAGGAGTCTTTAATCCCTTGATTGCAGTATGACAGGGGTGAGTCCACAGCTTGTCACTAGTTGTTTCTCCTTACATTCCATCTCTGACTTTTCACTCCTTCCGGCCCTAGAGGTTCTAGTTTAAAGGGACCTCACCACTTGGTTAAGTGTCTCAGTCTTTTCCCAGTGACAGGGTTACAACCATTGTTACAAGCTGATTTTCCATTTCCCCACTATAAACCTCTGGCCCTACTTAGCAAGTGTCCAGGCAAGAGGGCAACCTGAGTCTAAACCAGGTTCTCAACTTTCTTTGTACCAGGACCTTTGTAAACATTAATGGCCACTTCCGACCCAGTGTCCCCCACTCCTGATCCGCTGCCCTCCACTCCGCGGCCCCAGCCCCCCACCCCGTGTGTGGGGTAGGGGGTGGGTATGAGAGGCAGGGAGGGTGTATGAAGCATGAAGGCCCCCAAGGAGCCCTTCACAGACTGGAACTCTGACAGCCTGCAAAGGAAAAGTCAGTTTCCCACATTTCTCTCCTTTAAAGGAGAATCTGTTTTTAAACATTTGTTCACGACTCTTTCATATATTCTTGCAACCTACATTGGGGTCATGCCCATGGGTCTAGACTACTTTGCTGCTCCCTCTGGCTTGTGTTTCGACTCTGCTCTCTGGGCTTATTTCTGGACCCTGATCTCAGATGGACCTCCTCCCTTCCTGACCTGGGTTGACCCTGGATTGTGCTCATTCCTCCCAACCCTGGTTGGACCTCAATTCCCCAAGTAGCCTCAGACCAAACTGCCCACCTCTTGGCATGACATTCAGATGAGCAAACTCTTAACTGCTGACTATCTGCAGCTGGGTCTCAGCCCTCTGTAGGCTAAATACTTCCTTACATACCCACGGAAACCTAACTAGATTTTGCTAACTGGGTGTTTTCACTATTAAGTTTACTTTTAGTACAGTTAAATATCAACCAAATCCTTCTGATGAGCCTTCTCTGATGGTGACTGACCTATGCCATCATCTACATACTAAGATAAGCTGGGTGGGGAAAAACGTTAAAGGGCTCTTTCATATAGGAGTGAAAAACAGCTCGGGGTAGTTGCCTACCAGCTCTTGGGAGGGGGTGGGGGGGTGGGGGGAAGAGGAGTGGAGAGGGGAGGGCAGGTTCCCTGATAATCACACTAGGGCTAGAGATACTGATCTCCAGGGATCCTGGTTTTCCCTGATAAAAAATTGCAAATTCTCTGATAAAACCTCCAACATCCATGATTAAAATTAAAAGCCTCCTACAGCCCCCCTGGTGCCCCTCACTCCCCTAGCTCTGCTCATGCCCCTCACTGCCCCCTCAGCAGCCCCCCAGCCCAACCGGTGCCCCTCACTCCCCCCCACAGTCCTCCAGCCTTGCTTGTGCTCTTTGCCCCCCACCCACAGTCTCTGTCCCCCAGCCCTGCTGGAGAGGGCCCCCAGCTGCCAGGGCTATGGGGTCAGGGACCCAGGTCCACAGCTCAGCAGAAGGCAGTGGCTGCTGCAGCAGAAGCACAGATGGCTCAGGTGGGAGCGAGGCTGGCTCCTGGTTGCAGTGCACACTCCTAGGGGCTGGTGGGAACCTGCGCTCCTCAAATCTGTGTACAGGGTGGTGCAGGAGGGGTATGTGCTATGGGCTCGCCACCCTGCTGCCCTCCCCTTGGGCCTCCACAACACAGTGTGCGAGACCCAGCATGGCAGGGCCCAGTGGGGCTGTGCAGGAAAGCTGCTTGCTTCCGCAAGCTCTGCGATGCCCTGGTGACACTTCCCCTGCAGGTGGAAGTAGCAGTGATGGGCATAACCCTGCGCTGCTCTGGTGCACCCAGACAAAGTGTGGACAGGGTAGCACGGAGCTTGCAGCAGCAAGCAACTTTCCTGCGCCACCCTGTTGGGTCACATATGCTATGCTGTGGAGGCCCTGGAGAAAGGCAGTAGGGCAGGGAGCACGAGTCCGCACCTGCCCTGCCCTAACCCTGCGCGTAGATCTGGGGGGCACAATTCCCCCCTGCCCTCTGGGAATGCACACGTCTGAGGATGGGGCCAGCTCCCCATGGCAAAGCCCAACCTGCGGTATGTGGACCAGGAGCTGCATGCTATTAGCTCAAGCCAGTTCCACGTTTCTGTGTGCAGCTTCCCTGAAGGGCCAATAGTGTGCTGCCACTGTTGGGCCCCAGCTCAAGTCTGGGTTCGTGCCCGGTATGCAAAGGCCAATAAAGATACCAGGGGTGAAAGTATAAAGAAGATTTATTGCTAGCAAAAAAAGGTGCAAGCGGAATAATTTCACATAACAAGCACACAGATTTCTAATTCTAAGCAACTTTTATACAGGGGTTTTGGACCTTCATAAGCATCCTTGTTTGCTAATTGGCTATAAAGGAGTGACGCAAGGAGTTCTTTACTGAGCACGTCTCTATACCTGTGTTTTAGCTATGTATCTCATTAACATACACGTTTCGTTAGCATACTTTTTCCCCACCTTGGGGCGTGATTTTTAGTATTTTAATGAGCTCTTTGACCTAGTACTCTGATTCTGCTTTTGTTTTCAAGCCTCCTTTATCTAAGACTGTCTCCTTATCATTGCAGATGGGCATTTGTCACATAACAGAGACTTTTGCTTAGACTTTGCATAGTAGTTTCTAGGTCACTCCTTACACCACCACAATGTGGTGCTCCAGTGTTCAAGGGCAAAACCCCTCTTTAAAAACCAACCTCCCAAGTCCAACCAAAAAATCCCCCAACAACACACACCAAGCCAAACCCCCAGAATCCAGCCTTTCTCCCCACACAACGCAACATAACACACCACACACAATGCAAACTATGTAAGATTCTTTAAACAGATATCTTTTATTAGACCAACGGAGTAGTATGTCTAAGAAACGAAACCACATCCACACAGATGCAGCCAAAACCAGAACAACGCAAACTATGCATCTTCAGCGCAGGATCGCAGGCAGCCAGTCCCTGCGGTGCAAAACGCCTTCCCTGAGGCTGGCGAGGGCCAGAGCAAGGCCCCAGCAGAGGTTCTGGCTGTGCTACAGCCCTGGCTGGGGTCTTCCCCAGGAGACGTGTGGGTTAATTACAGCGCAAGCGCCTCTCCATCCTGCAGCTGGGCCGAAGCAGTCGCTTCTCTGAGCGCTCCTTGCTGCGCCCGGGGCTCTCAGACCCGCCTAGGCCGGGCCAGGCCCGGAGCCGCGGAGGGAGCGCAACTCGGGCCTCCGCTCCTCTACGAGTCACGTGGCAGCGCCAACCGCGCGCGGCGGTAATGACGAGACCGAGCACCGCCGCGCGTGCGCAGGGTCACGTCAGACAGAGGAGCGATGTCACGTCGGAGCACGGGTCCCGCCCCCGGCGCTGGGTGGGGCGTTTATGGCAGCGGCTTCCTATAGCCTCGCTGACGCCTGCGCGCGTGCGCACGCGCTCTGGGCTCTAGGGCAGGATCTGGAGCGGGGCCGCCGTAGCCATTACCGGCTCTGCTCGGCGCCGCGGAGGAATGAGCCGCAGCCTGCCGCGACCTGCGGGGCGGGGCGGGAGCCGCAGGCTGAGCCCGCGTCTGTGTCTGCGCCTGCGCCGGGGCCGGAGCCGGAGCCGGAGCCGCAGCGGAGCGCCCTGAGCGGCGCCGCCCGGGCCCGCGGCCCGGCCCGGCCCGGCCGGCTGGCATGCTGAGCGCCGGGCCCGGGGCGGAGCAAGCCGCGCGCGCCGGGGGCTGAGCGCTGCGGCCGGGCCGGGGCCGCGGGGCCCGTGCGTGACGGGGCGATGACCACGCCGGCGCTGCTGCCCCTGTCCGGGCGGAGGATCCCGGCCTTGAACGTGGGCACCGCCTCCTTCCCGCACCACAGGGCCACGCTGCGGCTGTCCGAGAAATTCATCCTGCTCCTGATCCTCAGTGCCTTCATCACCCTCTGCTTCGGGGCATTCTTCTTCCTGCCCGACTCTTCCAAACACAAACGCTTTGATCTGGGGTTAGAGGACGTGTTGATTCCTCACGTGGATACCAGCAATGGGGGCAAAAACCTCGGAGGCTACTTGATCCACGGGCAAGGACATGACGAGCACCGGCACAGGTAGATGTGCAAGGTTTGGTCTTGCCGGGCCTGAGGCTGCTGTTGCTTAGGCGCTGGGAGCTGGGCACAGCAGCCCGGTTGGGTCCAGCAGAGTCCCTGTAAGCGGCTGGCCTGTGTGTGGGCCCTAGCTCTTCCCTCTTGCTGTTTGTAGCAATGTGTAGCCCTGTCCACATGGAGGATCTCACTGTTTTCAAGGGAAGAGTTGGGGTAGCTTACCAGTTGCCAAACCAATAGATGCCTTCATGAAAGACATAAGGGCCTTTGGATGGGCCCACAAATAGAAGGTTGCAGCCTTTGCTGTTCTCACCACTATCAAATGTCCATAGTCCCGTTCCCCCCCCCCCTGTGCCCTTTTCTCATTTTTTCTGCTTTCCCTCCATTCCCCTTGGTTACTATGCATCATGGTTTCCCATGGATTTCAGAGCCCTGTCCATCATGATTCTACCACCTTGAATCTCACAGCCTAATCCATACTTCTGTGCTTCATGGATTTTTACTTTCTCTTTGCTTAGCATCGGTAAAGGGAGTGAAGTTGCTGCAGCTTTGGGAGTAAACTCAGTTGGCAGTGACTGGCTCTGTAGCAGTGGTTACTAATGGAAGGTGGCTAGCAGTGAAGTGTGGGGACTGAACTCTTAGAGCGCTGCTGCTGCTGCTTCTTGTTCTAGGTGGCCTTTATGGATCACTTGCAGCACCCAGCCTCCCCTGGTGCTGTGCTGGGTCAGATTAAGCTGGCCTCAGACTTGATTGTAATAGGAAAACTAGGCTTCTTATGATCTCTGTTTTACTTGAAATAAATCGGATGAACAGATTTCTTTGGTGTATGATTAAACATGTACTGATATATGGCCCATGAATATTAGAAGTGAAGCTTTCTCCGCTGTTGGAGATATGTGCAATACAAAAAGTGTGGCTGATAGAATCTTCTCCTCAGTATTGTGAAAATTAATAATAATAATAATAATAATAATAATATTCAAATAATATTTTTTGTGTGCTGACAGTGACTTGTTTCTCTGTGAACATTGCAAAATATTTGCCTCTGTACCATGAGAATTTTTTTAAAGTAGTGTTGCTGGATTTTTTTTCTTTACGAGATGACATTTTGTTCTGCTGCCTTTGTGGTGTATAAAAGCAACTTGAATGCCATGAATTGGATATTTTTTCAAATATTATTTCTTTAAAACTATCAGCAATTTAAAACCTAGTCTTTTATGTTTCTCTGCTGCAACCTGCCTGGAAAGGCATATTGTGGCATCTCATTCATTAATTGAAAGGGTGCTGAATATTTAATGAAGACTTCCTTTGTCTCAGATGTTAATTGGCCATTGTAGTTGCATTTTAAACCAAAATTAGGTTTAGACATTCTTGATGATAATCCATGTCCAGTAATTGCCTTTCCTTTTTTGCAAAACAACAGGATACTGAAACTCACAAGTTCTATAACCTTTTTTTGGTGACCTTGTAGTCACTGTAGTGATCTAGTACAAACAAAACCTGAAGTTTTAAAATGGAAAGCAAGCAAGACACAGAGGTCACAGTGGGGAGAGTGGGGAAAAAATTTGGAATTTTGAATGTGCATGGTGTGGTACAGTAGGTGGGCCATGCAGATGAATATGAGCTTGCTGATACCAGGTGCTAAACATTTTGAAGTGATTGTTCTGTGGCATTTGGAACTTACTGACCTAGGTTTTATTCCATTTCTGTATGTGTATAGGATCTTATTTTTATTACAGTGAAGACACTTCAGCCTTTGATTTCAGTATTGTAGAATCATAGAAAGTTAGGGTTGGAAGGGACTACAGGAGGTCATCTGGACCAACCCCTGCTCAAAGCAGGATCATCTCCAGCTAGATCATCGCAGCCAAAGCTTTGGTCTTAAAAATCTCCAAGGATGGAGTGGTATCAAAAAGGGGCTTTCAGTAGCTGTGCACACCTTGATTTTGCTTACCTGTAGAAAGATGCAACTTTTTAATTCTGTTCAGAGGAGAAGTCAGTTTGTTTATGTAGGCTTTGTCTATCCTAGAGGAACTTGCATGTTTACCTTTCAGTTCTTTGGCTTATCTTGCATCTGTAGTTGAAAGTGCTCCCATGCCTTTGTTTGGGTTATGCTTTTGAGTATAGATGGGGTCATCATTCTTGCCAATTTCAACAATGCACTGTTTTCCCCTATACCACTAACTACTGAAGTTGGCTGTATGCACAGATTGGCCATTTGATCCAGCTGGTGGATATGGGGCTTTGACAGCATTTGATGACAGGGAGCTTTGGCAGCAGATGCTGGGGAAAAAAACACCAGCAGTGAGCTCTCTCCCTTTGTTGTCCACCCACCTCTGACTTGAACATCTGACCCCAGCAGTCTTTCCTGCCCTAGTGCAGGGTGGCTGAACCCGATGATCTGTAAGGTCCTTTCTGGACCCAACAACTATGAAACAGGGGCAGTCTGGCTCACAGCCTTAAAATGTTGCTGATTGCTGACTCAATTGGTTCCTTTTATAGCATATTTTGGAGGAATTAATCTTATAAATACACTGTTACCTAGTCTGGGGATGATGTGGTCATTGGTCTCTAGCTGAAGTTACAAACAGTAGTTAATTGTTATTGATTTGCTGACATTTGGGGTGCATCACCTGAAGCTGCAGGTGGTGCGATGAAGAGATGAACAGTCCTGCATAGGCAATTCTGGGTTGAATTATTGTCCCAATTTGGGGTGGAAAGGCTTTTTTTTTTTAATACTGAAAAGAGGTGATACTGAAAAGACCAACCCAAGCATTACTTTGGAAGTTTGTCTGTTACACGACCCTCCTGTGTGTCATATCTGCTCAGGAGGAAGTCTGTTACAGCCCCAAGTTTTTTTTTTTTCAGCTCAACTGTAGAACGAACTGTCTTCAGTTGAAGACACATCCAGTTTAAGTTCTGATTGGTTGGATAAAACTGTAGTTTTTATATGTACTAGGAAACATCTAATTTGTGTGACATGCTGACAGCTGGCAATAACAATACAAATGAAAGACTCAGTTTTTAGTGGCTTCTCTTTCTGTGTATTTATAGATGGGAATTCCTGCTGCTTTTCCCCTTTATTGCTCATAAAAGTCAGCACCTTTATTTATCAAGTTCATACTGTAATTGTTGCGTTAGTCATTGAATAACTATTGGTCAGCAGTCAAACCCTCTGCCTGTTATGGCCTGAAAGCACTTGCTCTGCCATCTTGGTGAATGTTTGGTTAAAATGAATAATGTATGTGCGTGGTTTTTAAATAGTCTCAGGATTCATCTATTTAGTTTATTTGGGGATAAAAGCATTTAAGTAGTCATGCTAAAATTGTGGGCAGAATTGGCTAGGAACAAAGTAAGGATGGAGACAATGCTAGTTCCTGTATTATTCCATGGAAATAGTGTCCCCTCCTCCTCCTTGTCCAGCACCCACCACAGGTTACCTAAAGTAATTGCCATTCCTGTCCTACAGGAGATGGAGCTTATTTTTGTGGCTTGGTGTTGCAGTGTTGGAGCCTACCTTAATACAGAGGTCTGGAAAATTTACTTCATTTCTAGATTTTTCAGCCACTGTAATTTATCCCAGCCCTTGATAACCTGGTCCGTCCATTTTGTGATTTAGTTTCTGTATCCACAATCAGCACTGTGGTGGTGAATGTAATCCTTAAGCACTGGAGGGAGTTGAGTTGCCATCTGCAGATATGGAGGGGTCATAAATATTGTGATGAATGTACTTCTGTCTCTGGATCTTTTGAGATGCTTCTACTAAACACCTCATGACTTCATTTCATAAGTTCTAGAAGAAAGTTTTATTTCTTTGCTTGACTGGAAAACCAGTTTTTCTGGCTTCCATTTTGGGAAGGGTCCTAGGAAGTGAAGTATATGGAGACATGGAAAATTTGATTTCTCTTGGACTCTCCAAAGAAGGCCTTTCAAAATGAGTAGCATGGGCAGGGCATGTAGAACGCACAGGGCAGGCATTAGCAGCCCTAGGCGCTGATTTAGAGTCCCTCCCCGTCCACTGTACTCTGTCTAGTGCACTGAAATTGTTGGTTTTGCTTCGGTTTTAAAATCTCTCATAATCTATTGGTTCAGGAAGTTGTATTGGAGGACTGAGTACCTTGAGGGTTGTTGCAACTAGACTGCTTGACTGGGCTCTGCAGAAGCTTGTGCAGTTGTTGGGTAGCCTGCTTGATGCAAAAATGCAGTTTGTCACTTTATCTACTTTACTTTCTGGGTTACCTTCTAGCTTGTACAGTGGAAGTCTTGGAATCAATATAGTGTTACGTTTTTAAGATCTTTGATGTCTTGTTTTCAGAGCATACAAAGGATTGTTTATTTAAAAATCTTACTTTTTAATGTTTTGATAACATTTCTTTTGCTTAAAGTTTCATAAAAATAGGCTTTTATAAAATCTATACTTTTTCCTTATTAGTTTTCTTTAAGTTTTGTATTTTGGACGCTAGTCTGTCTCATATGGAGTATATTTCAACTTAAAAACAAAATGTATCAGTGTATTTACTCAGTCCTCTTGGCCACTTTTGTTTTTCTTTTTATCTATTCTAAATCACAGTCATAGAGAAGTAGGGCTGGAAGGGACCTCCAGCGGTCATGTAGTCCAACCTTCTGCATGAGGCAGGATCGTCCCTAGCCAAACCATCCATTACAAAACATAATTTAAACTCTACATGACTTCCATCAATCCTGATCCAGCATAGACCTGACACCCTAACCTACCACAAGTAAAGCAGTCCTCCCATGTTTTGTGTCATCTGCAACTTGTTCAAGAAACTTTCTGTGCCAGGATCCAAATTGTTTATAAACATGTTGAACAGTACGGAGCCCAGGACAGGCCCCTGTGGGACTCCACTTGAAACCTCTCACTGTTCTGACATGAATTGGTTAATATTTACCCTTTGCTTGCGGCTATTGAGCCTGCTATCTATCTACCTTATACTAATTTATATAGCCCACATATCTCTAATTTCTCTATTGGAAGGTCTTGGGGCACTTTGTCAAAAGCCTTACTGAAGTCCAGATACACTATGCATGTTTTTCATCTACCCAAGTAGTTAGTAGGGCTGTGCAAAATTTTGATGAGTTTTTAATTTCAAAGCTATTTTGAGGTTGAAACAGCAAAATCAAAATGAAACAAAAGGCTTTGAAATTAAATGAGGGGACTCGAAACATTTTGAAAGTTTGAAAGCAACTCAGTGGTGGGAGGTGGGGGAGAGCCAGGGCTGCTCTCTCCACGGGGCTGAGTCTGGCAGTGAGAGGTGGGGGAGAGCCACTGGCCAGGGCTGTGCTCTGAGCGGCTCCACCACTGGCTCTCCCACTGCAATGTGGGGCTGCTGGGCTGACCTCTGTGGGGCTGGCGTTCAGTGCAGCCTGGTGGCGGGAGGTGGGAAGAGCCTGGGCTGCACTCTGACCAGCTCTGACAGACTCACAGAGCTCAACCTGCCCTCCTAGCACTGCCGGACTCCTCCTAGGGGACAGGCCCCCAGCTCTGCACGCGGGATGACAGGAGGCTGCTGCTTCTGCCAGGGGTGAACGGCAGCTCCAGATGCATGAGGCTGCTGGAGTGCTTCAAACAGTTTGTTTATGGTGGTATCTTAAAATGACTTGCATTATTATTAAATATCCGTTATCAGATTGGCATCGGCTGATATATCTGTGGTTAATAATTGGCTATTGGTATTGGCCAAGGAAATCTTTATCAGTGCACTTTAGTTTTCACCTTCCTTGCTTTAACTATTTTATAGAACAGATTTCACTTAGTACAGCTGAGAATAGGAACGTTACTTGTACACAGCGTGAATGAAGTCCAGTGAGGCAGCACTGTTCTTAAATGTCTTCTGGTCTTAACCTGGAGTCTTTTTTTCTGGCATAAAAAGAAAACATACAGCTAAGGGCTTTCTTGCAGAAGACAACTGGCTCTTCCTCAAGAATGTTAGATTCCCAGGATGAATATTTCTCTCCTCTCAATCTAATTTGAATGGCTGTATGCTTTTGTCAGGTGTTGAGGATCATCAGTATACCACAATCCTTTGCTTTCTCTACTTCCCTCCAAGGGAGAGGGAGGGAGAACTGTGGCTTCCTAATAGCCTGCCCAGGGGCAAGCTGTTTACTGGTTTCCTTGTTGAGCCTGCCCTCTTTCTAGGCTGGGGAGGGGGCAGGCAGTCAATTAATGAGTTCCCCTAAGGGTGTGGTTGGCCCAGGGTCAGGCACCTCATGCTCCTTGGCTGGAGAGCTTACCTGTTTAGTTCTCTTGCCAATGGTCTGGAACACGTGTATGCTTCAGTTTCTGGGCTGTTTTTTTCTAGTGGTTTGAATTTCAGAGAAATTCTTACCATTAGAAATGAATACCTGTCCGTGTCCAGTGTGAGCTTATGTTGAGCTTTTGTGCCACTACTGCTCCTAAATCTCTCTTTTTTTTTTTATTCACTGACTGACCCAATCTCCTTAGTGCCTCCCTTCCCTCAGCCAAAATAAGTCAGGTAAGTGGCAGCAATATCACGGCATACTCTAAAGAGTCCTTACTCTGAAATTGGGAAAAAACCAAAAGACTTTGACATGGTAAGGCACTTTCCCACTGATTTTGTTTTAAGATCTTTGCATACTGTAGAGGTGGTTGGCAGTGTAAACACTAAGACTCAGAACAGCTCTAAAACTGCTGCAAGCCATTACTTGTTCACAGTATGAGTGAAGTCCAGTGAGGCACTATACTTGGGTAGGTGTTAAATAGATGAAACTCAGATTTTTTTGGCTTAAAAATGGTGAATCGAGCTTGTGCTCTGGCATAAATTACATTTTTAAATTCAAATTTAAAACTGTTTAGTCAGTTCGGCTGCTTACAGATGGTTTTTGTTTTTGTTTTTTTTGTTTGTTTGTTTTTTTTAAAGCCCCTGCCACTTTACTTTAAACTACATGTGCCCTGTGCTGAGCCTAGCGCATGCCCAGAAGAAGCATCATGTTAGCTGGACCCAGCTTACCCAGTCTGTATAGATCAGGTACTTGAGCAGGGCTTTTTTTGGTGCTTTCATCTAATAGTTGATTGAATCAACTTTAGATAAAAGCACCAAAAAGCCCCACTGAAGCGCCTGATTTATACAGATGCTGCAGATTCAGGTTGAACTAATGCTCTGCTGCTTTGGATAAAGCTAGTCGTGTCCCGTTTCCCCCCCCCCCCCCCAGTCAGCATCCTTTAATGATATGAGCTAATGAACAAAATGAGATGTGAGGAAAATGATATTTATAAAAATTACATATGATGAAAGCAGTTTGCCATAGAAACTCCTGCACATTTAAAGTTATATTTAATTAAACCTGGTTTTTCTAAGTGTGCTTATAGCAGCTGAATTGAATTCAATACTAGTGTCTTTGGAAGCTAGAGTATAAGATTAAGCTAATTTTCATCCAAAGTTAGTACTATTCTATGGGACCTACGTCACTTATGCCAAGATCCTATTCTGCCTTCTATGGGTGCATCCAGACCAGCATGCCTCTTGCAGCGTCTCAGACCCCTTTGAGATGCTGCAAGAGACATGTGCAGGAACAAAAAAATGTTCTCTGTGCTGCAAATTTGCAGCCCGGGGAAAAATTAAACCCCTGGAGGTCAAACAATACCCTGGGGGGGGAAAAAGTGGGGTAGGGCATGGTCCTGGATTGTGCCCCGAGGCAACCAGAGGGTTGGTTCTCCACAGAGACACTTTGGTAGCTTGCCAGAGCATCTCTGTGGTTGGCCCTTTCCCCAATGCTGAAACAGCTGCCTGCCTGTGCAGGGCAGACAGCAGTGCAAGCTGCAGGGACCTGAACCTGGTTTCATGCCAGGCAAGTAGGGGGTTGGGGGGCTGGAGGAGGGGGGAGAGGAGACCATGAGGGAGGCCCCACCTGGCCCCAGCCCCCATTTGTTTCCCCAACTCCCTGTTCATTCACCCCATTCCCCCTTGCCCCCCGCCTGCTGTTTGTTCCCCCAGCCCCTCCCATACTCATAGGTAGTAGCAGCAGCCTCCCAAGGCTGGAGATGAGCAGGGGAATGAGCGGGAGGCTGGAGACAAGCCCCTGGAGAGGAGCTGGAGACTTCCTGTGCTTCCTGCTTATCTCTGGCATTGTTCAGAGATATCTGAGGAACTTTAGTGTCTCACATGCATTTTCAAAAGTGAGTGAATGCAAGTGACATAACACTTAGTGTGCTAGACTTTCAATGAGACCTTGATTCCTAAATCACATGGGTACTTTTGATTTATTTCTTTTCTTTTCTTTTTTTGTAAGACTGGCCACTATTTTAGGGTTGGAGATAAAATAGACTCAAAAAAACTTTTAGGCACCAGGGACAAAGGACCCAATCCAGTTCTTGTTGAAGACAAGGGTAGGACTCCCACTGATTTTCAGTGGAAGCAGGATCAGGCTCCTATGTGAATTCAAGTAACAACTCCAATATTAAAATATTCTATTTGGATTCGATTTTAAGTTGCATGAAATATGCTTGGGAGGCTGGAGATGAGCAGGGGAAGAAGCAGGAGGCTGCTGACGAACCCCTGCAGTTGAGCTGGAGACTTCCCCTGCTCTCTCCAGCCTCCTGCTCATTCTTGTGCTCTCTCCAGTCTCCTACTCATTCTCCTGCTCATCTCCAGCCTCCCAAGGCTGGAGACAAGCAGGGGGCTGGGACCCTGCAGGCAGGGTAGTCCATGTGCTGTGTGGGGGGACTCTGCCCTGTGTAAGGCAGGGAACCTACCCTTCCTAAGCAGCCCCCACACCCACAGTTTCCCCCACATTCCCCCACCCCCATTCCCACCATTCTCCTGCAAACCCCATATCCCCCCATCAGACACCCACCATGTGATAAGGAAACCAAAAGTAAACATATAGATATTCAGGATTTATTTTATTATGATGCTAGAGACACTGTAGGCTTCCAGATTTCTTTAATATTGTAAATATAGCAATAAAACATTGCTCATCTGATCAATCTCTCTCTCTTTTGTTCTAATTGTGGAAGAATGTGGATTTTGGGGTATTTTAAAAAGTGACTGCTTCAGCAGTCTAGCTGACACAAAGGACTAGTGTCCCCAGATACCAAGTGGCTGGGCCTCTGAAGCTCCTGAGGCCAAGTAGCCCTAAGCTGCTGGCCAGGGCAGATTTTTATACTGCTGGGGCCAGCACAGGTGCTGGCTCCAGGCTCTTGCACTCCCTGGCTACAGATCTGGGAGGAGCCAGGCAGGGTTGTTTTGCCCCAAGTGGCACAATTTGCTCCATAACAAAGTGCATGTCCAGGCACGTGCGCTGAGGCAAAAAGCCCCAGCTCAAATTTTTACCACTTCTATTTTAGCTGCTGCAAGCGCATGTACCCTATATGTTTAAACTCATGCAGCTGCAGGGAATTCTTTTGCATGCCAGCTAGTTGGGATGGAGTACAGGTGGGATAGCAGATATTTTGTGAGAATAGATCTGAGTGTTTAGTTGTTAGTTATGCCTGTCAGAAACCTCTAAGTCCATAGGAGGATAAAAAAATATAATTGGGAACTGTATAATGCTTAAAGCAGTCATTCTTCAAACTGGAAACACAGGTAGAGCTCTTGGATTCGCATTGATGGCTGCAGTAGATGCTTTCATTTTACGTTTAACTAATTAGACCCAAGTGCATGCTAACAAGGTAAATCATGCATTTGCTTTGAGCAATAACCTAATTAGTGGTTATTGAATATGGTAGATTCAAGTATCTTTAAAATTGTCATTTTTGAGCTCTTAACTGATTTCTCCCCCTCCTGCCCCACCCTTGGAAACGTATGTTTTAGGTTAGGATACAAAGTCATTTCTAGCTCACCTGTTAAACTCCAAATAAGTAGTGTCAAAAGTAAGTCACATATAAGGATGGGTGTGAAATGTACTGGTGGGTCACATTCCAAGACTGATTACAACTTCAGTGTTGTCATGTAGTTATTCTTTTTGTGATGCAAGGAAAAGGCCTGTAATGTTTAAAAATGCTCCCTTTTGGTGTGTGTTGTTTGTTGTTTTTTTTTAAAGAAATTCTGATCTTTCTTTAATTCATTCTTGCCAAAAAATCTCTGTGTTCAGCTGGAAAGATAGTATGTTTGGCATCACAGATGCAAGAAAACCTGAGTAAAGATTACCTCTCCTTTGACCCTTCGACTTGCTGTGCTCTGCTGTTTACACCTATGTCATTACTTACGGTGCTGGATCATCACTGCATGTTATCCAGCCTGTGACCCACTCTGGGACTTGTGGCTGCAGTACCTGGGTGAGTCCTGTGCTGGGGGTTGGGCGGTCACTGCCAAGGTCACCTTCACTTTCCCTGGGATCCGCGCCTGGCCAAGGAGGGGCCTGGGGCCAGCCTGGGCCCGTGTGGCTGTGAAGCCATCCGGTGCTGGGTGCAGCACCCCTAGGGCTGATGCCCACCTGTGCCTGGCCACAGAGCCCCAGCAACCTGTGGGTGGGCAGGCCCAGCCCTGGGGATCCCTGGCTGCCGCCTGCCTTGCAGGGGTGGCTATGGCAGAAAGAAAGTGGTGGCAGTGAGTACCCCCAAACTTCCTGCACCCTCTGTGCTGCTCCCCAGGTAGGTGGGGCGCTGCAGCAGGATGCTACCATCTGGCAGGGGACACATGGTGCTCACACAACCTCAGAGAGGGGCAAGAGCACCAGCCTGTCTTGGAGCTTGGGTGGCCCTGGGGTGGGGGAGAGCAGGGTTGGTGCCTTGCCTCCTGGCAGGACGGCTGTGTGCGGGGCTCCCAGGCAGAGCTCCGAGTTCCACGGAGAAAGGCCTCCTCCCTTCTGTTCAGCAGTTTAAGTCGGGAGGCAAGTGCCTCATGTGGGGAGGGGCCCAGAAATAGCTGTTGCTGCAGCTGGCAGTTGGGTGCTCCAGCCAACACTGCTCTGTGCACTGTCCTGGTCCCAGCTGCCCTGCTGCGCCTCCATTGTGCTAGGACAGGGGTAGGCAAAATACGGCCCATGGGCCAGATGTGGCTCATAAGGCCATTCTGTTTGGTCCGCAGGGCCCCCTAAAAATGTAGAAAATTAATTTCTCTGCCCTTGGTTCCTGTCAAAAATGACAGGAACCTAGGGCAGTAGGACCCAGGAGAAGCCCAGCAGGCTCCAACAACAACTGGGCCTGCCCCTCCCACCTCTCCAGCCAGAAACCCCAGCTGGGGCTTCTGGCCTGGGAGCATGTGGCTGCCCCTGCGCTGCAACTGCAGGTAAGCTTGGGGGAGTGGGGGGGACCCCGGGCAGGGAAGGAACGCAGAGTGGGGTATGGGGAAGCAGCTTCTTCCCCACCCTGTGGCTGGTGTCCCGTGCTGCAGCTGCTCGCAGCGCGCCTGTGGCTGCCTGTGCCTGCTCCGGATAGCCCTGTGCGGGCTGTGAACGGCTGCAGCAGGGAGCACTGGCCACGGGGTGGGGGAGGGGCTGCTTTTCCCCCCTGTGCTCAGCTTTTTCCTGGGCTCCTTCCCTGCACGGAGAAAAGCGGCCCCTTGCCTGCCCCATGGCCAGTGCTCTTTGCTGCAGGCGCTCGCAGCCCATGTAGGGCTGTCTGGAGCAGGCACAGGAAGCCCCAAGCTGGCTGCAGCACAGGGCACCAGGCATGGGGCGGGTGAGGGGCTGCTCCCTGCCCCCCCTGTGCTCAGCACCACCTTGTAACCCAGCCCCACTGCCAGGCTGGCAGCAGGGCCGGGTTACAAGCTGGTGCTGAGAGTGGGGAAGAGCGGCCCCTCATTTGCTGTGTGGCCAGTGCCTTGCGCTGCAGCTGCTTGCAGCCCACCTGGGACTGCCTGTACCTGCTCCGGACAGCCCCATGCAGGCTGTGAGCACCTGCACCAGGGAGTGCTTGCCATGGGGTGGGCGAAGGACTGCTTTTCCCTGCGCTCAGCACCAGCTTATTCCCTGCCGGTGAGCAGGGGATTGGGGCTGTGCGCTGCCCCCCACCTGTACCGTGGGGCGGGGGGGCTCTGGGTGTGAGTGGGCGGGGAGCCCAAGACATTGGGACATGGGTCCCAAGATGATGACCAGGGGGCAGGGCACCTGTCAAGCGGTGGGGCTACCCATATAGCCCTTGACAGCTTGCCAAAACTGTGTAAGTGGCCTTCCACCCGAAATAATTGCCCGCCCCTGTGCTAGGACCATGCTGGTTCCTACACTGCCTCCATCCCTACTGACATCCTGCCCTAGCTTGCTCTCCTCTGTTTGCTCACCACGCTTGTCAACACAGAGTTATGGGGGGCTCTGGCAGTTGCTGTCTCTTGGCCTTTCATCCCAGCGTGAGGAATTATTTATACAGTCGGAATCAACATGGTCTATAGTAATATTGAATAGTTGATTTAAATAAAATTAAACAGTTGATTTAAATATGGTGTTTATGGTGACTTTTATAAAAAGTTGGGTATCAGGCCATTGGTCAGGAATGTAACCCCCTACTATAATGTTGTTTCTGTGGGAAAACCGGATTCGACTTGCATCGTTTCGACCTACAGTGCCTTTTCCAGGGACATAACCCACTGTAAGTGCGAAGACTGCTTGTAAATGTATCCTTAAAAATATATCCTTTTTTTCTAATAATCCTTCCCGAAAGTTAAGGGTTGATAGCTTCTAATGATTGTTTGGGTGCTTGAAGATCTTCCTCTGCTCTTCCAAGTACCTAATATTACTTGGGTAAAACAGTAGCCGTGGTGGGTAGGGGAAGGAAACTAAATATTTATAGCCTCCTTTACTCATGGTAAACGCTCTGGCATTAATTTCTCTTGCTTCCTGTTTTCAAAATGAAGCAAATGGACCAGTTATTGGATCTTTAAATAAAACATTCCAGAAAGATCTCATGCATGTGTCATTCCTCTGAGTTTGCAGTTCAAAATACTGCTCTGTACAATCCCCATGCCTTCTGAAAGGGGATGCATTCCTTTTCCAGCCTGTGTTTTGAATTGGGGACTTTTTATTTTGGTTTCCCTAAATCATTCGTCAGAGCACCTGAAGAACTGTTGCATTTATGGAAAGTGGTTTACTTGTAGTCACTTAGAATAGCATCTGGTTTGTCACATTACAGTTAGCTCAGTCTAATGTAACAAAGAAAAATGTGGCTTGATGTACTGGTATCGATTTGGCAAGATGTCTGAATCGTTGTATTCTATTAAATATGTGACATTTTGAGTGATAATACAGGAATGTTTGCATGGAGAACTCATGGCACTGAATTATGGTGGAATTTATATTTGAATCCTAGGAGGTCAAATTTTGATTTTTAAGTTATTTTATGCATCCCCATTCCAGGTCTTCTTCCTCCCCCCCCCCCCCCCCTGCATAGGGTTGTCCACTTTTTTGGTGGCTTGGGACCATGTGCCTGATGGGCCACACACCATGGGGGCCATGGGTCCCCTAGGCTGCACTGGGCCAGTGGGTGGGTCCCCCTGTCCTCCCTTTTTTCCTAACCCATTCCACTGCACATACTGGCAGGTGGTCCCCCACCATGCTGTATCGTGAATGTGGGTGGGCCACTAGGCCTGTGCGAATAGGGAAGTATTCGATTTGGATTCGGTGGACAGTGATTCATTTAGGAGATTCAGATCACTGTCCCGAATCGATTCAGCCAAAGCGGCTTTGGAAGATTTGGCACTGGTTCAGAGATTTGCCGTAGACTATAATGGCGAGTCACTGAAATACCTATAACTTTGTCTTTTTTTGGCAGATTTGGATGAAAACAGCAGGAATGGTAGCCCCTTCTGAGGGCATGAGGCCTGCCAAGTTTCAAGGAGATAGGTGCTGGGGTTTCTGGGAAACTGCACCTCAAGGTGCTGACAGGCAAAACTTGTGATGTGACTGTGTGTGCGTTAAGGCGCAGTGGGTGAAAACTGCAGGGACGGTGGCCCCTGTTCTCACCCTCACAGCTCTACTGCAACCAGTAAGCCTCAGGCCTCTCAAAGAACTTACAGATATGGGCTTTCCCCAGCCAGGACTGTGCAGTAGTTGGAGAGTATATCAGATGCCTTCTGCTCTTACCTGCCTTTCACCTGGCATTTCCTGGGGCTGAGGCTCACGCCACCAGCAGTCCCACCAGGCTTCCCTACCCAGGCAGGGTGCATGCCCAGGACCTGGGGCCTCCTCCTTCCCATATAGCCCTAGCCCTTATACCTCCAAGCTCTTCCTGGCACGGGAGCTCAGCAGGGAGATGTTCTTCCCCTGCTGGCTGGTGAGAAACTAAACTACCGCTTCCAGCTCTGAGAGTGGGGCATTAAATGGCCGCCTTCATTAGCACCTGTCCTGCCACATACATAGCCCCTCGTGCAGGCATGAGGGAGGCATGCCAGGTTTCAGGCAGAGTAGTGTAGGGGTTTCTCTGAAACTGCACCTCAAACTGCTGAAAGCAACTCTTGTGTCATGTGTGTGTTAAGGGGTGTAGGTTGTAGTCATGTTGGTCTAAGGACATAGCCCAGACAAGGTTGTTAGGGTCAGTCTGATATCTTTTATTAGACCGACTGAATAGTTGGAGAAATTCTTTGCGTGCTTTTGGGTTTAAAAAACCTTTGTCAGGCTGAGGAAGCATCTAGTTGGTGTGTGTGCTGTTCCTGAATGGAAGGAACAGTAAAGAAGCCAGAGGCTGGCATGCAATGTAGGCAAGAAAGCTAGTCAGTGAAAATGGAAATAGAGGCATCTGGGGATGAGAGACAGGCTAGTGGGGGAGGGAGATGTAGCAGGTAAAAGTAGAGAGGTACGTGCTGCTACCTGGGGAGTCAGATGTCAGGCAGGTTGTAGGGTGTCATAAACCCAATTTCTATATTGAGTCCATGAGTTTCTGTATCTAGTAGGATGATGAAATGAAGTTCATAGGCCCATCTGTGAAAAGCGGCTTGCTTTAAGATAGGTCGGCTTTGGTTTTTTTTGGACCTTGCATATATTGATAGTATCATTCAGAGAGATGCCAGCCACTCCTTTCCCACAGAATTCCTTAGTAACTGAGTCTGTTTACACTGCATCAACATCCATGAGGCACTTTTTCAGAAACTGGGTTATCCTGGATTTTTTTTTTTAAAAAAAAAACAAAACTGTTTCCCAAATGTTTGTAAATTGGGAATGCAATTTTAGCACATGTTGGAAGTACAATGTAGGTTAAATAACATATGCTTAAAAACACTTGAAGTCTTACCTAAATGTTACTAATGTAGAGAGGTTTTTTGTAATTACTTTCTGGCATTTACATTATATATATTTTGCATTTTGTACTTTAATCAGTTTGGATCATGAAAGTGAATAATTTCCTTTTTTTCTGTAGACTGTAAGACTTTTGAACATAAACCCTACAATTTTTGCCTGAAGTACCTGAGGTTCTTCTCTTATCTTCTTCCATGTTATCATATTTTGTTTTGCATACCAAGCACCCCCAAATAAGAAGCACTTTGTTTGGGGAAGGCAGGCTGAAAGAGAGAAGACTTTTTTTACTTTTTTCCTCAGTCATGGCTGAAACTAACTGCATGGAGCAGCTTGATGACTATTCTAGGTGAAAGCTAGTTTCAATACTTTTGCATCCACTGCCAAATTAGCAGCAGCTTTTGGCTGCTTAGCGAGAAGCTACTGCTATTTCCAGCAGTGGCTGTAAGAGGGTTGAAGCTAACTCTGATGGAGCAGAGTGCACTTGGACCCTTTCTCTCTGAGGTCAGGGAAGGAAACAATCCCGTGGCCGTTATCGTCTCTGTGCGTCAATTCTAGCACAAAAATCAGCTTCCCCCTTTTAGACGGTCCAATTTTGGCTGGCTGATTTTTTTGGAAGGGGGGAAGGCAGCTGTAGGCTGAAAGTAAATGCAGCATTTCTCGCTTGTTCAGTAGCATTTATTGGTGATTTATGCGACATAATGAATGCCCAAGAAGCATCTTTTATCTTAATATAGTTGTTATCCTCTTATTTCTGCAGAGCTGTTCCTGTTGAGGCTTTGCTTAGCACCCTCACCTATTTATTGAAGTATGGCTGATTCCCTTTGTGTGAAATATGCTCTGTGGTATTAATACTTCAATACTTGACTGAAAATTCTTTAGAATCCTGGGGCAGACTGGCTTAGCAGCCTTGTATTCTGGGGAAAACCACACTGTCAGTGTGTGTGTGAATTACAATGCTCTAGAAGTGGGGGGGGGGGGGGGGGAGTAGGTAACCTTTTGGTATTGGTTGTCATAGTGCTTGTAGGGCTCCCCTTGGCTGCTGTATCTCTTGGATGCTCTATTTTGTCCTAATGCATGGGAGTGAGCACTCTTAAGCTTCCCTTGGCCTAAGTGGGCTTCAGGACTCTTATTTTCCATGATGACATGACATGATGCCTAGGAGCACACAGACATGTTGTTTCCTTTCATGAAAATGGTTTCTCCCATCCCCAATTACCTTAGGCACGAAAAGCTAGTTCTGTACCCGTAATACATTAGAACTTGCATGCCCTGTCCAAAGCATCCAACCATGCTCTGGATTTGATGCTCTTAATTTACAGTTTAATTCTACAGTAGGGATATCAAAGATACATCCAGAGAGTCCCATCATTCAACCTTCAGTGCTGCCTCTGGGTCCAGGGGTTGACCCACACTTCACAAACAGTGCATGCTGGACAGGACCAGTGCTGCTGCTCATGGTGCCCACCCCAGCTGATCCAGGATCTGTACTGCTCATAGCGCTGATCCCAGAGCAGGTGCTGCATACACTGGATGTGGCATATGGGGAGAGGGAGAGAGGTGAGATGTCTGTGGACCTTATCTGACCTGTGGGACCAGCCTTGTCCATTCACTCAGTCTGTGGACCAGCATTGCACCACTCATCTGGCCTGCAGACCCAGATGTGCCTGACATCTCTGCTCTACAGTAATGGTTCTCAACCTCACTAAACTCGAGATTCGTCAGAAAATGTTCTCAGCTTTCACTTGTTTTTTTTTTTTACCCCTTGAAAAACACTAGAGCAATTCTTCTATTGCAAACAACTCGGACCACAATAGGTTGGAATGTTTTCAACATTATGAATTACTGTTTGGAATCTTTGTGTTTTTCTTGTTAATCGTGTCACTTTTATATGCCTAATTGTGCGGTGCCATATGGCACCCTTGAAAGGATATCCCTTTTGGAGAATCACTGCTCTGCATCATGAGTATTCTAAAGCAAATTATCCTTTAATAATGAGAAATTTGTGGACCTCAAAAAATAATGAACCCAACATACCTTTTTTTTGCTTCAGCCTCCTAGCAGTTCAGGAACTTTTGGAGAGCTTGGGTCAGTATCTTTTGGGGAATCCAGAATTCTTCTCCTTCAGCTCATAACTGTCCTGCAAATTCTGTGGTCTCTCTTGGCTCCAAATCAATGTCATGAACTCGGTTATTCCTGTATCAAGATGATACTTTTTCAGGAGCATTGCTCAACACAAATATTGCTTATGTTAAGGCTTCTGCTAAACCAGCACTGTCCAACTGGCAGCCGGTGGGCTGCCTGTGGTCCCTGGAGGGTTAGCATGCAGCCCGCAGGTTCCTGCTAGCCCACCATTCCCCAGCAATTGCTTCTGCCATGGCAGCTGGGTTGTTCAGGCTTCTCCTTCCTCTTTCAGTTTTTGCTTCCTGCCCCTGCTTCTGGGGATGAGGCTGCAAACAGAAGGGGACCCAGGTGCCTGGCTGATCTTCATGTATGTTGGGGGAATGTGGGAAGGATCGAGACGACCACCACCAAGAAGCAGTGACAGATGGTGGTGGTGATGGTGGTTGGGAATTTCCTTCTCCAGGGAATGGAGGGATCCGTTTACTGACCAGACCTATTGTCCTGAGAGGTCTGCTGCTTTCCTGGAGACTGAATCCAAGATATCACGGAGGGGTTACCAGGACTCATCTGGCCCTCTGACTGCTACCCCATGATGCTCATCCATGTGGACACCAGTGATACTGCCAGGGAGGCCCTGAGTGTATCAAAAGTGACTACAGGGCTCTGGATGCCAGACTGAAGGGGATGGGTGATCAAGTGGTGTTCTTTTCAATCCTTCCAGTCAAGGGAAAGGGCTCGGGTAGGATCAATGCCTGGTTGCACAGGTGTTGTTGCTAGCAGGGCTTTGGCTTCTTTGACCATGGGATGATGTTCCAAGAAGAAGGATTGCTAAGAAGAGATGAGATCCACCTGACGAAGAGAGGGAAGAGCATGTTTGCAGACAATTTCTCTAACCTAGTGAGGAGGGCTTTAAACTAGGTTCACTGCGAGAGAGAGAGAGAGAGACCAAAGCCCTGAGGTAAGTGGGGAAGTGGGTGACCTGGAGGAAGAGCAAGCAGGAGAGTGGGGAACAGGGTAAGTGCTCTCATTCTTCTTGAGAAAACAGGAGAACCATCTAGTTAGCTCAGGTGCCTGTACACAAATGTAAGGAGCCTGTAAGCAGGAAGAATTGGAAGTTCTTGCACAGTCAGTGAATTATAACATGATTGGAATAACAGAGACTTGGTGGGATAGCTCGTATGAGTGGAGAACTGTCATGGATGGGTATAAGGAGCAGGAGTTGCACTTTATGTAAAAGAGCCATATGATTCTTCAGAGCTCCAGTATGAAACTGGAGATTGACCCTAACCCAGAGACTTTTGACAGGCCTGAAGAGAGAGCAACAAGGGTGATGTCGTGGTGGGGGTCTGCTATAGACCACCAGACTAGGGGAAGTGGTAGATCAGGCTTTCTTCAAACAGCTAGTGGAAGTTTCCAGATCACATGGGAGACTTCAGTCACCCTGACATGCTGGGAGGTCAATACAGCAGTGCACAGGCAATCCAGGAAGTTTTTGGAGAGTGTTGGGGTCAACTTCCTGGTGCAAGTGCTGGAGCGGCTGACTAGGAGCTAAGCTCTTCTTGACCTGGTGCTCACAAACTGAAGAATTGGTGGGGGATGTACTAGTAGATGGCAACTTGGGCAGCAGCGACCACAAGATGATTGAGTTCAGGATCCTGAAGGAAGGAAGGATGGAGAGCAGGAGAGTAAGGCTCGCCCCTTCCATGACAAACTCCAAAGCTCCAGGCTTTCTGCCCCCTGGGGCTTCAGTTGAACCTTAGTTGTGGGGGACTCATTCCTCCCCTATCATGTCCCACTCTCACCAATATCTTAAATCAAACCTTACAGTTTAATGGACGAGAACCCCATAAACTCTTGCAAGTCCCCTCATTTCAAAAAGAAGTCTGTCATTCCTGCAGGAACAGAATTTCTGCCCACTGCTGTCAGAAACCCCAAAATCACTTGAGATAAGAAGCCAAATTGGGTTTATTGCATAAGACAGAAAAATATAGGAAATGGCTTGTTAAAGTATAGAGACAAGTATACAGAAATAAGAACAAAAGTACCTTCTAATGGGAAGCAGCTTCCAGATGCTTTCTTCAGTCCAAACACCTAGTAGCCCACTCAACTCCAGAGTGATCCTCACAGCCTTGTACTGTCCAAGTCCCCTATTTCAGCCTAAGATTCAGGTAATCTTTTCCCTCCAAAGGCCTTTCTAAATCCCCAAGCCTGTATAACATTTTTCCTCCTTTCAGTTTCCAAAAACATTCTGTGTTTGCTTGCAATTGCTTCAGGGATCTTCCCAGTTACCTGATAAGCGTACTAAAGGAGTCCGTTTTGATATGGACTCAGGAATTGTTAAGTGTAAAGCCCCTAATCTTTAAGTCTGCACTTGAGCTGAATATAAACAAAACACTTATTTATTGGGCTCCCCAAACTACCAAAACATTTTATACAGTATACTACAGGGGTATGCAACCCCCAGCACAGGTGCCAGATCATGGCATGCAAAGGCATTTTGCTTTGCATGCACACCTCGGGGCAGAAGGAGCTGGGCCTACACTGCCACAGGGATCAGACCCTCTCAATTCCCAGAGTGTCTGCCCCTTGCATACCAACATCTTACAAGTTGAGGTGGCAGGTGTTTTTGGGACTCTACCCAAAAATGCTGTCAACCCTGAGATACCAACATATAAATGATAAAAATGACTAATCATTATGAGCTCTTGATAAGAGATCAAACATGATGGTAGTCAAACTAATTTGGGGGATACTTGTTAAATGACCAGCTGCATATGGGCAACCTGTGATGAGTACCTTTCACCAATTACAGCCAATGAGACTGCAATATTTTTTTTTCCGGTTTAGATCAGGTCACTGGCATCCATGCTTTTATAACCTTGAGACTAAAATACTTCAAATGCACTACACTATTTCACAACAGCTGGGCCAAGTGGTCCTCCAGGTATCTGGCCACGGAAGGATCATCTTGATCATAGATTTTTACTCTTCACCAAATCTTTAAGCAATTTGGTATCATTACCAATAAGTTGAGTTGTTACCTGGTCCCTCATTTTCTAGTTATGCATGCCATGTATTGGAACGTTTTAATACAAAGTTGGAAGAACAGTTCAGTTAATATGCATATCAAAGCAATTTTGGGTCAATCATCTCTGTTGAAAATAAGATCTAGCTGCAATCTTGCACTCCAAGCCAAATATGTTGTTTCATTGATTTGTATATTGGCATTATTTTCCATATGCTACACTTAATTTCTCCTAACATCTTGTCTGCTTTTTCAGACTGAAGCTACATGTTGAACAGAGGTTTCATTGAGTTGTTTCTAGTGAAACATCACTGAATTGATATGTTCCATTATTTTGTACTAGCCAATTGCCCGTCAAGAATGATGGGTGGGGCAGACGGCATTGGAAACCCATGCCCTGCTTTTGTCTGGGACTGCTCCCCTCTTCCCTCCTTCTGCTTTGGGTCTGGACCCGTTTCCTACCCCCTCCCTGCTGCAGCAGTGGGGGGAGGGGAGGAACAGGTCTGGGCCCGATGTGGGGAAGGACTGGGCCCAAGGGTGGGGAGAAGCCAGGCCACCACGGTGGGGGGGAGGGGAGCAGTGGGCTTAGGGTTAATGTGGGGGAGGAGGCCTGTTCCACCCTTTCCCTCAGCTGTGGCTGCGTCCGGCCGGGTCTGCTGTCGTCCCCCCCTGTATTGGGCCTGGGCCCACTCCTCCCCTTCCCCCACTGCCAGTGTCACCACTGTGGCATGCCTGCTCTTCCCCCCTGTGCCAGGCCCACTGCTTCCCCCCCATGGTGCACCTGCTACCCCCCCCCCTCCCCCCCCCCCCCCCCACCCCCCCGTGTCGGGCCTGCTTCTCTCCCAACCACTGCCAGGTCGGCTCTGCAGGCAGCAACGACAGAAGCGGGGAGGGGCAGGCCAAGGCCAGCGCTGGTGGCCTCACCCCCCTGTGGTGTCCCAACTCTGCTCCCATCCCATGCAGCTGCCCTCTGCCACCTCCAAGGAGCAAGGGGGTGGAGGGGGGCACGGCTCCATTGCAGTCGCTTCCAGGGAGCAGGGCGGCAGCAGGGTGAGGCCAGTTGTGCTAGCCTCGATCCCTGCTCTGTGCCCTGTGTCCTTGCCATCAAGGCGGTATGTTGCCACCTGTCCGAACGCTTCTTCACACTCTGATTGGCTGTTTGTCAGCCAATCAGAGCGCAAATAAACCGTTGTAGACAGACAGACAGACAAAGGATTTTATAATATAGAATTTATTGACATTGAGTTTCCTTGTTATTATTGGTCATTTACATAGCTTGTTTATGGGTCTGTGGAGTTCTTTAGAGTCCTGAGAGAGAGAGAGAGAGAGATTATTAAAAAAAAAAAAAAAAAAGTCTTAGTCCACATGTCTGTCTGTAATGCTCTTGGGTGTGGCTTCTGGCGGGGCCTGGCTCCAGCCAGTGCTGCGCGTGGGGCGAATTGCCTGTCAAGAATGACAGAGGGAGGGTGGGGGGGAATGATGATAGGGACATAGTGCTGCCATAATGGAGGGGATGGAGCACCTCTCCTCCGCACTCCCTGGCTCTGCTCCTTGGAGGCGGTGGTGGCTTGGTGCTGGCCTTGCCCCTCCCTTTCATCTCTGCTATCATGGTGTTACTCCATTTCTGCTGTCCTTCTTGATGGGTAGTTCACTAGTACTCTAATAACTTTTGTTGCCAGCAACTTTCCTTGTCTTGTTGCTGCTTTTCTCTCCTCTCCAAATCACTAATAAATTCATTAAACAGTATGTGAAACTCTTTGGTAGTTAATCTTTTGCCATGTCGTTTGCATTGTTTTTTCTGTATGTTGTTCTGTCTCCAAGCCAGTTTTTAATTCAAGATAATACTTAATTTTCATACCATGATTACTTTACTGTATTTACTTGAATAGAAGAAAACCCTGATTATAAGATGACCCCCAATAATTAGATTTTATGTATGGAAAATGTATAAATTTGTTAAAATTATCCAGGTATAGAATCTAATTATTTGATGTTTGCCTTGCATATGTCTCCCTCCTACTAGTACATCAGGGAAAGTAAATCTGGAGGATAAGGTAGCCCCTCTGCTCTGTTCTTCCTGCATCTCTCTCCTCTGGCAATCCCTTCCCTCTCTCTTTACTGTCTGACCCTGTTCTCCCTGAGCATATGGAAGAGAGGAGCAAGTCTAGTTTAAAAAAAAAAAAAAAAAGCTGTATTCTGTCTGTCTGGAGCACTCTGGTTGTCTTGACAACCAATTATAATGCTTACTGAAACAACCAATCAGAGTACTCTGGAGCATGCCTACTTCTTTCATAGCCTGGGTGTCAGAGGTCGGTGGGTTCTGAGCTGCAGAGGGTCCCAATGCTTCCCTCTGCGGAGGTGGCACACCTCTGGGTAGGGGGTGCAATTCTGTCCCTGGCTGCAGCCCATACTGCCACACCTGCAGGGGGACTTCCCCCTGGTACCAGCGCTGCACATGAGGGGAGGCATGAGGGTGATGCCACTGTGAATCCTTCAGCTTAGTGGCAGTCCTGTGCCCAGCTCCTCCACAGCGCCAGCCCCTGCAGCCCAGTCTAGCTCAGCCCTGTCAGCATGGCGTGCTAGGAGCCATAAAACCGCCCAGCAGCAGTGCCTGCGCGCTGCTGCTCAGGGCAGTGAGTGCTGCTGCTGGGGTGTGTGAGCTCCGGTGGCGGGGTGGGTGGTGAGGGCACAAGCAGGGCTGAGGGGTTGTGGGGGCTGGGGAGTGAGTGGCACGAGGAGGGTCATGGGGTTGTTGGGGGGGAGTGAGGGGCATGAGCATGGCCGGGGGGAAGTGAAGGCCACAGGGTTGGTGGGGGTGAAGTGAGGGGTACGAGGAGGACCACAGGGTTGGGGGGGGGGGTGAGGAGAGTGAGGGCTGCGAGCAGGGTCAGGGGATTGCGGGGAGTGAGGGGTACGAGCAGGGCCTGGGAGCACAATGCTGTTATACTATAATAGTAGATATTCCTATGTCTGTGTTTGCACATGGATAGCTTCGTGTAGCCTTTTTGAGGGTGAGAAGTTTTGGTTTTGTTAAAGTATTTGGTCAAAGGATAACTAAAAAAATACTGTATTTAAAGAAATACTTTTGCAATAAAAATTTAATTGCAAATGTTTTGTTGGTTTCAACTAGCTTGAAAACAATAACTTTAAAATGAAACATGACTAGCAATTTGCATATAGTACCCATATAGATTTCATAGACATTAGGGGTGGAAGGGACCTCGGAAGATCATCGAGTCCAGCCCCCTGCCCAAAGGGCAGGAAGTCAGCTGGGGTCATAGGATCCCAGCAAGATAAGCATCCAGTTTGTTCCTGAAGGTGTTCAATGTAGGCGCTTGAACCACCTCCGATGGCAGGCTGTTCCAGACCTTGGGGGCTTGGACAGTAAAGAAATTCTTCCTTATGTCCAGCCTGAAATGATCTTGCAGTAGTTTATGACCATTTGACCTATACTTAGTTCTTCCAGAATAGATGGATTTTTTTTTTTGAAACTGATGCACTGCTGCAAGTTTTAGCACAGGCACTGCACAAACATACTTCTGAGCAGTACTTTAGCACCTACGTATGATATACAAACAATTTTTTCTTTCTTTTTAATTTTTTTGGCAAAAAAATGTGTTTCTAGGTATATAAATTGTGTGTGTATGCGCGTGTGTGTACACGTACACCTCCCCACCTTTCCCTTCCCTCCCCTCCCCTTCCCTTAACACTCCTGTTTTGTGACCGATATGGTTCACCTGAAAAGTCCATAACAAACATCTACAGTTAATCACAAGCATCACCATTAGAATAACCCTACCTGTGCGCTTGTTGCTGTCTCCCTTACCCATTACAATCACTCCAAGCTGCCTCTGCCCCCTCCCCCCCCCAACTTCCCTAGCCCTTAGTCCATATAGTCTTCGTTGTCCTGTTCCTCCTTGCCATTCTCATTGTTCTCCCCCTCCTCATCACTGTCATTGTCCTCCTCCCCATCGTCACCTTCTCTTGGGGTTTTGTTCCTGAGCAATCTGTGCCGTTCTTTCCTCTTCCGTGTGTCTTCTGCCTTATTCTTCCCTTCATCTCCTTCCATCTTCTTATAGTACAGCTGTAGCTCACTCACTCAAAGCATTTCAAAAGTCAACCCCACAGTTCGGCACTGGTCTGACTTTACCTTATGGAGGGTAGGGCCACACTGATCATATGCACCAGGCTGAGAGAGGGAACAACAGAGGTATTTGAGTGAACTGTTTGGGGCCCTATTTGGTGATGTTTACCAGGCCTTGAAGGCTGGTGAAGAAACAGGAATCATTGGAAATGGGAAAGGAAGGCACAGCTCAGCTGTGAGAGTGAAGAGGAAATCAAAATATATTCCATGTACTGGTTTACTATTACTTGAACAAGAGTTGGCAGTGAGGGGGATTGTGCTTAATAGGCACTATCGTATATCTTATTAGAGGGGTTCCACTAACCTATTTTTACCTGGTAGGGGTGCAGTACCATGAAGTGGTTTTCCTGTGGAGGTCAGATCACCTTGAATGGTATCTTGTAGTGAAATGTGGAGATCTGTCCAATGTGCTGAACACACTCTCCCCTATGAGAGTCTACTATAGCCTCCCAGTGGGAGGATTTTGGCTACATGCGTATTTTATGGAGTTGGGGGATTTCTCCCTAAGTTGGCAGGCTTTTTTGGTCTCTTGGCTAATAGTAAGTGAGACTCAAGGGCATCTGAACCCTAAGACCTCTGGGGTTGGGGCCTGCATGTAGGGTGCTTGCCATGAATTTGGGAGTATCTGAAGCCCCAGGCTGAAGTGTCTGGGGGGGAAGATGCTTGCTGGTAGTAACACCACACAGATCTGAATGACTGGGCTCTGGATGGAATTCGGAACTAATTTGACTGATTCGGTTCGAGAGAGAGAATTAAAGAAAAAAAAGAGGTAGGTTCCCACCAGTATGTTTGCCCAATGTGGGCTGTGTATTTTTATAGTTGTGCTCAGTGCTGATTGCATTTAATCACCTTCATAGTTGGTTTCCATGCTGAGCACATGCTTCTTTTGGTAGCAGTTTAATGATAGACCCTGTATTAAGTGAGGTTTCCTTTTATGTGATTATAAGCCAAGGGGCCCTTTTCCCCTTCCATTTGGGGGAAAAACCCAATTTGGTATTTGAGTAAATATGGTCTTTTCTTTAGTAGCTTTACTTGTGGGACCTTGTCAAAAGCCTTTTAGAAGTCTAAATATGTTGTCCAACAGTTTTCTTTTATTCCTTACTTCCACTCAACTGAAGAATTCTGAAATTAATAAAGCATGATTTTTTTGCTTTGCAGAATGGTCTTGGTTAGATCCTGTGATGCCAGGCCTTCTAGGTTCTGTTCTGTATTTGTGTACCACTTCAACCAGTTTGCTAAATGCAGAATTTTAGGGTGTCCAACCCTGTAATTCCAGCAGCCAGCCTCAAGCCATTTCTAAAAATCAGGGAGTGCAGACACATGATTTCTTTTACTACAGAGTAAAAATGGAGTGGACACAGAATGCACAGCTGTAGTATATAGTAAATCACTTGAGTCCACTTGAAAAAGTTCATACCAATCTTAACCGCATGGGAAATAAACTATGTAGAAGGTGTTGAGTCCATTTCTTCTTGGGATAGCAGCTTGTGAGATACAAACTGACTCTCCCAGTATCTGCAAATGGGTACTGTAGTAAATTTACTACAGAGAAAAATTTAGAGTGAACTATTTCATAGTCATCCTGTCATATGATGTTCATGCCTAGAACTAGACTGTGTAGGGAAACATTTTTTTTCCAGGATGTTTTCCTTTTTTAATGTTTAAGGTGCAGCTGCTCCAAAAAAGTTCCTGCTGTTTATGCCTATCTAAGCTATTCCTTTTTAGAACCGCTGCATCCATGTTTTTGCAAGATAAGTGCACTACGTTATGGGGAAATAACCCGTAGTGTAGTCTTCCACTGTGTGTCTTTTTGCTTTGTAGAATGTTTCTTGTACTGCACTGTGGAATACTAAATGGTACCTACAGAAATACTGAGTTCAAATCCTTCTGAGTTCTTTCTCTGAAATCCTTTATAGAGGGACCCACTTAAATCACAGTTTCACAATTTTCATGGAAACTGTGAAATATGGTGGTTTCTGTGATCATCACAAAAAATGGCATTTCCTGCAACTTGGTGCCAAATTGCCCCCCAAAAATAAAAGCTTACCAGGATAAAAAGAGAGTGCAGCAATCCCTCCAGCCATAGAGCATGTGGTTTGAGAGCACCAATGAGAGGCTGAGCTAGTGAAGTAGACTTGGTGAAGGCATCAGTCAGGAAAGCAAAACGGTTTTAGCATCATCTTTTGAGAAGCCGGAAGCAATATACAGCAGTGAGTGCTGCAGTCTGAATATGATGAGAAATTCAGGAAGAAATTCAGGAAAGCTAAATACACTTCAGCTCAGGATCGTGTAAGGCAGTTCCCTGTAGGAACCTTGCATGCAGATGGTGGTAAATTGTTTTGTTCATCATGCACCGTGACTCTGGATATGTCGAGGAAAAACAGCATGGATTGGCATTTAGAATCTGAATTGCATATAAAGTGAAAGGCTGCTGCAGAGGCTGAAGGTTGGAGCAAGAAACAAGCAACTATGTCCTTGATCTTTAAAAGAACCACTGAAAGCAGTTTGATAAGAGAGGCTACTTTCGTGCTAGTGGAGAGATTCATGGCTGCCAACTTTCCTCTGGAGAAAATTGATAACCCTAAATTAAGAGACTACTTGAACAAACATGTGCTGGCAGTTTCCCACATGCAAGATTATCTACCAGGCACAATTGCTTTGCATGTTCAGTCTACAAAATACAGATTGGCAGAATATAAATTAATCTAGACTGTAGCAGATGAAGCAACAGATGCCCAAGATAACTTCTGCACCTTTTATTTGTATCTGAGAGGTTTTGCTTCTCAGTCTATCAGCAGTGATGGGTAGAGCCGCGAGGATCCCTCAACCAATCAGCGGTGAGGGAGGGCTCACCTCAAAAAGACTGCAGAGTTGGCTGTGCCACAAATGGCTCAGGAAAATCCTTTTATCTTGCTATGATTTAGGTAGGTCCCTACCTGTATAATAGTTTTGTGAGCCAGTGCCATTTTCAAATTATTTGTGCAATGTGGGGGAGCACTTTTAAGCACCTTGATCCTGGCAAGTCTTTAATGTGAAGGGGTTGATATATATGTATTCATAGCTGTGTGGCTGACTAGTGTAGGATGACTTAAGGAGCAGTCATGATTTTGTTTCAGTGACACAGTGCTACTTGAGGAGATACTTGAGTGTATTTATACGTTCAGCCTTCCTAGAATGGTTTTAAATCCGTGGTGCCCAACTCTGTGACTTGAAATAGTGGCGCAGGGCCAATCCAACACATAGGACCACATCATCTGACCCATGGTAAGATAAGCAGTGGTAGCATTAATTGCTACAGGAACTGTGGCAGTGCTGCCACCACTCCTCTGCCACCAAATTGCTAGACCCATGAGGAGCCCTCTGGGTTAGATAACAGAGCTTCCTGGGGCATATCTTTGTAACTGTGGCTGAAATCAACATGCTGATTCTTCAGGGTTTGGGAAGTTAGCACGGACTAGTAGGACAGAATAATGATGTAGAACTGAAATGACTTCCTGGGGCCAGTTTCCTAGCAATTTGAACAGTTTGCTCTGGAAGTCTAATGGTTAAACATCAATATGAATTTTGCTAGCTGGAACCTCCCCACTCCCTTGGAATAGCAAGTGTTTCTAATGAAGCATAGTTTTGTTAGTAACTTGGCTACTTCATACTTGAACAGCTTTAGAATTTGTAGTGTATACCATCCATCCAGGTTTGGTGTTTTAATGATTTTTAAATTGCTCCATCAGCAATTTTCTTATCTCAGTCTGAGAATCTCTTTTTTATTTCAGAGAACAGTGAAGACTTGTGTAAGGAAATCATGTAAGAAATGTCTGTGCTGCACAGTAGGCGTATCTATGTTAGTATAAATTTAGCCAACCCATGTAACAGCAGTGTGCACTGAAGTCTGTAGTGTAGTGTTTTTATTGCTGTTGTTGGTAGATAGGCATATACAAGCCATCTTTTAATGTCTGCTACAAAACATTCCGTTGCAGTGTAGATGTATCTTTAGCTTCTTGTCATTGTCTTAAATTGTTTTCTTATGATCCAGAGGACCCACTGATTCTTTTCCAGACTTGCTTATTCTGACATACTCAAAACAATTATTTGATTTATCTAATATAGGGGTGGCCCAATGGAGATTTTTTTGGGCCGATACTGATGGCTGATTTTTAATGAGCCATATTGGCTGATAACAGTCCATTTGCTGATATGCAGCCGGGCAGCTTGGAGAGCAGTGTCTGGCTGGTAAGTCTGTTGTGGGAGAAGGGACGAGGGAGGAGGGGAGGGGCAAGGGGGGGCAGATCGAGGTCCCTGTGGAGAGGGAAGGAGTGGGGCTGGGGTAGGGGCTGCACAGCTGCGGTGGAGTGTGGGTCGGAGCTGTGAGTGGCTCGTCTGGGAGGCATGGGGGCATGGCTCCCACAGTTATGCACACCCCAGGAGGGCATGGGGGATGTGTGTCCCCGGATCTGTGTGTGGGGTGAGGGTGGGCTGCTGCTGTGGACTGGGGCTGCGGTAACACTGAGCTCTTCCCAGTGGGGGGCTGGGCTGGGCTGTGCTGCGCTCGGGACAGGTGGCAGCAGTGCTGGCAGGAGGGCTACGGGGGTTGGGGTAGCTACAGCCACTCCAAAATTCTCTGTAGCCTCCCACAGCACCCCCTCACAGTGCTCCTGCCTCCTGCCCAGAGTGCAGCCCTGGCCCAACTGTGCACCCCTCCCCGCCTCCGCCCACCGGGAAGAAGCCAGCTCTGCCCCTGGCCCCAGCCCATCTTCACCCCACGTGCAAATCTGGGGGCACATGCCCCTCCCCCCCATGCCCTCCCAGGGTGCGTGCAGTGACAGGAACTGCCTGCCCCCCGAGACGAGCTGCTCACGGCTCTGTCCCATGCCCCAGCCCCACTACTTACCTCACTGTGGGGGCCTCGATCTGCCCTCCCCGCCTTCCCTCACAACAGACTTACCAGCTGGACTCAGCTGCGCTCCATACTGTCGGGCTGCTCTCCTGGCCCCCTGCATGCTGCACTGCAACTGCGCGTTTGCACAGGGCACTTATCAGCAACACTATCGGCTACATCAACTAGATGAAGTTCAACACTAAGAAGTGTAAAGTGCTCCATCTGGAGACAAACAGTCCCCAACATACTTACAGGCTCGGTGGCACCATACTGACTAATACCATGACTGAAAGGGACCTATGGGTAATAATAGACCACAGTATGATATGAGCCATCAATGCGATGCTGTAGCCAGCAGGGCAAACGATACTCTGGCATGCATCAACTGATGCATCTCAAGCAAAACCAAGGAAGTGATTCTTCCGCTTTACTCGGCACTGCTGAGACCGCAGCTGGAGTATTGTGTCCAGTTCTGGGCACTGCGCTTCAAGGATGTGGGAAAGCTTGAGCAAGTTCAGAGAAGAGCCATATGATCAGACTTGCAAGGCAAGCCATATGAGGAAAGGCTGAGGGACTTGGGTCTCTTCAGCCTAAAAAAGAAAAGGCTGAGAGTGGACTTGGTAGCAGCTTACTGCTGTATCAGGGGCTTGGCAAACAATTATTTACCAGGGCAGCCTTGGGGAAAACCAGGAGTAATGACCATAAATGCCTGGAAGACTGTTTCAGGCTTAACGCTGGGAAAAACTTCTTCACAGCTAGGGTGTCCAGAGTGTGTACTAGGCTCCCTCCAGAGGTGGTACAATCACCTACCCTGGAAACTTCAAGAGGAGACTGGATGGTCACCTCGCTGGGGTGACCTGACCCCAGTTGTTTTTCCTGCCTAGTGCAGAGGGGCTGGACACGATCTTGCAAGGTCCCTTGAAAAAAAGCCGATTGCTAATACTGTCAATTTTCCTTATATTGGTGCTGATCCGATATGGGACTATGTATCAGTGCACCTCTAATCTAATAAGCTCTTTGAAATCCATTTTGACCTTCTAATTTCTCACCTACTTAATGCCTAACAGTAACTTGTTTGGATTCATAATTAGCTTTCAAAATTTGAATGTTTTTGTTGCTTGTGATATATTGCTGTCATATATACAGATTTACTTGGTTTGGTCTGTAATACATATGTATTCCAAGACTTGTAGCTAGGACTCAACTGAATTCATGGTGGAAATAGCATGCACTGTGGCTTCTTTAATATTCCATGTTCCCCTGCGTATCCTCCCCCCGCCCCCCCCCCCCCCAACTGATTGGAGCTTGCTCCTGATCAGCAGGGAAGCCAAAATGACTGTTTTAAACATGGCACCATTTTTGTCTCTCCGCTAGTCAGAAGGAAGCAGCAGGGTTGCCAGGGCCCTTGATCAATTAGCGGTGGGAGGCAAAAACAGTGCCATGTTTAAAAATGCAGTCTTTACCTTCCTGCCAATTAACAGCAAGGCACAAGAGGGACCCCGCCACCAATCAGTGGCCAGAGGGGACACATGGGAACTTGCAAGATTAAAGGAACCACAGTGCATTCCGTTTCCACCATGAATTTGGTAAGGTTCTACTCATAGGTATACCTTTTGCAAAATATGTTTGAACCGGGGCAAGGTGTAAGCTTTTCAAAGATCAGTTTGTTCATGCCAAGTTTTCAGCAGATAAATAAAGCAACGATTCAATTGATGTTGACCATAATTTTTCCATGAAAGTAGGTCTGGGATCTGGGCTGTTAAGGGCAATGCTGGATCAAAATCTGTGCATTTTAGCTGAGAAGAGAGCTTCTCATGATTATGCTCACAGACTTAGACAATGTAGAAAAGGAAGCTACCCGATTCAAATATTCAGGGGACTAAACCAGATGTGTTTAGTCCACTGGAAGACAATGGAAAGGGGAATGTGACATCTAGAGGCATGACTGGAAACTAAAATGGTAAAGACTGGATGAGCCAGTGTGGTGGAGGTGCCAAGACTAGAAAAACGAAATCAAGGAAAGGGGACTGGGCCTGCTTATGTGAAGAGTTGAGTATAACAGGTTAGGAGACAATAGACAAGAGAGCCTGCACCCAATCCTTCCAGGGACTGGATTGGAACTCCAGTATTCCTTAGTGTCACCCATAGTTCTTCTACTGATGGCTGTGAAAATCTCTTAAGTGTTCTACTCCTACCGTCCTCAGTGCTGGCCTATGCTGAGAGTAACAACTTACTAATGGTATCAAGTATTCTGTTGGCTCAAATGAGAAGTCATCTGGCAACTGTCATAATCCCAATATTACACTTTGTACTTATACTCCAAGGTCAGTGCATTACCATGTTCTTTTCTCTAGCTAAATTCTCTGTGTGCCCCTTCTTATGATGGAGACATCAGTGCTACTTTTTCCATTACAGAAAGGACACCACTGGATGTTTTTATGTAGCTTTCTGTTCTGTTCCCCCAAAACAGTTTCTCTGGTGGTTGACAGAGTATCTGATAACTATTTAGTACTTCTGGCTTAATTGAGTGCATCCTTTTTTCTGTATCCTTTCAGTCACAAATCACTAGTTCACTTAGATTTGGTTTCTGTTCTCTCCTTATTATAGTCTCCCTCTTCACTGATAGTTTTTCTGGCCTCTCATGTAATGACTTCCCAAAGTTAGTTGTTCAAGGAATTTCATGACTGTAGCTTGCAAGAAAATGGAATTTGTACTTTCAGGACCACACCAGAAGCTTCTGTTCTGAGACAATTTCCCTTCTGCCAAAGAGTAGTTGATTGATCATCAATATCCATAGCCTGGTAAAGTCACTTATTTAAGTGGAAGGAACTATACTGAAACTCCCTTGCTGTAGATATATTTGTTGGGTCTATTGAGATCAATTCCATTTGCAACTTGAAAGCTTTATTAGGCTATGCAATAGCAAAGACTTATTTAGATTAGTAAAGACAATGCCTGCATAGCCTTCGGTTCAGGGGGAAAACGGGTCCACTGGCCAAGCTTCTATGTTCCCCTGGGGAGATGAGCTTCAAGAAACTTCAAATTTAAAAGTCCAAAAGTAGAAGTCCAAATTTCCCTCCAGCCTATGCCCAGTATCTACAGATGGCTGGTCCCAATATTTTAATGAATGATCTATGATTGGTTTTATTTACATTTATTTGTTTCAGTGCGACTTTCAGAACTGGATTTAACTAGATTTCTTATGGACCTGGACGATGTCAATTAGTTGAGATTTATGTTCTTGGAAAAGCAGGGAGGATTCCTTATCTCCTTACCATTTCTGTTTTTGAATGCTGTTAACACTGGTTTGTTATGTCTTTAGTTTATGGTTTGACAAGATGGCTTTGTTTTTACAACTTGCCTAGGCATTTTAACAAAAATACACCTGTTATAGCCTTCAATAAAAAAGCATTCAATGCATCATTTGGTTACACCAGTTACTATTTCTAATTATTTTAAGACAAAGCTACAATATTGAATATTTGGGTTATTTGATGTGTGGTTCTTCCTTATAGTGATTCTTTCTAGGCCTTGTATTCTATTTGATTGTGCCCATTAAAACATGAATGGCTTTCTTTTTGCTTTGCTGGCCAAGCTATCTGTTGCATATGTGAAAGTTTGTGCTATGGTCACTCAGACATAGGTTTCCAAGGCCCTTTGCCTTAGCTACATTTCTGCATCTTAGGCCTAAGCCTTTCAAAAATGGACAATGCCAGCAACAGCACATAGTATTGCCTTATGAGCCATGTGACACTTGAACATGTGATGGCCATATACTGTGGTTACTTGAGAACAGCTTAATTATGCACTTCATAACACTTAGGAAAGAAATGAAAAAATATTTAAAATGTCAGATAACTAAAATTGTGTAAATCCACAAAAATGGACAAGGGATATATTTAACCAATGACAAACTCATGATTGTGATGTGACCTAGTTGTAGTTGAATGATTTATAGGGTGTTTCTGTAGAAAAACCAAACAAAGCTTTTGAGTCTAAAGCCTAGTGGTTAGGCCATTCTCCTGGAAAGTGGGAGGCTGAGGTCTGAACCCAGGTCTCCTGCTTCCTGGGTGGCATTCCTAAAGTCATTGAGGGGTTTATGTTCCTTATGCAGTGAATGGGAAAAGTTAGGCAGCCCAGGCTCCAACCACTCGGCTACTATATAAAAGGTGGGTGATTGATATAAACTATCTTTTTAAAAGTAGCAGGGGTGTAGGCTGTAGCCGTGTTGGTCTAAGGACATGGGCAGACAAGGTTCCTTGGGTGAATCTGATATCTTTTATTAGACCAACCCAAATGGTTGGAGAATAGTTATTAAGCAAGCTTTCGGGTTCAAAAACCCTTCATCAGGCTAAGGAAGTTTCAGCAGTCGGTGTGTGCTCTTCCTGGATGGAATGAAAAGTAAAGAAGCCAGGGGCTGGACTAGGGAGTCAGTTGTCAGGCAGATTATAACGTGTCATAAATCCAATGTCTATATTTAGTCCATGATTTTTAGTATCCAGGAGGTTGATGAAGTGGAGTTCATAGGCTCGTGTCTGGGAAGTGTTGTGTAAGTTTCCTTTGAGGATCAGGACTGAGAGATTGGAGAGAGAGAGTGGTTTTCTTGTGAGAAATGTGCCCCCACCAGTAATTGGGTATTTCTGTCTTTGATAGATTTCTGGTGTGCGTTCATTTCCTTTCCATATTCCCTGCATGCATCTGTACTTACTCTCCTACTCAATCTTTCCAGTGCTGCAGAGGTTGAGCGGTCATGTCGGAGAGCAAGAAGCGGTTTGAGTCTAATGGAGAGAACATGAAACAAAACAGGGCTTGAACTGAAGGGACTGGAGTAGAAGACAGAAGAGTGTACCTTTGGTCAGGATACCAATAATGTCCCATTTTGGTTGGGGTAGAGAGAAAAGGCATGCTGTGGGTGGAAGATATGGATAAGGATATTGAGAGAAGCTAAACCACGTTAGAATGGCAAAGGTTGGGTGAAGACTTTTTACTTGGGCTTTTTTATGGTTGTGTCAATAAGGTTACTTAAGCATATATACCAACTCATGAGCATTAGTGTGGGGCTTTTGGAGTAAAGGTGGGATATTCACAAAGCTCATTTTTGTAAACACTGGCTTTTTGGGTTGTATAGATTTCAGAGTTTTGCCTTCTGCTATTAAACTGTGGCATGGATTAAATCACTTCATTAATTTGATGACAACTAATTTTGGGAGTTTCAAAATGTTATCCAAATATAGCTTTGCAGCTTTCAAAATGTTGCAGTTAGCAGCCTTTGATGTATCTTGAGCAGTGACTCCTCAAATTAAGCTGAAACATGAAGACAGGACTTTTAGCTTTTGAAGCTATAGCCCCCTATTAATGATGTAAGTGACTGCAACCTGTTACATTGCATGTAGAAGAGGAGCAGCATTTTAACTCTGCAAAGGTTGCCAGCACTGCTGTTGTATGGGGCAAAACATGGGGATCAGCCCTCCATTTTTTAAAAATAGATTATTGCCAAATGTAGCATTTTGTGGTGAATGGGAGTGAGAGTTGCATTTATGCAACCATGGTGAAGTACAAGACTGGGGTCTTTTCTCTCGAAACTTTTGAGCAGATAGGCAATTGTACTGGCATGGGTTATAGGTTATTCATCATTGCCTCAGAAAGGTGAATACTGTTATGTTTCATGTACAAATAAAACACTGAGGCAAAATTGAGTTTTGCTTTTAAATTTGAAACAAACTATTGTATTATGAGTTTGGGAGCTGGGATGAAATTCTATACTCTCATGCTTTCTGTGGAATTGAATTTGAGGGTGTGGATTGCCCTTTGATAAACTAGCACAGAATGTGGCCTCTGCTCTCAAGTTGGGAGGGCAGGGGGAGGGGGTAACAGTTGCCATTTCTTTTAAGAAAGCAGCCCCCTGACAAGCGTTTTTTTTTCTTTAGAGAAGAGGAGGAACGTCTGAGAAATAAAATCCAAGCTGACCATGAAAAAGCTTTGGAGGAGGCAAAAGAGAAGTTAAAGAAATCTCGAGATGAAATTCAAGCTGAGATTCAGACTGAAAAGAACAAAGTAGCCCAAGAGATGAAAAAGAAAGATGACAAGCCACTGCCACCTGTACCTCTACCAAATCTCATAGGGATAAATGGTGGAGAACCAGTAGATCTTGACATCCGAGAGAAGAGGAACAAAATTAAGGAGGTAATGGGCATAGCATGGTACTATTGGTGGTTGACTATGATGAGAGTTGCTTTATTTATATCTTCTGTTCGTGGTTTTATAACCATTTTGTGTAAGATTACATCTTGAAAATGAATATGGCCAACTTAAAAGCCTACTTGAAAATAAGCCCATGTAAGGTACTCAGAACTCTGGTTTGCAGTCAGAAATAACATGGGAATATGGATATCGTATTGGACTTTTCCTGCATTGAGTGTTCAGTTCTTTAGGTTTTCTTACTCTCTAAATCAAAAAGTTGCTATAGCATTCAATACCAGACAAATGGGATGTGTCTGTTTAGTCATATATGTTTTTAAATATCTAACATAATATCAAAGGATAAGAGCAAAAATGTTGCTGGACTTGAGAAGACCGGTGGCTTCTTTCGTCCAGTGTCCTGTATCTGTCAGTGGCCAGGACCATGCATTTGAGAAAAATATTCAAGGAGCTGTAAATTGTTGTGGACTAGCCTGTCCATCAGGGAAGTGTTTTCTTAGTATCCTTTATTTAGTGCTTGGCTTCTCCCCTGGAGTTTTTAAAATACTGTTCAGTAAAACAGACACAGATCAACAATATCTAATATAAATATGAATTTGATTTAATCACAGTATATTAATTATGTAACAGTATATTTAACCATACTTTGATTAAATCAAACTAATATTTATATAGATATTGTTGATCTGTGTGTTACTAAACAGTATTTCAGTCTTATCAGGTCCAGCAACACTTTTGTATCCATATGCACACATTTTGTCTAATTTTTCTTCCTAATCAGTTTGTTTTGGTTTTGAGAAATAACTCCTTTTAGCATACCAAGCATGTGTTGATGGTTAAGATTTATAGTTTACTTATAATGAATATACTTGAGTCATAACCATTCGTTTTTAAACAGTCATCAACCTTCCATCCATTGAGGTGTTTTTCTTTATTTGGTATAACAAGATCCAGAACAGTTACCTGCAATACTTTGTGAGGTAGAGGGGCATAATTTTTAGAAACTCCAACAGCATAAATCTCCCACACACAAGTTTGCAATTGCAGTTTCCCCCCTTTGTTAGATAAGGGGTTATGGAGCAACTTAAGGCTGTCCAACTTGCAAGTGGCCAGGGGTTACAAGTTGGTTGGTCAGGTTACCCCTGGGCACTTCTTGCACCTTCCCCCTATCTCACCGCTGCACTGCATTGAACTATGCCATGCACGGGTCCTCCCCCTGCACAGTGCTGCGCATGTGGGACAAGAAACCCTGGCCTTCTCCCCAGCTTCCTGCACTGTGGGCTACGTTGCTATGTCTTGTGCCATGCAAGGCCCATGACAGAGTGGAGGGAGAGGCAACCTGGAATCCTCAGCTGCTACTGCATGCAGAGCAATGGGAGAGCGAGCAGCTGGGTTGGAGTCTGGGAGCATCCTGTGCCTGGGTATTGTTAGCATTTTTTATTCAAATTGGATCTACATCCTGAGGTTCTGAGTTAGTAATTTTAAAATGAATAATGGTATCTAATGTTTATTCTTACTTTTTTCACTTTATGCTTCCTTCCCATATTATAACCATTTTATCTTGTAATTTTCCCAAGACATTTCAGTAATGTCAGTTTTATCAACTTTCTTCTGATCAGTGAAAACTTCCAATTTCTGTTGCTTGCTACTCAGACTCCTACTGTTTTTATATATAAGCATTAACAAAATTTCCTCTCTTCACATTGTTATTTCAGGCTGTGATGTTTCTAACACTTAGCTTTATTTTACACTCTGTTTTCTCATTGGTGCTCTCCTTTGCCTGTGTTATTTTAATACTTTGGGCTTTTCTTGACAGTTTCTGATCTTGAAGAAATGCCCCATTATTTCTTAGATTCAGGCTGTCTTGTTGGTATGACCCCTAGTTAAGGTGGCCTTACTGCTACTTTTCAGCACGGGGATGCTGATACATGTGTTGATCTGGATGCTTTAGCACTGCTCTAATTAAAGTTTCTCTCCCCACCACTCTCCTTCCTAGTCCTGGAGCATGTGTATAAACACCCAGTGGCAGCAAATGGAGAGCACATATCAAACTTATACAGCAGAGAAGGGCAAAAAGAGGAGAAGCATGCTGGGAAAAGCTGTTCCTATTAAGTGGCATGCCACTAAATACAGGTGACTATCTAAGGCTCATCTCCTCAAATGGAGACTACTTTGGAAAAGTTTAGGTGGACACTTGTATAATGTCTGTAAGTGCTACTCATTTGAAATAAAACAAACTTTAACAGTACCTCCAAAAAATTTTGTGATTTTTAGAAAGTAGTTAAAACATTAAAAAAAATTATTTTCCAAGTAGTGTTACCTTTTTATTAATATATAAGCATTTACAGATGTGTTGGGTGGGAACTGGGTATTAAAGGGATTTAGAAACTACTTTGACCCACTGACAGTTGATTTGAAAAAAATATATAAGACTACAGTTGAAAAAGGTATATTGGTATATATACACTATAGACGTCTTCTGGCATAGCTTTGTTTGTTGGAGGGAGGAAGGAAGTGAAGAGGAGTGTGTTGGTCAAAGCCCTTAATGAAGATGCAGTTATACTTACAAAACTGGTTAAAATTTATTTTACTGGTATAACTTGTTCTGTGCTTTGGGGATAATTTTAATAGTGGTATTGAAGTGCAGCTTGACTGGTATAGTTGTCTGCACCCTAAGTATGTGTTACAGAAGCAGAATATCAATATTGCTGTACTGGTAAATAATTTCTAACAGCCTAAATCTCAGAACAAAACATTTTCTTAACCAAGAGTATTAAAAATAAAAAAAAGAAAGTAAACGTGTACTCCAATTATCAATACAGTCTGTATTCAAAATTTAAGGCAGAGAGGGAGAAGGTATATATGTTTCTGTTCTCATGATTATACAGTGCACTGAAGATACAAGTTCCGGGTAGTGTTCGTCCCCAAAATCTTTGTGGTAGCCTGAACAAACATTCTAATTTCACAATTAAATACCAGAAAAGAATAAGCATATACACTTTAATTCACTATTAAAATAAAGGAAAAGAAAGCTTTGCATCTCGTTTCCACCTTTGTGTTCATAAAATCATGCAATTTAATATGTGTAATCTGTTTCAGTTTAAAGCATTTCACACAATGTTTTTTCCATTGTAGATATGTCTGCAGTGGCACTCAACGTATGGCCTGAGGGGTAGATCAGTGGGAAGACTTCCTTCTCTCCACAGCTGCAGCTAGCAGGCAGTTGTGGCCTTTAGTGCTTCTAGGTCACAATCACCCAGGTTGCTGCTTTAAAACAGCGATGCTTAGCCACTGGCTTGCTGGCCAGATCCAGCCTGCAAGGCTCCCCAGGGGTCTGGAAATCTGGTGGCGGAGGCATGGTAGCAGCATTAATTGCTGCTTCTCTGCTGTCAGATTTCCAGACCTCGAAGGAGCCCTGTGGGTGGTAGGATAATGTGGCCCTGTGTGCTAGATCACTGGTGGGCAGTGGGGCCAGTGTGCAGAGTTACTCCACAGTGAGATCTAGCATGTGGGGTCAGTCCAACTTGCGGCCAGATGGTCTGAAAGTTGAGCATCACTGACCTAATCCATTGAATGAACTATGATATAAGTTAAATAAGGGTCTGCACTGGTCTCTTAAGACACCTACAACAGCAGATTTTATGGATCAAGAAGTTTATGGGTAGTAATACCTCTTCCCCTTTAGCTTTTTGCTGTACTGAGTTCTCAAAATGAAAGTTTTCCACGTCTTATCTGTCAGAGATGGTGAAGGAGGAAAATCCCCACTAGATCAGAAATACTAGATTATAAAGCTACAGACCACTTCAAAGCAGTAACTGATTCAAGGAGCTAATCTTTCTAAATTGTTAAACAGTGAAACCAAATGCATTGTAGCATTGCCACATATTGCACTCATTTCAATGCCAAAGCTCCCATCTCCACCTCAACCAACACAGAATTATTCTCAAAGGACACTTATACATGTGCGCCGGGGGGGTGTGCTTTATTTACAGTGGCTCTGAGTGCCACTGATCATGGGAAGCCAGGCATAGCATAATGAAAAAACAGCAGAAGGGTGGGCAGAGTGAATTATCTTATTGTGTAGTTGTGGGTAAGGTTAGACAAGCTTTCAAATGCAAGACATTCTTTCTCAGGCCCTGAAGAATGCTGATTACTGGGAGATCAGAGCCTATCAAAGGTAATAGGGTCATTCTCACCTTTCTTTTTCATACTGTGGAAATAATTCAGGAGCTGGATAAAATATAATGTACCATGAACCTGGTATTTGTGTTTTAGTTCTTGGTTTTTAGTGTCCAGTTAGCTTATGAATTCACAGCACCTCCCCTCTGCTATTTTTTTTCACTATCCTGTGCTTAGCTTCCTGTGATCAGGGAGACCTGGTGAAGAATGTCCTGTATTTGAAAGCTTGTCTAACTTTATCCCAACTACATAGTTGGCCCAGTAAAATATACCACCTTAAGAAGTCCTTACCTCTTATCACATTATTGAAGTTATTGGAACATACTTCTGAGGTAATAATTATAGTCATTTTATAGGTGGGAAACTGAGGCACAGAGGACCTGTTCTTACAGCTCTGTCTGGATGTTTTCTCCCCTCTGCTCTGGGTTTCTCTGCCCTCTGGTGCTGAAGTTTTATTCCCTCACATCTAGCACCTCTCAAATTCTCTGCTTTAGTCTCACTCTCCATGCCCTCTGTGTTTTAATTTCTTCAACCCTTTACTTTTTTTTATTTAGTGTTGCTTTTTAATTTCCATTCTGTATTTCGTGTTTCCCTTTTCAAATAATCCTTTTCTAATAAAACACTACAGAAAGAATAAAAGAGAGATCAGTCTTTCTTTTCTGTGGTTCCTATCTCATTCATGAAACCCTTTCTAACTGTTGCAGCAGGTGAGGTAAAGGTCTGATAGCCCCCTGGCAGATGTTACAATTGAGATGCAATTACCCTTTTAATTTCACCATAAATAGTAACCCTGCCACATATTGCAGGAATTAATGGGGCAAGAAACAGGAAACCAGCCACAAAAATATTCCATAAAATATATGTAATATTTGTCAGGCTTCAGGCTTGCAGTTGAATGTGTGGCAGGGTACCCAGAGCTGGCTCAAGATTCCAATGTAGTCCTGGCTTTGGGACCACCAGGGTCACACCAAACTGCTGCTGGCCAGTGTGTGCCAATTTGCTTTGGCACCCTCTACCTGGGAACTGCACACGGAGGTCAAATTGACCTGGTAGGTGCTGGCCAGGCATGGACCGGACCATCCCTGGGTTTCTGGCCAGCATGTGCTGAGTCACTCTGAGCTGCTGCCTCAGGGTGGGTGCTAGTGGGGTCCCTTTCTGTGCGGTGGGTTGCTTCCGCACCCACTGCTTGAGCACTGTGCTGGACAGAAACACTGCACACTGCAGGGACGGTGGTGCCTGCCAGGTCATTTTGAGCTGCGTGCGTGGTTTCTAGCCAGAAGGTATGGACCTAAGTCGATGCATGCTGGCAGGCAGCAACTTGGGAGTGACCCTGCACCAGCAGGACAGGAGCCCTTCATGCAGCTCGAAATAAGGCAGCAGGCACCAACAAGGCAAGAACCATTCATGCTGAGGGGAGCCCAGCACCCTATGCTGGCTGGCTTTGTGCTAGGTGCCTGACTGCGATGCCTCTTCACTAACCTTGCCGTTGTCTGTGCGTTTTCTGATTCAAGGTTAGTTGTACGGACTGTAAGATGAGACTTGCTTCTCCCCCCACCCATGTTGACTGGGAGGAAAAAAAAATCTTACCTTATAATTGAGTATATTTACCAATTCTGAATTAGTGTCACATGACAAATAGTGGCAGTGAAGACGTGATTTCTTTTTTTTTAAGTTCTTGGTGCAGAGTATGTTGTTCTGCATTTGGTTTGAAGTTCATGTTGAGATTTTCTTGAATATATTTTATTTTTACTGTCCATTGCTTTCTGTGTTGATGTTTTGAAGGAACTGCTCAGTTTTTTTTTTTTTCTTGACCAAGAGCCATATTACGGACTTCTAATATAGACTGAGCAATACATGATCCTTACTACAATGTGTACGGATGCAATTGATAGATATTAGTGATCCAAGCACGCATTACATCAGCCACCTGGATTGAAATGGGGTATTGCATGCAAAGGTTTGTCCTATCAGGCTCCACGTGAGGTTTTAACTTTTAATGGTCAAGCTTGGAAGACCTGCCAGTGGCCTAGCAGGAGACAGGAAAAATAATTTTTTTGGCTAGGAGTATGTGAGAAAACACTGGATTACTGGAATTTGTAGGAACAGACTTTGTTTACTTACTTAAAAATATGTCCCCTGTGTGGGAGCGAGGAGGATACAAATTTTTTGTAGGTAGGATAAAACATATGGGAAGGGTGTCTGTGTATCAGATTTAATAACAAACCTGTGCAGGGCTTTCTAACATAGGTCTCATTTTAATGAGGTTTTGCATTGCATTATTTTTTGTACAGCACGCTGCAGGGTATATATTAGTATATAAAGGATTTATTGATTATTTAAACTGTTTGTCATAACACGTTATTTTTTGTCCACTGAAGGAGTACTGTGCTCTTGTATAGGATCTTTTTTTTTAAGCCAAAGCTTTTCAAAGCCTTTTAACTAACATTATCCCTGTTTTATATGTAGGAAAGCTCTTATGTATATACTTGCCCTAGGGCCTAGGCCATGCAAAAAGCAAAGAATGGAATATGCATCTCCTGATTCTGTCCTTGACTAATTGCTGTGCTTACTGCTTTCAAAATTCTGTAGTCTTCCAAGCTATTAGAGTGATAAGATTAGCTGCTTGTTATCATAGCTATGCTTTATCTGTTTTCTTTTTTCTTTTTTGAATTTGATTGATAAAAGCTTTTCAACTCAATGTTTGAGACTTTAGGATTATTTTGCCACTCCTACAGATGAAAGCATTACTTTTCCCAGTTTAAAAATGTTTACATGCCCACTCCCTCACCTGCTGATCGCACCATTGCTTACCTTCCCTTTGCAATCCCAACTCTGGTTGGGGTCTTGGTCTGGCCGTGGGCAGGGAGCACATGCTGCCTCTGACCTCAGCTTGGCCATGTAGTGGTGGCAGCAGCTGTAGCCCCGGCTGAGGCTCAAGCTATCATTGCCATAACAGCTGTGTTGGGACTGGAGGCAGCATGTGCTCTGTGCTCCCTGCCCCTGCATAGAGTAGGGCATCAGCTGGACCTAGAGTTGCAAGATGGGTAAGGTAAGCAGTGACACTTGAGGGGTCGTGGGAGCAGAGACTGAAGGGACAGGGGTTGGAGTAGGAAGGGGGGAAGTGGCTCTGACTCCACAGTTGGAGTCCCTGCTCCCCGTCCTCTGGCTTGTACTCGAATCTAACATGGGTGGCTTTTTTCCCCACATTGAATGAGGGAAAAAAACTGTCTTGGATTCAAGTAAATATGATAAGCATATTTTGAATGTTCCAAATAGCTGAAAAATAAATAATTACCGTATTTACCTGAATTTAAGACAACATTGTATTTAACCTCCCCCCAATAATTATACTGTATACATGGAAAATTATGAATTTCTTATAACTTTCCATGTACAGAATGTATTTAATAGAAGGTGTCTTAAATTTGCCCCTGATGCCCCCTTTCCCCCTGCTGCTCTGGTAGGGAAAGTTGTGGTAGGGGGCAGAGCCAGACCACTGGTTCTTTTTTTCTTTTTTTCTCCCCTCCACCATTGCTGCTCCTTGCTGCTTGTTCCCCATGCCTATGCCTTCTGTCACTATCTCCCCCCTCTCCCCCCACCTGTATCTTCTGCTGAAGCTCTGTTCCTCTGGGGCAGCCAGCAGTAGTGGTCCAACCTTGCCTGGCCATGGAGAAACAGTGGCATTTCCTAGTGGGCCAGGTTGAGGCTAGAGAGACTGGAGCCTGAGCAGAAGGTAAGAGGGGTGGTGGGGGAGCAGGCTGGAGGTAAAGGCAGGATGCAGGTTCCTCCCTCCTATTCCCCACCCCTACACTCTACGCTGTCCCCTGTGTTCCCCCTCCTCTGCCAAACAAGACATTCCAGACTGGGGCAGGCAACAGCTTGGCTCCAGCTTTGCCCCCAAATCCATGGCCCAAGCTGGAGCTAATATTCCAGGATACACTTGAATCCAAGATGAGGCTATTTTTTCTCCATGCCAATTGTGGTATAAGACTTTGTCTTGCATTCGAGTCAATATGGTACATAAAGAAAACAACAAATATAGGTTCACAATTTACCTGGACACGTTAAACACCCCCAAAGTTGCATTGCTTAAACAACATAGTTTGTATGCATTGTGATATACTTTTAAATTTCATGTTGTTTCTCTGGTAGACCCCTGTTTTATTGAGTACATAGGATTGGTGGTACAGGAACAAAACAATGTAGTATAGCTCAGGGATTTCAAGCTAATTTGGCCCTGTGGGTTGGATGAATGGCTGGTTCCGTACGGCACCCTTGCTCTTGCTCTCCTATTCCCCACCCTTTCCTCTGACAATCCATTACATATAGCACTTGCTCCCCGAGCAGTCAGGACAGGTGCTGCTTGTAGCATGGTTCCCAGACCGTCTGGGGCAGGTGCTGTGTGGCACATGGGTCATCTCCAGACCCGGGGGCAGCACTGGAGGCCAGATGATGGGGCTCTGCAGGCTGGGACTGGCCCGCAGGCCATATCTTTGAAACCCCTAGTATAGATGCCAAGGCTCTTGTTGAAAGAGAGGTTGATTTAAAGTAAGGGACAGAAAGCAGACAACGCATAGTTTTATAGCGAAAGTAAGTGGATGTAAAACAAAGAACTTAGTTCTGTCCCTGGCTCCATAGTTATCTTAAGTGATTTTTCTCAACATCACCCAAACCAAACTTGTTTGTTTGGACTCCTCATTTTCTGGGTGCCTGTTTTGAGATATCTGACACTTGAAGAAATACTGAGCACAAACAGTTGCACCTGAAGCCAGTGGGAGTTGTAGATGCTTAGTATGTTTGGAAGTAAGGCTTAATATATTTGGAGTTCTGAAGAAATTAGCATCTGCTTCAGGATTTTGGATGGTTCATACTTACAGTCCTCATTCTGTTGGTGTGTCGTTGTCTGGCTTTAGGCAAGACTTTATTTCCCTGTCTGTCGATAGGAATTACAGTGTATTCCTATGACACAGACCAGAGGTTCAGATGAATAGCTCAGAAGCATTAACCAAATTTAGTAACTTAAGTAGCATGTAGTAAAAGCTGTGATTAAAATGTGATTAATTGTGTATTTGTCGCAAACTATAGATGGTATGCAGTAAGACAATAAGTAAATTTTAATGAAGGTAGATCAAAACAATTACTGTAAATAGTTATCTTTTCATTTGTGCTATGCTTGTCCCATGGAAAAAATATGCAATCATGTGAATAGAAACTACATCATAAGGTATATGCAGAGTGGGACCAAATTTAAGATTACATGGGCAAACCTGTATTCTGACAATGATTAACTTTTGAGGGCTTGTGTGCAAACTTTTTTTTTAACATTGACTTCTACTTAAAAATAGCTGAGTCTTTGTGTGTTTTACTTTTGTGGCCTTACAGTTTGATTTTGTTGTCCTTTGTACTTAAGTTGTAGGAGAGAATGACTTAATTGTGCTTATTTTGCCTTGCCATTATTATTTATACACTTCTACAATACCCTTTCTAAGAATCTCATTGTAAGATGGGCTTACAACTTTGGATCATTCTTGTAGTTTGTTTCTGAATCTTCATTTTTAAGCACCTTTTTGATGTCTGAACCTCAGAATTGGAGGATACAATGTCACAGCATGACTTTCAAGAGGCAGTGCCATTCTTAAGGCCTGCCCTAGTAATACACTATGTGCATTAGTGACATCTTTGCCATGCCAGTCTTACATCTGGTTGCTGATATTTCTCTTGCCTCAGTATATTTTAAGTATTTCCATTTGTTTTTAACCGTATCTGCTATAACAGTGGTTCCCAAACTCTGACACATTGCACACGACCAATTTAAAACTATACAACCTTAAGTACCACCAGCAAATTTTTCGGTTCAACCTTAAGTACCACTAGCAAATGTTTGTCATATAAAGTGATTATAATAAATCTGTTAATGCATACCACTGACAGGTTGTCTGCGTTCCACTGGTAGTACCTGTACCACAGATTGGGAACTGCTGTGTTCCCAGTCTTTCAATAATATTTTAGCTTTCTTTATTAACTGTCTGTATTTCATAGCTTCTGATTTATGGTAATTTCTGTTAACTTTTTGTTTCCTCGTTTAGGATAGTGATGGTGGTGATGATGTACTTTTCATAGCTGGTTTCGCTTATCTTCTCTATCATAATGTGTGTTTAATTAAAGCAGCCTTCATGATTTCAGAATTATATATGTGGCACAACTGTTGTCAACATTTTTCAGTTTAAATTTTTTTCCCAATCAGTTTTGTTCACAGTTGTTTTAGCTTTAGAACATAGGCTGTTTATAAAGTAGCAGCCAATTTATGTGATTACTAGTTTTTTGTTGTTGCAAGCAGTCAGTTTGCAGATGTTCTGTAAACTGCTATGCTTGTCTTTTGACTTTATTTTAAGTGAGGTATTAAACTGCGAATTTTGTAAGTTTTTCTTTTTCAATGTCTTTGTCTAAATAAAGCAACACTGATTCAGAGATGCCACTAGAGAATAAATTATTTTAAATTTTCATGCTGCCCAAAGCTTCATATTTCTCCAAATAAAGCATGGGGTGGCCAGCATGTTTTCCTGTAGTTCTGAGGTCCCTACCGTGTCTTTATTGGAGGAATGATATCTGCAGAGGTGACCGGTTTCTAATATGCACATCATCTTTTAGTATCCTGTCCAAGACAGGCAGGTAAAAGATGGCTGTAGACAAAATATTGGGCCCCTATAATGTATTGGGAATAAGCTCACTGAGGACATACATTTCGAAGGTGTTTTATACAAGATATATTTTCTCATTTAGTTCCGTTCCCTTTCTCCCCTCTCCCCTACTTAAAAAAGGGGGTGGGGGGAGGGGAAAAAAGAGCCTGGCTAATTATCTGTAACTGTGGGAAAATCATGATCTTATGTGCTAGTTTAGTATGGCGATTGTTCAGAAAAAAGTAAAGACAACTTGTTTTCTCACAATATGGCTGATGCTATATTTCAGATAAAGCAGATAGGTTTCTTATGAAGTTTACCTCCCTCCCCTCAACTTCATAAGTTATAGCCTAAAGCCCCCCATAATCACTCTAGGCCTACAAATACTATATTTTAGATTTGTGTGCCACCTTGCCCCCTCCCTCCCACTAATGGTTTGGCAGGTAGGTTTAAAAATTGGCCCACCTAAAGCATCCTATTATTCCACAATGTATCTTAGTTGCGTTTAGAGACGGCCTTTATTAGTGACTTGAGTGGCTCCAGCTCCTCATTTTAAGGGACCGGTCTAGCACTTGACTTTGCTCCACGTTTCACCGAGGTTCTATCTTCCTTGTCTTATCCTGGTGGTGATGTGGGAGGTCCCCAACCAGCCTAAGTGCTGATCTCCCACTGCCTCTGGGTGTGCTGCCTGCCTCTCTCGTTTGCCATGACTTGCTGTTAAATAATTGGTTGGTAATTAGGTGAGAGGCTGCCCTTTGAGGGCCCTGATGTCTAAGGTCCAAAAAGTACATGCTCCTATTATCCCTTAATGTGTCCCATGCCTTGCAGATGTTGCTCACAGCTGTGCTAAGCTCCAGCCTGAGGCCAGTCCCAACTCGTCACAGCATTCAGTCTTTTTCACTTGGCCATGGTAGGGCCGCACTCATACCGTCTCCCTCTCACAGAGGCCTCTTGCTCTCCAGTGGCTCTCACCTGGTCTCTTTCATTGTGCTCTTCCTGAGCCTCCCATATATCGCCCCTTTTCTTCCAGGGGCCACATTCACCCTGTCCTCACCCAGAGGTTCCTCAGGCTTACTACTCTTCACTCCCTGGCCAACAAGTGCTCAGCCTTTTGGGCATTTCTCACTACCCTCATCTGGGTGAGCGCTGGGTGGTTGACAAAATGCTGTGCTGACTCTGCCCCAGGTTTCGTAGTTGGGTAACTCTCCCAGCTATTCTCCATCAAGGGGCTGATAGCTCACCCCTTGTTTTCCTCACAGCTCCTCCTCCAAAAGCTTACCTGGGCCTAACTCAGGCCCCCCATGCCAGCAGGGCCTCCACTCAAGCCCCTGACTTCAGGGCCCTAATTCATGCCCCTCACCAGGCTTCACCCCTGCCACTCTCTACTCTGCCCTATACTCTGGGGTCTGGGATTGAACACCCCCAGAGACTCAGGTGCCACTTGTCAGTGTGCCTGGCCTGGAACTTGCCCCCTCTCACCAGGGCCTTAACTGCTGCTGCCTTCTCTCAGGGCCCTAACTACTCCTCTCATGGGGTCTTCCACCCTTTCAGGCTCAGGCACTTCTCAAAGCTTACCTGGACTTCACTACTCCCCTTCAGGGTCTTGCACCCCCAGTGGACTTGGGTATCTCCTATGGACATCTCTGGCCCCATTACTCTTTCTCCAGTGTTATCATGTAACCCACTGGGTGGTGGGGGCAGGGGTTTAGGTGCCCCAACCTGCCTCCTCGAACCTGGTATTTAAGTGGCTCTGCCTGCCACAGGCAGGACCACCAGGTCTCCCTGTCCTGGCAGGATGCAGTTTTAGGTCATGCCCAGGAGCAGGAGCCTCTAAGCCTTCCCCATAGTTCCTGCCTTTACCTCCTAGTTGTTCTCAGAGCAGCAGCTCCTCCAGGAGATGTTGCTTCCACAGTGTCTGGCAGCAAACTGCTACCTCCAGCCCTGCTGGCCTAGGGCTTAAGATGGCTTCTTGTCAGGACTCAGCTGCACCTGGCTGCTGCCTGATCCAGGTCTTAAAGTGGCAGAGCACTCAAGGTGTTCTGACACCCCCCTCCCCCCTTAGAATGTTTACCAGGGAAAGCTTTTCACTGCTGCTTAGAGAAACAAGCTCCCTTAGAGCCTGTGATAGTCCTAAAGTGGTGAGCACCCCACTGGTGCTCTGCCATAGTCCTGTTCTCCTCTTCCTTGTTTTGGCTTTTCTCTGCCCTGGCTCCTTGTCCTTGAGTTCTGGTTTGGCTTGTCTCTCTGCTTTGTGACTGGCTTCTAACTTGAACTTGTCTTGGTTTTTAGTCTCTGGCTTAAACCCTTGGCTACTTATCTCAGCTCAATAACATTGGCACCTAACCTTGGCCCGGCCTCTCAGATGCGACTCTTACTCCTGTTTCTTCACTTGGCAACTTAGCTCTTGACTCCTTGTTTGTAGTGAGACTACTCACTAAGGTCCCCTCTGTCTAGCCACTAGTTTGAACTACCCAAAATACAGTGGCCAGTGTTCTGAGGCGTGTGGAGTATTTTCTTGGCTGGCTTCTGGTTGCTGTTATGTTTGATATATAGGCTGTGTTCTGGAAGGCCAGTGCTAACCAGCTGTCTTCCAGACTGCAAAGGTGACCCAGAAAACACAACTTGGATACATGTTTAGTGGTGAAAGCTCCAAAAGGTTTATTGTTATCAGACAGCACACCAGTTGGTCTGATTAACAGTCAGTCCAACTTTGTAAAGCTTATCTTTGACAGGTAGAAACACCGTAGGTTGCTCATGTTTCCCTAGAACTCTACAAGGCACAGGTCTCCCAACCCCTGTATTTATACTTGCTTGCCCCTCATCTCATGTTCATCTCTATTTGTTTTGTTTGCCAAGTTTACATACCTGCACTTGTTATCTTGGTCTCATTAGCAAGTTCTACATTTTTACATTTGTCCTTGAGTTGCAGTTGGAGTTTTTTTCTCCCCAAGTCCTGACTCTGGTGCTGCTCTTTTTTGCTCCCTGTCCTATCTACCACTGTATTCCTTGCTCCCTTGTAATCTGCTGCATGCTACACTCATAGGCTGCCCATGCCACTTGCGGTAAGCATGCAGGTTGGCCATCCTGCAGGATTTTGCATATCCTTGTTGGGGCAGGGGGTGGGAAGTTTAGTTTTAGGTAGCAGTTTTTGGGTGGCAGTGGTTTTACATTTCATTTTTTATGTTTTAAAGCAAAAATCAGACTCTCACACAGTGTGAGGCAAAATAATAGCAAATATGAACCTTCTGTCTCTCTATTGCAGCATAGCTCTTAAGAAAATTATATATGCAAAATATGGTTTTATAAACAATTCTTAGATTGAGCAAATTTTTACCAGAGTCAGGATATCTTGGGTTTTTGATTCAGATCCAAGCAGTGTTGTGCTGGCAGGGTTGTCCTGGCTGGCAAAGCAGTCTGCACCTCAGGGTAACTCAGAAGGTAAAAAGTAACACCTTAGTGAGATAAGGGACTGGATCCAGATGCCTAATATTGCAGGCAATTGCTTTGTATATAATCCTTTTCCTAAAACTACCAAGCTGTACCTTGCAATACGTGTGTTTTGCTTCCACTACTCTTTTTAGGAGGCTGTTCTGGAACGTTGCTCCTCCATTAGTTAAAAACCTTCTAATTTCTAACACAAATTTATTTATGAACAGTTTATACCCATTTGTCTTTGTGCCTGTGTTGGCTTTTCACTTAGCTTTTTCCCAGCCATGGTCATTGCTAAATCTTGGATCTACAGTCAGAAATCAATACCATATGCAGCTTTTGTTTTGTTCAACTAAACAAGATGAGAACTTGTCTCTTCTAGTTACAAAAATTTTTGAGCCCCTGCCCTTCTCTGTACCTGTTGTAGTTTGAGTTCATCTTGGATGTAGATGAGCAGAATTGTGCCAACTATTGCAGATGAGGTCTTAATGGTACCTTATACAATGGTATTAATACTCCTGTCTCTACTAGAAACCCTTCATTTGATTCATCCTAGAGTCACATTTTTCTTTTATGATAACCATGTCACGTTGGCTGAGATGTTCTGCGATATTCCTTGGTGCATTAGTCATTCTTCTATGTTATTTCCAGATTACATTTCCTCCCATTTCTATTACTCTAGTATGCAAAATATTCCTGTTCTTCCTGTATGATGATCTGATCCTCTTCCATGTTTGTGCTGTCTCCCGACTTTTTGTCATCATCAAATTGCATCAGCATTAGCAAATTGCTCTGTGTCAAAGTCATCAATGAGATTATTATTAAAGGGAAAAGAATAATTGTACTCTGGCGGAGGTAAAAGCAAGAACATTACATTTATGTTGCATATGCTTACAGTATAACACTTGCTGGAGGTGTTGAAGTTGTCTGGTTCTCCTTGCATACCGGGCCTGGTCAGACTATCTTTGTTAAGTAGAATAGAGACTCAGTAGTATTGTACGTTGTTCTGAGCCATGTGGAGTGATTGCACTGGTGGTATCTGGTTGCCGTCACTTTTGATATGTAGGCTGTGGAAGTTGGTGTGTTCTGGAAGGCCAGTGCTAACCAGCTGTTTTCCGGATTGTAAAGGTGACAGAAATGCATCTCAGATATGTGTTCGGTGGGGAAAGCTCAGTCCAGCTTTGTCAAGGTTGTCCTTGACGGGTAGAAACACCATATATTATTTATACTCCCCTAGGTCTGTACAAGGCATAGGTCTCCTAACTGTGTATTTATACTAGGGGTGTACTGATAGAGATTTTTGGGGCTGATTACTGATATCCGTTTTTTAAGGAGGCATATTGGCCGATACCCATCTGATTTCTGATATAGCACGGAGAACTGGTAAGTCTGTTGTGGTGGAAGGGAAGGGGGGCAGATCAGCCCTACCCCTGTTGTGAGGAAGGGGGCAGGGGCAGGCGCTGCCCAACTGGGGTGGGGCAGGGCGTGAGACAGAGTCATGGCTCGTTGAGGGGGTTGGGGTGGCTCCTGGTGCTGTGTGCACCCTGGGAGGGCAGGGGGAGGGGTCTGTGCCTCTGGATCTGCATGGGCCGAATGGACAGGCTGCAGCTGTGGGCTGTGCTAGGCTGTTCTCGCTGGGGGTGGGCTCAAGGTGGGGGCTATGGAGGGAGATGCAGCCACCCCAAATTTTGCTGTACCTCTCTCTCAGCGCTGCTACCACCGTGCACCCACCCGAGGTAGCCCCGGCTCTTTCTGGTGTGTGGGGGGAGGCAGGGGTTGAGCCGGGAAGAGGTGGGGCGGTGCTGGGTGGGTGGCGTTGGGAGGGAGCTACGGCAAAATTTGGGGTGGCTAGCCCAGCCCCCCGTGAGAACAGCCCATCTCCAGCCCACAGCTGCAGCCTGCCTGCTTACCCCGCGCAGATCTGGGGGGCTCTGGCCCTGGGCCCCCTGCTCCTGCCACCCTGCTGGCCCTGGCCCTGGCCCTGGCCCCGGCCCCAGGCTCATGCTCCCTGCCCCTTCTCACTGCTGCTCCTCCCCACCTACCTGCTGGCTGCTCCAGCACCATGTGCTGGCACAGACACCTTGCTCCTGCCACCCTGTCCTGGGCCTTCCAATCCTGACACTGGCCTGGGCTCCATGCTTATGCTGCCCAGCCCTGTACCTGCCCCTTCTTACTGCTAACGCTCCTCCCCATCTGCACCAGCACCACTTGCTGGGGCAGACCCTGGGCTCCTGCTGCCCTGCCCTGGGCCCCTGCCGGCTGTCACTCACCGCTTCACTCAATGCTTCTGCTGCCACTACCACCACCACTGCTTATCCCCACCCCTGTCTTGAGTGTTATAACGAAACGTGCTGAGTGCTAAGTGAAACTGGGTACATAGTTTAAATGAGCGCTATTAACAAAACCACGATAGGTGAAACCGCATTAATCAGGGATTGCCTGTATCAGGTATAGCATGGGTTTGGTGCAGTTCTTGAGGAATTCTAGGTAGGTCATAAGAAGGTCATTGTGGGGCCATTTTGATGCCCATAGCTGTGCCCATGGTTTGGAGAAAGTGTTGTTTATTGAATCTGAAATTGTTGTGTGTGAGGATGGAGTGTATAAGGTCAATAATCTCTTTAGGTCTTTACGCTGAGTTTGTAATCCTGCTCCTATAGATCCGTAAGGCAGACTTGGATGCTGTCCTGGTGTGGGGTGTTGGTATATAAGCTGGTAACATCCATGGTGGCTAGGAGGGTATTGTTGGGAAGCTGGTCTTATGTTTTTAAGTTTTTGTAGAAAGTCTGTTGTGTCTTGGACAAAACTCAGTCTTTGGGTGACAAGAAGTTTTGGGATGGATTCAGTGAAACCTGATATTTCCTCAGGGTTCTATTGTTGGAACTGCCTGCATTCCCTTGTTTGTGGATGTTAGGGAGCATGTGAAAAGTCCCTGGATTGGATAGTGGGGGGGATTGTAAAAAATTATCCATTTAATCTTCTCTAATTATATTAGTTAAATGGTTAACCCATAACACAGCAGCTCAGATGCAGTTGCTGATGGGAGCTGGCTCCAGAGGCCTCTTGACAGGTAGGGAGGAGATGGCAAGCCCCTGGGCTTGTATGTGGGGCGGGCTGTCATTGCTTCGTGGCTGCATGTGACGCCATGGGCCTTCCATGCACTGGCTGACCAGTAACAGGAGGCACATGGCATTGCATGCAGCTCCTGAGGCACAGAGCCCAGCATGCAGCGGCAGCTGCTTCCGCCCTGCACATTAAATCCAGGGGGCAGGTGGCCCCCGTGCCTACCCCGGGGTGCGCATAGTGGTGGAGCCCTCCCCACACCCCTGGAAAGGCCCAGATTACACCAGGAAGGGCCGTGGCGGGTGGGGGTGCCCAGTGGCACCTGAGGTGGGGCCTGGCTGGGTTTGCACAGCTCTGCAAGGAAATGCTGCCTGGCTGAGGCAGGCTTCTGGGGGGGAGTGTTTGGATCTGGGCTTGGGCTCCTTAAGCACCAGGCACAGCGCGAGTGAGGCAGAAATGCCCCCGTTGCAAGGGCCTGGCTATGGAAGCTCCTGGGAATAGCTGCCCTGGCCTTGCTCACCTGCAGCTCCCCTAAAGGGGCTGGGGCTGAAGTAGGTGCTGCGCAGGGCGGCTGTGCTGTGGGCTCATGGCAAGCTCGGCTCTGAGCACCACCTGCAGCTACTATTCCCAGAGCCCAGGGAATCCCTGATGCTGCCTGCAGGGCTGCCCTGCTTGTGCTACACCTGGTGTGCACAGGCTGAGCTGGGAGCCCCCCAAACCCAGTGTCCTGCCTCGGCCAGGTGTTGTTCCCCTGTGGGCAGGGTGGCTGTGCTCCAACCCCATGGAGCTGCACGGCCTGGGCCCCACCTCCTATGCCGCTGAGCACCCCCACTGTGGCCAGAGTCTCTGGAGCCATGGGGCAGCCCCGCTTCTGACCCAGCTCTTGCTGTCCTCTGGCTGTTGCCTTCCCGAGGGCCTGGCCAGGCCAGCCTGCCCACAGTGCCTCCCTCCCCCACTCCCCCGCCTGTTTCTCCCTGTGCCTCCCTCTTTCTCACCCCCGATCATAACTTGCTTAACAAAAAAGAACACACAAGAACAAATGTAGTATATGAAGTTTTATTTGTCACCAGGTTTAGAATTTTTAGAAAACCTGGTATTTACTGTTAAAAAAAAAAAAAGCAACATTTATGATGATTAACTATATGAATATGCAGTGTGTCCTGCCATGTACCCTTTGCCCTAGCTTTGTTTTTTTTTGGGTTGCTGGCACTCTGGCACCTTATAGGGTACACACTGTGATTTTTTTCAGTTCTCTGGCTAAAAATGTTGCCTACCCATGGTTAACACTGTTTTTTTTTTTCTAGCTTTACAATTGTTTTATATGCCTACCATAACTGATAAAACAATGTTTTCTGATAACTGAAGGTTTTAATGTTATTTTCATACATAGACAAAATTGCTGGTGGTACTTAAGGCTGTATCATTTTAAATTGGCGGTACTCAGTCTGTCAGAGTTTGGGAACCCCTGGCTTAATTGATGAGTCATTATGCTGCCTGCTGTTTTCCTCTTTAACCTCATAGGCTATGGGTACTAGCCCCCCTCCCCTCCTTCCGTCCTCCTGTCTTCTTCTCCTGCCTGCCCTGCTGTCTTCCAGTTCCTGATGGTGCACTGCCTGGCTTCCCTTCCCTGCTCTTACCTGCCAGACTGCACCCTACCCCATGCTGACCAATAGCCAGTAAGCTAACCAGTTATCACTGGGCTTATTGGTTAAGCAGTGAATTGTTTCACATCCCTAATACATTACTGATCCAAATATCTAAAGTGTTGTATAGGATACAGCCAGGTCACAGGACAAAGCCCAGAGTCCACAAGGACCATTTGAAAAGTTAACAGGGGACATGGTCTAAGTGTCAAGTCAGTCCCAAGCCCACTGCGACTGGTGGGGCACCTTATATGCTATGCATCACTGGCAAGTCTTCGGGCAAAGTGACTTGGTGGCACCCATCTTTTCTCCAGGTATAGATGCAGTTGGCTCACAGCGAGTTCATCTGCCCTTTGACAGGTCTTGTTTTTAGTCCTGCTGGGTGTCCACACACCCTCTTCACCTAGGCTAGCCCAGGTGGGGGTGCCGATTTAGTTGCCAACAACCTGACCTTGAACAGGCTGTACTGGTTTACATGGTACCAGATAGCAGACTGAGAGAGGCCTGGCTTGATAGGGGGTCTAAATATGGTTCCTCCCAAAACTGAGAACATATTTGTAGAAACAATGAGTGGAAGAGTTGTGACAGGCACTAGAGGCAAATGGGCAAAGTACATTGACTACATTTCTTCAGGAAAAGGATAGGCATTCCGTATAGATTCATGAAAAGAAATCCATTGCAGGTGGCAGGCAGGAAATTTGGCAAAGGGAGAAAACCCCAAGGAATTATGGATAGGAGTAACAGTATTTGAGGTGATTTTTTTTTTTAATGTCCCATTGCATGCTTTATGTACGTATTCAAGTTCCTATTATTTGTAGATGTGTACACTTAGCTCTGTTTTGAGATGGATCCTAAAGGAGAAGGAGAACTTTTTGGGTGACTACTGCCTGTAAAAGGAAACTTGGAACTATGAGCAAAGAAACTGCCTCCTTTTTGTTTCCTATCCTTCAGAGAAACTGGAGCATTTTGTATCTTTCTGTCAAAGCTACCTGAATCCACTAGTTTGTTCTTATAGTCATGATATATGACCCCAAGTATTGGCTAGCCACTTAAGGCCAAAAAGGTATCATTGTCCCTCATGATATTGCCTTACGTATACTATCTGCACATCATTTGGGTAATTCTTATTTGCTGCTGCTGTAAATTTAGGCTAAGTAGTTTTAAAGTATTTTAATTTGTGTGATAACATCAGTTGTCCTAGATTCCAAGTCTGCTATGTCAATAAGGTTTCCTATTGTATTGCTAGTGCTCTGCTACAGACTTGACTTTAGTTTCATTTGCCAACTGACTGAAAAAACCTAGCTGTTCTTTGTATATTTCTAAAACATGTCCCTCACAAATGTTTTAATTGGTATCATAAAGTCTTTTAATCCCTGGCTGTTTAATCCATGATAAAACCTATTTATGGGTCTGCAGAGTGCATTCTGATTCTCTGCCATTGTGAAACTCTTCCTGCTGGATTCTTACCAGACTGCTGTTTCAACCACCACACTGGGCCCATGTGGTGTTAAAGTCCTTTGTGGTCTGGAGAGGCTCAACATGTTCTCTCTTGGTCTCTAGGGGCACTTGTACATGTGATACATGTCACAATGTACACACAACACATTTTCCTTTGTATGGCTTAATGGTGTCGCACACTACACGTACACAAGTTTTGGGGGTTTTAAACGAGTTTCTATTGCTTCAAAGTAAAGTTTGCAATGTTGCAACTTGGAATGTTGCAACCATTAGTCAGCTCGCCCCCTGGCCACAGGAGAGGTGGGATGGTTCTGCAGAAAAAAAAATCCCTGTTGCCTTCTCCAGCTGCCAGCACACTCTGCTGCCTCCCTGTGCTGCCCCAGACATTCCCAGGTGGCCTGGGGCTACCCAGGTAGTCCATTCCTGGGTGGCCCCAGGTGTCCTACCAGATGCAGGAGCCTGCTGAAGGCAGAAGTGGTGAGGGACCTGATCCTGTTCTTTTGCTGAGCCTGTCTTCCTCCTGCAGCCAGGGGGCAAGCTGACAGAATGGCAGAGATTAATGGTCCCCTGGCGGTGGGTGACTGAAAGACTGTGTAACCTCTGCTTTAAGCTGAAAGATGAGGTGTCAGCCAATAGCAGAAAGTCTACAATGGAGGCCTTTTAATACTTGATGATTATCCATTTAAACAAAAACATGCTTGGGATTCAGAAGCAGGTTACCCTGGAAAAACAGCTTTAAGTCCAAACTCAGGTGGATGGTAAACAAGCAATATACCACTTGAAGGGTTGCTAGCTTCACCATGAAGTCACCTGCCCAAGAGGGGCTAGAAGGCTTGGTTTTTTGAGAGCAGAAACCAGAAGCAGAATCAAAGTTGTACAGGCAGAGAAAGGAGAGAGACGGTATCCCTTAAGGGCTCTGACCAATCCTTAAGACTTTTGAGGGAAACAGGCAGGGAACTGCATACAGGTGTTACTTACTTTGCATGCGCTATCACTCCTTTCTGGTCTAAAGACTAGAATGAATTCCTGAAGAACCTGGGAGCTTCTCATTTCAGCATCATCATGGATAATCATCAAGTATTAATGGCTCTCCATTGTAGGCCTTCTGCTATTTGCTGACACCTCATCTTTCAGCTAAAAGCAGAGACTTGCACAGAATTTCAGCCAAAATGGTGCTCCAAAACCAAAAGTATCTTAAGGTTTGATGCATATGCGACACCCCCCCCCCCCCCCCCCACAGACACCTGTACCCACAACCCTTCACACACCGCACTCCCTCATCATACCAACATATCCAAGTCCCACACACCCCATCCCCCACCATACCCACACACATTCAGCAGTCCCACACACATCCTGCACACACCCCACAAACTGTAACTGCACCATACCCATTCCCCACACCCCTCCACACGCAATATACAAGCAAACCCCACCCCCAAAAGGAGTACTTCCTGGGCAAGGGGAGAGACTTCCTGTAGAAAGGTCAAGGGGGAGGGACTTCTGGTCACAAGATGGAGACCAGGGGGCAGGACACCTGTCAAAGGGTGGCGCTATCTGTGTGGTCCTCAAAGCCTCAGCAAAACTTGTTAAGCAGCCCTCCAGCCAAAATAATTTCCTGCCCTTATGGTGGAGCAATAGTAAGTAATAGTGCCACCATAGGTGGAGGGAGAAATTTTTTTGAGGGGGGCTGAGTGCATGCGCACATGCCCCTTCCCTCCTGACCGGAAAGTCTGCAGGGGAAGAGGTTGGGGGGAGGGAGTGTGGCTGGGGCTGGGATTGGGCAGGGATGGGGAGGGAGTGGAACCAAGCTCTGGTCATTGGCCAGCGCCGGCACCCCCTACGCCAATGAATTCACCGCCCCCTAGCCCTGTACTGGCCCTGGCCCAGCACTGCCCAGGGGGCCCTGAGGCTGGGGGCTAGAGCAGAGCCAGCTTTGGCTGTGCTGCTGGGCCAGAGGGATGGAGCCCCCAGGACCACAGTGCCCTCCTTGCCCCGAGTCAGAAGAACCTGGCGCAGCCCTGGCTCGAGCCTACAGCGGCAGCCTGCCCTACCCTGTGCAGATCTGGGTGCACACACTCCCCCGTGTCTCCTGGGGTGTGCGTTGCAGCAGGAGCCATGCCCCTTGGCTGAGCCACTTGTGACTCAGTCCTCAGTGCCCTACCGGGTGTGTAGCATCTGCCCCTCCCCTAACCCCAGCCCCAGCCCCACTCCCTCCCCATCCCTGCTGCAGCTGCTGGAAGCCTTCAGCTGGGCTGCCTTCTGGCTCTACTGCTGCCCTGTGTTGGGGGGGGGGGGGGTTGGCTAAGCCCCATTAGCCCTCTCCTTCTGCTCCCTATGACAGCCACCCTCCCATGCTGCCAAGTTGGGCTAGGCCATGCTCCCTTCCCCCCCATGCATCTGGATCAAGGCCTCACTGCTATACTGGGGCCAGGCCTTGCCCTCTTCCTCCTCCCTCCCCCCCACATGGCCAGACTGGGGCCTGCCTTTTGGATCTGGCCCACAGACTGACTAAGCACTATCCATCTGGCCCAAAAGGGGGAAAAGGTTGGGCACCACTGCACTACTTTATTGATCTATTCGAAGCTTCAATGAAGCATGCTCTTGGTTGCAGATGTTCTGTTAGTCAGATTTGTGTCTTGTTTAGGACTCAGTTTACCAGGTACTGATTTAAAGCTTAGTGTTCTGTGCTTTTGAGATTCTGTATTTTTTCCTACTTTAATCTAATTTTTTGCAAAATCTGAGAAAAGAGACTATGGATTGAATGAATAGTAGTGGAGAGCCATCCTTTTACAAAGAAAGTACCTTAGGCTTTAAACAGAAACATATTTTGTGGTGGGGAAACTGCCACAGAAATTTATCCTTGAGCCTCTTGTTCTATACTTACCCTGTGGACAGAAGACATCATTCTCTAGGGGCATCAATCTGTTATCTTCCTTTATGTGAGAGAGAGCAATGTTGCATCTTAAGTGGGATAGAACTTGATATTTAACTGTCTAAAACTTGGTTTATTCATATAATATTTGCTGATGCCTTTAGAAGAGCCTGTTGAAGGAATTTATAAATACTCTGTCTGAAGTTGTATTACTTCATGCCTTTATGCATGTTTCCCCATCCGTAAAAGGAATAATGTTCCTTGTTAAGTTTTGCTTCTTGTGGATATTATGACTACTTGTCGGCTAACGTATGTAGGCCAATTGGAATATGTAAAACATTATATAAATGCTAAGTATTAGTAGCATTTGGCTGTAAGATCTTTGGGTTAGGGGTCTCTTTTTGTTCAGTGCAGTTCACCTGTGGTACAGGATCTGGTGTGTCTGAGTGTGATACGCAGAATACTTAACAGGAAATATGTACACTAGTAAAATAGTTCTTCTCTTTTTACTTTGATACATTATCCACGTGCTTTTTCCTGATATTATGGAATTAGGGAGCTACAGATGGAAAAGTTTTTCTGTATTAAATCACCTAATTTACTTCTCAGGAGTCAGTACAGGGTTGTACCCTATATAATATTATTAGCAGTGTTTCTCAGATGACTTCTAATTGGAGCATTTCTTGAGTTTATGGAAAACTTCCCTTACAGTCCTGGGCAAGGGGAGAGACTTCCAGTAGAAAGGTCAAGGGGGAAGGACTTCTGGTCACAAGATGGAGACCAGGGGGCAGGACACCTGTCAGATTTGTGTCTTATTTAGGACTCAGTTTACTAGGTACTGATTTAAAGTTTAGTGTTCTGTGCTTTTGAGATTCTGTATTTTTTCCTACTTTAATCTAATCCCTTACTTACCTATGACTTTGTTAGAGTCCTTGTTTTCTTTAATACACTCGGGTCTCTCTTTATACAAGGGTTGCATTCCGAAAAAACCTTGCATAAAGGAATTTGCATAAAGAGAATCCATTATTACATGTAATTAATAGGCATATGTACCAGCCCCACTCTACTGTTCCCCCAAACCATGGCAAATTCAAATAGTAACACACAATACAATAACTGCTGCACGGAAAGGCTGTGAGCTCCGTGCTGCAAGCTGCGGCATGCGCAGGGGGTGTGTTGCCAGGGCAGTGCGGGGTGGGTTGGAGAGGCACCTGGGAGAAGGAAGCAGGGTGGCAGGGAACACCAGCTGTTCACCGCTTCCGACTCTGCCCTGCTTCCTTTCCCCGGGTGCCTCTCCAGCCTGGCAGGCGCAACCCAGCGCGGCTGGGAACAACAGGGATGTGCGGAGAGGCTACAAGCTCCCTGCTGCACTGGGTCATGCCTCCTGGGCTGCAGAGGCACCTGGAGCAAGGAAGCAGGTGTGACGGGTTAGCTGGCAGTGACTTAGCCCAGTGGTTTTGAAAGGGCAAAAGATGATTGAAGGACTTGGGGTTCCCTTTGCTCACCAATCAGGCCTCAGAGACTCACCCTCCATGTCCCCTGATTGGCCCCTTGGGTCACTTGGAGGGGGATAAAAGGGGCAGCGTGGCTGACTCAGGGGGGAGACCAGCGAGGGACCACAAGGAAGGAGCTTCAAAGAGCTGAGCCAGTGGGGCAGGAACAGTTGTCCCAGAAGAGCCTGAAGGAGTCGGACCTGCAGGCAGCACTGGGGTCCTCAGCAGTGCGGTGTGTGGCTGGCAGGAGAGGCTCCCCACTGGGCTCCAGGATTGCCTATGAAAGGCTGCAGCCAGCTGGAGAGGCTCCCCAGCTCCAGCAAGGATCTGAGCAGCGACTTGAGAGGTTCCCAGCTCTGCTTCCAGCTCCTCTAATCAGAGGTCAGGCAGCTCGATGTGAGGCGGCTCCAGGAAGGTCAAGACCCCTAGCAGCTTGGAGTAGCACCGGCACTGGTGGCTGTGTGGCAGAGTTTCTGCCTACCATGTGGGAGATCTGAGTTCAAGTCCCAGTGACTTAGGGTGGGTGAGCTAACAAGGAGAAATTCCTCTTGCAGTAGAAAGGGGCCATTGTGTTTTTCCCCCTTTCTCCCCCTCCAGGTACCCAGGCCCTATATTCCTTGTCATTTGACATTTTGTATTTTGTGCCTTTTGTATTTTCAGCAATACCAACCAGTATTGTTTGTTCTGCTGTTTGTGTTTTACATTTTGGTTAACCCTGTCTTTTGTCAACCGGATGAATATGTCTATGATTGTAAATGTCTAACCTTTGTTGAATCCTGCCCCTTTGGGGCATTGTAGTGTTCCCTATATCCCCCTGGTTTATACTGGTTATGTTCCCAGTATTGTTCCCTCATTAAAAGGTATATGGTTAAGTCCCCAGTGGTGGTCTGGCTCTGCTCTATAGGGGGAGGAGTATCCCTATACCTCTCACAGCACTTGTGCACCTGCTTTGGTCCCTTCAATTGGTGAGGGGTACCTCGTGGAGTACCACCTGGGTTACACAGGGAACAGTGGGGCCATGCAGAGAACTTTCCTGCTCCACGCTGCAAGGAGTGGAATGTGCAGCAGGCATGTTGCCAGGGCAGTGCAGTGCAAGCACCTTCTCCATGTGGCCCTGCTGTTCCCTGCTTTCCTGCCCCCGAGCCTTCACAGCCCGGTGGGTATGACCCAGTGCAGCAGGGAGCTCGTAGCCTCTCTGCAGAGCCCTGCTGTTCCCAGCTGCGCTGGGTCATGCCTCTTGGGCTGGAGACATGCCTCCTGTGCCTGTGGCCAGGACCAGATCCAACAAGGCGTCTCCCCTGGTGGGGCTGTGCACCTCCTGGGTTAGATGGAGGTCCTGTATCTCGGCTAGGAACCTATGTGAGCAGTCAGACCTGGCTGACTGCTTTTTCCAGCAGATGTCTAGAAAGTTTAGGTCACCCATGATGACCACATTCTTTGACCTAACTACCTCCGTGAGCTGACTTAAGAATTCCCAGTCTAACTCTTCCCCTTGGTTGGGTGGTCTGTAGTAGACACCCACCGTTAAGTCCCTTTCCCCTTGACTTCCTTGTATTCTAACCCAGAGCACTTCAGTGTGCCCCTCCTCTAACCCCATGCTACTCGTTGAGGATGTGTATTTCTGTTTGATGTAGAGCGCCACACCCCCACCTTTCCTCCCTGTCCTATCCCTCCTGTACAGCTTATAGCCCTTAATATTCACCGCCCAGTTGTGCGTTGGGTCCCACTATGTCTGGGTTGATATCAGCTAGCAAGAGGGTAAGTTCCTCCTGCTTGTTCCCCATACTACGGGGTAGAGGCATTTGAGGCCTCCTGAAGATGTGTGCACTGGCCCCCTAATCTCAGTACTACTTGGGCCCTTGTTGCTTACCTGGGTATTTGTTCTGCTCATCGTTGGTCTAGGCTGGACTGTTCTTGTGGGTGACGCTTGGTTTAGTGGTCCAAGGCTTCCTCTACCCTCGTCTTCCCCTTCTCCCAACGAGCCTAGTTTAAAGCCCGCTGGAGGAGATCCTCCAACCTAGAAGAGAACACACACTTACCTTTGGGGGAAAGGTGAAGCCCGTCCCACCCGAGCAGGTCTCTCGTCCTGATGTGTGGATTGTTGTCTAGGAAACCAAAGCCCGCCTCGAGACACCATTCCCAAAGCTGCAAGTTGACTTCTCTGATGCAGGTCTCGTGTTGTCTTCTGAGTCCGCTCACTGGTAGGACAGAAGAGAATACCACCTGTGCTCCTATCTCCTTCACCATGCCCCCCAGAGCATGGTAGTTTGTCATTAGGTGATCAGGGCTTCTCCTGGCTGCATCATTAGTGCCCACATGGATTAGGACCATGGGGTAGTAATCAGTCCCCTAGTCCGGATCATGACCTGGATCATCCCCGTCACGTCCTGAATCTTTGCTCCGGGCAGGCAGTAGACCTCATGTGTCAAGGGGTCCTGGCGACAGATGGGATCCTCTGTACCTCTCAGGATGGAGTCACCTATGATGATTGCTTGACTTTTCGTCCTCCGGGTCTGCTGATCTCCTTCAGCCTATGGAGAGTGTGGAGTTGCCTCCTCTCCAGAGGTTTCCTCCTCACCTTCCTTCTCCTGCAGTGTTTCCAGGGCCCTCGTACCTGTTCTCCAGCTGGACTGGAGGAACTGGTACTGCTTTGCTGCGAGCAGCCCTGGTTCTGGAGGTGACCATCTGCGACTCTGCTGTGGAGGGCACCTACTGGGGTGCTTCTTCCTTGGGTGCATGGCCCTGAAGGGAGAGAAAATACGCATCAGTTTCTTCCTCCACCACCCTGATTCCCCTCAGCCTGCTAACCTCCTCCTGGAGCTCCCTCACCTGCACCTCCAGGGCCCTAAGACGGGCACCTGCAGGACAGGTGTGGGGGCCCCCAATACCCCCCCCCCCAGCCCTGCTGGGCATCCCCCACAGGCTGGGGGGCAGGGGGACACCAGCTCCCCTGTGGGCTCTGTCTGGGTGGAGGTCTCAGACAAGCCCTGGGTAGGTGGTGCCCCCCGGGCAGGGGCCCTAGCAGCACTCTGCATCGACACCATTATATAAGTTGCTATTTATATATAATTTTTATGTGGTACCCTTGCTGGAGTTTCCCTCCTGGCCCTTCCTGCCTGCCCGTCGGCATGAACGCCGGTCCAAACGGCAGCACGCTCTTACAGCTACCGGCTCGGCTAAAAGGGATCTGGGGGGCTTCCCCTCTGGATCTGGCTCAGCTGTGCCAGCTCCCTCTGCCCCATTTACCTTTGGGGGATCAGCTGTAGCTGCCCCTGCTGCTGGCTCTGCTGCTGCTGCATCCGCCTTTGCCTCCAGTCAGGTAAAGGGACACACGTGTGTGCAGAGATGCACATGTGCCAGTTCCTGCCTCTCCTCCCTGCTCCTGGCTCCCGAGTGCCGGGGGCTACGTCAAACCGTGGCTTTTAAAGGCCGTGGTTGGAAATTCCCGTGGCTGTCCCAACAGCCAATCAGGCACTCTGGTCTTCCCAGAAGTGCCTGCTGGCAGACCCGCCCCCTACGTTCCTCCGCTGGTGGGATCCGGTGCCTCTGGAGCCTGGTCCCCAAGGTCTAGCCCCGAGGGTGCTCCCTACCTTGGGGGGACAGTCCCCCCTAGCCCTCCCCCTGTTTGCACGCTCTGTTCGCGCCGCGTGGTTCGGGAGTGTGGCTCCCTACCCGCTCAGCTAAAAGGGATCTGGGGGCTTCCCCTCTGGATCCGGCTCAGCTGTGCTGGCTCCCTCTGCCCCACTTACCTTTGGGGGATCAGTTGTTGCTGCCTCCGCTGCTGCTGCGTCCACTTCTGCCTCTGGTCAGGTAAGGGGGCACACATGTGTGCAGGGATGCTTGTGTGCCCAGTTCCCGCCTCTCCTCCCTGCTCCTGGCTCCCGAGTGCAGCCCATTCAAATAAGATATATAGCCCCCCTCACTGCTGACTCTTTTTTCAAATCATAGTGAGCCTCTGCATTGAATACATTTTGACTTCTTCATTCCCCCTGAGCTGCACCTTTCTTTCCCATTTCCATTGATTCCTGTTGCTTCATCAACCTTAAACATCTGGCAAACACCAGCAAATGGGGTCCCAAACAGTTCACCTAGAATCCCTCTGTCACCCACTCTCTCAGGCTGTTGAGTCTGATTAGCATGACCCAACCCTCTGAGGTGGAACTTGACCAGGTTGCCTTGTGCTTCATCTACATATACATTTTTGGAGGATTCCAGGACTCATGGCAAGAACACTCAGTTCCAGACAGGAGTTGGGGCTAATTAGTAGTATGGATCCTTTTTTTTTGGGGGGGGGGGCGGTATATGGAGTACACACATACTGAGCATTGCTGAGCTGTGGAGTCACCGTGGCTTAAAATGCTGTTGACTCTGGTGGAGCCCAGCTCAGTGAGTTACATGGTAAATTGTGAGCTTTTCGGCTTTGGGCTCATATCATGCATAGTTTATACCAAGGTTGGGCATAATATGGCTCACAGGCTGGATTCAGCCTGCAAGGCCATTCTGTCTGGCCTGCAGGGTCCTTAAAAATTTAGAAAATTAATATTTATCTGTCCTTAGTTCCTGTGAAATATGTGAGGAGCCGGGGCAGTAGGACCCAGGGGAAGCCCTGGTGGGTTCCTGCAACAGCAGGGCTCACCCACCCCCCCAGACGGAAGCCCCAGCAGGGGTGTTTGGCCTGGGACCCCATGCCTGCACTGGGGCCAGAACCTCAGGTAAGTGGGGGGAGGGGAAGGGCAGGGGAGGATCCTGGGCAGGGAAGGAGCTGGTGCTGAGCATGGGGAAAATTGGCCCCTTATCCGCACTGTGGCCGGCACTCCCTGCTGCAGCCGCTCACAGCCCATGCGGGCTGTCTTGAGCAGGCACAGGCAGCCCCACGTGGGCTGCGAGTGGCTGCAGCATGAGGTGCTGGCCACAGGCCGGGTGAGGGACTGCTTTTCTCATGCTCAGCACCAGCTTGTAACCCGTCCCCGCTGCTAGCCTGGGCCCCGTGCCGGCTTTGGGCTCGCCTATTGGGGTTGCGTTGCGGCGGCAGCAGCTGCTTGGCCTGGAGGAAAGCAGCACCCCCGCTTGCTGTGCTGGGCAGTGCTTGCTGCTGCTACCTGCCCAGAGCTCACATACTGGGCAGCACAGGCAGTGGTGGCAAACACTGACTGGTACAGCAAGTGGGGGGGCCGCTTTCCTCTGCACCAAGCAGCTGCTACCGCTGCGGCACAGCCCTGACGGGTGAGCCTGGAGCCAGCTCGTGTCCCAGGCTGGCAGCGGGGGCGGGTTACAAGCTGGTGCTGAGCATGCAGAAAAGCGGCCCCTCCTCCGCCCCCTGGCTGGTGCCCCACACTGCAGCTGCTTGCAGCCTGTGTGGGGCTGCCTGTGCCTGCTCAGGACAGCCCCGTGCAGACTGCGAGCAGCTACAGCAAGGAGCATGGGGCGAGGGAGGGGCTGCTTTTTCCCATGCTCAGCACCAGCTCCTTCCCTGATGGCAAGCATGGGGTTGGGTCTGCATGCTCCCCCCACCTGTACCACAGGGTTGGGGGGGCACTGGGAATGAATGAGTATGGGAGTCGGTGGGAGCATGGGGCCCACACCGGTGTCCCGGGGCCACTGCCGGCGGGGCCCAGAGCAGGGCAGCAGGAGTACAGGGTACTGGCCAGCAGGGACTTTATGGAGCTGAGCCAGCTCCCCCGTCTCCTTGCTGATGCAGCCCAGTTCAGCTGCACAGACCCCTGCCAGCCTGCACTCCACTCTGGGCCCTGCTGGTGCTGGCTCTGAGACATTGGTCCCAAAGTGGTGACCAGAGGGCAGGGCAGCTGTCAAGGGGCGGGGCTACCTATGCAGACCTTGACAGCCTGCCAAAACTGGGTAAGCAGTCCTCCGCCCAAAATAATTGCCTGGCTCTGGTTTATACTATGTTTAAGGAAGTGCAGAAGCATTGTTTGAAAGTGTGTTTATGGAGAATGTGGTAGAAGGCCACCTTTATTTCTCCCCCAAAATTCTGCCCTGTGACAATTTGATTAGGATGGGTCCAGCAGAGGAGACACACCTTTACCCTATCTCTAGGTAACCTGAGCTGGATACATTCCTGAGGGAGGGGGGTAACCTGCTCTCTCTGCCTACTTGACTAGTATCACATACCTGGGTGAGGGGCTTTCTCCCTGGTGGGCTAGAGACTGCCAGTCTGCCTGGCAACTAGTGATGTATTTCAAATTGGTTGGCTGACAGCCAACAGGTACTGGCCTCAATTGGACCAGGTAAATGAGGTCACAAGGGCTATATAAGTTAAGGACTGCCCAGGAGGTGGGGGCAGCAGCCATGAGGGAGACTCAGAGACAGAGAAGAGCTGGACCATCTGAAACTTGCTCTCTTTCTCAAAACTCATGATTAAGGAACTACCTGCCTCCAGAGGGAATCTCCAACTGCCTCTGGATGATACTTGTGAGTAAGCTACCTGAGATCTAACTAGATCTTTAGCTTGCAGTTACTCAGATGCGTGATCAAATGCTACACAGCCGGGGGAGTTTGCTCTATGGGATTTCTCTGATATTGCTCTACCCTGTACCCTATTGCAACCCTACCCTCTGTAACCAATAAAGTTCTCCTTTGTACCTAGTGTGGGAGACTTATTGGGAGTGGGTCTAGATTATGCCTTGGGGTCCCCTTGGTTTGGCTGACTAAGGGAGACCACTACTTGTGCTTCTGACTGAGGGAAGCATCCCAACTTCTTGAAGCGAATCAAGTACCCTTGAGGGCTACTAGGCCTGTGTTTCCCAGGGTGCACAGAGCCAGAATCAGTCCAGAGCCCTGGGTAGTGGCAGTAGAACCCCCAGGCTTGTGGGTGTGCTCCAGGAAGGGGGTCGGCCAGACATGAGGCATCCTCAGGGAAGCACTCAGAGCCTGGAAGGTGGTCGGGCACAGTGAGGTGGGTGGCTCAATGCAGGAGCGCCCTCTATTGGCCTGCCACAGAGTACCAGTGCTAAAACTTGGGGCAGCTTAAAAAGAGAGAAACTGCATCAATTCTGGATGGACTAAGTCTAAGGGAACCTGTAGTAAATTGCCTATATGGTAAATTATGTTTCTTATAACAAATTTCTAAATTTTCCATATTTAAAATCTCAATATTGGGGGGGCCATGTTTAGGGACCTACCTAAGCTTCAGCAGAAGCTCAAAGTGCAGCAGCACCTTTAATCTCATTCTTTTTGCCATGTCCTCCATTCACATGCAGATGAGTGGCTGAGAGGCAATTAATGCGTTTTTTGCCTCTCAGCCACTTGGCTGTGGCAGGGAACTCCTGATGAGAAGAGCAAAATTAAAAGTACCACTCTGCTGCAAACTTCTGCTGTTATTTAGGTAGGTCCCTAGTCATCTTATAACTCAGGATCATCTTATATTCAGGTAAATTCTGGGCACCTCAATTCAAGAAGGATGTGGACAGCCTTGAGAGGGTCCAGTGGAAGGCCACTTGTATGGCTGGAGGCCTGCAGGGAAGGCCTTATAGGGAAAGGCGTAGGGACCTGGGCCTTTTCAGCATCTGCAAGAGAAGGCTGAGGGGGGATCTCGTGGCAGTATACAAATTCACTTGGGGTGGGGGGCAGCAGGTAATAGGAGATGCTCTGTTTACCAGAGAAACCCTTGGAACAACCAGAAACAACAGCCACAAACTGGTAGAGAGTAGGTTTAGGTTGGACATCAGGAAGAACTTCTTCCTGGTAAGGGTTGCCAGAATCTGGAATGGGCTTCCAAGGGAGGTGGTGCTCTCCCCTACCTTAGGGGTCTTCAAGAGGGGAGCACCTGGCTGGGGTTACATGACCCCAGCACTTTTTCCTGCCACTGGTAGGGGGTCTGACTCGATGATCCTTTGAGGACCCTTCTGACCTTAGCATCTATGAATCTGTAAATACAGGACTACATTTTCTGGTGTAGAAGATGCATTTGGCTCTTCTGACTCACTACCCTTTTTTTCCCCCATCCCTGCGTGCTGCTGCTCCCCCCCCCCCGCCTCCCGCAATACGCTTCTGCTGGGCTCCTGGGTGCCCCAGGCCTCCCAGGGAGGTGGTGGTGGTGGCGGCAGTGGGGGGTGTCCTGGTTCCATGATAGTGGTGGAAACTCTCTTCCATGCCTTTTAAACTATATCCATCTGCAGCAACTCTTTGAACTTATCTGAGATTGTGTATACAGGCAGTCCTCAGACTTCCGACACAATTGGTTCCTGAAAACCGTGTCTTAAGTTGAAATGTTGTAACTCAGAACCAATTTTCTCATAAGAAACAATGTTATAAATGGGGGATTGGTCCTGAACCAAGGCCCGATACCCTATTTTCACCAAAAATACCCCAGAATTTTGTACCCGATCAATTATAGATGTGTAATATAGCTACATTAATGTACTTATATTATAAATAGCAATCGTATTGATTTCGAAACGTAAGTCAAGGACTGCCTGTATTCTTTTCTTTCTCATACCAAAGAGCCAAGAGAAGCATGCTCTGTTTGGCCAGTTTCCTGCTGGGTCAGACCAGGATGGCAACTCTGAAAAGGCACAGAAGGGCTGGCTCTGATAATACCCTCCCACTTTTCTGCTTCTTGGTTTGGGTGTGTCACAGTTGCATTTGGACACTTCCCCTTGCAACAAAACATGGACCAGTTTGTGTTGTGCTTGGGTCTTGAGAGGGCGCTCTGGAAGATGGATAGCTAGTCCTACATGCATAACCCATAGAGGGAATGCATGAGGGTTGCTGACAATGCTCAGCCGCTGGGAGGGCCATATATATTTTGCACTTTGACCATCTTTTTTTATAATATGTATAATAAAGTTTAAAACAAGTCACCAACTGCCCATCAGCCCCATCTCTTCCCACTCCCCCTGCTTGGCTAACTTCTTTCTGGGTCAAGCTAAGATGGTGATGCTGAAGAGCCACTAGCACCAGTTCACTGTGTCTGGCTCTGATTCCTCCCACTGCCTCTTTGGGTTTCTATTTCGGATGCATCTGGTTTTTGAGTTGGAGCACTTTGTTCTAAATCAAAAGGGGGCCAAGTTTGCATCCTACTGGGCCATTTAGAAGGGCACTGTGTATTGTGCAGGTGGGCCGCCTAGTCCTTAAAATGTTATCACGGGTATGTGGGAATGGTGGTGGTACAAGGACTTTTCCTCATTGTCAGTTTATTTGAATTGTTCTTTTTTGATTGTTGTTTACTTTCATGAGTAGCCCCATATGGGGTTCTGTGCTTTTAATCAGCTGCTTTTAACTGGTTGTTTTATAAACATCTTTTAACTTTTTTATAATAAGGGTTGTTATAACTGTCTTCTTTCCCTCTTCCCTCTCAGCGGCATTATATTAACCATGTAATAGAAACAACTGAACCTATTTTGCAGACCACAAGGCAAATGTGAACCCATTTTCTAGTGCTTTGTCTAGTATAGTTTTTGGGTTTCAAGCTGTGAGGCTTGTATTCTTTTTTTTTTTTTTTACTCATTGGAGACCACCCTACAGCTAAGTATATCTGAGTCAAGTAAATTTTAGCCTAAATTTTACCTCTTCACTGCTAGCCATATAATATATAATATTAAATAGTTCCCCCTCATACTTTTTTGAAATATGCATCCTTTGGAGATTTTGGTGTTTTCATTTAGCCAAGTTAGAATTAGGCCAACATTTTTCAGAATAGACACACACAAGAAATTTGTTTCTGTTTAGGCAGCAAAATCAATGGGTTACATTTAAAAAAGGTTGAATATTCAACAGCTCCTATTGCAGTCAAATTGGTTTGAAGCTACCATCTGTGTTTTCAAAAATTTGTGCTTAAAAGAAGTAAACTTACATGCTTTGTAAGTAACAGTATGGCAACAAACCAATTAATTACTTCCCTTAATTGGTTTATTTAGATATTCTTGAGACTTTTTGAATTAAAGAGTATTCATATTATATGGTTTGCCTACCTTAACTTATGGAAATAAATGCAGAATAGCCATTGCTGTTTTAGGTTGAGGGTGAGACATGGGAATTTTCAGATTAGAAAATGTTATAAATTGTGTTGGGTAAATAAATGGTATTAACTATATCGGTTTTTGTTTCCCCTTCCCCAGATGATGAAGCATGCCTGGGATAATTATAGGCAGTATGGATGGGGACATAATGAGCTCAAACCCATTGCCAGGAAAGGACATTCCACAAACATATTTGGTAGGTTATACATTATAATTGTTTTACTGGTGTCAGCAATTTTTTCCTTGTATTTAAAAAAAAAAAAGAAAAAAAAAAAGGCTTTGAAATTCCACATCAGTTTGTGGAACCCCTTCATAAATTCTACATTATTGCAAATGTTTGAAATACTGTGTCACAGAAAACTATAAACTCAACATTTCAATGACCATTTTACCACAGAAGCTTATTTAATAGTTTGTTTGATGGCAAGAATGTTCACTGTTGCTTTACTTTTAAGTAATATTGCAGAATTTGTTTTTAGGAACAAAATGTGCATATTATTAACAATAATGTGGCGGTGATGTTTATTTACTGTGATTTTACATTGTTTGTGAAATGTATAAATAGATAGCTTATATCACATTGCTTCACATGTAGATTTACTCAAGGCAACTTTCGTTTAGTGAGCTCAGGTATGTAGTGAAGCTGTGCTGTTCTAGAAGTGCAGTGAAGAACCTAAGTACTTGGATGCCAAAGAGTGTGTATTGCACCTTTGTTGCTGTGGGTGCCCAGGTTATCTGAGTGTGTCAGTCTATGAAGTCCTACTTCTGATTTGTAGTATAGACATAGCTTATTGCCATATTATGTCTAAAAGGAGATTTTTGGAAATATACAGGATTGGACACAGTAAGAGGTCAAATTTGGGAAAGGTTTTGAAGGTCTTTGGCTTGGAAGTAGTAACAATAGGAATGGGCAGAATTAGATAATCCAGGATGGAAGGAAAGAGGAAGATGGAGCTAAGGACAAATCAATGGCAACTTCGCAACAAAGGAGGAAAGAGAAGTATCAGAGAAGGATTGGAAGAATAGATAGTGGAGGAAGAGGATTTTAAACTCCCGGAAAATTGAGGGAAGCCTACTGGCACCATGCAAGGACTTGATCATCTTTGTCAAAAGACAAAAAATTGAAGGAAATGTTAAGTAAGAAGGAAAGCCAAATTATAAGGAATTTAACAGAATTGAAGGAGATATTCAGACATCTTGGAGTCTTTTATTCAAGAGAGGTCAAGAAGAGAAGTGGCAATTTGAGATAATAAAGTATGTGGGGTTGAGTATTTCTGGGATAGGGAAATAGCAATGTGTTTGCAAATGAAGAGAAAGGACTAGAAAGGAAATGGGGGATATACAGAGGAAAGGAATTAGGGATGAGATGGAGTCAAAGCATAAAATAGGAGAGGGAAGAAGAGAATCTCATTTTATATGCGTGTAGAACAGGGGTGGGCAATTATTTTGGGCGGAAGGCTGCTTACTGAGTTTTGGCAAGCCATTGAGGGCCTTATGACAGGCAGCTGGGGCAGATAAATATTAATTGTCTATATTTTTTTAGGGGTCCCGCGGGCCAGATGGAATGGCCTGGCGGGACGCATTTAGCCCGCAGGCTGCAGTTTGCCCATCCCGATGTAGAATGCTGGGTATAATGGACGTCAACCTCATTTAGAGCTCGTTTGTAGACTTATTATTGGTTGTCACCTGTGTAACAAAGTCTGGGAAGGATTTTCACATTAACCTTTTGATATCATTAAAATAATTGCAGATTGATTTTTTTTTTTTTTTTAAATCCCTGGGGCTCAGTACTAGTGTATATATTTTATGGACTGGATAATCTTATTAGACGGCTTGATTTTTGTTTCCACCCAAGTGAGTAGAAAGACGTCCAGTGGGATGTTGGTGTAGAAACTGCTGAACAGTGGAACATAATGGGCACATGTATATGAGATGCTTAAGTGTGCAGTTGGCTAATCTAAAATAGGTTAATGTGCAGTAAATCAACTACCTGTATTTACAACTAGTAGATTTAATGCGTGTTAGCTAATGCACAGTAGTGCACGTAGAGGTGCTGACTGGGAGTAAATGTGTTCCTGGTCAGTCAGACCAGCAGGGGGCCAGCTTCCTGCCAGGGGCAGAGCAACGTGGTTGGGAGTCCCCCCAACCACTGGGCAGGGACAGCTCTTTAGTAGTCCTTGACTGGGCTTTAGACCCCTGGCTTGACCCCTGGGGTCTGGGCCAGCTGATGCCTGCCCCTGGCCACTGTGTGCTGGTGTGGGCATGTGCTGACTGCAGAAACACTGTAGAACCCCAGGCTTCTGTCAGCTGCTTCCTGCGCTGCGGGAGTGTGCTGGCTTCAGCAGTCGCACAGGCCCTCAGGACCTGTGCCTGAAGCTTCCTGGCCTCTGGGCACCATGACCCTCTGTGTGCAAGTGCCTGGGCCTGATGACACCCAGAGTCCCTGCCAGCCTGGGCCTGTCCCCCTGTGAGCCCCCTGCCACTGTCTCCCATTAGCCCCTCCTGGAGACTCATGCCAGGCTGAGCCTGTCCTGGCCTTCGTCACCCTCCCCTCTCCCCCCTGCCAGGCTGAGCCTGACCACCCCGGGAGATCCCTGGCACCTGGGTAGCTGCATTCAGAGCCTTTAGCTCCCCCTGGCTACTGCAGGAGGTAAGTGATAGCTAGAAAATGGTGTCTAGAGGTTTGCTTTTGAGAATTGCCTTGTGGGTAAAGTAGATAAGCATTAGAATAATGGTTCAGGGCTATGGCAAGGGTTAATTAATTTCTAAAAGCCTGTTTGTGACAAGTCTCCTTCAAGGTACACTCCAGCACAGGCAAGCAACAAGCAGACACAGGCTGGGAAACTGAAGACGTACCACACTGTTCCATAACATGAGATAAGGACTCTGCAGCATTGGCACCAGGGCACAGTCCCCAAGTGCAGAGCCCTTGGGACTTCTGGTTTTGGGGAACAGACCAAATTAGGAGAAGACTGGTAATGTCCAAATTAGGATACGTGCATGTGATGGGTTTGTGAAACAAAGAAATATGCTGACAGGGCAGAACGTGGACAGTATGACGACCACAGAGAGATCAATCGGAGATGCTCAAAGATGAAGAGTTATCAGAGGAGGGATTTTAGAGCAGCAAAGGGTCCCTGAGAGGGGAACCAGAGGCCACCATGGACAAAGGGAACACCATCAGCCCATCTCATCTACCCCATGGGGTGGATCAGGCACAGGTGGGAGTGCAGTGTAGGCTGCCCTGGGTGGGAGTAGGTAGGGCTCTGCCCCATGCAGAATGCTGCAGGGGCAGCTGTGGGCTCCTAATCAATTAGTAGGTGCCTGCCCACAGTCTGGATCTAATCAGTTCATAGATTCATAGATGCTAGGGTTGGAAGGGACCTCAATAGATCATCGAGTCCGACCCCCTGCGTAGGCAGGAAAGAGTGCTGGGTTCAGATGACCCCAGCTAGATGCCTATCTAACCTCCTCTTGAAGACCCCCAGGGTAGGGGAGAGCACCACCTCCCTTGGGAGCCCATTCCAGACCTTGGCCACTCGAACTGTGAAGAAGTTCTTCCTAATGTCTAAATCCACTCTCTGCTAGCTTGTGGCCATTATTTCTTGTAACCCCCCGGGGGCGCCTTGGTGAATAAAACCTCTCCAATTTCCTTCTGTGCCCCCGTGATGAGCTTATAGGCAGCCACAAGGTCGCCTCTCCTCCTTCTCTTGTGGAGGCTGAAGAGGTCCAGGTGCCCCAGTCTCTCCTCATAGGGCTTGGCCTGCAAGCCCTTAACCATACGAGTGGCCCTTCCCTGGACCCTCTCCAGGTTATCCACATCCCTCTTGAAGTGTGGTGCCCAAAACTGCACGCAGTATTCCAACTGTGGTCTGACCAGCGCCCGATAGAGGGGAAGTATCACCTCCTTGGATCTGTTCGTCAAGCATCTGCTGATGCATGATAAAGTGCCATTGGCTTTTCTGATGGCTTCGTCACACTGCCAACTCATGTTCATCTTGGAGTCCACTAGGACTCCAAGATCCCTTTCCACTTCTGTGCCACCCAGCAGGTCATTTCCTAGGCAGTAGGTGTACTGGACATTTTTCCTCCCTAGGTGCAGCACTTTGCATTTCTCCTTGTTGAATTGCATTCTGTTGTTTTCTGCCCATATGTCCAACCTGTCCAGGTCTGCTTGTAGTTGTTCCCTGCCCTCCGGCGTGTCCACTTCTCCCCACAGTTTTGTGTCATCCGCAAATTTGGACAGAGTACACTTCACTCCCTCGTCCAAGTCGCTGATGAAGATATTGAAGAGTATCTGTCCAACGACTGAGCCCTGCGGGACCCCACTGCCCACACCCTTCCAGGTCGATACCGACCCATCTACTATGACTTTCTGGGTGCGACCCTCTAGCCAATTCACCACCCACTGGACTGTGTAGTCATCCATGTCACAGGCTCTTAACTTGTTTACCAGTATGGTGTGGGATACCGTATCGAAGGCCTTCCTGAAGTCTAAGTATACGACATCAATCCCTACTCCTGCGTCCAGGCGTTTTGTAACCTGGTCATAAAAAGAGACTAGATTAGTTGGGCATGATCTACCTGCTACAAACCCGTGCTGGTTTCCCCTCAGCATAATTTGTCCCGCCGGGCTCTCGCAAATGTGAGCCTTGATAATTTTTTTGAAGACTTTGCCTAGGATGGAGGTGAGACTGACTGGCCTGTAGTTGCCTGGGTCCTCCTCCTTCCCCTTCTTGAAAATGGGGACCATATTGGCCCTTTTCCAGTCCTCCAGGACCTGGCCCGTGTGCCACGAGTGTTCAAATATTCCCACCAGTGGCTGTGCAATGACTTCAGCCAGTGCCTTAGGTACCCTCGGATGGAGCTCGTCCGGGCCTGCCGACTTAAAGGCATCCAGTTCCTCCAAGTGACTCTGCACCATCTCAGGGTCTACGCTTAGTAGTCTGGTGCCTTGCTGCTGCCTCTCTACAATCTCAGTGAGAGCCTTGCCCTGCCCCTCACTTAGGAACACTGAGGCAAAGAGCTCGTTGAGGAGTTCAGCCTTGTCCCCCCTGTCCGTCACCAATTGCTTCTGCCCATTTAGTAGGGGTCCTATTCCACCCTGGGCCTTCCTTTTACTCCCTATATATCTAAAAAAACCATTTTTTGTTATCCTTTACTTGGGATGCCATCCTCAGCTCCATGGTAGCTTTGGTCCGTCTAACTGCCTCCCTACAAGCGTGAGCAGAGGAGGTATACTCCTCTTTGGTAATCTCTCCCCGTTTCCACTTCTTATATGCTCCCCTTTTAGTCCGCAGGCTGCCCTGGATTTCTCTGGTCAGCCAAGGAAGCCTCCTGGCCCCTTTCCCTCTTTTTCCTCGCATCGGGATTGTCTCCCTCTGTGCCCAAAGGATCATTTCCTTAAGGTACAGCCACCCTTACTGGGCTTCCATCTCTTCAAAACTCCTACTCTGCAGTGCGTCCTTGAGTAATCACCTGAGTTCATTGAAATCAGCTTTCCTAAAATCTAGCACTTTCACCCTACTAGTTCTCTTACCCACTCGATGTTTTATGATGAATTCTGTTATTTGGTGATCGCTGTCCCCCAGGTGACTACCAATTTGTAGGTCCCCTACCATATCATCCCCTGGTTGCCAATACCAGGTCCAGTAAGGCATTCCCCCTAGTGGGACCGTGTACCTCCTGCGTCAGGTGGAGGTCCTGTACGCAGGATAGGAACGTGTGTGAACGGTGAGACTTTGCAGTCTGCGTCTCCCAGCAGATGTCTGGGTAGTTTAGGTCCCCCATGACTACCACCTCTTTAGTTTTTATGGTCTCTGAGAGCTGCCTCAGGAGCCCCGAATCTAGTTCTTCCCCTTGGTGTGGGGGTCTGTAGCAGACCCCTACTACCAAATCCTTCTCCTTGCCCCCCATGTAACTTAACCCACAATCCTTCTACTTTCTCCTCCTTCGATTCCATCTTGATGAGGGTCGATATATATTGTTCATTGACAGAGCGCAACCCCTCCTCCTTTCTTCCCCACCCTGTCCTTTCTGTACAGCCTATAACCCTCAATATGTACTGCCCAGTCGTGGGAAGAATCCCACCTGGTTTCAGTTAGCTCAACTAAGTCGTAGGTGTTTTGTGCAAGCAGGAGTGCTAGTTCATCCTGCTTGTTCCCCATGCTCCTAGCATTAGTATATAGGCACTTGAGCCCTGTGACTGGTGCCTTTTTTGCCCCCCAGCTCCGATTCCCAAAGGGCCCCTTATTGCTTACCTGCTTATTGCTTACCTGCGCTGTACTGCTGGCCGCCCCATGGATTGCAGGTTCCCAATGTTCTCCTTCAGGCTGGGCTGTCTTTGTGGGTGCCACATGGTTTGGTGGTCCACGGCTTCCCCCACCGTCATCTTCCCCTCCCCCCGACAAGCTGGTGGGTCTGTGTCGTTCTCCCCCTCCCCTGCTGTAGATGCTGAATGTTGGTGCACTTGGTACAAAGAGCATCTTAGATTGTGGGATACATGGGCAGTATGCTAACCTGGTGCAACAGTTGATGGTATCTGATGCCATAAAGAAGGTTACACAGCATTTATATTTAAAACGTATTCCTGACTGCTCACAATTTGATGATTGCCAAGTTATACCATCTGCCAAAAGCAAGGGTGGGGGGACTGAGTGAAAAGAATCCTTCCATTAATGTTATGCTCAACTTTTATTGACATCTATTGCTGCTGGTATTTCATTGCTGGCAATTGTAGAATAACATGGTTAAAATATTTTTTTATTATGATTTTATCTTCTGTTTCTGAAATTTTGTGATTAGTATGCTTGGATTTTCCATTTTTCTTACAAATCTTGTTGCTATGATTTATTTCTGTAAAGCATTCTCTTAACAGTTTGGCAGCTGTGTGAAAGCAGCTGAACATATCGTAGAGTTGATGTTTCTTGGGTGCACATGGAGCACACTTAATACACAGCATATTACACAGTAAACAAGTCCTTATGTCAGTTTTCTGGCTTTGTTTTATATTGATGATTTAAAATAAAAGTCTCTACTAGTGGAATTTTGAAGGTGCTGACTTGCTGCTGGTTTTTGTGAATATTGACTCTGCTGGTTAACCTAGTATTGGAAAATCTCTAAATAGCATAGCCATAAAATGTTGAGGTCTATAAGAAAGATTTTGACAGAATTTATACTGATAAGTGTGTGTGTTGGGCACCCAAAAAGCTAGGATGTTAATAAAATACTTGTCTAGTTTTGGAACAATTCATAGTTGAATATAACCTGAGACTTGTCAAGTCATAACTGATGATCCCGTTATAAAAACTGCCATTACTTTTTTATTAAATATACTGAAGCAGAAAAATGAATAAGCAATTGAAACACTATTTTAAAGCAGTGTTTTAATTTTAACAATATATCTCATTTCCCTTTCCTTCACAGATATATTGTTCTTTTGGGAAAAACAAATAGGAACTTTTTGCGGGCAGCAGCAGCTTAACTGTCCCCTTCTATCATCCCCAACTCCTTCCCCTAGGAATGAAGTCTTGTCTTCTTAAAGCTGAAAGAAGACACGCATACAAAGAGACAGAATGTAGCTTTACTTGGGTAGGGACTTTCATTTAAAGCTTTGCTGGTGCGTAAGCCTAGGCCTAGAACAAGATGAACTGATTGTCCTTTTTGAATTGCTTAAAGTGTTTTTAAGTTGCCTCTCGGGTCCCAGACTTCTAGTACTCTTCCACAGGTGGAGTTTTCATGGTAGTTAAGTTCATTAGAAGGAAAAAGATGGAGAAGGAAATTGGCATATGTGAGAGAGAGCATGTGTATGACAGGCTTTAGCCAAACTGGTAGAGATGATAGTCAGCTGGTTCCCTCTATCTGGCCACTGTGCTTGGTATCCCTTTACTATCAGAATTCATAGATTCATGGACATTAGGGCTGGAAGGGACCTCGGAAGATCATCGAGTCGAGCCTACTGCCCAAAGGGCAGGAAGTCAGCAGGGGTCATAGGGTCCCAGCAAGATAAACATGTAAATGTCTCTTGAAGGCGTTCAAAGTAGGTGCTTGAACCACCTCTGGCGGTAGTCTATTCCAAACCTTGGGGGCTTGGACAGTAAAGAAGTTCTTCCTTATGTCCATCCTGAATCAGTCGCGGCAGAGTTTGTGACCCGTTCAATCTTGTCATCCCTTGGGGCGCTCTGGTGAACAGATGTTCCCCCAGATCCTGATGAACAACCCGGTAAACTTATAGGTGGTCACCAGATTGCCCGTGAGCCTGCGCTTTTTCAGACTGAAGAGTCCCATGGCTCTCAGCCTATCATCCTAAGGTCTGTTTTCCTGACCTCTGGTCATGAGCGTGGCTCTTCTCTGGACTCTCTCAAGCTTCTCCATGTCTTTTTTAAGTTGTGGAGCCCAAAACTGGACGCAGTACTCCAGCTGCGGCCTCACTAAGGCCAAGTACAACGGAAGAATGACGTCCTGGGATTTGCTTGAGAAGCATCTATGGATGCAAGCCTGTGTTTTGCTTGCTTTACTAGCTGCAGCATCACATTGAAGGCTCATGTTCATCTTGTGGTCAATCATGACCCCGAAGTCCCTTTCCTCTGAAGTGTGAGCCAGTGTAGCACTGCTGAGCCTATAAGTGCTACAGCATGAAGGTCCAGCAGCATGTGGCAATTGTATGCTAAAACTTGCTTTTTCCATTCTATTTGTTGCCTCTACTTACATTTAGTGATTCCTACAGAAAGTGCCTAAGAAATCGTGAATGACAATCATGTTCCATTTAAAATTAACCAATCCAAACAGGCCTCAGGGATTTTTCACTTTATTGTAATATGGACTTGTGTTGTTAGCCAGAAGCTTGGAAGACCTCTTATCACAACTTTTAAGTTAAACAGTCAGGTTTGAATTAGTCTGTCTCTGAACTTTGCTTATTTTTATAAAATAGGAATATGTAATGGATTCAGTTGGACCTTTGTTATCTTGGACAGTTTAGAGCGATTGTCTTCTTCCAGACTATAATCACTGTTCATAAAATTGATTTGCACCTTGCTGATGTTTGACAGTTTCTGAAAGTAGAACCCTGAAAATTCTGACTCTCATTAATTTGTCTCCTGATTTTCAGTTTTTACCATGTCGAAGAGTAAATTGAATTACCAGAGAAAGTGTCAAATGAATTGTTCTTTTCATTAGGTCAGAGACTGCTGTGAGATTTGGGTGTCAGTTAGTTAAACAGAATGTAGTAATAAAAGGCAGTTAATGATTCTGTAGAAAAGATGCTCTTTAGTGGTACAGAAAATTGATGTTCAGATCCTATCAGTGGATAAGAAGCCTGCTTTATTTTTCTAGGCTTTGCATTTGCATGCACACCCTGTCTGGGGATATGTTGTGTTAAGAAAAGTTGGTCTGATTCGGTTTTTTTTAATTTGCCAGAAGGATCTTTCTTAGTAGATGATGCATTTTATAATTGTTGGAGAATACACTAGGTTAAAAAGTAGGAGCTCATATTGAGGAGACCAGGATTCAGATTGGGTTAGCTTGGTAAGACAGGACTTTTCACTTGGCAAAACACCATTTCGTTTTCATTTTCTTTTCCACCACTCTGCAGTTTATCAGAACCACTGGTAAATTGGAGAGCTCAAGATGCCTGGTACAAAGATAGTGGAGCTTTAAGGCACTAGATGTGTTTCAGAGGGAAAGAATGATTCTGCCTGTTGTACAGAGCTGATTACCTGGGATCCTGGTTGTCTCTAATTAAAAGAAAAAAAAAATTCCCTGATTTTCAGATTTAAAAAAAAAATCCCCAATTCCCCCCCCCCCCCCCAAAAAAAGTCACCCAAAATCCACATTTTTCCGTGATGAAAATGAAACGCCACTTTTATATATGTGGCATTTCATTTTCATCACAGAAAAATGTGGATTTTGGGTTACTTTTTTATCAGAGAAAACCAGGATCCCTGCTGATTTACCCACCCTCAGTGCAATAGAGTGCGAAGTGTCTCTAAGAGTGGAAACAAATATTTTTATAGTGACACAAGGACCAAACAGATGTTCATATCCCTTGTCATGCTACAAGTTGTGGCCATAACAAAAGTGGAATCAATCTGTGCTGCTATTTAGTGGTGGATTTTTGTTTACTTCATGGCAGGAAAGTGTGCAGAGCCCAGAGCTGCTCACATTCTCCAACTGTCCCAGGCAGGTGCTCCAGGGGATTGAGGGCCCTGATTCTATGCACCCCATGATTTCCATGCAGGATTGGCTTCTCAAGCCCAGGGAGTGCCTGCCTGGCTTTTCCCATTTACCAAGGTGTGTCCCTGGGATCTCTGAGTGTCTCAGTTAGCAGAGAAAGTTGGGGTTTTCCCACTTAGAGACACATCCCCAGGGTCTCCAGGATGTATCTTGGTAAATGAGGAAGGCTAGGCAGATGCTCCAAAGGCTTGAGGGGTCTGATCCTGCATGGGAATTCCTGGGGTATACAGAGTCAGGCCTCTCATCTCAAACCTTGGTGTGGTAAGTCCAGGCCCTAAGGGTGGTTGTGATGCCCCCTGCTGGCTGACTGGTTCCTGCCTGGCCCGAGCTTTACAGTAGCCCTCCCTTGATTACTTGCCCACTTAATGAAGATTAAGGAAGGGAGGCTACCCATGAGCCTTAGATTGAGCCTTAGTCTGTTCGACTTGCCAGCTGGTCCTTCTGTACCCCTCTAGTCTCCTCTCAGTACTCAATATAAATGGGCTGATTTGTCCTGTCTATGCCCCTCCAGGCCAATTAAGGGCCAATTTTGTGGCTCTGTCCGTCCCTACACCATGCCCCAAGTTATCGCTTCTGATGTTCCTTCCATACCTAGCCCCTTCCTGGGCTCTCAGACCTCTTGGTCCCACACTCAGCTCTCCCACTCTCTATGTTGCTCAGCCCTCTCTCTGGACTCTCAGATCCCTCACTCAGCTTCTCTCTCGGCTCTTGGGCCACTGGACCCACTGGTCACCTATGCAACCCACCTTTGGGCCACTGGACCTGCTGGTCACCTGTGTAGCCTCTCTGGGCTCCTGGTACCTTTCCCTTGTTCCCTGGCCTGTTTATGAGAGGCCAGGGAGACTTATTCAGTCTCATTGTCAATTTAGGAGTCCTGCTGCTCTGCTGCCAGGAGCTCATCACTTCATTGCTTTCAGGGCTAGACTGCCTGACCCAGCTCAGGCCCAGGGCTTATATGGCTTGAGCCTGGCCCTCTTTCACAACCCCACCCTCTACCGGCTAACATGTCACCCATCTTCCTGCAGCATCAACAGGCAGGAAAATGGGTGACATGTATTTTGTCCAGTGAAACAGGTCAGTTTTTCTGGGATGCTTTATTTGGAGACATTTATTTCTAGTCTTAGTCCTTGCCATAGATCTTTGTTTGTTACTAATCTTTATTTGTTACTCAGCAATGCAAAACTAACAGCTCATGCTGTGTCTGAAAGTAGGAGCAATGCCACTCTTGCAGATGTTTGGTCTGTGGTGTGCCAGGCTTCGAGGTTATCAGATCATACTAAGAATCAGCTGAACAGAATGGAGTGGTGTCTTATTTTGATGTCATGTGCATGCAGTTTGGTTTGTGGATAAAACTTGGACGGGTAATTTTGCTTTTACAACTTTGCTACTTGGTAAAAGAGAGTTGGAACATTACATGCATATGCTAAAGGAAATAGAAAAGTGTGGATGTCAAACGTGTCATGGAGTCTTGTTATGGAGTCTTTTCCTCCAGCCTATACTCCTGGTGGGATGGGATGGGAGGAGGAGGGGGAGAGGGGGGTTATGGCAGAATTCAGGGCCCTATTGCAGATGGCATTTGGTGGCAGGGAGGTGAGCAGTGGCTGTGCTGACAGCACTGTTTGCACTGCTACTGCTTTCCCTGCCATCACCGAGTCCAGATTGTCCCTGGGAATAGGGTAAGTTTGACATTATTGTGAAAAAGTATAAAATTACAGGGAAAAATGGACTTGGGTGTATCAGATTTTTGGTCACTTTTCATGGTTACAGTTCTTTAAAGAAGTTTCTTTATTTGGCCAAGCTGAGTGGAATTTCTCCATGTGGGCATTAATCAGATCTACACCATAAAAACTAATGATGTTAAGGTTGGTCTGTTACATAGGTCTTAACAAAAGTTGCTTTGAGTAAAGGCCAAGCAGTGTAAATGATCAGTTGGAAGGTAGAAAGACTGAGGATACACCATCTTTTCTCATATGTAGCACACTTCCAAATATAACATATATCTTGTTTTGGAAAGGTAGAGTGAAGAAAAAAAGATTCTTTCCTGATAATACCAGTAAGTATTTTAATATAACATGTTCTAAAATGTACACCACCACAAGTAAGCTTTGCATGCACCTCCTCCCTCATTGCAATATTGCTGTTGTCTGCAGTCCCTTGATTCAAGGATGTTTTCTACCATAGCTCATTGATGAGTCTTGAGGTGACTTAAGAGTCCAGTCCTTCAGCCACAGACCCATCCATAGAAGTTTCAGGTCTTTCTGCAGGGGAAGGTAGGCTGTAAACCAGGATTTTTTTCTCGTTCCTTCCTCTGCTCTCTCTTCACTGCTTTGAGGGTCAGTGGCTTTGTTGAGGTTGCAGTGCCATTGCAGTTGGTTGGCAGCCAGCTTCTCCCAAGTCTTACTGTTGGCATCCATTTTCTTGAGATATGCCTTCAATGTGTCCTTGTAGCCTTTTCTCTGGCCATTGCAAGATCTCAGGCTGTTACTAAGCTGGGAAGTAGAGCACTTGTTTTGGGAAGTCAAGAATGTGGCATCCACACACACAGTGCTTTGCCCAGTGAAGTTGGTGCTTGAAGATTCAGCAAGGATGTTGGTATTTCTGTGGTGATCTTCCAGTTTGATGCGGAGGATTTTCTGGAGGCATCATTGGTGATAACCTCTCCATGCTGTTGAGAAGATGACAATAGGTCACCCGTGTTTCGCATCCATAGAGAAGAGTGGGGATGATGACTGCATTGTAGACCTGGATCGTGGTGTCTTTCCTGCCAAAGCAATATGTCAAAGTGATTTCCCACAGGAGGCATTTGTATGCTGGATCTTCTCATCAATGAGGAGATCCACACATTGTATTGGATTTCCACATCATTGTTCACTCTCTGATAGAGCACTTTAGTCTTCTCGATGTTGAGAGAACAGGCCAAAGTTTGGTAGGCTTCTCTGAAAAGATCCAGTGTGATCTGGAGGTTTTCCGCAGTGTATGGAAGGATGACACAGTTGTTGGCATATTAAAAGTCAAGGATGGGGTTGTTTGGGTTTTTTTTGTTTTTGTTTGGTTTTTTTGAGTACTTTGGTCTTTGACTGAAAATGTCTCAGATTGAAGAGCCCTCCATCCATTTGGAACTCGGTGTCAATTCCAGAAGGAAGGTGGTCTTTAATGAGAACCAAGATGACTGTCAAAAAAAGGACAGAGTTGGGGTGATGACGCATCCTTTCTTGACCTCATTTTGGAAGGCAAACAGATCTGTCTTCAATGTACTACATAGAATGATTGCAGCCATCTGGTTATGGAGAAGCCTCAGGACCTTGATTTACTTTCCAAAGACATCCAAATCTGGCCAGTACTTTCCACAAGGTTTTGTGATTGATAGAATCAAAGGCCTTCTTAGTGAGGTTAATGAAGGCCAAATACAGGTACAGGTGTTGCTCCTGGCATTTTCTTGGTACCGGTTGGCAACAAAGTTTGTGTCAGTTGTCCCACAGGATTGTCTGAAACCACACTGAGATTCTGGAAGAACTTCCTCAGCAAGAGGTAGAAGATCGTTCAGAAGCACATGGACAAGGATTTTTCATGCTGTGGAAAGGAGGTCAATACCTTGATAATTCCCACTCACAGACTTATCTCATTTCTTGAAGATGGTCATTATGTTGACATTCTTCAGGTCCCCAGAGATCTCTTCATTGTTTAAATTGGAAAAACAAATTTGTAGAGTGACAGTACCAGTTCCTCACTGCTAGCCTTGGAGATTTCAGCAGCTATGCCTCCTGTTCCAGTTGTTTTGTTCTTGGTTTCCCATGATGGTGCTCCAGACTTCTAGGATAGGAAGCTTGACGGGGGATCCCCTTTCAGAGTGGGGGATGAACTCAGTGGTGGCATCTGCCACAGTGGACTCATGGTTCAGGAGTGCCTCAGAGTGTTCTTTCCATCTAGCCTGGGTAGACTTATTGTCTTTGAGGAGCATCAAGTCATCCTGTGATCACAGGAAAGTAGGACCATGGGAAACTGGGCCACAGATGGCTTTCATTGCCCAGAAAAAGCTATACAAGTATTGCAGTATGATGGTCTGCACAACAGAACAAAACAATCTTATATTCAGGCTAAGTACAGATAGTCAAAAAGCCTGAGGCTGAATTAATTCAGACTTTGCAGGTTAGTCTAAGCTGAAAAGATTGAACCAATAAGCAAATGAACAGACATTCACTTGTAATTCAGGAAATGCAGTCATATGTCTGCAGTGGCTCAAGCCAGAAACTGGGGGGTGCTAAAGCATGGGTCTGGCACAGCCAGCATGGGTTGTATGTTGGATTCCTCTTCCTGCTGCCCCCAAGATTTGTGGGATTTGCAGTCCAGACTCACAACAACAGAACTCTGTGGGGTTGCTAATCACTTCCTCTTTCTGCTTCTAGGGGCTTCTGGGATTTGTAGTGCACAGTTGCAGCCAGGACAAAATAAGCAGGACAGGGCAAGGCAGCGCCATACCTGGGGGAAGGGAAGTTTAACCCCCTTCCCTGGCCGCAGATCCCATCAGGGTTTGCCTGGGGGTGGGGGAGGGGGCAGTGAGTCAGTGAGTGAGGCCAGTGAGCCAGGTCTCACTGCTTCAGCTAGGGAGCAGAGGGGTGGAGTGAGCCCTTCTCTCTGGAACAGACAGCATAGCTCAGCCCAGGGCAGCAAAATGCTGGGATGCTGGGGGACTCTGATTTAACTTCAACCAGGAAGGAGTCTGGGAAAGAAGTTTCATAAACTGGCTTGACTCAAATTAGTTAAGTCTGATACTACATTCAACCAGGTTCATCTTAAACCAGTTTCTGATCACTTAAACCGGTTTATGTATAACCTCTGTCCCTAGCCCAGAAGTTCATTAAAACAATAAGATATTTTTTAAGTTCCAGATGTTTTGTTCCTGGGTCATGAAATGCTTATCAATCACCATTGCTTAGAAGTAGATGCTTCTTCCTCCCGTCTTTTATACATGCTTTTTCATGCCATGCTGCATTCCAGCAGCACAGTTTCCAATTTCTGCTGCTTCTCTCAGCGTTTCTCTCAGTCTTTCGTTAATAGAGAACGATCAGTGCCTTTTCCTGTTTAAGTATGCACATGCTTGCTCTCTCCTGTTCCCTATTGCAGCCAGCAGTGAAACACCAGCGGCTGCAAGGGCGTAGAGGAGTCTCACTGCTTCATTAACTCCCTAGCTGCTGCTGCTACTCACTCAGCAGCAGTTTTGCCAAAAAAGCAGCAGAAGTAGCTCTGTAAGTGAAAGGATGGATGCTGGGGCTTGGGAAGACTCAGAGGTTATGTAGCCTTCTCTGATGCTCTGGGCACATTGGCAGAGGGTTAAGTTAAGTAGAATGTAATAAAGGAAGGGAGGGGAATATTATGTGATTATTGGAGGGGGTGAGGGACAGAGTCTCTTACCCATTTGTACCAGGGCTTTCTGCTCTCTGAACTGGTCTGCTATAAGGAAATGGCAGCCATGCCAGGAACAGACAGTTTCCTTTCTGACCTGGGTTGCTGTGAGCCAGCTGCAGCCAGGGACAAACTAGATTCCCTGCAGTAGCCCTGCTGTGTGGGCTCTCCAGGGCAAAGTGGGCTAGTGCCCGGCTCATCACTCTTTACTTTGGCTGGAAGCTAAACAACGTTGTGCGGGCCGGGAACGATCCGAGGCCCTTTTGTGCACCGCGGGTTGTGACCAGCAGCCCAGACACGCCGGGTCGGGGAAGGCAGGCGGCGCGCTAGAATTAGGCACGGACGCTTAATGGTTGTTTAAGATTATTTACTTACACCGAAGATGGTCGCGGTGTAGGCTGGAACGTTTCCAGGAATACTTCACATAAATCCTAGTTTAAGGACTCTGAAAGAACTCTGATTCACTCACACGAAGTTTTCGAGGCTCCGTGGAACTTTTGTGCGCAGGGAAGGTTACGTCGAGGGATTGTTCGGCGATGGGGAGAAGAATCAATAGGTGATCAGTCTATCGATCAGCTAGCTGCAAGTCAAATCTCCTTAGAGGCACTTTGCAGCGTGCTCAAAGTTCTCCAACTTGGGCAGAAACCACTCAAGCCTCTTATATGGCTAGCAAGCCAATCGCTAGCTGCCACGTAGGAATAATTTAGAACTGACCAATAGTGGGGCACGAATTTAAATACAAATGGCGGGAACTCTTTGCAATGTGCATTTCTGTGCTGCAACGAAGAAATGCACCCTGCAAAGAAAGCTACAAACGGCGGGAAAATAATTTAGCAGTGCCGAAGCGCGCACAAACAAAAAATCACACCCTTGGGTTGTGACAAACGTTACTGTATTTGCTCATATAATGCACACCTAAGTTTTCAGCAGTTTTCTTTTGGAAAATAGGTATGGGGTATATGTTTGAAAAATACAGTAGTTAAATGTAACTGTCAAAGGTGCCTATTGGAGATTAAATAACGTGTTGGCTATCTTGATCTGACTGTAGAAACATAATGGAAATGAGACTTATTTTATTATTAGGTAAAACAGATGAGATCAACCAGAAGAGAGAACATAGTGCTGACCTTGCTACACTATTGTATGGTAAAATACAGGTTCATCGCCTCATTAGAATTTTATAGTAAGACGGCTAGCACCTTAATTCTATGTGAGTCCATGTCTAAGTAAGTTAGAGAAAGGAAGAATGGTTTAGTTAGCGATGTGTGCATATATATTTGTCTTATTTTACAAAAATGATGTATAAAAAATATTTGGTAAGCAGAGCTGTGAACAAAAAAGCAGCTCATCCATCACTGAACTTTGTGGTGAATTGAGAAGCAAGTGTCATCTGTTTATTGATATGAGTTATACCAAATAACTTATTCTTCCTGATTATTCTTCCTGAGGGACAAGCACAGGGATGGGGGGAAAAGAGACAAGGGATGAAAGGGTGGGACCTGCCCTTCTCGTCCCTTTTCTCCCCCTGTCACTGCTTTCCCCACTATAACAGTAGGGGGGACAAATTTAAGATGACCTTCCACTAGTTAAATTTGATATGTGGCAAATTATAACAAAGGTATAATTTTCCATGTATAGGATCTAATTATTAAAGAATTCAAAGTAGTCTTGGATTTAGAACTCTGAGAAGTTGTGATCGGAATCTATGGCTGTTGGTGTTAAAAGGGGTCAGTGTCATGTTACATATATACAAGTGAACTAGACTTAACTTGTAGTAGTAGAGATGTATTTTATGAGACTGTAAATCTGTTTTCCATTATGCAGGCCAGTGCAGGATGGGTGAGAGGTAGGGATGCAGTGTTTTTATCTGGTTGAATGTTGCTATCATGTAGAAAAACCTCCTTTAATTACAGTTTAACAGTTAAGATTCTTACATCTTTCTGAATTGTAACAAGCATACAGCACAAACATATAAAGTCCACATGCACATGCATATTCTGCTATTCTTAATAGTCCATTCTTACATTTACCTGATCCCAGTTACTTCATCCACACTCTGGATGAAGTCATGGCACTTGTTTCAAGTAACTACATTAGCTTACTGATTGTCATGCAGGGTGCCATGATACTTCTGAGGGTGTTACAGGGTCCTAAGCAATATTAGCTTTGTTAGATGTGCAAACACATATATACACGATTCAAAGATAAACCCAGAGAATTCAAATCTATAGTGGGAATCTATAATGTCAAAACCATTCTGACCTGTTACGGTCTTTGAGTTCTTTGCATAGTAGAAGTGCTCTATTATTTTTCCACAGTCAAAAAAGGAGTGAAAGCTAAGAGTTGACATTTTCTGAGGGGCGCCTTCAACTGAAAAAGGTTGAGAACCACTGTGTTAACCATGAAAATGAATCCTTGATATTATTCAGAGAATGCAATCTTGAATTTTTGTAGTTATTTATAATTAGGTAAACTTAAGGAAATAAAAAGGATATATCTGTGAACAATCTTCCATTTGGACCATGAAGAAGGAATTTAGGTTAGGGTACATTTAATGTGGATCTTGGATACAGTTAATGGAAAATTATTAGTTCTTCCTTTGTGAAATTCCCTCTGTAGTTATTCAGTAAAGGAATTATTTGGCTGCTTTAATAGCCTTAGAACTATGAAGAACAACAACTTTGCTGTACATGAATATATATTATAAATCAAAAGGTAAAAACAGGATATACATAGACCCTCACTTTGTCCCCCTCATTCCTATTCTTGATTCCCCTTATGATAATCTGATCCATCCATGCTCACATCATTCCTGACGTTGTTGAGGGAGATTTTAGTTGCCAGAATATTGCAAACTTTTTTTCCCTAAGGTGTGACTGCCACAGAGAAAAGATTTGTTTTGTGTGTGTGTCCATCAGGCAACTAGCAGAATGAAGGAATCTTTGCAATCAGGCTTTTTAATTGTTTCCTGCCTGAAGGAGTTGGTACCTCAGTTTAAGAGGCCATCTTGGGCCTCATTGAACTCCCAGACTTCCAGATGGAGGGAAAAGCAAACAACATACACAACTATCAGAAAATTCAAGCCTGGCAGGAGGAGAAAAATAAGAGGTGAAGGTTGACTATGTAGATCAAGAGAAAATTGACCCTGCTCCTAGATCTTTCTTTGGGTTGATATTGGAGCAAGATATACCAGCCAGATATCTTAGAAAGGAAAAAAGGATTAATGTGATCTTTTGTTTTCCCCATCTTTCCTTTTCATAAAACCCCAGGAAGCTGTTCCTTGAACACTGAGACTGTTTAGTGCTCACAGTACGAAGATCTGTTAGTTATCAGAAAGCTGTTGAAGAGCCAAGTTTTCTTGTTTTTCACGATTGTTCCAGGGATTCCTGATATCTCTTCTCCTGTGTTCAGTTTAAGAATATTTTAACACTAAAACTATTTGCATTTTTCAAGATGTGGTTGCAATATCTAATTTATGCTTTCCTGACACTAGCCATAAATGTGAAACAGTAATACTGTGTGTATACTTGTGTTTTTCAAAAAAGTTTTAGATTTCTCTGTTTTTTTTCAGAAGTATGTGTATATAAACTCCTGCATAGTTTTAATATCACAAGATCTGAGAAATTCTTAACCGGTAGTTCCGAAAAGTCCATTTGTTCAGGACTTTGCTCCTTACCTCTTGCTATCTTATTTCCCATAGTGACATTAGTAGAATTTTATAATTAAAATAGCTGCATCCTGGCGTGCAGTAAGCTTCACAGGCTTTACTAACAGCTTGTTTGCCTATATTATATAGGTGATAAATGTCTTTGTGTTAAAGAGTGCTTATGACTCCTCATAGCAGATAAGAATAAGGAAATATGAAGGATTTTGTAGTAAAAGGAACTGTAAATATGGAATACATTGTTTGTTATTTGAATAGTGTATGTAGATCATGGGCATCAAACACATGGCCCTTTTCTTTGCCTTATGTGTTTCTGGTGGATCAACAAATTTGGGAGCAGGGCCTGCCACAGTATCTGGAGCTATGAATCTCTATTGAGTGCATACTATTCTAGATGAGACCTAATCAGGTCTGAGTGAAGAGACACCATCATCTCCAGTGTCTTTTACCTATGACTGCTTGTAGACTTGAAAAAAACCCCACGCTTTACCAGAAGAAGCAGCATGTTAGTTTAACACAGCTGCGCAGCATCTGTATAGATCAGGTACTTCAGTGAGCCTTTCTGGTATTTTTATCTAAAGATGATTCAATCATTTATTAGCTAGAAACACCAAAAAGCCCTGCTAAAGTGCCTGATCTATACAAACTGCAGAGCCAGGTTGAACTAACATACTGCCTCTTTTGGACATGCACTGGGCTTGGTGCAGGAGCGCTTTGACTTTAAAGTAAATTCGGTTTTTCCCCTCCGCACCCTCCCATGTCTCCAAGCAGCCAATGTTCTTATTAATGCAACCAAAAATGATATTTGCTTTTTTTTTTTTGGAGTCATGTATACCAAGCTGCAGACTCCTTGGGCATTTTTACATGTGTTCTGGGACGTGGCACTGGGCGCTTTAATTAGCAAGCTGTGCTAATTAGGAGTGCCTGTGTGTCACATGTATCAGTGTTCCCACATTGAAAAAAATGGCGACGGGGTGCTTTGAACATGCTTTATTTCAAGTGCCCTGCCACCATTTTTCATTGTGGGGGATGCACGGGGATGCTGATAACCATGAAATGGAAGGCTGCCAGAGTGCATCAGTTTCCATGCTCCAGCAGACTCAGTTGAGTCTGCTTTGATGTGCTGGATTTCCAAGGCATCAGAGCAGGCTCCCTGCATGTCTGTAGGAGCCCATTGGGTCTGAAATCCACCAAGACTTCTAGATATATTTCTGTAGTGCTGCCAGCCAGCCAGTTGTCATCCATTTTTTATTTTGGTTTTGATTAGTCTTCCTGAGGTACAGGACTTTGCATTCTTAGGATTGAATGTCATTCTGTTGGCTGTAGCCTAGCTTTCCAATCTGTCATGCTCAGTGGCAGACCTGAGGGTGGAGGTGCAGGGGTGCAGTAACACCCGTTCTTCCAGTAGTGCAACAGAGATGGCATGAGCTGGGGCACTAAGCCTGGGCACTGATGTAAAGGGTGGGGATAGGCAGTAGCATCAGCAACGCTCACCCTGTTGGCCATGTTAGTCTCAGGCCACACAGGGAGAGTTAGTCAGGAGTCTCCCTCCTACTGAAACTGGCTGTGTAGGGCTAAGTGGTGCTCCCAACAACCAATTGAGTGCACATTCTCCTGTGAGTGCTTTCCTGGAGCAGGGCAGGCCTGGGGTGTAGGGACTTTTTCCTGTCCTCAGAACCTGGATTGAATGAGCCGGGTGCTAGGTTCTACCTGGGAGTAGTGTGCGTTTGCAGGGGTGGCAGGGGAGCAGGAAGGGAGCATGAGAAATGCTGGGGTAGGTTGGGGCAATACAGGTAGGACCCTGAGGGTGTTAAGATACCACAATGAGATTGTCAGGGAGCAGCTCAAGAAGAGGAGCTGAGTAGCTCAGTTCCAGCAGGATTGGGTCCTCAGGTGACTGGTCCCTCTTTCTGAGCTGAGGGGGCAGCCAACAATGCCTCTTTCCAGCCTCTTGACTTCACCGCCCTTTTTCAAGATCCTAGATCCGCCCCGATCAAGATCCTTTTCCAAGATCTACTCCTTTCCTCCAGTGCGTTTGCAGTCTTTCCCAGTTTCAGGTCTGCAGATTTGCTCAAGAAGCGACCTATTCTAGCATCAAAGTAAGTAACACGTGGAACAGCATTAGGCCTAGGACAGACCCCCTGGGGCTCCACTTGAAACTTCCTGCCATTCTGACATGGATTCATTTATAATTACTCTTTGCTTGAGGCTATTGAGCCAGTTGTCTATCTGCCTTGTAGTAGGTTTGCCTATTCCAGATTTCTCCATTTGTTTATGAGCAGGTCATGTGGGACTTTGTCAAAAGTCTTGCTGAAGTCCAGGTGTGCTGTATACACTGCATTCCCTTTATCCACCCAGCTAGTTATTTCTTCTTTCTTTATCTCCTTTGCTTTCCCGCTCATTACATCTCTACTTCTCTACCTTTTACTCCTCTTCCCTTTCCATATATTTAAAAAATCATGTTCTTATATTCCTCCAATAAATCAAAATCCCATACCTTTTTTTTTTGCGCTTCTCTCTCCTTGTTTCTTGTAAAATTTATCCTAAACTTGTTGCCTCCTACCTGCCCCCACCTCCAAATCCGTATCTGATTTTTTTTTTTTTTTTTTTTTTTTTTTTTTTTTATATACATCTCCAAAAGTATGCAAGTTACTAGTGGCAAGTTTTTTCTTGCTGGCTTCGGCTGTTTCTGACCCCCATGACTCTCAGTCCTTTCCGTGTTCCTTTCCCTTCTCCTTCCCCTTCCATGCTTAGCATTAATGACTTCCATATGGTGACCTCCTTCAACCCTGTAGCTGCCTGTCTCATCACTCTTCTTCCTGATTCAACTCATCACTTACAAAAATGGTCATAGTCTTCCCCACAGGCTTCCCACTCTTCCCACAACTTCACACTTTTTCAGTGTTATACTTCTCCCTTTCCCCTATCCTTTTGTGACTTATTGTTTAGCAGTGTTGGCTTCTCTCTCTCTTGTCTGCATTTCAAGTGCCTACTCCAAATTTTGCAGGTATTAGAATTGATCAAAAAAATTGTATAACCAGTTTAAGATGAGTAAAACAAAGAGTTTTTCCTCCAGACTCTTCTTTGGAAATAACTGAAACTTTCAGGCTATTTCTTTGAGCTAGAATACCCAGCATGGAAAATCTCAGCCTGAATGGTGACATTTTGAAAAAAATTTAAGCAATGAAAACTGTATTCTTTTAACACCAAATGCCAGATAGTATTAATTATTGGTGTTGCTACATGTGCCATCTGTAATATTGTAAAATATTATTTTTCTCTTATATGTACAAAAGAACTAAGAAATTCAAAGCTATTTCCTTATCTTCGTCCAGGTCACATTGCTTATCAGCAATATCTCATCATATTAACTTTTATAAAGGTACATTGTAATTGCCAAGGGTGCCAACATTTTCTTGGGTTTTTTTGTATCTCTTTTTCCATACAACATCTCAAAGTTGAAATTACAAATTTTTTTGCATTTAGTGTCTCTTTTTTTCTCTCTGAAAAAGAAAATAAGGGCGGAAGATAGAGAAAAAACAAGAAGAAAATACAAAAGAGCTGCAGTCTAAAACTTCTAAAAATCACAATCTAAAACTTTTCATCTCAAATTTTGATCATGCTTGGGCTGAGAATTGAAATAAGTGCCAAGAGTATGAAATTTAACTGAAGAACCACATGAAAATTGGCAGCACAGAAAAGCTGTTGTTCTTCTTTCATATAGTGTCAGATATCAATTTCCAAATTTGTGAGCCACTCTGGTATACTCGCTCAATGTGCAGTTTCCATCTACCCTATCTGGGCATTTGTAAAGATTGCAGCTTTTGATTAAGTACAGTGCTGTGCATCAGACAGTGCATTCACACAAGGAGTTGTCCAAAATATTCATCTTGTGAAGTATTGTTTTGAAATATCCATATCGTGTTCTCAGTCTTTTCAGCTTGACCCATGTTTCTATGTCAAAATTGTGTCCAATGGGGAAGCTGGTGTTAGTATAAAACAGGAGCAGTCAAATTACACCCCATGGGCTGGCCTGCCAGGCCATTTTATCCAGCCCATGGGGCCCCTCCAAAAAACAATTATCATCAGCCCATGGCTGCCCCTCTGAAAGCCAGCGAGAGGTGGGTTTTCAGAGGCCATGCACCATTGGACTGGGCAGGCTCTATGCTTCCACCTCTGTGGGGCTCTCAACACTTCATCTGGAAGTCCCTTGTGGAGGAATGGAGTACAATGGTGTGCAACTGGACAGCTGGTGAAGGGGGAGGGGAGCTTCTGCCTGATGGGTGGGAGTGAGGTTTGTGGGGGTGCGTGGGCCTCCCTGTTGTGGCACAGTCCCTGCTGCTGGTGGCACTAGCTGGCAGCAGGCCCTCAGGGTGCTCCTGGTTCACTGCAGGCAGAGCTCCCCAGTGGTGTGTGGCTCTGCCTGAATCCCAGGAGCTGCATGTAGTGGCATAGAGTCTGCATGGCCCACTGGCATGCCCCTTCAAACCAGATCAGGCTGGCTTCATGCCAGCACGTGGAGGTCCCAGCACTACAGGTGGGAGTTGTGTATCATTGGGCCAGACTGGGCCAACTTTGTGTCTCCACATGGAACTTCCAGCACTCCAATGGGGAGTAGCATGTGGAGGCACAGAACCCATCTGGCCCGATGGCTCACAACCCCCTGTTGCTTGGTCTGTGCATCACTGGGCTGAGTGATCTCCACATGCAGCTCCCTGCTGGAGTGTTGGAAGCCACATGTGGAGGCACAGAGCCGAGGCAGCCCAGTGATGCACAGCTCTCTCCTGTAGTGCTGGGAGCCCCTGTGCTGGCACGGAGCCAGTCCGGTCTGGTTTGAAGGCATGCGATAGCAGACCAGGCAGGTTCTTTGCTGCCATGTGCTGCTGCTTCTGGGATTCAGCCAGAACGGAGCACCGCTGGGGGGCTCTGCCTGCCGTGGACCAGGAGTGCCCTAAGGGGCGGCTGCTGCTGCTGGCGGTGGGAGCTGTGCGCTATGGGCGGGGGGGTGTGTGGCAAGGGAGCTCACAGCCACCCACAAACCCCACCCCTATCCCCCACAAGCCCCACACTCCTTTGCAACAGCTCCCTATCCCCCCACACACCAACACCCCTTCACAGACCCCACATACCTTTCCTCCCAAAATCCCACACAACCCCCCACACAATGTACAAAAGTAAGATTTTATTTTGAGCTATTATGCGAATGCATGTAAATAAGGACAAAAATATTGTAAAAAAAAATTAAAATATGTTATAGGAGAAGTTTGATTTTGAATATATGATTTGCTTTTTTCTGATTCCAAGATGGCAACCCTTCCTCCAAAAAGGAGTACTTCCGGGGGGAGGGGAAGGAACGAGACTTTCAGTGGTAAAGCTTAAGAGTTAGGGATGGGACTTCTGGTCCTAAGATGATGATCAGGGGGCGGGACACCTGTCAAGGGGTGGGGCTACCCTTGAGGCCCTTGACAGCTCAACAAAAGTCATTAAGTGGCCCTCCAGCCAAAATAATTGCCCACCCCTGCTCTCAGGGCTCCATTTGTTTGGGTCTTCAGTTAACAGTTGATGGAGCAGGTGATTTTTCATCATCTCTTCCCTTTCTTGCCAGTAGTGATGTTAGAGTCTGTTGTCTTGTATCACTTGGTTTAATGCCCAAGAGTAAAGGGAGTACATCTGCATGTGTATAAGTTGTGCAGTCTGTTATGGGTCTCAGTGCACTGTTAAGTACAGTGTCAAGCTTTTCAATGTGACCACTTCTGGACTGTACGGGAGCACAATATTCTGCTGGGACATATAACAATGGCAAGTGCAGTAGATCTGAGCACTTTGAAATTGGCACCCCATGTTGTGCTGGCTAAACATCTTAAGGCAGCTACCTGTGCAGAGACCTTACTGCTGACCTTCTGAATGTAATGTTTATATGTGCGGGAACAGTCTAATGCGACTCTTAGGTAGGTTGGGTTGTGCTCTTGAGGAAGGATTTGGTTGCCTACCTTGATATTCCGTGTTCCCTTTGCTCAGTGATTGTCCAGGTGGAAGAGTGATGATGCTGATTTATTGATGCTCAACTTTAAGTACCACTTATGGAGAAGAGTCAGCATTGAGTTCCATGTCAGTACTCAGTGTCTTTTCCAGTTCTTTCATTTCTGTTCCTTGGGCTACTATGGCAACATCGTCAGCGTATATAAATCGCTTAGATCAGGGGTCAGCAATGTTTTTGGGCAGGGAGCCAAAAACACCTGCAACTTCAACTTGTAAGATGTTGGCATTCCAGGGCAGATGGCAGGGGATCCATGAAGAGCCTGGTCCTTGTGTCTGTGTAGCCCCAGCCCCTTCTCCCCATCCATCCAGAGCCATGCGTGCCAAGCAAAATGCCTTTGAGTGCCACACTGGCACCTGTGCCAGAGGTTGCCTACCCCTGACTTAGATGCATGTGGGAAGTTGGAGGTCTATACATTGAAAAATATTGGTGACCCTTGGGGGGCTCCGTTCTTCAATTTATACTCTGCTTTTTTTCCTTCTTAGCTAGTACTGAGTTTGAACCATCTTCCAGAGATCATGTTCATGATGAAAGCACGTAGCTTTCAGTCAGGTATCATAGTGCGCAGTTCATATTTGAGGCCTTGGTACCATACAGTGTAGTAGGTGGCTATAAGGTCTGTATAGACCAGGCTTGTTTTCTGCCTCATTTCAAATCCATTTTCTATGTCAGATATAAGTAATGTAACTTGGTCAGTGGTACACTGCTTTTTTTGGAAAGCCAACTAGGTCTTTTGAGAGCTGGGCATCACTAATGTTCTGTATTTTATTACAGAAAAAAATATTACATTTTATTATTGTGCTCCATAAGTATGTATGTAACACAGAGTAGTGAGATGGGTCAATAGCTCTTTAGATCCTCCAGTAGTTTGTTGGGTTTTAGGATTGCAATGATACCAGCTTTTCTCCTGATTTTTGGAAGTCTGTTGCTTTCTGGACATATGCGTGAATTTCTGAAGCCATGTTTTCATTGTGGTTTTGAGCTTGGTAACAAATTCTGGAAATATCTTATCTGGTCCAACAGCCTTCCAAGTTTTGATTGCTTTAATAGCTGTGTTGAACTCATTGTCAGAAATGGGGGTGGTTGAATTAAGATTGGCATTGGGTGATTTAAATTGTTCATGAGTCAGGTGTCTAATCATTTCTGTGTGTTGCTTGCTTGGGTTACTGTGCTTACTGTTGGCAGACAAGGTTCTTTAGGTGAATCTCATATCTTTTATTAGTCCAACTTAAATACTTGGAAAAAATATTTAAGCAAACTTTCAGGTTTAAAAACCTTTTGCCAGCAGGGAAGTAGCTGGTGCCGAGTGCTAGGAAAAGTGGCCCCTTCCCCGCCCTGTGCTCCCTGCTGCAGGTGCTCACAGCCTGCACGGGGCAGTCCTGAGCAGGCACAGGCAGCCCCACGTGGGCTGCGAGCAGCTGCAATGCGGGGCGCCGGCCACGGGGCGGACAAGGGGCCTCTTTTCCCTGCGCTCAGCACCAGTTTGTAACCTGCCCCTGCTGCCAGCCTGGACCCCGCACTGGCTCCAGGCTTGCCCATTGGCGCTGTGTGCGGTGGCAGCTGCTGCAACACCCTCTGCCCCCCCCCCCCCCCCCCCGGCTTGTCACGCCGGCCAGCACCAGCAGGGCCCAGAGCAGGGTGGCAGGGTGGGGCACATTATCTGTGGGGACACATTTCTCACAAGAAAACCACTCTCTCCAATCTCTCAATCCTGATCCTCAAAGGAAACTTACAAAACACTTCTCAGAGATGAGCCTATGAACTCCACTTCATCAACCTCCTGGATATTAAAAATCATGGACTAAATACAGACATTGGATTTATGACGCATTATAACCTGCCTGATATCTGACTCCCCAGGTACCTCTCCACTATTTAACTGCTACATTCATTCCCCTTCTCCCCCCACACCCAGCCTGTCTGTCACCTACTGACTCCTCAGTTTACATCTTCACTGACTGCCTATCTTGTATGCATACCAGCCCAGCCTCTGGCTTCTTTACTTTTCATTCCATCCAGGAAGAGCACACACCAACTGCAGAAACTTCCTCAGCCTGACAAAAGGTTTTAAACCTGAAAGTTTGTTTAAATATTTTTTCCAAGTATTTAAGTTGGTCTAATAAAACCTATCAGATTCACCTAAAGAACCTTGTCTGCCTGTGTCCTTAGACCAACAGGGCAACAACCTACATCTCTGTGCCTACTGTTGTTGCACAGTATTGGTGGAGTGGTGGAGTTTGCTGACACAGAGAAGCTGTTGAACCTTTCAAGTACCATCCAATGTGGAGAGGAGAATAGGGCAATTATGTTTGCCATAAGTGCTAGCATAAAAGAGGAGTCCAAATAAGGTTCATATTTGGATATCTGCATAAGTAGCTCAGTTATAAAAATAGTGAGCACCTATGTCTCCTAGTGAGCTCAGTATGCTTCATAGGATCCTAGAGTTTAGACTGGAACATAAGAACATAACATAAGAAGCGTTATACTGGGGCAGATCAGCAGTCCACCACCCCACTTTTGTGTTTCTGATAGTACTAGTAGTGGATGCTTTAGAGCAGGGGTTGTCAACTGGGTTTAGAAGGCTCTAGGAGGTATGCGTGGGTGAGTGGGGACAGAGCGCCGCTATGCCCCGCCTGGCCATACGCGGTGGGTGGGGGAAGCTTGCACGGGGTGGCTGCCACTGCTTCACATTTAGCTGTGTGCCATCCACCTTTCCCCCCACTCCATGTCTGTCTGTGCCCCCTCCCTGCTTCATGTCCAGCCACCGGGGGTACACTGTTCCAAAAATGTTGAAAACCCCTGCTTTAAAGGGATAACATATGAACAGGGCATATAGAGATTCCATCTTAACTGTAAATTTTCATTTGAACTTTGGCTTTGTCACGACTGGAAACTGGCCTAGATAAAATTTAAAAAAGGCAGCATACTACAGAGTTTAGGATACTAGATCTGATTTTTTGATCAAGGTTCTGTCATGCAGTTTGCTGTGTGTTATAGTAATAGTTTTTTAGTGCTTCTTAAAAATGAGACACTTGTCGAGTCTCATATAGAAAATTAGGCCTTCTCTTCCTTGTTGCTTCCATTATTGGTATGTTAATAGAGATGCCAAGCAAGTAACAGTTATGTTTTGTTCTGCTTCTTTTAATTGATCTAAAATGCTGAAGACAGTATGTTTCATTGTAGTTTAAAGGTTTACTCATTGCATTTAATAGCTCTGCTGAATCATGTATGGCAGTTTATATAAACTGCATGTTTTTGTTGGCTGATTTTTGAGCTGCTTATTTGCACATTGGAATTAAGTTCCATTCTTCAGTAGTTCATTAAACTATTTTCTTAAGCATTATCTTAGTAATTGTGAGCCATTAAGAGTTTCTTTAAAAAGTGTTTTTTGGCAGCTTTATTGTCAACACCTCATTAGAGATAGGAAAGGAAATGGGTGGATAATTGTTTCCTTTTAATTTTCATGTTTTGTAATTTATTTATTTATTTATTTTTTTACTGGGGCTATAATATCCTGTCTGTATCACTGTTCAATAGTTCTGCTTTGGTAAATAGAGGAGTTCTGAATTTGTTGTACATTGTTCATGGAAATGACTTCCTTTTCAGAATGTAGTGAGATGTTTTATAGAATCGTAGAAAAATAGGGCTGGAAGGGACCTCAGGAGGTCTATTTAGTCCAGCCCCTGGCTTAAGGCAGGATCATCCCAGTCTAAACCATTTCCTCCAGATGTTCATCTAACCTGCTCTTATAAAACTTCCAATGATGAAAATTCTACAGTTTTGTAGGTCATCTATTTAAGCGCTTAGCCAACCTCATAGTTAGGAAGAGTTTCCTAATATCCAGCCTATATTTCCATTGTTTCAATTTAAGACTTACTTCTTGTCCTGTCTCTTGGAGATGGAGAACAGTTGAATACCATTCTCTTTTATAACCACACTTTAGGTATCTGAAGACTATTAAGTCATCTCAAAACTTATCATGGAGCCTTGGTAGAGATGATCCTCAAATCGAGGGACTGCTGTTGATGATAGCACATAGCAAATTAGAGAAGCACTAGGCATCATAGTGGCAGATAGGCAAGGAGTAGAAAGCAGAGCAGCAGAGCAGACCAGGAGAACAGGGCAGGGAGTAGAAAGCAGAGCAGCAGATTGGGCAGGGAACACAAAGCAGAACAGCAAATTGGGCAGGGAGAACAATTCATGGACAAAGCAGAACAGCACATCAAGCAGGGAAAGGGGATTAATGCGTCACTTGGGGAGAGCACAGGATTTACTTTGTGGCAGGACTGCCAAAAAGTTTGGCCCACATTAGAACATTGCTACCTCTTGGAGGCTCACCTGCAGTTTGAGTATCCATGGGCATAAAAGGGTGTGTGACATAGGACTGCTAGGGGCTTCTCAGCTTCTCTAGTCCTTGTTCTTACATTCCCAGCCAACTATTTTATTCAAAGAGTCCTAGTCATTGGCCACTCTAATCCCTCATGCACACCAGAGCCAGGAAGTACCATTAAGTAGTAAACAGATGTTGCATTTTTCTTGGGACAATGCCTTTGTCCTTGGATCCTTCAGACATTCACACTCATTGTCTCACTTCAAGTACCTATGAAGTAATCCGGATGAAATGTGCTAGCTCTTTTTTTGGAGACTCTGTGCTTACGTAAGTTAGTTGAAGTTTATTAAAGTACTGTTCTTTCCAGAGACAAGCCTCTCGGGCTGTGTGCTCTCCCTGGCTACCTACTGGCAGAGGAACAGCAGCAGTGCAGTTTGGAAAGGCTACATGTATAAAGGACTGTGCTGCTTTTGTTTTGATCAAAGTCAAAAAAGTCTGGACAATTAGGATTGCCTCAGATGAAAAGTTTGTCTACAGCCTTAGAAAACAAAACCAAAAACACCCTACAATAAGTCACAGGTAAAAAACAGGGGAAATAAGGTCATTGCTAATGCCCTGCCAATGACCTTTTGGTAGAACCTTTAGAAAACCTAAATAAACTGCTAACCAGTTTCCGTTATCTGATCTCTTATTGACCCATTCAGATAATTCAAATAGGTTAGTAATATGCACAGGGGCCATATTTGTGGAGTGTCAAAATGGGCACTCTGCCCCTTGCCCTCTAACATAGACTCACTCAGTTATGGGAGGTGGGGGTGAGGAGTGCCAGAGGACAGTGCCATTTTAAACATGTATCTTGGGTGTCCTGCTGAAAACAGGACAAAAGTGATAATTTGATCAAACCAATGTGTGATACCCAGTGCAAGAGTTTAAAACAAGACTGTCCCAGTAAAAACAGGTATATGGTCACTGTAAAAATGCACTATTCTTTTTCTGAAACCATGCTGTTTAGATGCTGTTATGTGATCTATATGGTATTCTGGGTAATTATTTCAGCCAACGTTGAGTATGCAAATGTGACTAGTCTAGATCACTCCTGAAACCTTTTTTAAATAGTGGTAAAACATTCACTATTTTCCAGTCCTCTAGAAGATCATCTGTCTTTGTTAGACTGTTTTTGTTAGTATCTCATTTAGTTCAAATAATTAATGAAGATGTTAAACAATATTTCTGGACACACAGCGTTGCCTTGGGGAACCCTACTGATACTTCCTCCTAACTAAGACATTTAACATGTTGATCTGAGCAGTTTGGTATCCACCATACAGTACTTTCATCTAGTCCGTATTTCCTTAGCTTGTTAATGTGAATGTTATTGGAGACAGTATCAAAAGCCTTGCTAAGTGTCATCGTCCCATAGAAGGAAATCAGGTTGGTCAGGCATGACTTGTTTTTGATGAATCCATGCTGGCTGTTTCTGATCACCTTGTTCTCCTTGAGGTGCTTTACCTTGTTCTCCTTGAGATTTCTTGAGGAACTGCTTTATTATCTTTCCAGTTATCAAGGTCAGGCTGACTAGTCTGTAATTCTCCAGATCCTCCTTTTTCCCTGTCTTAAAGATGGGCACTATATTGGGCCTTTTCCAATCATATGGGACCTCATCTGACCTCTACAGATTCTCAGAGGATGGATGGATAATGCCTTAGCCAATTCCTGGAGTATCTTAGTTCTACCCAGTCCTGCCAACTTGAAACCATTCAGCTTTTCTAAGTAACTTGTTCTGCCTTTACCCAAGGTTGCTTGACTCATTCCCTAGTTGTCCTGCCTATTGTGCCTGATATCAGCACTCATCCTGGTTTTCCCCGATTTAAAAAATCACAAATTCTCTAATAAAATACCCCAAATTGTGATTAAAATTAAAAGACCCCCACAGCCCTTTGACCCCGCTCCACCCTGCGGCCTACTGTAGGCTTGTGTGTGTTGGGAGGGGTTTTCCCCACCACCACCATGCACACTCCTGGGGGGTAGGGGGGACCTGCGCCCCCCCAGATCTGTACACAGGGCAGACACTGACTGTGGGCTTTTGCCCTGCTTCCCTGCCCCAGGTCCTCTGTAGCCCAGTGGGTATGGCCGGGTGAAACAGGAAACAGCAGGGCCACATGGAGAAGCTGCTCGCCACTGCGAGCTTTGCTCTGTCCTGGCAATGTGCCTCCTGAGCCCAGGACCACAGTGAGGACAGCGGTGTGGGGTTGCGCACCTCAAAGCAGCAGCATGTGCACAAGGTGCGTTGCCAAGGCAGTGCAGAGCTGTCAGCGTTGGGGAGATCCCTGCACAGTCCTGCTGTTCCCTGCTGCACTGGGTTGGGCCCGTTGGGCTGTGGAGGCCCCAGGGGAGGGAAGCAGAGCGGGAGCCCGTGGCCTGTGCCTACCCCATGTACAGATCTGGGAGGTGCAGGTCCACCCTAACCCTGGGAGTGCATGCGGCAGCGGGGAGCTGGCCCTCTCCCCCTCCCATGGATGAGCCACCCATGGCCCTGTCCTGCTCCCTGCTGGGACCCTGCAGCTGCGCATTGTGGCCCTGGGCCCAGGCCCCAAGCACTGCCCAGCTGGGCAGCGGTCCCAGCTTCCTCCCTCTTTCCCTACAGGGGCCTCAATCCCCCTCTTGCCCCCCACTTACCTGCTGGAGTTGCTCTGCAGGCTGCCTGGGGCCATGTGCATATACATGCATGTGGTGCCCCCTGTCTCACAGCTTTCCTCCCGCTCCCTCCAGGCTAGAACTCTGCCAGTCTTCAGGGAGCTCATTGCAAAATTGCAAAATCTGCAGGTTTCTCTGGTAAAACAAGAAATCCATGTTTATCTCTAGTAAAAGGTAAAATCTATAGTTTACTTGGTTTTTCCGTGGGAAATGGAAAACCTGGATCCCTGATTATCAATACTTGTCCCTGTTTGTGAAGATTGAAGTAAAGAAGTAATTATGTAGTTCAACCTTCTCTGTTTCCTCCATGGCTAAGCTGCATTTTGCATTCCAAAAGGGACCTACAGTCTCTTTGGTCTTCCTCTCAGTCTTGATATACCTATAGAATCCCTTTATATTGCCTTTTATATTCCTTGCCAGTTTTATCTCAAATTGTGGCCTGACTTTCCTAATTTTCTCCCTGCATGCCCATATGGTATTTTTATTCTATGGATGCACTGATAAAGAGTTTTTGGGCCAATACCAGTGGCCAATTATTGACCAGCCATATTGGCCAATATCGATTCAATTGCTGATATGCAGCCTGGCAGTTTGTAGAGCAGCGTCCAGCTGGTAAGTCTGTTAGGGGAAAGGAGCGTAGGGGAGGGAAGAGGCTTGGGGTGGGGGCAGATCGAGGCCCCCGCAGTGAGGGAGGGCTGGGGCAGGCATGGCTCCAGCACCCTCCGTAGCCCTTGCCCCTCACCCAGACCCTAGTGAGAAGAGCCCAGCGTAGCCCTGGCTCCAGCCCGCAGCTGCAGCCTGCCTGCCCTGCCCCACCCTGCATAGATATGGGGGCACATACAGCTCTGTGTCCTCCTGGGGTGTGTGCAGCAGCAGGAGTGCCCCTCCCCCCTGGATAAGCCACAGGTCTATCCTGCACCCCTCCCCGCCCTGGCCGAGTAGTGCCTGCCCCTGCCCCCCCCCCCCTTACCGCAGGGGAGGGATGATCTGCGCCCCCCACATCCCTTCCCTCCCCTTCCACCACAGTGGAGTTACCAGTTGGAGGCAGCTCTTCATGCTGCCTGAATGCTACACTGCGGCTGTGTGCACGTGGGCATTTATGGGCTAAATTATTGGGCCGATTAAGCCGATGTCTGATACAGCCAATTTTCTTTGTATCAGTACCAATCTAATATTGGACTGATGTATCGGGGCATCTCTAGTGAATTTACCTCGCATATAACAAATTTTTGGTATAAAAGGGTCATCATATAAGAGTGAATTTGCACATATAGAATCCACAGAAAGAGAGGGAAACCTATATCTTGGACCTGAAAAGTCTCTTAAGGACTGTGGCTCCGTTATTCCCATTCTGGATCCTTGCAAAGATTTCCCAGGTAGTCTCATTTGTGTCAGTCAGCAATGATCCAAGATGCTTGAATTCTTGGACCATCTGGTAGCTACTGTTTCCTATGTCAGGGTCTTTTTTTGTTCTTCCAGTTCCATTCTTTTGAATGACCTTTACATATTTGTCCAGTATCTCCTCTAGTTCCTTACAATTCAAAAGCTCTTCAAAGTATTGCTTTCATCACTTTTATAACTTGATCCTTTTCCATGAATACATTCCCTTGTTTGTCCTTTACCTTGCTTACCTGTGCTTTAAAACCTTTTTTCCTGTTGTACCTTCTGGCAAAGGAGGCTAAGTAAACTGGAGTCTAGCCTGTAGTTCTGGTAGGGAGCACTTTGGGAGGCTCAGTGTGGGCAGGCTTTACTGTAAAGAATGCTTGTAAATAGTTCCCTAAGTAGGACATCTAGATACCCCTTTCATCTTGGGGCCAGATGGCAGTCTGGGCCTTGACAGCAGGCCACAGAGACTGCTATTTGATTGTTTCCTGGTGTCATAATGTTTCATTGTATTGGGTGATATTGTCCTCATGTTAAGACTTGTAACTGTTTTGTTGCAAGTGTGGTTGACTAACCCTGAAGAGAATGAGCTCGGAGTGACCTGAGGATATAAGGTGCCAGGGTGTACCAGGAGAGAAGGTCCCAGGGTGGAGAGAGGGAATTGGAATGGCACAATAAAGACTGGTTATTTTGAAGCAGAGTCTGCTGTGCTGTTTGGGATGTTGGCCTCTGATCCTTCCCCTTTAGAAGAAGAAAACCCTTCCTGCTTTCCAGGATCTAATTGTGAAGAAGGAACTTCCAGAGGTGGGGATGCTATGGATCATGGGGAAAACCAGGGACTGAGAAGAGTCGGGGTCTGAAAGCCAGAGGCTTGCTTCTTGTGAAGCCATGCTAGGAGTGGCTGGAGGGGGTCTTCTCAGGAGAGGGAGACTGAAAAAGGCTGTTGCTTGGGGGAGTCTCAAGGAAGAACTTTACCTTTCCCCTCAAAAGGGTCAGGTTGAGCAGGCATAAGCAGCCCCAGGTGGGCTGTGAGTGGCTGCAGCGCGGGGCGCCGGCCACAGGGTGGGCGAGGGGCCGCTTTTTCCCCTGCCCGCACTTAGCACTACCTTGCAACCCAGCCCTGCTTCCAGCCTGGGCCCCATGCCAGCTCCAGGCTTGCCCATCGGGGCTGTGCATGGCGACAGCAGCTGTGGCCCCCCCTTGCTTAATGCTCTGGGCAGTGTTTGCCACCACTGCCTGTGGGCTGCCCAGTGTGCAAGCTCTGGGTGGGCAGGAGCAGCCAACATTGCCTGGTGTGGCAAGCGGGGGGGCCACAGCTGCTGCCACTGACAGGCGAGCCCGGAGCCAGTGCAGAGCCCAGGCTGGCAGCGGGGCTGGGTTACAAGCTGTTGCTGAGCACCGTGAAAAGCGGCCCCTTGCTCGTCCCATGGCTGGTGCCCCACGCTGTAGCTGCTTGCAATACGTGGGGTTGCCTGTGCCTGCTCCAGACAGCTCCGTGTGGGCTGTGAGCACCTGCAGCAGGGAGTGCTGGCCATGGGGTAGGCGAGGAGCCACTTTTCCCACGCTCAGCACCAGCTTCTTCTCTGCCGGCGAGCAGGGGGTCGAGGCCCCACCTGTACTGTGGACCTGGGGGACACTGGGAGTAAGCAGGTGCGGGAGCCAGCAGCAGCACGGGGCCTGTACTGGTGTCCCAGGGCCCAGAGCAGGGTGGCAGGAATGCGGGGTCCCAGCTGGCAGGGGCTCTATGGAGCCGGGCCAGCTCCCCCCTCTCCCTGCTGGTGCAGCCCAGCCCGGCTCCACAGACCCCTGCCAGCCTGTGCCCTGCTTTGGGCCCCACTGATGCTGGGCCTGGGACATTGATCCCAAGACATTGGGACATTGGTCTCAAGATGGTGACCAGGGGGAGGGGTACTTGTCAAGGGGCGGGGCTACCCACGCGGCCCTTGACAGCCTTTCAAAACTGGGTAAGTGGCCCTCCTCCTGAAATAGTTGCCCGCCCCGATGTAATCACTAGAGTATGATCTGTATCTCACTCAGCTCCTCTAAAGCACCTCACATTCTTGATGCTATTATTATGCCTTTTATCTATATGGACAGTATGATTTGTTGTGTGCCTATCTGAAGAAATCCATGTCTGCTTGTGTATATCTTTGTGTGAGAAGTTCATACTGCATGTGTTCATGTTCTTGGAGATTGTGAAGCTTTGAAGTCTTCTTCCATTTTCATTTGTTTCTTCACATAGACTTTTCTTTCCAATTGTTAGCCAATACATTTTTTCCTGGTTTTTTGTTGTTTTTTTTTTTTAAATGCTAATTTTAAGAAATTGCATACCAATTGCTAATTTTATATCATGTTTTGGGTATAGTTTTTGACAAGTTACCAGTTCTTCATAAAATAAAATCTTTGCTTTGTTCCTCGGGTGCATGTAAATCACATGTGCATTAAATAGCTTGCATCTAATTCAAATTGCATATAATCTCATTAATTGATATAAATCCATTGCAGATCACCAGATTGTTTTATTTTCTTGTTCACTGCAAAACCACTCCACACTGATGCTTGTTTTCTTCCCCACTATAATACACTGTTGAATCATTCGCTCCTATTTCACCGCTTCCTATCCCTCTTATTTCTTGTACCAGACATAGTCCCAATCTGTATTTACAAGTTCACTGACTACAGTTTGCTCAGCTCTGGGTTGCTATAGGCATTGTATGTTCCACATTCCAGTGTTCATTTTCCAATGCAACAGTTGTTGATGGAATACAGGCAATTGGGCATCATCTTTAAGTTTCATAACTGCTACGTTTTTATGATGCTGGTCCAGCAGTCAACCTTCTTTTGGTCCATGGCTGCATATTCAAATATTCAAAGCAATCCCACATGTAAGACAAACAACTTCCCCAATCCAGCCCCCAGTGGATGCGCTGTATAACAATTTAGGCTTTGCTCACAGAACAACATAATTAATCAAGTAAAATATATTCCCAAGTGAGTCATGCTTCTCATAAAGGATAAAAATGTTTTAACAATCTGTTTAATACATGGGTGTCAAAGGTACAGCTCATGGGCTGGATCCTTCCTACAGAGTCAAGTTATCTGTCCTGTGGGAGGAACTGGGAATGTGGGGGTAAGGCCCATTGATGAAGAGCATGGAACCCAGTTGGGGCATGACAAGCCATGGCTGCATATTAATCCTTATTGCTCCCTGAGCTGACACAACACTGTTAATATTACTGCTGCTTCCACAGTGCCATTACATTTTACCCTGTTGCTGGAGATGGGTCTGGATCTTGCCTGTTGGAAACTATGGTCTAGATTTGGCCTGGTGGGGTCAAACAAAGTTAATTCTAATTTTATAGTTATACTATGTGTTGTATTTTAGGGCTGTTTCACATCTTCAGAACTGTGACTTGCCATTACAGGGCCAGTGAGCAGTGGCACGGACAGGAGCCAGGACTCTTGTCCATCTGGGGTGGGGTAGGGTGGGTGTTGTTGGCTTGTAGCTTGGAAGTAGAGCCAGAGGGAGGTGAAGGGAGACTCAGCAAGGAGCCCTAGAGCAGCGTTTCTCAGTCCATGGGTCACGACCCAAAAGTGGGTCATGAGACTATATGAAAGGGTCATGAGTGAACTTTAAAAATGAATCAACAAACTTTAAAAAATGAATTCTGTAAAGGAGAAAAACACGGGAAACCATGGCTTTTCCCTTGCAGGCTGGCAGAGTTCCAGTCAGTTAGGGGCTGATTGAGGGCCCCCATTCCCCACACACCCACCTCTTGCCCCAGACACTGGGGGTGGGAGGCAGTGGGTCAGGAGTGAAGGACACTGGGTTAGGACTGGCTATTGATGTTTACAAATGGGTCCTGGTGCAAAAAAGGCTTAGAACCACTGCCCTAGAGAATGAAGTCCTTCTCCACACTGAGAGAAGGTGAGGTGTCCAGAGCATTTTACCTTGCCTGACCATTCAAACAACATCCTGGAATGATGGAATGGCTAAAATGTTTCAAAGAAACTTTGTTTTGAGTGGCTTATCGTTAAACATTTTGAGGGTACTTATGACAGGTTAACACCCTTTAACAGGTGAATGCTCCCATTTTAAATGCCTTTTTGGTGGTTTAAGGGTAACCTGTAACATGGTCTTAAGTTGTGCAATTTGCAAATTCTGAGGTTAGCCAAATTCAGTGCAATTTAAAGTAAGCATTGGCAAATGTAAGATATTACTGCAGATATTGGTTACTGTATCTTACATAGGTCACTCTGTCCCTAGTCCTGTCCAGGAATCTCCTAGTGCTATTTGAAGCTGAGTGTTCCTACAGATCTTATGTGTGTTGAATAATATGGTTGCTCATCTTGTGGTGAAGGAAAGCAGATGATGGTCATTTTAAGTTTTAGTCTCCCCTTTTCCACAAAACCCAGGTGCCTTCAGCAGTGTACCTAAAGTCTGCAAAGAAAAGTCTATAGTTTTCAGGAAACTGCTAAATTCTAGTTTACTGTGCGACTGTTCCTGGTATTCTCATGTTGCTACTGATCTAACCTCTAATACCTCTTCAAGTAATTTCTTTTCCTTGTCACTTGTAATAGAAGTTCTATTTTTCTGCTTGTAGGAAACTCGCAAATGGGTGCTACCATAGTTGATGCATTGGATACTCTCTATATTATGGGGCTTCATGATGAATTCAGAGAAGGACAAGAGTGGATTGACAAAAACCTTGATTTTGGGGTGGTGAGTAGTACTTGTACTATTCTTTCACTAATCCCTTTAAAGTTATATTTCAGAAAATGTGCAATAAGAATTTAAAAATATATCAAATTTCTAAGTACTCCCTCTTAGAATCAGAGCCTTCTTGATTTAGAACAGTAGGGATGACTGACTGACCTTACCTTCCATAACTTTGGTTCATTTACCTTGTAAATCAACTTCTGGGGTAAACGTATTTTCTTTTTGTGTGTCTTTTTAAACTTAAATATAATGTATATTTAATTATAGCCTTAATACTGTGGCCAACTTTTAGAATTTAATTAAAGATGGAAGCAATGCAATTTTATAATTAATATTTCCACATAATTCTTAGTGTCCCATGTTTTTCAGTGTAGTTATGCCTCATAAATTAATTAATAGTGATAGACCAAATCTATTTTAGAAGGTTGTTGAGTACTTCCTAGGGGTTATCAACATCCTGTGGATAAGAGTACCTCATGGTGGTGTTACTATGAAGACTTGGCAGGGGTCCTCTGAATGAATCCAAATATCTGGTATAATGCAGCTCTTTGTAGGCATGTTGGTTTTGGATGCAGTTCATCCCTCCCATAAAGTTGTTTCTTTTGATAAATTGATTATTCTGTAGGGAAACATTTCAATATTTGTTTTTTTCTGTCTTCCAGAATTCAGAGGTGTCTGTTTTTGAGGTCAATATACGTTTCATTGGTGGACTTTTAGCAGCTTATTATCTTTCAGGACAAGAGGTAAGGAAAGCATAAATAAATGAATATGGTCCTCAGATGGAAGTTGTAAACTGGCAGGTTTAAACTTCTTGGGTTTTCACCTGTTTTGGAGCCAATAGGATGAGTTGAGTGAGGTAACTCTTCAGGGAACATGGAATCTAAACTCAATTTTTGCATAATATCTTTGTGTTAACGGAGGTCCCTTTATCAGAACTTTGAGCATGTTGTACCATCTCTAGTTTTCTTTGCTTCAGGTCATCTTCAATGTCGACTCTTGAGTCCAGTAGATGTTGCATCCACTTCTATAAGTGGTTGCTTCAGCCCCTAGTGCTCAGTCATGAGATGTAGGTGCTTATGAATACATTATTTTCAAGATGTTCCACAAAGATTTTTTTCTCAGCTAATCAGAGTTAATCACCTCCCAAGGATATTGTGTTCCAAAGACAGAAGCTCTTGATAATCTTCTCAGAATCTTTTCTGTAGAGAACTAATCCTGCCACAGCAGTTGGATAAGAATGAGAAATGCTGGATTAAATTCATTCCACAGCTGCAATGGGAGTTGCAGTTATATATCGTGAATTATACTTGTTTTATGTTAGGCTTCATCTAAATCACATTCCCACACCTTATTTCTTTTATCCTCTTCTCACCAGACTTCTGTGCTAGCATTGGTAGGTAAATTATATTGACACAGCCTGGACTGAATTGACATCACCTAACCTTATACACAGTTACATAGCTTGCATGGTATATTGAAAAACAAATTTTTTAAATCAGTTCAGCATTTCACCTCTGATTTATGCACATCCTGCCTAGGTCAAGCAGTGAATGAGTGTTATATGGTGACATGTGTTCTGGTTTGTTTTTCATGTTTAATACATTTAGAGCTGGTAAAGGAAGGTGATAAAGGCCCCTCTTCATCCATGAAACAGTATTGGTGGTAGCAATTCAAATGCCTTTCAGCCTATTCTACACTGGGAAAATGTTAAGTGATGTGTTTTCTTACATGGTTTTACTAATATTTTATTTACTCTCAGTTTGGAAAAGGACAGTTGTTTCAAAAAGGTGTTAGCATAGGTGAACCACAACCACCAAACCCACTTGCATTTCTCAGTGTGACTTTAAACACAACTTAGCCTTATGTTGTTACTTAAAACATAATAGTTAACATGTTTTCATAAATTATATGTTTTCTTAGTGTAGATAGGGATTGTATTCTCAATAGCTTGTTTCAGTCCCTGAGTCTGCTGTTATTGCCCATAAATATCAGCCATGGCTGTGAAAGCAAGCATTTTTTGGGTAGTATCTTTTATTGGACCAGCTGCATGATTGGGAGAGATCTTAGTCAGTTTTCGGGCACAATGTACCTTTCCTGAACTTTGTATTGTACCTGTGGGAAGGTACCTTGTGCCCAAAAGGTCGTCTAACAGTGGGCACTTCCGGTTTCGCTTTTGCCTTACAAGCCGGCATGCCGGTTAATAGAGCATGCTGGCTTGTAAGGTGCCAGGTAACACAGCTTTTACTGTAAATAAATGCAACCCTTTTCCTGAGCACAAGTACAGAGAAATCTGGTTAATAAGTCACCGGGCTAAGTGGTTGTTGCTCTTGTGGTCTTAGCCAATGCACAGGAATCCCCACCACAGTCCTGTTGATTTATATTAAATCATAATAAAATATGTCCTGTTAATAAGTTGCCTTTAAAAGATGCTGATGTTCAGAGGCAGACTAGGTTCTTTGGGTAAATGTGATATCTTTTATTAGACCAACTAAATAGTTGGAAAAAATTGTTTTTTTCCAAGCTTTCAGGCACAAATGCCTTTCTTCAGGCATAGGGAGAGTTGCTTATGATGTTCATAGCACCTGTCAAGCCAACTAATCTGTCACAAAACAGTAGATTCTCTGTAGCTTTTCTTGGCTCAACAAGACAGACAGTCAACTGTTTCATTTTTTATTTTGAAGAATTGTCCTCTATTTTATTGATGAGTGCATATAAAAATGCAAAGCAGAAGCTTTTTGATTTATTTTACTTCATAATCATGCAATTCTTATATGGCAAGCATCCTGAACTATTTTAGTAAGAAGTTGTACATTACACATTTAACGGTATAATCGTACATTCTCATATAGTGAGTCAGAGAGCATATAATTTGCTCTTGGACTTCTTGTTTTTACACACACACACACACACACACACACACACACACACACACACACACACAGTCAAAAAAATTCTGTACTATGTCTTGTAACATACTATGAGAAGTTGAAGATGTCTAACTACTGATACTTACTCAGTCATCATCATTATCAATCCCTTTGGAGTGTTAAATTAAACAGATTTTTCTGTACATCAGACTTGGTAATTGCAGTCAGGGAGACTTCACCCATTGCAATCACTTTGCTTCCTGTTGAAAAGCCAGTAGCTTGTTGCGTCATTCATGTAGGACTGGGAGTTATTTGCCTTTGGTTGCATGCATAAACAATAGGAAAATAATTTAAGGTGTGCATTGTTAGCCTCTTTTTAATTCTGATTGTGCTAATAGAAACAGTGGAGAGATGCAATGTGTATATAACGCATTTTCTACAAACTTGAATCAGTACTACTATACAGGGTGTTTATAAAGTCCTTTAACAATTTTGGATATACACATGATAGAAGCAAACTTGTAAACAGTGATTGAAAACATAATTAATTAAGGTTTTTACCATAATGTAAGCTATGAATGGGGCAAGGATCACAAGTGCAATTCATTAAATTACTCAGCAGCATCTAGAAAATGTTTTGTACGAGTTGAAAAATTGGATTGAACGATGCATCTCAAAAGATGGTGGTTATGTGGCAATCTAGAAATTTGACCTGTATTATGTTAAAACTTTAATGAATTCTGCTTTCAGTTGCCATTTACAGTTTGCTTCTGTCATGTATACATCCAAAGTTATTGAAGTTTAAAGTTGCACAAGGACTTTATAAATATCCTGTATATGGGCCAGGCTGATGGTTCCATTAAAATGTACGAACAGGAGTCCTGATTAAGGGTAGTGGGACATTGAGAAAGTGGTAGTTGCCTAGACCCCATCTAGGAAGTGAAATGTTTCCACGTTCTCTTAGTATCCCATCAAGGTCACAGTTCAGGTTATATTGTATGGGATGCTTCCGCTTTACACTGCTCTTCCAATTTTTATGCAGTTGGGAAATTCAGATGTCATATATTAACATGCTGTCACAGCGGGGTCCTTCAGGGGGGCCGTGATCTCCTTACGGCCCCTTCACTGTGCCAAATCGGCCCAAGGGCACCCTCAAATTCTCGCCCACCACGTGTTTGATGACTAGATAAAGTTGGGAGGCTGCTGTACGACTCCCTGGGCACGGTAAGCTGGGACCTCTGTCCCCGTGTGTTCCCGGACCCCCTTGGGGTCTCCCGGTATGATGGGTGCTCCCCAGGCACCCTAGCCTTATGGGCTACGCGTGGCTCCTACCAACCCCTAATATCACACCCCAAGCCTCGCTGATGGGATAGACGCTGGTATGTCTCTCTATATGTACACGGCCCGTCTCTCTGGGCCTCCTCTATGTACTCTTGCCCCGCTCTCTGGGGCCTCCTCTTCTGTGCTGCCCTCTCTTGGGCTCTCCGAGCCCCCTCGGGGCCTCCCTATAACGTTGCCCCTCTCTGGGGCCTTCTCTGTAGTGTTGCCCGAACTCAGGCTTCTAAAATACAGCCCCCCGTCTGGGGCTCTCTGCGCCCACTCTGGGGACTTCTCGGTAACGCCCCGACTCTCGGGCCCACCGCGCTGCTACCCCCTCTCTCCCAGGGCTCACCGTGCCACTACCCCCTCTCCCTGGGGGCAACCGCAGCACTCTACTCTGCTCTGGGGTTTTCCGCAGCACTAGCCCTGTTTCAGAGGCTCACCGTGCCCACACTGGGCTTCCTAATAATATGGCCCCCTCTCTGGGGCTTGCTGTGCCCCTACTGGGCTTCCTAATAGTATGGCCCCCTCTCTGGGGCTCATTGTGCCCGCGCTGGGGCTTCTCAAAGCTGCCCCTCTCTGGGGCTGGGGTCTATGCACCTCGCAAGTTGTGCCCTCACTGGCACCGGGGTTCCCATACCACTGGGGTTCCCCCTTAGAATACTGCGCCCTCACTGGCAGCGGGGTCCCACCCCCTGTGGGTCCCTATGAGGCCGCCTCCAACCCCTACAGCCTCACCCAAACCACCGGTGTAGTCTCACAACCAAACATAAACTCAAGCCTCCTGGCTATAACTCAACACACACCCTATGGCTATAACAACATTGCTCCATGTCACAGCGGTACTTGCTGTTAGGCTTCTCTCCGCGTCCTAACTGCAGGAGCTCCTGCCCCTCTGGTTGCTGGCAGGGAACTGCTAGCCTGGCTTCAGCCCTGGGCTTTATAAGGGCTCGGCCCTGCACCCTTCTGGCCAGCTGACTCACATTAGTTGCCCCGGCAACCCACAGCTGTACTTGTTATGTTCTGCCAGGGCGCTCTCTCCCTGGCAGTTTCCACTCTCTAGGAGCAGAGCATCAAGGTGCCCTGCAACACATGCACTCAGTAAACTTCATATTTAACAGTTTTTGTGTTTAAGATTGTGATTTCATTTTTGTTAGGAATAATGAGGCGCATCAATTAAGTAGTCCATTCAGTCCTAATTATGTGCCCTTCTCCTTATGTATCCTGCTGTTGTGTTGCACTTTTTCCTTACGTAATCGCACATTATTTCTTCTGCAGAAAATCAGTTTGATTCACTGCATAGTTTGGGTAATGTTCACATCCTTGAGTAATCAATGCTCAAAGACTTGCTGATTTTAGTGTTTATTTTTTATTTTTATTACTCACTCTGTGGCCACATGCCTTGCACTTAGTCTAAGACCTTTATTCTTTGCCTTGTCTGTGGTATCCATCAGAGTAGTGTCTGGGCACCTCACAAACATTAATGGATTTATCTTTGTAACATCTGCGGGTGGAAATGGACCCAGGTGACAGCTGATGCAGATGACAGTTCTGACTGAGCAGAGAAAGTGGAAAGATTGCATTGTCCCTTGTCCTAGACCATCAAGGGTGGAACAAGGGGTGATGTGTGTTTCACCCAATGAAGTGGATCAGCTGTGCTATGACATCATAGCACAGCTGATCTGCCTCATTTGGCAGTATTTTTTTTCTGGCCCAAGTGAGAGGAAAGGTATATGCATTTTACACATGGAGAACTGTGTAATGCATAGACTTATGGACAAAATGTTCAAAAGCATCCATTCATTTTGGGTACCTCACTGACTGGAAGCCAAGCTTGACTTGCCTAGCAAGTGATTCCCTCCCCCTCCCTGCCCAGAGATTTGGTAATATTATCTTTGGAACTTCCTGTGGAGTGACGTTAACTCCCATCATACTGCATAAGTGACCATGGCTCCAGCTGCCACTGCATCACAGCTACTGATTCCAGTGCTGCTGGGTCCGAGACCTGGGTCACCATCAGAAAGACAGATGTCTTTTACTTGATCATTTGGGAGTTCGTTGCACTTTTCTCATGGCTCTGAACAACTAGCTAGCATCCTCCTCCTCCTTTCTGCTGCCAGGTCATAGTGCATATTCCCCAGATGCCCTCTGTCAGTCTCATGCTTAGAGCTGCAATAAAGAAACAGGAAATTATATAAACCTGTACCTTTAGCTGGTACTCTTCCATTCTTTTAACTGTGATGAATGGAACCATCTTTTTTATCTTCCTTTTGTTACGGTTAATCTCAGTGACATGTACGGTGGGACTAGCTTTATCAATAATGTAAGCCAGTCCTAGCCATAAAGGTGAGAGAGCATGGTTTCTCTCTGCAAATGATTGATACATCACTCTGTCACCTATGTTCCATTTGATGATATTCTTCTGCCTCACAAAATATTTGTCCATCTGTAAGGTTTCCACACCTAAAGTGTTTGCCACTTGCACTTGTACCGCTTTTATTTTCTCCATCAGTTGGTTCACCCATGCCTCGGTGAGGATTTTTGGTTGCCAGTCGCTGGAGATGTCGCAGTCGACCCATCACTTTTCGGGGAGTCTCATATTGCAACCTGTCAAGGCCAGATGGGGAGTTACCCGATGGCTGGCCTTTGAGCCATGGGGGGCCATCAAGATGAGTGGCAGTCACTCATCCCAATCCGGTTCAGATACATTTACCATTTTCCTCAGGGTGCTTTTAATGGTCCAGTTGCTGCATTCGACTAATCTTGAACTTTGGGGATTCCCTAGAATATGAAGCTTTTGTTTTATATTGAATGCCAAACACACTTCACTGGTTACTTGACTGACAAAGTGGGGTCCCTGGTCACTATCCAGGACTCTAGGGGCTCCTCAGTAGGAAAATATTTGTTCTACTATTTTTGCCATGGTTTTTGCCATGCAATTATGAGTGGGGATGGCGTCCACCCACTTCATAAAGCAATCTATAATGACAAGTCAATATGCATTACCTCTTCTGCTCTTTAGGTGTGGCCCTATATAATCCATCTGGAGGTGTGTCTAGGGGCCATCAATTCTTTGGTGTTTTAACACCCTCTGTTGAATTGTACAATCAGGGTTGTTGAAAGCACATGGCAGGTAATTCTGACTGAAACTCGTTACATCCTTTCTCAACTCTGGGCACCAACCAAAACTTGCCACTCGGTTGATGTTCTTTTCAAGCCCGAGATGCCCCTGTTCGTGGACTAGTGCTGATCCAGAAATTATGCGAGAGGCAAGGATTTTTTTAGACCAAATGCTAAGTTGGGATAGACAGACAAGCTTTCACATGCAACCTGATGAGGAATCTGCTCCATCTGAAAACATTTCTAAGTCTTTTCCAACCACGCAGTTGGTCCAATAAAAGATACCTCCCACAAACATCCTTGCCTCTTACCTTTCTAGTTTTGCAAATTCTTCCTGTTGCACTGCCCCTGAGATCTAGGCAAGTAGAATTCTGGATAACAGAATTCTTGAGTTTTGTTCCTAGTTCAGCGTTGTCTAGTACAGTCGTTCTCAACCAGGGTGCTGTGAAACCCCCTCAAGGGTGCTGTGATGCAGGCATTGCTGCCATGGCTGCAGCCAGGTAAAACTGCCTGTTGTACGCTCCTCTTTTATTAAGGCTCTCTGATCAACCTAAAGAAGACAAGAGAGATGGCTGGTGCTGTAGCCCTTCTCAGTCCCACACCCTCCCTCTCCCCTACTCCCTGTGTTCCTCCTGGAAACAGAGGCACGCAGGACAGTTCTACCTGCATGAGTATTTCCAGAAAGTGCTTTGGAGGGGGGGGAGAATGAGAGTGGACTGGGAAGGGCTACAGCATGAGGAAGCTCCTGCCTGCTTTAGGCTGATTAGAAAACTAATGCAGCAGGATCATGTGCATGAACCAGAGCCCTTCCCAGGCTGGCTGTGCAGCAGGCATGTAGAGCAGTTTGAGAAGCACTGAAATAAGTTGAGGCAGCACCAACACTGGTTCTCAACTGGAGGTAGTGCCTCATTTATAAAAGTGTTTGAGGGGTGCCCTGGCTCTAAAAAGATAAACAGAGGGCTGAGAATTTAAAATTCCTTTGTGGTATTTATTTTTATTGGTGCTTTGCCTCAGCACTTAGCTTATTCACCTGTAAGCCTCAAGGTGCTTTGTGAGGGTGTATTGTGCAGAAGTAATCCAGTTTTGCAGACAGCATAACATTGTCTATTATAAACAACTACTGTACAGAAAGATAAAGGACTCTTTCTTCTGACCACTCCTCAACTTGCACAGCTACTTAATTCTCACAATGTGGGTGTGTCTATATGTTGATTAATGTGCAGTGCCTACTGCATATTAAGTTTAGCACTTGCAAAAGGAAGTACTATATAAATGCACAGTAGGCTGCCCTGCTATGCATTAGTGCAATCACATGCTTTTTATGTGACTGTTAATGTGCAGTAGGCTAATTACTGTGCATTAGTATAATAGTGTGGTTTTTGCTGCGACACTAATGCACAGTCAATCAGTCTGCTGCACATTAAGTGTCTCTTGTAGACGTGTCCTGTGAGACTTAACCAGTAATTATTGAAGCTCCAAGTTTGATTGGTAAAATCAAATAAAAAATCCTCAGCAGCAGCTAACAAATAAAATGCTTTAAAACATGCATGATCTGGAATGACAAAATTCTAGTGTTGGGTACCAGGTCAGTCTTTTCGTATTAAAGAAGCCTGAAAAACCCCCATTAAACGTACTTTGTGATGTTGCTATGCCTTGAAAAATTATAGCATGTTAGAAGAACAAAGCAAATTATATTCTAATGGCATTTGCAAGCTGGGAAGAAGAATGACATTTATACCTTTTGTGACAGTGTTTTCATCTACTGTTAATTCATTAATATAATAGATGTGTTTATAATTTTATTTTCTCTGAACAAGGCTATGTATATATTTAATATTCATGGAATAAATACTCATTGATTTATTGCATTTACCTTTACCAGTCTCAAATATAAGGCAGTCCTTTAAGATGAATGTCTTCTCATTTTTATAACCACCATCAATGTGACATCTCTGAGTGAGATGATAACTTAATTCATGTGGATAAATTTATTCTGAAATCTGTTTTTTAAACAGGTATAAATCTGCAGAATACCTGATACCCTATTCACAGTTAATCTAAATAACCTGTTCCCAGAAAACTGATAGGGAGCATATTCAGGAAATTTATTTTATAATAAACCTATATTGATGTAGGCCAACTGAAATAGAATGAACATTTTTCTTACAATTGACTTAAATATATAAAGTACAGGTTTCAGCTAGTGAAAGATGTTTTATGAGCTGTTTGCAGAAAACAGGCCTTGCTGTGCCTTAAAAAGGGTTCATCTGTTGTAATAGTTTACCAAGAAGTAAAACTTAGTGAAAAGAATATTGTGGCTCTCCTATCAAATAAAGATTTGAATTCAGTTTATTATGAACTAATACATTTTCTGTTTATAAGTGGTTAGAGCTCTGTGACTCTTCACAATTTCATTTCCCAAAGGCAAGGTCAGTTTTCTTTCTGAATGCAAACTGCTAACACACATGTGCACAATATAGTATAGAGCAGCACTGAAAGGTTCGTCTTAGTGCATTTTATATTTAGTGGATTTCTGATAATTGTCATTTGTCACTGGACAGACTTAATTGCTTCATTTAAACTCTAGTCAGCATCTAAAGTTTGGAAAGCGAAGGCAAACATAGTTTTATATCAACAGCATCACTCCTTTTTTGGCCCCACTGCAATAGAAGGGCTTTAAGGGGCTGATATTGTAACTGGGTTATATTTATGTTTATTCTGCATGATGGGTATTTTCTGGTGGCTGCATCCACCATGTCCTTTGCACCAGGGTATCTGTCATAAAGGGGCTAGAGTACCAGTGACTCAAGCTAAGTGCTTTGTGCTTTATTTTAGCATATTTGATAATGCAGAAGAGTTTTAACTCCTTTTCAATATAGTAATCTTCTCAACTGGAATTGTCTGTGCCTGGTCTCAGTCTGACACCGTGTGGAAATATTTATTTGTTATAGCTGATGAGTCACCCTTCATTCAGAATGTTCAGTTGCATAGATTTTTGAAAGAGTCTAATTTGGCTGCATTTAAATGCAACAACTTGCAATTTGTTTCAATACAGTATTCACTGAATATTAGTTTATTTGCTAAAACAAATTGGTTTTAGTTTTAAAAAGTTTTAAGTGTTTAAAGATTGTTGTTGTTCCATGATACACAAAAGCAGTTGCCCCTGAAACTTAAGGTCTATACCACTGGTTTAAATAATAGCTTAGTGGCACCGTTTGAGTGGGGGAAGGAATGGTATATATAAACTAACAAAGCCAGTCGCTAAAAGACCTAATGAAAGGTTAATGAGTCAGCCTTTGAGCATATTTATTTGCATTACACTGTGATGGTGAACTATGTTATAATCCATTAGGAACCAAGGAGGGTGATAACTGTGAACTTTTACGGTTAAATGTTTTTCACTTGGTGGATATGAGCCTAAGAATCCTGAACATTAGCTGAAGAGATCTATGGATTGTTGTTCATTCTTACTGAATTTTGGAATACTGGGAAAATTCCTTGAGTGAAAAGGTGCAAGTGTGCCACTTGAAAAAAGGCAAGTTGGACAATCCAGGTAAGTATAATGGATATCAATTGCAAACCAAACAAAAAACTGAGAAAAGTTATGGAATTCATTGAATACAGAATTTGAGAATGGCAGTATAATTAAGAGCAATCAACAACATTTTATGGAATATAGATTTTGGTCAAACTGATGTCCTTCTTTCAGGAGAGTACAAGGTTGGTGGAGAAGGATTAAAAATGATTTATTAAATGTTTGTAAGGCTTTTGGTTTAGATCCATGATGTTCAGCCTCCAGCCTGGGGGCCAGATCTGGTATCATCTCGCCTGTGGGGCTTCCAACAGGTCTGGAAATTGGCCGCAGGGGAGTGGTGGCAATTAACATTGCCTCCATTTACTTGCTGCCAAATTTCCAGACCTGTATGGAGCCCTGCAGGCAGGATGACATGGCCCCATGTACTGGATCCTGCTGACATTCATGGTCCATCCACAGCCAGATCTGGCTGCTGGAGTTGGGCCAGTGGGTGGGTTCAGGCCATGGCCAGATCCTGTGCATGGAGCTGGGCTGGCAGCTAGATTGCACCTGCAGACTGACTTGTGGCCTGACTCCACACTGGATCCGTCCTGCAGACCAACCCCACCCAAATGATCTGGCTTTGCTGCCTTTATCCCCCCTACAGGGCTAGAATCAATTTAGTAGCACAAGCAATTATTTAAAGCATTAGCACTATACAGTATCAATAATGCACAAGCTAGATGGGTTAAAACTGAATGACTGATAGATTTCAAAACTAAGGGCATCTATACACGTGCTTCTGGGTGTGGTGGGGGGAAGGTGCTTTAACTAGCTTTGAAATGTGGGGACACTAAATACACGTGATGCAGAGGCTGCTGGAATTAGCATGCTCAGTTAATCAAGTCTGCTCCGACACGTGCTAATTAGTTGTTAGTGGCATATCATTATCGCATAGGAATGTTCCTAGTGAGCTTCTCTGAAGGTTAGTTTTAGACCTGGTGCTATTCAGTGGTTGTCAGCTACCTAGTGATAAGTACATTTAATTTCTTATAACATTTGCAGATGATACTTTAGATTGACAGACTGGTGTGTAATAACAGAGAATGAGGATGATCATGCTGAGCAATTTGAATCGATAAACTGGGCCCATTTGAAGAAAAATATATTTTAAAACAGCCAAGCACAAGATTATGCATCTGAAAACAGAATGTAGATCACATCCACAGAATGGGGACTCTCTTGGGTAACAGTAGCACTGAAGAGGATTTGAGGCTCATGGGAGACAAGCAACTCGGTATAAGTCCTCAGTGTAAAGTGCCATGGCAGAAAGACCAACGTAAACCCTTGGATTTATTGTATAAACAAGGAAGTAGCAGGTAGAGATAGGTGATGTTTACCTATATAAACAGTATTGGTAAAACCAGTTTTGGACTACTGAATTTAGTTCTGGTATCCACTTTTTAAAAGGATGTTGAGGAATTAGTGAGGATGCTGTAAACTGACACAAAAACTGAGGGCTGAAGAAATGTCTTGAAGCAAGGAACTTAGCACTTAGAGATGGAGATAAGATTTTTATGATGTGAAGATATCTTTTCAAAACCAAGACTAAGTGTTTTGGAGATTTGCTTTAGTTAGACACTATTTTATGGTGCTAACTTCAGGGGTCCTTGCATAGCTGTGACTTGCTTTATATACCAAGTCAGACAATATGATCAAATGGTTTTACTCTATAGCCTGATGATAAGAGCGAGGACACTTAACATAAATGTCTCGAAGCTAAATCAGACTGAGCAAGGCTATTCCCCCATCCCTGGAATCTGTTCTTGTCGCAGCCACCCCTGTACTTCTGTTTCCACATACCTTTTTATGCTGTTGTCATTTGTTTTGCCTTCAGCCTGAATGGCTACTGCAGTTTCAGGCTGTCTGTGGGCATGTGTGTAGTATGCTTTAATATGAAAAGTGTTATAAAACATTAAAACAATGATACCATATCATTTTCTACTTTGCAATTTATCAGGACTTGGCCAAGGCAACTGAATTAGACTCATGACAGTGAATGGTAATTGTTACAAGCAATCTACTGAGTGTAAAGTAGTAAAAAATGATTTTCCTAGTGTTCAATACAGGTTTCCTGAGATTTATGCGGTACATGTGTTCCCGGAGAACGGCACATGAATCAAATTTGCATAAAGTGAATGTACTTTACAATATAACAAATAGGGATAGGTCCCCATGCCAGGGAGGGAGGGAGGGAGCGAGGCTGGGACTAGGGAAGGGGTGGGGGGGAGGGATGCCGCTACCAGGGCTGCACAAGGCAGCAAAGAGGGGAACAGAGCAGCGCTCACCTCAGCCCTGGCGCCAGGTGCTGGCAGCTGCTGGGCTGCACTGTGCTCCACCTGTCGTGTTTAGTACCTAGTGTAGAATTTTAGATTAAGGGCTTCTGTTTTCCTAACAGCTTGCTGCAGAGCTCAATATTTTTCCATTAGTAGCTAGTGAGCAGTGCTCCGCAGGCTCCAGGGAACTGCTCTGCTCTCCAGCCCTGATGCCACGTGCCTCTTCGCTCTCTGAGGCGATGTGGGGATGCGGAGCAATTGCCTGGAGCTGGCAGAGCCCGCATCAGGCCCCATCCCCTGTCCCCATCTTGGGGAAGAGCTGCTGCCTGCCTTGCAGTGAGGAGCTTACTTTTGGTAAGTGTCCCACGCTGGCCCCAGTGCCTCCACCGTGCCCAGCTCCTACCTGGGCAGGTGTGCAGCCTGAAAAAGTTTTGTGCGTGGCAAGATTTTTAATTGTGCGTGGCTGCCCACGTGTGCACCTTAGAGGGAATACTGCTCATCACTTTCTTTTGCTTCTTCCAGGTGCCTCTGGGATTTGTAGTCCACGATTGAAGCCAGCACTGAGTTAGCAGGGCAGGATAGCTCCGTTCTCAGGGGAAGGGGAGTATACCTCCCCTCCCTGGCCCCAGACCTCAGCTTGCCTGGGCCAGTGAGCCAATCCACACTGCTCTAGTTAGGGAGCAGAGGGGTGGAGCCAGCCCTGCTGTCTGGAGCAGACAGCCCAGCCCAGGGCTGCAAAATGCTGTGATCCTGGGGGACTGTGAATTTAACTTGAATCAGGAAGGGGTCTGAGACAGTTTCATAAACTGGTTTGACCTAAATCAGTTTAGTCTGAACTACATTCAACCAGGTTTATCTTAAACCAGTTTCAGCCGTTTTGAAACTGGTTTATGTGCGCTGAACTCCTATTTTGTTACAGGTTTAAACTAGTTTCTTGATCACTTAAACTGATTTATGTGCAACTTCTGTCCCTAGCCAGGGACTCTTGTGAATAGGGGCAGATCCAGAGGGGGTACAGTGGCATGGCTGCACCTCCCTTTTGGGAAGGAGCCTCTGGGGAATTTTAAAAAGTCCCCAAAGCAGAAGAGAATCTCTGCTTCCCCTCTGTCCTCAGAAGCAGGACTCCTCCCCACTCCTCCCCTTCAACCATCTCCCACACTCTCAGCACAACAACAGCAATTGGAGAAGGAGAAACTGAAAGGGAAGGAAGGAGACAGAGAAAGGGAGAGGATGTGCATATGGGCGCAGAGGAGAAGGTAGGAGTGCTTACTTGCCTTGGGAACGTTAAAAAGTGTTCAGCAGCTCCTGCAGCATGGTCTGCCTGCACCAGTGGTATATGCAAGGAGGATGCTGACAGCAGGGATGCAGCCACCCCTGCAATGCATACATATGCATACATACTGATATGGGTAGCTGCTCCTGTACCTTCTTTTCCTAAATACTGGATCCACATCCATCTGCAAGTTTGCCTGTCCACCCCGCTTTTAGGTGCAGTGGGGGATTCTCCCACTCCCCAACATAATGCAAGCAGGGTTTTTTTCCCCCTAGCAGATGCACCTCAAGTTGGAGTACAGCAACCAGGAACATCTGCATAAACTTACATCGCAGCCTTATTGTTTTCCTTATATTACAAAAAATTGAGCAGCAGTTAGGCAGCTGTTGTGCTGTGACTGCTGCTTTTTACCACGTTGACCTATATATCATCTCTCTCCAGTCTGTTTTATCCATCTGCTGAATGTAGTGTTGTGCTTAGATGTGATTTCTCTAGAGCAGAAACCCTTTCTTTTCTGGTTTGTTTTGACAGCATCTAGCACAATAACAAGTGAGACAATTAAGATGTGTGCTGGGATTTTTTTTTTTTTTAAGATACTTTTGTGTAGCCCTGGTCCTACTTGTTTATAAGTCCTTTCTCTGACAGTAGCCACTTGCTTTGCTTGCCAAAGCCAGGGTGTTAATAATAATATTGTAGACTTCCATGTACATCCCTTGAATGTAGTGGAGGTTTTATTTGGAAGGGAAGAGAAAGGGAATTTGATGTTTCAAGTCTGAAACCTCTGCATAGCAATGGTTATGACCATTTCTTGTGTTTAAACCAGTGCTTCCAAATGGTGCCTACTAATACGTGTACTTCCAGCTTGTTGTTACTGTTCCTCTGGCCTGGTCTTCCTTTTGTAATGAAATCTTCCCTGCTAGGCTCAAGAACATTGTTGTTGGCTACTGTTCTATTCTGCCAAGTGTAGGTTTGTTGGGTGTTTTTTTTTTTTTTTTAACCAAGAGTGGAAGTTGGGCTTCTCCTACCCACCTACATTTCAAAGAACAGCCAAATTGCTACGGTTACTTTAGAACAGGATGAGGCTGTCAGTTCTGGCTGGCACAGTCAAGAATGAAGTCTGCCAAACTGGGTAAAATTGTCTAAAATCTCTGGGAATTACTGATTCAGTATATCTGTACCCTGTGTTATATAAAGCATGCAAGCTTAATGCTATCTGATAAATAAGAGTGGGCTTCTGGTTGTCTGCTTTTTGGAATTGGATATGAAATGGCTATTTTTGTCATTACAGGATTATTTACTACTTAATGTGAAATTTATTATGCAGCCCATGAAAAAAGGAAGTTGTAGTTCTGCTGTGAATAAATGGAGCAGGCTCTGTCTGATGATCCATATAAGTTGCAAATGAACTGAAAATTAGCATCCAATGCGGGGGTCAAATATCCAGACTCTTATGGATATGCTCTGAGGCACATGGTCCAGGCCCTCCAAAAATGACCATTTTATATCTTACAAGGCAAGATTGTAGCTGAAATGTCACCTGGGAACAGGCTATCCAAAGAAAGGGTACGTCTCAGTGGGGAAATGGTCTTTTGGATATGTCTGAAAGGATGCAAATATTCTCCTGGTCCTAGTTACATCAGGAGGGTCTTCTGGTCTGCTAAAGTTATATGCATAGTATGGGCTCCCCACAAATGCAGTGGATAATGTACATAAATGGCCAAATAAGACATTATACTTAAACTTTGCCTTGAGTGTTTTGTCTCGGCCTTCCTGGGCATCAGGTGCTTTGATTCTTCAGCTACCAGGCTGAGTAGAAGCTGCATTCTTGGGTCTAAAATACAGGATAAGATCAGCTTATTCTGATATTTTGTTTAGTTTGTTTATTCTTATATCTCTGTCTGTATTTTAACATACAGTTACTGACTTCTTATGTTTGCTCTTGTTCTTATAATAAATCTTTTTACACTATTTTCTTTTATAACACATTTATTGTCAGTAATAACTCTGATGTCAGAACATTTGACCATACAGGCAGGCCTCTTCCAAGGAAGGAGGTAATCTATCTTTTCTGAGCACTTTACTGGACAAGGGTGGGACTCTTCTAGCTTGCAAACTCCCCTCATCCAAGACCTAGATGAGATGGGTAAAGCTGAGGTGCTACAGGCCAAAGGCTTGGCTCCTAGTTCATCTTGGTTGTTCTCAGTGGTTAAGCAGCAGATGGCAGGTAGGGGTTTGGGGGTGAAGGGCAGCCCTGAAGGAGTGAGAACACCCCAGGAGTACATCTCCAGGGCTCTCCTGATTTGCATCTGAGGTTAGGGCATCACAGACACTCCTTTAGAACTTCGACAGCATTTTTAGGCAGTTAAGTGCACTGACAGTACGAGGTCTTGTCAACTCCAAGAAATTGTTGGTAAAAATGCTTACTGTTGCTATAACTGGTTCATTTCTATGAGTGGGAACTATAGTGGACAGTTCTAGACAGCCACTGGTATTTTAAACATCATGCTATGTGCAGACAACATTGTGTATAAAAGACCGGATTTTTCTGTGCATGAAGTTTACCTATTTTTTGCTTACCACCAGTGGAACTGAAAATGATGTAGGAAGATTCTGTTGTTTCAGTGCTGGTAGAATACAGTACAGTACAAAACAATTATAATGTGCAGTATAATCTCCATGGATGGCGCTGTAATGTGGTGGCAGGTTCCAGGATCTTCTGTGTGAGTCACCTAAATTCAGATGCTAACACCCTGCATAAAAGATGCAGATTAATTACTGTTGGCTGCTGATAGGTGGATCCTGTTTGCCACAACTATGTACAAGTCGTATTGGATCATTTTTTCTGTAGCATGAGGTTTTTAACTAGAGGTTGACTAGAACTTCAGGGAAATTCTAAGAAGAATCAGAGTTGGAGAGAAATATTAGAGAGTCATTACTTATTGTTTATAAAGATGAATTTCAGGAATGGGTTAAATTGGGACTGTATATAGTGTGATTATATTTAAAAAAATATAAAAACCTTACCTGCTTATAGTATATATCATGGAAAGGTGGGGAATCTCTAACGTTGAAATCTTTAATATTTCTATGCTAGTTTCTTCACACAAATACTGCCTTGCTTTTAGGCCCAACATATGTACTTGTAAAGCTGGTTTCAGAAAGCATCTTGACATACTTAGTTTGAACTGGTTTTTTTCATAGTCATCTTTAGTGGGAACCCAGGCAGTAGATGATGATGATGATTGTTATTATTAAGCCTAAAAGTTAGGCTTAGAAGTGAAACTGACTGGTCACACTTCCATATTTAAATGTTAGTGAAATATGAGAAGTGAATAGAAAATAAATTTAGAATTTCTGAAAAGCAAATCAAATGTTAATATATTCCATTTTGATAATTGGCTCTTGTACTAATAGAACAAGAGGGGAAAATGTAAGTTTTACAGTGACAGCCTTTGTACTTCGTACCTCATTTAAGGAAACGTGTGTTTGTAACTGAGCAGCTCATCTTTCTATCTCAGGTTTTCAAGATTAAAGCAGTGCAGCTGGCAGGAAAGCTCCTTCCTGCCTTCAACACACCCACAGGTATACCTTGGGCAATGGTGAATCTGAAAAGGTAACCAATTTTCTTTTGTAATATTTTAAACTAAAAGTCAGAGGCACAGTTGTATCTTCTCTAGGGAAGGGAAGTGAGGAAGGCGCAGTCGAATGGCATTTAACTGCCCTTTAGAATAAATTTACTAGGAGTTTAAAGTCTCTACCTAATATACATTAAAAATAACTAGCGTGTGTCTGTTCACTTAGCATAAGAAGCACATGGGTACATGTTTATTATACAGTGCTCTCTGTTGGCTTGGGCCTTTAGTCACTCTAGACAGCATGTTAAAAATGAAAATAGCTACAGACAACATAAATGTTATGAGTTTCATATGCTATATGGGGTGTTCTTTTGTTACATCAAGAAATTGAAATGCTATTACTACTACTATATTTCTAAACAAAAAGTACATTCAGATGGAGCCTAGACTGGAGGTATTTTTAAATATGGTATTTACTCAAATAGAAGACAACCTTAATGATAAGATGACACCCAGCAATTATATTTTATATATGGAAAATTTATACATTGGTTAAAATTTTTCAGGTATAGAACCTGATTATTGGAAGTTTGCCTTGAATTTCTCCCTCACCTAAATCTTCAGCAGGGAAAAGAAATCTGGGGTGTCAGGTAGCCCCTTTGTTCTTTGCTTCTCCCCAACTTTTTCCCCTGGCAGCCCCTTTCCCCTCTCTTTAATGTCAGACCCTGCTCTCCCTGAGCACAAGGAAATAAAAGAGCAAAATTAACAACCTTGAAATTAAACATGGCTGTAGCAATTTGCATATAGTACCCATGCATTTAGTTCATCCAGAATTGATGCATATTACCTTTTTTTGAAACTGTTGCAAGTTTTAGCACAGGCACTCCATAAATACACTTTTGGGCAAAACTTTGGCATCTACTTACATATAGTACAAACTATGCATGATATTAGTCCAAAGTAAAAATATCATAATTTATCACATACCAGTAGTTCATTAGGCTAGACCCTACCATTCAACAGCATTTCAAGCCATGGTGATCCCACAGCTCAGCTCAGCACTGGTGTGTGTGTGCGTGCACGTGTGTGTACACACTCCAGATACCAGGCACAAAAAATCCATGTTCTAATTAGCCCCATTCATAACTGGAACTGGGTATTCTTGTCATGAGTCCTTGGGTGCTCCAAAAATTGATATAGAGGTGATGTGCTGGGCAGCCTGGTCTGGCTCCACCACATGAAGGGTGGGATCACACTAATCTCAGGCTGAGAGAGAGGGTTTCTGGGAGAACTGTTTGCAGCTTCATTTGGTGATGTTTGCCAGGCATTTAAGGTTGGTGAAGAAACAGGAATTGTCGGAAATAGGGGGAAAAAGGCACAGCTCAGCTGTTTGAGTGAAGAGGAAATCAAAATATATGTAGGGAAGAGGCTCACCGTGACTGGAAAAAGAGTTAGCAGTGAGGGGGCCTGCACTTCATGAATATTTCTATGTTATATTCAGTGGTTGCACCAACCTGTCCTTGCAGTAGGTTTCTGGCAGTATCTCAGTCTTTTAGCTAAGATAAAATGTAGCAGCACTTTTTATTTTTATAGGTTATACTAACTTATCTTTGCTTAATATGGATGAAGACCAGGTATGGTCCTGGACATCCTGAGACATTCTAGACTCTTAGAGGGGACTGTGGAGACCTTCAGAGGGAGATGGGCGAGCAGAACACTGGAAAGTGACAATGGAGCCCAACATAACCCTGGTCAGTGAAGGTACCCTGGATAATGATGACAGACCCCCAGATGGCAGTAGACCCCTGAAAGGATAAGGACCCCTGGACTCCAGTCTGGGCTTCAGTGATGGGCCCCAGGATAGTGGAGGGCTCTCTTCCCCACCTCCCTCTTGGCAAAGAAACCCCTCCCCCCCTCCCCTGGACAACTAAGCAACTAAGGCTAACTCCCCTACTTCCGCTAGATGACAGAGGACCACCCCAGATAACAAAGGAACCCCAAAATGCAGCTATGCCGGATCTCATCGCTGGCAGCCCAGGTGACAAAGTAGATTAGACTGGGATCTGGTCCCATCTCCTTTTCCCGTCCCACAGAAGCTGGTCTGCCCAATCAGCTTCCCGCCCAAGGAATACAAGACGACAAACCCAAAGAAGCAGCTGTGGTGCCACTGCCAGAAGTTGCCTTTTGTATCCTCTATGGCAGTGCTTCTCAAAGTGGTGGTCCGCGGACCACTGCTAGTCCACAAGCCACCGGTTGCCGGTCCACAGCAAGTTGCCAGGAAAGAAAGAAATGTATTCGCCGGTCCACAGTGAGTTACCAGGAAAGAAAGAAATACATTTTCAGAAGCATAACATTGATATGGCATAGTGCCACAGTTCATATATTCCAACACTCCAGGTGACGTCACTTTGTGCGAGATGAGGAAAGAGAAAGAAACAGCCGGTCGCGCATTTCTGTAGCGCTGTTGCACGCAGTTGCTGCCACCGGCTGAACCGGGCACCGGTCCCTGGCCCACTGGAAAAAAAATTGCCGGTCCGCCACATCAGATAGTTTGAGAAGCACTGCTCTATGGTACATACTTCAATGTGCTGAAACAACTGAAGATACATCAGAAGATGTGCCAGGGCCAGGAAGCAGCAAGGAAGCCCACTGCAGCAAAGCATGCCTTGCTGGCCCCACCAGTATGCTGGAACGTGGCCTCGATGAAGGAGCCTGCAAAGCCAATAGCCTCGCTAGCGGCCCCAGACAAGACAACAAGGGATCGTTCCTGCATCAAGGCCTGCTCTAGCTACACTGCCACACAGACCGCTGACTTGCCCACCCCAACCAGACCTGACCACTGGTAGCAGCCCAGACCTTGGACCACCTGGCACCACCAGCTGGCCTCCCCAGGGTGCCTCTGAGCAGCCAAGAGAGCCTGGCCCTCCACAGAAGCTGGCCATACCCTGGCAGGTCATCTGGGTGAAAGAACTCTCTGAAGCTACCACCTTCCAGACCTTTGAGGCCTTAGTAAACAGGTTGACCAAGGAGAACTTGGCAGCTGCCTGACCCAGGCAACCCCAGGGGATTGGCGGCCTGGCATCCAGATCAGCACTGCACTAGAACTGACCCAGGAGAAGACCTCAGTGCCAGTGATATGACCCAGCAGCAGCCTCCAGGATCCAGAAGTTTTACTGGTCCGACCACTCTGAGGCAGTGTGGGAGATCCTAAATCTGGTGTTCTGCCAGATCCCCTGGGAAATACTTTGTGGAGGGGCTCAAAGCGAACTTCACACCAAAGGAAGTGGAGGCCCATCTGACTAAGACAAGGGACATTGCACCTGGCAAAGACAGTGTCGGGTACAGCCTACTAAAGCAAGACTCAGGCTGCCTTATCCTGACACTGATCTTCAACCAGTGCAGGGAGTTCTGCTGTAAGCCCAGCTCCTGGAACAAGGTGATAATGGTCCCGATGCCCAAGAACGGCAAGGTGGATTACCCAAGCAACTGAAGGCCCATTGCCCCACCACCTATAAGCTGTATGCCAGCTGCATGGCAGCCCGGATTACCAACTGGGTGGTGATCTTGGAAAGCCATCAGCCTGAGCTGAGGGCTTCCTCTTGAACAAAAGATGCTACAAATAGGGTTGGCAAGCCAGTCAAATATTGTCAGTTGACCAGTCAATTGATTATTTTTTAACTAGTCAAAGATTACAGCAATTTTACAAAAAAACCTGTATATTTCATGTAGTTTTCTTTACAGAAATATGATTTTTTAAAATTGTTTTTTGACACATTTAATAGAAAATTTGTGCTTTTTCTGTGTATTATTTGGACCTATTGGAAACATTTTTTACCTATATTTGGCCAATCAGTAGACCAAACTTCATTTGATCTGTCAAATATCCAACCCTAGCTACGAACATAACTTTGCACTCCTGATCACGCAGGACAATGCTTGGAATGCAAGAAGACACTGTGTGGTGGTGTGGCTGAACATCTCCAATTGCTTTGGCTCCATGTCCCATTGCCACATATTCAACACCCTCTGGGAACTCAGGATGCTTTTCAAGACCATCAGGGCTGCCCACTCAGGCAATCAAACAGGGCTGCCTACTCAGCATTCCCATTATCTTCAACTTGGCCATGGATCTGTTCCTCCAAGCAATGGTGGAAGACCTTGGCAGGTCAGCTTCTACGGATGGAGACTGAGTCTCCTGGCCTACAGCAATCACCTGGTCCTCCTTGCCAGCAATTCTGAACAGCTACAGAAAATGTTGGACATCAGCTCCAAGGCAGCTGAGTCGATTGGGGCTCTGTTTCAACACCTCCAAGCATGCCTTCCTGCACATTGACTGCAGGACGAAAAGCACTATCCTGGACTTCACTGTCACCATCCAGAGCAAGCAGATGAGGCGAAGGAGATGCCAGAAGAGACCATTCATGGGATCATGCAGGATGCCTATCAGCTGGATTTGTCCCTGCTGGTCCCCTGGAGAAGATTAATGCAATGAATATTTTTCTCACCCCCCTCACTGTTCATTTTGAGAGGCTTAGCAGTCCCCAAGAGCTCCCTTAAAAAGGCAGGTTAAGCATCTGCTGAGAAAGTGGCTGCACCTGCCACTCCAGGCTAGCAAAGAGATCCTGCATGTCCCTTGATGGCAGGGAGGTGCCAGCATCCCTTGTGTGGGTGATCTCTGCAATGTTGCGGTGGTCACTCATGCCTTCTGCTTCCTGATCTGCCCAGACAAGATGGTAAGTAGCATCACCACCAGTGTCCTGAGGGAGATGGCCCACAGAAGAATCGCTAGACAGCCCACTGACAGAGACCTGGCCGCTTTCCTGAACAGTTCACTGGATGGTGAGTTCAGGCAAGCTGGCAGGGACTTTGCCTCACCGTGGAGCTGAACCTATAATGCCACTTACCACCTCAGGAAGTGCATAGGCAGCACCTGGACCAGGTCTAAGGAGTGCCAGGAGCTGGGAGTTTTGCTGCTCCCAGTCCCCAATGCCAGTTGCATCACCATGACCCTCCACCTGAGGATCTGCCTGGAGAGGTTCCTAAAGGATGCTGTCTGAGCCACATATGCTGGCAACCTGAGGGCAAAACCTGACAAGAGCTGCCAGAGATATGGCTATGAATCAGAGACCCTCCCAAAGCATGGCAGCTCCGCCACAATGCCATCTAGGATTGGTTGATGAAGGCCACCCTGGCTTCAGCAGGGACCATGTCCAACAACCACAGTGTCGAAGGCTGCAAGATCGAGCTGTACATCCACATAGTCATGGCCAATCAAGAGAACAAGTGCATCGTGATAATAGATGACACAATCCCATTTGCCTGTGAGTGGAAGCTGATGAAGCATCGGCTGCTGGTGGACGTTTTGAGGAGCCAGGAGTACAAGGTGATGGTTGAGATGCTGATTGTCAGGGCCCTTGGAGCATGGAGCCCCAGCATTGAGACTGCCCTATGCGTCTGTTGAGTATCCCATAGCTGAGGGACATCTGTATGGAACACATCATGCGCAAATGCCAGTTTGCAGACCTCAATGGACCATTGCTTGGAAGCACCCAGAAACGATTGTCTGACTGTCCCCTCCAATGGACTGTGACTGAAAATACTTAGAGCTGGACTCTCCCCAACCCCTACAACTGTACTCTGAATACTGTTACTTGTCTGTCCTTTAAAACCCATACCTTTTGTAACAAGGAGCCTTCTTTGTGTAGGACTTTTTGTATCTTTTCTTTGTAAGGGTCATGCCCAATACTGCATATCTCCTCCCTCCCTCCCCCCAGGCTAAGCAGGTTATGTTCTTACTATGTAACTTAGTTGTGTCCTCCCCCCACCTGTCTCTAGTGGGTTATGGAATAGAGAAAATCCCACACAATACTATAAGAATTAGTGTTACAAAAACAACTACAATTACAACTAAAAGTTAAATTTGAATCAATACTATTATTTTCATAATATACTTACAATCCTAGAATTCCAAGAAGCCAAATACCAAAATATGGTTTCATTCCTCAGTAGTATGATTTAATGGGTTGGCCTCAGTAGTACGGTTCAATGAAATGGGCTCGCCTCAGTAATACATTTCAATAGGCTGGCTTCAGCAGTGATAGGACTAAGTCCCCTTCCTTCAGTCCCTTTCAGGTACTCCGCGGCTTCAGCGTGAACTAAGAGATTCGTGTTCACGGAGAGGGTAGTTCAGGTGATCAGTCTGAACCGGGCTATACTTGCGATTTTTCCTTCGTTGTTCTACAAGTATAGTCACCTCCAAATTGGGACAGTGAGTTACAGTTTTTGAGTGAGCTGCCGTCAGTGGGCTCCTCCTACTCAATCTGTCATTACCCCCAAATTTGGGCTCGGATCTTACTCAACAGATTCTTTTGCCTTTGTTGAACATTTTAAATTACCTTTGGGAAACTTCCATATCACTGCAAATGCCCTTTTCTTACCAATCTGGTTAAAAGGCCTTAGGGTTTGATCTCTTGGAATTCAGGATATTTGCTCTCTTTGTAAAAGGCTTCTAAAAGATTCAAATTAAGACTTTAAGTGAAGTCAGGACCTTTTGCACATAGTCCCCAAAACAATGAACTAGATAAGGAGATAAATCTTATCTTCTTCCTGAAACTGGCTAATGGGCAACCTTTACAAGCATTCAAACTATTTCATTCAATATGACACCACCCACTCTGTACTATGTAGCCACAGTCTTCCAGGTCCTTGTATTTCCTTCTACCCCATCAACTATGTAACTCTCTTTTTAAAATTTATTAATAAAGGTGCATTTTTGGCACCAAGGGAAGGGTGTCAGGTTCTTTCAGTGCCGGCCAGGTATTGCAGCACAGTACCTCCAGGCCCAGTGCCAGTTCCTTGTGGAGGAAACAACACCTTTTTTTTTGAAGGCCAAAAAAAAAGGTACCATCAATATGTTTGTCTAACATGGGCCATGTGTTTTTTCAATAGTTGGTTTCCATTACTGAGCACAGCTGCTTCTGGCAGCAACATAATAATAGACAATGTATTTAGTGAGAGTTCCTTGTGTGTGATTATCAGGGATCTGGGTCTTCTGTTTCCCATGGAAAAATGAAAAAAAACTCACAGATTTTCCCTTTTAACAGAGAAAAATGTGGATTTTTCATTTTACTGGAGGAACATTTGTATTTTCCACTTTTGCAAAGAGCTCTCTGTAGGCTGACAGATTTCTAGCCTACAAGGAGCAGAGGAGAGAAGTCAGATAGGGGGCAGCATGTGCACATGTGTGCTCATATATGCACATGGCTACCAGGGAGCCTAGTAAGTCTTGAGGGTGGGGGGGAGGAAGGGCGTTGAACAGGGCTGGGGATGCTGCCCAGCCAGATGATGCATGGGACTTATGGCTTGGGGCTGGAATGTATGGCTGCAGGAGCCCATTGGGGAGCTGGACAGAGCAGCAGGTGGTTCCTTTGGGGGCGGGGGAAGCTGTCTAGACCTTAACCATTTTGAATTTCTTTAGCTTTAATTCTGTTTTTTAGGTTTAATCTTTATCTTCTTGTTATCAAAAATAAAAGGAACAGCAGATTTCATACAACTAAGATATTCTGTGTCTTTTGTTATACTGCGATTGCCAATTATTTGTGTACAGTAAAAATGTATCATGTGCCAGGGATCCCCAGCATTTCTATTGCCACACATTTTCTTATGTCAGTTATGTCAAGGGAAGCTAATTCAATACCAGTAGGCAGTTATTATTTTTAAGAGGGATATGTACCTTGCTGCTTTATCATTTAGCTAGATGGAGTGGCATCTTACGGCCTGTGAGCAGGATCCAACCTGAAAAGCTTTTTTATTTTGTCTGTGGGCCTGGAGGGCTTTAGCAGCGTTTCAGCAGTGGGGGTCTTGCCTGTGCATCAGCTGGGTAGTGGCGGCACTGAGGGAGGAGTGGTGATCAGCTGAGTCGGTGGTGAGGCTCAAGTTGGAAGTAGTCCACACTTGTAACTAAGTTCTGTTAAAGCATCTCCTCGCTCCAAAACATTGTTGACCCCAGAGCTAAAGTAACACGATCATTTTGAGAGCTATTCTTAGATGCTTTTATGTGTTGAGGAGTGTTTCATATTTTGGTTTCACTTATTAGATGAAGAAGAATGAGGGGATGCCACATACTCAAATCCAAGATGAGATATTTTCCCATGAGCAATATAGTGGGGGAGCCTCATGTTAGATTCAAGTACCAGCCCAGGGCAGAGAGTGGCTCAGGTCTGGCTTTGAAGATTCAGAGGCACAGGCAGGGTACGTGGTAGCGATAGAGGCAGCCGAGGGGCAGGGAGCAAGTACAGGCAGAGGTGGGGACAAGTGGTAGGGGGTGGGCGCCATTGGCATCAGTGGCAGGCACAAGGAAGAGGCAAAGCATGGGACAGCAAAGAGTAGGGGATGCTAGGGGCGGGGGTCTTGTCCCTTGCCCCCTGCACTCTGCCTTCTGCAGCTGTTTTACTTCCTGCAAGCAATGGGGGTGGGGTAAATTTAAAACAATTCCCCCCCCCCCCCCCCGCCCGAGTAAGTGAGTTCTGTACGTGGAAAAATTAGAAGAAATTTCTAATTTTCCAAGTATAGAATCTAATTATTGGGACAATGTCTTAAATTCAAAGTTGTCTTGGATTTGGGTAAATAGGGTATCATTTCTCTTCTTTCCTTTTCCCTAGTATGGGTTTGATCTGCTGTGGGAAACTCAGCTGAGGAAGCAAAGAACTGACACCTGCAGTTAAATGTAATAAATACAGAGAGATTAGAATTGGATACTGTAAAAATCATATGGAGAGTCTCTTTATTTCAAGGTGTAGTGGAGATCTTTTATTGCTTAGTTAAGCAATACTCAATACTTTATCAGGTTGTAAAGTGCTTTTTCAAAGAAATCCCTTGTCATTCTAGGTGTGGGGTGATACCAGCTTGCTGTGAACTTACTAATAGGTTCTCTAAATTCATGAGATTTACTGCACGTGATTTGAATTCTAATGACGCCCTTTTGTGTCTTGTTCTCCCGCCCCCGCCCCCCACCGCATGCTGGAACTCAGTGGTGTAGGTCGAAACTGGGGCTGGGCTTCTGCAGGCAGCAGCATCCTGGCTGAGTTTGGTACTCTTCACATGGAATTTGTCCACCTCAGCTACCTGACTGGGGATCCTGTCTATTACAACAAGGTTAGTCTGCTTGCATTCTAGTCTTGTAAAAAGATTTGAGATGTATACTGTATGTGTTTGCACAGGAATGAGAGTGGTCTATTATATTACATAATATGTTGCATTCTGTTACCATTTTTCCAGTAGCAGGCAAATAATTTTAGTATGTGAATTTGCACTGCCGAAATGCTTTAAATTAAAAATAAGTGGGGTTTGTTTTATTATTCCCTAAATACATATTTTAGGAAATCATACTTGTGGTGTCGATCTAAGTGAATAGCTACTAAATGAAAGTGCCCAATTTATGAATGGCTCTGAAGGATCCTATTTAATTAAATTATGAGTATTTATTATTAAAGAAGAAAGATGACATTTAAACAAACATTGAGTGCAGCCGGAAGTCATTTGGGGGTGATCCTGATTTTTTTCCTTTAATTTAGGTCATGCACATTCGGAAGCTGCTTCAAAAAATGGACCGTCCCAATGGGCTTTATCCAAATTATTTAAACCCAAGGACTGGACGTTGGGGTCAACGTGAGTACTTATATTGCATTTATTTGTAATTTAAAGGTTTTTTTTCCTAGAACCTTTCAAATTTGCTATTTGGAAGGGTAAAGAAACATTATAATTTAGTTTTGTAGAGACTACACAGCATCATTTGTGTATTTGAACTGTAGGAAGATTTCCAGGACTTTAAAACATAGTTTTAGTAAATATCTTCATGGATGATCACTGATCTTGATCTGTATTGAACATTTTTTATGAATAAGACACTGTCCGTTGAACTTAGCATCTGTCCCTTACTTACATGCATCAGAAATGTTTTCAGTAATAAGTATCAGAATGGAATTCTTTTCCTTTTCTGTTTTCGTATGTGAGAATTACTAGCATATCTTTCCATAAGTCAGCTGGTAAGTAGGTGTTCTAATTTTTGAGAGTCCTATTTGTACAGCTACTTATAATTAATTGTATTGGTGATGGACTAGTGGGGCTTCACTTTTAAATGACATCTGATTTCTGTTCCATGTCATATGTAAATTGGGTTGATGAATCTCAGTTTAGTTCCAATGGATAGGTATGCACATCACAAAAATACCTTTGAAAAAGATTATTATCAGTGGTGTCTTTGCCAGCAATGTCAGCAGAGAGGTCAGGTATTGACAGGCCAGATAGACAGGCATGATTCTGATTAAGTGGTTCCTTCAGGACAAGTAAGTCAATTATATTGGTACCTGTACTTGTTCTGTGGGTATATAAAGTTATTTTTCTGGAAGACTGTCAATCTAGTACAGGGGTGGGCAAAATATGGCCAGCCAGCCAGGTCTGGCCTGCCAGGCCATTCTTAGGGGCCCATGGGGCCCCTAAAACACTTAGAAAATATTTATCTGCTCCTGGCTGCCTGTCAATGGTGACAGGAGCCAGGGGCAGTAGGGCCCAGGGGGAGCCTCAGTAGGAACATAGCAGCCCAGCCCTGCCCCACCATCAGCCATTTCCCTGACTTCCTGCCCGCATATGGCTCCAGCACCATGTGATTTCTGGCTGCATCCCTGTATGGCAGGAGCACGGGGCTGCACCGGTACCCTGGGGGGGTGGGGGGGGTGTGCATGTGTGTATGTGTGTGTGGGGAGGAAGGGACTAGAGGCAGAGAGGAGTGAGTGAGTGTTTGTAGGGTAAGTCCCACATGCACCCCCCACCATACACATGCACCCACACCCTCTCACACACCCAAGCCACCCTTCCCCCACACACTACCCCCCACAAACCCCATAGCCACCCACACCCCACATCCACGCACACATCCATGTACTCCTTCACCCCACACACCTGCCCTGCCCCCCCTGCGCAGATCCAGGGGCATATGCCTTCCCAGGCCCTCCCGAATAAGCAGCAGGAGCAGGGGCAGGAGCTGCTGGACAAGCAGCTCCCAGATGAGTGACAGCTCCCCCCCCTCCCTGTGCCTCCTGGACAAGTCACAGCTCCGTCCCATGTCCATGCGCCCTGCCGCAGCTGGGCAGCCCTAGCCCTACTCCCTTCCTCACCACAGGGGATTTGATCTGCCCTCTCATGCCCCTTCCCTCTCCCCTCCTCTTCCACCATAACAGACTTACCATCTGGGCACTGCTCTTCAAGCTGCTGTGCTGGTATTGGAAATTGGGTTGGTATTGGCCGATATGCCTCCTTAAATTGGCTATCGGTATCAGCCCCAAAAATCTCTATCAGTGCTCCCCTAAGTCTAATCATTCCAATAGATTTGGACCAACACCAGTTAAGTCTCTGTCCTACAGACCAACCAGTGATTTTCCTATTAGTGTTTTCCCTTTCCTTCCCAGCTTCACATTCCTCCTATGGTTCCCTTGACTTACGCAAGCCTGCACTTTAGGAACCTGTAGAAGCAGCTGAATTTGGGAGGAAAAGGGAGCTAAAAGCTTACCTTCCTCTGTTTAATGAACCTTGCCCATTATAAACGTTTGCACTTCCGTTTCATCTTAAGGTACCAGCCATTCGTTGCATAATAGTGCACAAACCGTTAACCCAATTGCATCCTTTAGGTCAGTATATCCTATATTAAGTATATTCTCAAAATTCTTCTTTTGAGTCTTGAAAATCACTGTATAAGATGACCCTGAATATAAAAATGACCCTCCAATAATTAGATTCTATGTATGGAACATTTATAAATTTGTCATAATTTTCATAATTAAAATGGCAAATGATGCATAAAAATGTTCTATATATAATATAGAACATTTTTGCTGCTGGTTGGTATGGTGCCTTAAATATTAAATGTAATATATGCCTAGGGCTGACAATCAGGTGATTGATGGTTTTGGGGTTGGGACTGTACCAGGGTCTGGATATTGCCCCAGCATAGTTCCAGCCCTGAGATTGATAATCAGCTGATAGTTGGCTGTAGCCCAAGACTGTCAGTAGGCTGGGGTTGAGCCAAAATGCTTCTCCTGCTAGGGACTTTAAATCATATGCCTGGCAGTTCTGGCCAGGCTGCCAGCTGCAGGAAATAGAGGCTCTCAGTGGGGTTTCAAGTCCCCAGCAGAGGGAATTCTTTTGATCCTCCTGCTAGGAGCCTCTGATCTGTCGCATCTGACATTCCAGCCACTGCTGCCAGGCATGAGTTTTGGCAGCCAGCTTCTTGTCAACCCTGGGCCTGACAGCTGAACCCTGGGGCTCTCTGGGCCAGTGTTGACAGTCAGCTTATTGTCAGCTCCAGTCCCAAGACTGCACTTTCATCCACACCAGAAAATTTTCCCTAAGGTGGTAACAGAATTCTGTTATAATGAGTCCATAAGTCAATGAATATTTTTCCTTAGGCTTTACTGGGGACTTCTTCTCAGACAGTCAATTTGACCCCATTATGTACCGATTAAGGCAGGGGTCAGCAACCCCTGGCATGCATGCCGAGCATGGCACTCAAGGCCATTTTGCTTGACACACCACTGCCATCCCAGGCTCTAAGTAGCTGCTGCCAGCCATGGAGCCCAGGCTGCTCCAAGCAGGTGGCTGGGAGGCTGCAAACCTTGTTGCAAGCAGACCGGGCTCTATGGGCCAGCTGAAGCTGGGAGGCTGCAAACAGCCGCTCCAGGGCTCTGACATGTCAGCACTCCAGCACCTTCCAAGGTAGACATTGTGGTTGTTTCAGCACTCCAGCCAAAAAACGTTGCCTACCCCTGGATTAAGGTATTGGCAGATGAACTCTTTACTGCAAGCTTAAAAGGGGCCATTTATTTACTCTGCCAGTAGCTCTGCTATAACTGCCTGTGGGGGCACAGTAGGTGAAAGTTTAAACCACTGTAGTTGGGTATTCTTTCATTGAGCCTTCCGAAGCCTCTTAGAACTGCCACCCAGAGCTTGAGTCATACTGTTGTAAACGGTTATTCCTTTGTGTGTAGATCCAATACACAGTAGGATAGGGCAGTATTGCAGCCTCACTTTAACTAGGTCTTTGCCCCACCATCCAGGGGGAATAATAGTATTCTCCCAACTCCTAAGAAAGCCAAAAAGGAAATAGTTACTTACATATAAGCAGAGTTTGAGGTGTGGGTTCTGTACATTTATACTCCCTGCCTGCCTTTCTCTACTTCCTTAGTCCTGATTTCATTTTTGTATATAGAAGGCAATGAGTGTGTCCAGGACGGCTTTCTCAGTACTGGCTGCTAATGTTCTGAGCCACAAGGGCACAGGCAAGAGGTGTGAGGGGTCTTGAATGGGGACCGCTACTGAAAGTTTCCAGCAGTCAAAGATGACTAATCAATATAACTCAAAAGTGTAAATGCACAGAAAACAGTGTTGAGACCTCCAGTTACAGGAAAGTGACCCTCATTTTTTCATATTTTATTTTGAAATGACAGTCGGACTTTCAGGATGAGGGTGGTGGCAGACCAAAGGAAATGGACAAAGATCTAAAGAATGGAAATTAGTGAATTAGGGCAGGAGTTGTCAACTGAGGGAACATGTACCCCTGGGGCTACTGGAGAAGGCTCCAGGGGGTACGCGTGGGCAGGCAGGGATGGAGCACCATCACGCACAATCCCGTGCTGCTGTGCAGGCACCGCCTGCCCAGCCAGACGCAGGCGCCGCCTGCCCAGCCAGACGCAGGGGGTGGGGGAAGCTTGCACACTGTGGTTGCTGCCACTCCACGTCCAGCCGTGTTATTACTAACTGCTTTCACTCAAGATAATCTTAGCTGGTTTTTGTAACCGTAGCACCATATCAGATTTTAAAGTAAAAGTATATTTTAAATAGACTGGATCACTTAATATAATATCCGGGAGTATGGGCTTAAATATAAAAATGGGGAATGAAAAAAATATGTTACTGTGCACCTCTCCCAATCCCATTGAAAGGACTGCATGCCTAAAAATATTCTGTAAATTGATAAAATGTGACCTCTAGCATATTGACAATGCTTTTTTTTCTTCCTTTCTAGATTTGTCTAGCTGGAAATAAACCTGCATTAAGAAGTTATTATGAAACGCTTTTCACTTATTTTATAGGAGAGGCAAGATTTTTTTTGGTGATATCTCTCTCTTAGTAGACCAACTGCATAGTTGTGATAAAATTAGACAAGCTTTTGAATGCAACTCATTCTTCCTCAGGTCTGAGGATGAAGGCAAGCACAGGATTTGTAAAGAAAAGTGGGGAGAGCTGTGAAATTGGAGGGGGGAGAAATTCCCAGGGGTAGCAGACAAACAATTAGTAGAAGAAAAGAAGCTTGATTACTGGGAGATCCAGATCTATCAAAAAGGCAGAGATTATCAGACTTTCAGAGGTAGATTATAGTGTCAAAATTAATATTGGCAATTCAGTCCTTGGTTCCTAGTGTCCTAGTTCCTAGCTTTCTGAATTTTTGTTCCTAAGATTGCCTTTTAAAGGTGCTTAATAGATTTCCCTTTAGCACAAGGATACTGAGGTCAGAAAGGGAGTGGTTGTTCTGTGAAAAATGTGCTGTATGACGTATGTGTATCGCTGTCCTTTATATTTTTTTCTGAGTTCATTCTGGTGGGTAGTTGCAGTTCACATAGTTCCCGTGAGGCATTATGCACTGGATCAGGTATATGCCTGTCCCAAAATGTGATGTTTTAATGATGTGTCAATTATAGAACTGGGTAAATAGTATTTGTAAACATAATGTATAACACATTTGATTCCTTTAAAATGTACAAAATGTCTATGAACAACTTGATAATATTTTTTTGCAACAGGCTAAAGGAAAACATTTGGGCAGTAGCCAGTTGCAGTTTATATCACTGGATAATCCCTAAACACAGCTAGTATATAACTCTTAAGATCACTCTTTTATTCCATCAATAATTCAAAAGATATGACTGCCTCTGATTCAGTAGAATGATGTACAAGACAAGTAGAATTAGTTGTGCTTGAACATTTTCCAATGAAACATTTTCCTGTGAAAAAGGTATTTTTTTTTTCATTGAAGCTTTTTCCAAGTAAAATGTTTCAGTAGAATTTTCTTTCAGGAAAATAAAAACAAAACATTTTAGTTTGGGACAGCCTAAATCTCTCCACCCATTTGAGCCACAGCTTAGTCGCAAGAAGAAAAATTGCACCAGAGAATGTGTAGTCTTTCTGGGGATTGGTAGCAGGGCAGCCTGGGAGCTGGATATCGCTACTAATGCTGCTCCCCTATTTAGCAAGCCCCTTCCTGCTGAAACCCTGGAGACATTTGTAGGGGAGGGGACTTAAGCTCCTCTGTGCCACGGCACTGCTGCTTCTCTTGTGGAACCCCGAGTTCTCCTTCAAGTGCTTTTTTTCTCATATGCACATCCTCACTAGGAGTAAACAAGTGCCTCAAGTGCTCAAGCTCAGAGACATTTAAGCTCTAGTAGTACCCATACTTCTTACCCTAAGTCCATCTCTCCTCATACTGTACTACAGGGCTACAAATGGCAGTCTTCACTTCCTGCCCTTCAGCTGCTTGGCTTAACATGGAACGCACTCTCCTGTTGATGTATGCTTCTTGAAGCCTGCAGACCTCTCAGAGCCCTTCTTTTGAGGGGTTATTTTTTGTTATTGCCTTTCTTTTTCTCTTCCTTTCTTTTGTTTTTTTTTTCCCCTAAAACAAAAAAAAGAGAGAGAGAGCAACATAGGGGCTGTCCTGTCTTGCCTTATACCTTCTCTCCTGTCCCAGGCATGTTTTTTGTCTGCACCATGTGGTATCACCATCTTATAGACTATCTTCCCATTCTTGACCAGTGGACCTTCCTTTGCTTCTGGGCGAAGAGGGGGAAAAAACCATAGACTTTGCTTCAGGTTCACCTGATTACTGTTGTTTCTTCTCTAGACTCCTGGAATGTTAAGTTTATTCTGCCTGTGACAGTGCTGTGCCTTCATCTTCTTGACATGCAAAATGTCTGTGCAAGCTAGGTAAATCCTGCATACCTAAAAAAAACACTCCTCCTTCAGATCCCCTGCCTTTCCTCCAGGAAGGAGGGCAAGACTTTATTTCCTGTCACCCATGCATAGACTTATTTAAGAGTGGCACACAAATGAGCCTGGTAGAATATTGACTTATTTTGAAAGAGTCCATGACAGATGTCACCTTTATGCCTCCATAAAAATGTTTATGGTGGCAAAAGTGAAAGCAAACAGATGTCCATACTTTTTGTCTTGTCACAAATCCTCAAATCTTTGGCTGCAACAGAAGGTAGTAATAAATTAAGCTGGTTTATAGAGGCCCACATCTGTTTGCTTAGGGTAGAAGAGGTTGGGCAGCATGAAGCTGTCTGGGCTCTCCAGCTTCCCTGGGGCATGGGCCTTTCAGGTTTGAGGGGCCTGGTTCTGTACACCCCAGGAATTCCCAGGCAGGAATAGTCTTCTCAAGCCTTGGGAGTACCTGCCTCACTTTCCCTATTTACCGAGGAACACATATCTGGCATCACTATGGAGCATGGGCTACAAATGCAGAGGAGGACTTATGATAAATTCCCCCCCCCCCCGCCTGTGAAAAAAATCCCTTAATTTGTTGAAGAGGGTCATTGCAGAAGGTGGGTTTTTTGGAGGAAAAATACCCCATTATTTGGTAATGGTAAAAAGTAAAAATAAAAAAATAAAATAATAAAAATTAAATTAATGTAGCCCTAATGAGGATCCAGAGAAGTGTTGCTAGGTCTTGTAGTTTAGTCATTACTCTTGTGGTATTTGATGTTTTTCTTAAAGCACCAGCTCTTGGTTTGTGTGATTATGAGAACCTCAGTGTCTATTAAAAGAAAAAGTAGTTTCTAGTCCACGCGGTGGTTGAGATTTGAAAACATGACCTGAGCATAGTTTGATGATTCAGAACTAGATGGCAAATTAAATAAATCCAATATTACTTGACTTTTTTTTTTTAAATGACCTGAGTTTTGACAATATTGCCTAAGGGATAGTGAGAGAGAAAAGAAGAAATAAAGCAGGGGTTGGCAACTCCCCGGCACGTGTGTCAAGCAAAATTAACTCGTGCACCATGCTTGGCATGCCACCACCAGCCCCAGCTCTGGGTAGCTGCTGCCAACCACAGAGCCCGGACTGTTCTCAAGAGGTGGCTGGGAAGCTGCAAGCTCTGCTACAAGCAGCCCGGGCGCCATGGTTGGCAGCAGCTACCCAGAGTCGGGGCTGGGTGCAGCAGGCAGGCTGCAAATAGCTGTGCCAGGCTCTGGCATCAGCTGTGTACCGGCGCGTTTACAGGCACCTGGGAGCGGGCAGTAAGAGGGGTCTGAGGCAGCGCAACCCTGGTCTTTCCCCTGGGGTTCTCTCCAAAGAAGAGGTGATGGTGGGGCTCCGGAGCCCAGCACAGCTGTTTGTAGCCAGCCTAGGCTCTGGGCAGTTGCAAACAGCTGTGCGGGCTCTACAGCTCCGGCATCAGCTCCATGCCCGCGGTGACTGCACGCGCACCTCGGAGTAGACAGCAGGAGGGCTGCGCTGCCTCAGGGCCAGGTCCTATCCCCACTGTCCACTCCAAGGTGTGCGCGCAGTCACCGCCAGCATGGAGCTGATGCTGGAGCTGTGGAGCCCAGCACAGCTATTTGCAGCCTGCCTGCTGCTTCCTGAAGTGGCCCAGAGCCCAGGCGGGCTACAAGCAGCTGCTCCGAGCTCCGGAGCCCAGTCATCAGCTGTGCTGGTAGCAGAGGAGGGGCCAAGGTTGTGCTGCCTCAGGCCCACCCCCCGCCTGGGCTCTGGGCCACTTCAGCAAGCAGCAGGCAGGCTGCAAACAGTTGTGCCCGGTGGGGGGGAAGATTTGTCATAAGTCCCCCTCTGCATTTGTAGCCCATGCTCCATACTGCTGCCAGAGACGTATTCCTTGGTAAATGGGGAAAGTGAGGCGCAGGTACTCCCAAGGCTTGAGGAGACGAGCTGCTTGCGTGCAGCTGTTCGCAGTCTCCTAGCTGCAGCCAGCCCCAGCTCTGGGTAGCTGCTGCCTGCTACGGAGTCCAGGCTGCTTGCAACAGGGCTTGCAGCTGAGCCTGCCTGATTCCCACCCACTCCAAGCTCAGCATTGGCTCAATCCCCGTTTTAGGATGAGGCTGGCACTGCCCCTTGCCAGGAGTGCTGCACCTTTGCGGACTTAGCTGTGTGGAGTGGGTGGGTGGTTGGGTTGATGGGCAGGCTCTGAGCTGGGGCCTTGGCTGGCCACGCTGCAGCCTGGGGGCTGGCTCCCCAGGGAAGCACAGGGGCTCTGGCAGGCCCAAGGCATTGTTGGGTTGGACTTTATTCGGTGGCCCAGCAGCCCAGCTCTGTGCACCCACATATCTGGTTCTGTGTGCACACGTGTCTGGTTCTGGATGTGTGAGTGCATGTGTCTGTTCTGGTTCTCTGTGTTGGTGCACATGTGGTTCTGTGTGTGTACGTGTGCATATGTAGTTCTCTCTGTGTGTGTATGTGCCTGGTTCTCGCTCTGCTCTCCTTTCTTTCCTCTTTTTTCTTTCTCTTTCCCTCTCTATTCTTTTTCTTATTTCTCTTTTTCTTTCTCTCTCACTGCAACATGCTTAAGAAAAAAAGTACACAACAACAAAGGCAACATTTATGATTATTAAATATACTAATATGCAGTGTGTCCTGCCATGTACTCCCCCCTCCCCCCAATTTTGTTTTTCTGGCATGCCGGTACTCTGGCACCTTCGGAGGTAGACACTGGTTTTTTTGGCACTCCGGCCAAAAAATGTTGCCTACCCCTGAAATAAAGCATATACTGTCACTTTTATCAGTCAGAGAAGGGGAGTCTAGAGACCTTTTTCTGCCTGTCCTCCTTGGTTTCAGTGACCCACTAAGAAGGGTTAATGGAAGTAAGGCAGTGGAGACCAGGGGTAGCAAAAGAAGCAGAACCACTAGAACACAGGAAATAGGAGCAGAATAGGAAGACTGCCTGAGGCTCCTCTGTTCCTTTTGCTGTCCAAGCCCCAGAAGCCTTTCTTTTTTTTGTTTCATTGAGGAAGGGCAAAAAGACCATCTTAAATTACTGAGAAATGTTTTGTAGTAAGCTGTACAAAACTGGCAGTGGATACATCTCTGTACTTTCATCACAGAAGCACCATTTTCCCAATCTACAGGAAGCCTAAATACTTGGAGGGGTTCTGGTCAGAGTTACCACCATTGAGAGCTAGAGTCAGCTGGTAATTTTGAGGAATGGTAGACCCTAAGGGCTGTTTTGGTTTAAAGAGATCATAGGGGTTGGGAAAGCAACTGCCTCTATCAAGGTGGCTAGGGGGCAGCAGCTGATATCACAGTTGAGTAGGGTGTCTGGGTGTGATGCTTCCTTCCCTCTTCAAGATCTTGACACTCCAGCAGAGGCCTGTGGTGGAAGGTCTGCAGCTTACTGACCCCAATGATTGTGGCAGAAGGTGGTTGTCTCCAGATGCCTGTACTTTTTACTTGCAAGTGCATATTAGGGTTGCATATCAGGGATCATAAATTTACAGACAGCCAGTAAAAAAAATTTTAAAAAAGGTTGGGGGCAGTGGACTAAAGACATCTATCTGTACAGTTTTACAAAACAAACAAGCAAACAAAAAAACTAAGCAACTGGGAGCTTGACTGACTATCCGTCTCTGAACAAGCCTGAATGTTGAAGGACAGACGGAAAAGAGCAGTGTCACCTAGTGTCTGAACAAGAGTGCAGCACCCTGCAGGGAACATTCTTTCAGGGCTTAGTAGCCACATAGCCTGTCCCCCCACCCCCTAAGCCATGTGGACTGCCTGTAACACTGCTGGATTGTAGATGGGCAACCAGTAGTCCTCCTTTGGGGGTCTGTATCAGGAAGTTGTGGGGAGCTGGTGGGAGTAAGGCTTGTGGGATTGTGCTGAGGGGAAAGTGGTATGGTCAGGGCATCAGGGTATAGGGGTGAGTGTGGGATCCCTGCGGTACAGGCAGCATGGTGTAAAGCTGTTGCTGCAGCCAAAGAGGGTTGCAAACCGAAGAATTTTTTTAACTGATAATCTACAAACGTTTAACTTTTTTTTTTACCATGGTTCATGTTAAATCCCTAAATTTGAGCCTAGCTCTTGTTTGGGGCCTAAAAGAAGGATTGTGTTCACATTATGTAAAATATACGTCAGTAAGAAAGTTTGGTAAAAAGTTTGCAGATTATCGTTTAAAAAAAAGAAAGTGTTAGGTTGGCAACCCTGGTGCATATGACCAATATATTCATGATGAATGTGGCTTCTGATGTGAAGCAGCTCTTGTAATATGTCACAGTGACAAGGATGTATTTGTCTTAGGAGATCTGTTTTGGTTAGTCTAAGGGTATGGGCATATATAATAGTATGGTTTAAATATGATTTAAACCTGAAGTGGACAGGCATACAAGCCTGCTAAACCCATTTAAAGTGGTCTGCAATGATTCAGAAGTGTACCTGGAAAATCAAGTACTATTTTGAAGAAGTTTACTGTGAACTGATTCACAGTGATGTGTGGATATCAAGCATGCTTTACCATGGGTCTCATCAGTCTTCCATGAATCTCACAGCGCATTGCTTATCTTCTCCCTCCCATCTCTCACACACTGCTGCAACTGGCCACTCTGGTATTTAGTCAGAACTCTGGAGCCCAGCCTTTTGTTTTTGTTGGTACTTTTTGTTATATTTGTGTGTTCCCTTCGACTGCTTGTTCAAGAAAAGCTGTTGTTCCAACAATTGGCTAACAACTTTTTTCTAACAAGCTAACTTCCTTTCGATTCATTGGGAACTAAAAAGTATGGCTCTAAGCACTCCTTTCCCCAATACTCCCCTATTGTCAGGAGAGCATACTGCAGATTGGTCATTTGCAGGCTATTGAAATTTTATTGAAATCATGTTTAGGAAACAAAAGCAGAAAAATGACAAATTCACAGCCACAGGTCAGATACTCCCAGGACTCTCAAAGCATGGTTGCAAGCATTTACCCCCTACTCAACCACTGTGAGGCATGTGGGGCAGAGTGCTCACTACCACCCCCTTATATTGGAGCCACAGCACTTCACATGATTGTGAACCGATCCTAATTATGAACCAATCCTAATTCCTAATGACTGACATTTTGGAATGATTCAGTTATTACATCTTTCTCTACCCTAATAATGGGCAAGACGCACAGCTAAGTGTACAAGTGAATGAACAAGGCTTACAGTTTACCCTACAAAAATTGCCTCCTTTCTAATTATGAAAGAATTAGAGACTATATTGTCACATTTTCTCTGTTCTGTAAATAACTATTCTGTGTGAAATGAAGCCTTGTGGAAAGACCAGATTCCATATGGTCTGTGGCAATTTATCCAGCCATATGTTCTAATTACATCTTGTACGCTGAATCAAAGATGTCTTTATTATTATCCATTTTTATTTATTAAAGAGCTGCCAAGAAAAAATGTCTTGTGTAATAGAGCCAAATGTTGTTTCAATTAAATCTGTGACATGGGAGGAGTAACTTTAGTAAGTGAATTTTGCCATGTGATGAATATTAAGCATACATAGTAGGAAAAGTGTGGGGGGGTTTTTGTTGTTGTTGTTTTTGTGGGGAGACATTCTTAGAATATGAAATGAAAGTTTGGACAGGAAATGGTTATTACATGCTGTGCTGGAATAGATTAAAATAATGATGGTTTTAAAATGTTCAGGGTTTAAACAAAGTACAGAATTTTTCTCTCAACAAATGCAAGGTGATATTGCATTAAAATGTCTGACTGTTTATCCTTCCTTTCTCTGTTACAGATCACACATCTGTGGGTGGGCTAGGAGACAGTTTTTATGAATATTTATTGAAAGCTTGGCTGATGTCAGACAAGAGGGACACCGAGGCAAGGAAGATGTATGACGATGCAATTGAGGTGATTACAATCCACTCACTCTTTCTGTATAATGAAATAGTCACTTTAGAAACTGCTTAGAACAGTGAAGATGGTGAAGATCACTTTTTGTAAGTAAAGAGCACCGCAGGATCTACCACTCTGCCCCCCGCCCAGTCCCCCCTGCCTCCTGGACAAGCCACCCAGACTCTGACCCCACTCACCCAGCCTGGCCCAGGGGGCATGGCTTAGCCCAGCCACGTGTGTCCTGCTGCTCCCGATTGTAGGGCCTCTGACAGACTGAGATCAACTGTCAGAGGCTCCACAATCAACTAGTCAAATTGGGATCAACTGGTTGGTGACCCCTGGTTTAGAATAACCAGGAAAGCACAAGAATTTAACTGTTCTATTATGTGTATGAAGGTAAGTAATTTAGCTGTATAAGGAAGCGAGTAAACATTATCAACCATGAAACCTTTCCTCGTTTGTAGCTTTAAAAGAATACTGTTGTAAAATTCATTTGGCTTGGATTATTATAGTAAAAATATTAACTTCAAAATGCTATGACTTGGAACAGGGATGTCAATCATATAGCTCACAGAGCTAGGTCATCTGGCTCACAGACTTTTGCCCTGGCTATGGTTGCAATGTGAGATCTCCTTACAGCAGCAGCCAAGCTCCTGAATGAGACCCACGGCGCTGGAGCCAGAGCAGTGTGGTAGCTTGTTCCCACAGCTGCAGCCAAGCACCTTGGTGAGAGCTATGGTGCTGGAGCTCCAGCAGCACTATGGCTTGTTCCCGCAGTGGTAACCAAGTGTTCATAATGTTGGTCTTTTCTCCACAGTGCTGCTGGAGCTCCAGTGCTGCAGCTGTCACCCAGGAACTTGACTGCCACCATGGGAAGAAGCAACAGTGCTGCTGGGGCTCTGGCATTGCTGCTCTCTCTTGGGTGCTTAACTGCAGGAAGAAGCTATGGTGCTGCTTTGGCTCCAGTGCTGTAGCTCTCACTCAAATGCTTGGCTGCATCCACAGGAAGATGCTGTGATGCTGCTGGGGCTCCAGTGCAGTGATTCTCTCTGCTTTGACTGCCGAGTACCTGGAAAAGAACAGCAGTGCTGCAGCCCCAGCAGCACCATGGAAAGAAGCTTGTCACTGTGGCTTGTTCCCACGGTGGGTGCCAGGTGCCAGGATCCTGGTCCTCTTCTTGCCGGGTCCTGAACAGGCTGGAGTGGATCCAGCATGGGGCAGGGAGGGAGGGCGCCATGGGCTCTGTCCCACACTACTTGGCCCAATCCCACACTACTTATCCTGCCCATGAGGCCAGATGAGTTTGACACCCCTGATTTAGAAAATTAAGGTGAAGTCTTTCATCTCCTGATGCTTGTTTTGTGTCACTTGTCCTATCCTAGTTTGATTTATGGCTTAATCTTATCCTTCAGGGTCCTGTCAGGGGAGGATAGTACTTCTTGTGAAGTTCATTACAAGTTTCTTTAAAAATTGTGAATGAATGTTTAGGTGGTTCACTATGATGAATCCAGTCACCACCTACGTGTCCTTTTAGAACACAGAGTTTCATTAGTTGTCTGTTAATCTTTGAAATATCTCGAGGGAGGCATAGTATGCTCTCAGGCTTCTTAGTAATGCCATAGCACATTCTGCCCCTAATTTGCAGAATGGCACAAGCTGAACAATGGCACAAGAATAGTGTACATGTTTAATGTGTAATATCAGTCTCAGATTTTCAGCATAATATGAAACATTTATTGAAGAAAATACTTTGTTACAGTAATGACTGTTAGTGAGCTTGCTAACAATCATGACTAGACAGTAATACAGATGATATTCTACAAAGAGTCTTTCTTTTCTGCATCTATTCAATACCAGGTGGAGCCAAAAGTGTAACCATTTCTATGACTGGTTTAGGGGCTCTGATCACCCCCAGATGTGTTCCTCCCTCCACGGGGCTCTGAGATTTGGAGCTTCTGTTACCATTCCTGTAAAACCCAATGAGTCCTGGAATTATCAGAAAGCTAAAACAAGATCAGAATGTAGTTTTGTTATTTTTATCTTCAGACTCTGCCATGCCATGCCATTGCTCCTGCCCATAATCTCTGTCTCACAGCAAAGTTCTGCACCTCCGTCTGTGCAGCCACCATGTTGAGTGGATTCTGGTATTAGAGACTCTATTCACATAGTGTCAAACTATCCAAATTAACCCCAGAAAAGATTCGAGTAGCACTACTAACATATTTTTGTAGGGAACGGTCTTAATTTGGGCCTGCCAACATAAACTGTCTCCATCCAAGCCACAGGTCCAAGATATTATGGGATAAAGATACCAGGCCTTCTTAGTGTGTTTACAAAGAATAATCTTACAGTTTCTATTTACGCTTTTTTTCACTATTTTTCGATTTACTCTTCTTCTCTGGGGATGTTCTTTAATCCTGACCAAGAGGATGCTAGTCTTTGTCTCCTTTCAGTGACTGGTCTCCTTAGAGAAGTCTGTAATTTTTCAAGTGCTATCAAAACCTGTGCTTTGGGAATGTTGTGACTCTTAACCCCTTGATTTCTAAAGTATAGAGCACATTTATAAATAAAATTTGGCAGGGAAGAGAAAAAAATATTCTTGTTCTAAAATTGTATTTAACATAACATTATATATCAGCTTTAAAGCATAATATGTTAGCTAATATGAATTAGAAAAAAGAATACTTGAAGGCTTTCCCAATCTCCTTTTAGGCCATCGAAAAGCATCTTATCAGAAAGTCCAATGGAGGACTGACCTTCATTGGAGAATGGAAAAATGGGCATCTTGAAAGAAAAATGGGCCACCTCACCTGCTTTGCTGGGGGAATGTTTGCACTTGGAGCAGATGGTTCCAGAGATGATAAGGCTGGGCACTATTTGCAACTTGGAGCTGAGATTGCACATACATGTCATGAGTCATACGACAGAACAAGTAAGAGTCATTACTGATCTAAAAATTTCACAGGAAAGAGAGGTGGTGGGATTATTCAAGATGCATGTGCCTGATCTTTGTCTCACTTGCACCATATTTATGCCAATTAATGTCTTGACTTCAGTGAAGTTACTCCTGATATTCACCAGTATAAACAAATGTAGGATCAGACTTGGTAATTCTTTAACATTTGTTCATCTTCTTGTGTCTATCCCAAACTAATTCTCCATATGTTTTTCATTCAAGTCCCTTAGTTTTCACATAGTGGCCACATCAACATGGAACACTTACTGTGCATTCGCTTGTTACTACTGTGCAGTAGTGTTGCATGGCATGAAGCATGATGCGACGCCACTGCACAGGAGTAACGAGCTACTGTGCAGTCAGCGTCGCGGGGATGCTACTGGGGATGCTATTGCAGAGTCATTTAGTATTTGGGTATGTAAGTACTAAATGACTATGCAGTAACAAATGTGCTGTCACTGTCTTGTATAGACACGGCCACTGTGTGTTAGTGAGGCACTGCTCAGTTTAAACACACTGTACATGGAGTACAAATTTAAATGTGGAATGTATATTACTTTTATTAATGATATTATGCCACACAGGAAATTATTAGGTCATTTGGAAAGGGGGTAGAATAGAGGTCCTCACCAAAGATGAGAAGACAGATTGTGCTGAAATAGAAACTGTTAGACTAGAGAGGAGGTAACAAGGTGTGCTGCAAAAGTTGCTAATTAGACAAAATTAGGAGGCATTGTCAATATAGAGAGGATAGGGATCATAAGATCGTAGGAAGGTAGGCCTGGAAGGGATCTCACAAGGTCATCTAGTCTAGTCTCTTGCTCAGGGCAGAATCATCCCTAACTAACCCATCCTAGCCAAGTATCTGTCTAACCTGCTCTTGAAAATTTCCAGGGGTGGAAATTCCACAATTTTACTAGGCAGCCTGTTCCAGTGCTTGATTACCCTCATAGTCAAAAAGTTCAGCAGTTTGTGGGCCCCAAACTGAATACAGGGCTCCAAGTGAAGTTTCACCAGTGCTGAATAGAATGTAAGAATCACTTCCCTTGATTTGGAAGTGACACTTCTGATGATACAACCCAGCATGCTGTTGGCTCTTTTTGTCAACAAGAGCACAGTGTTGGATTGTATGGTCAGCTTCTGGTCTACTGTTACCCCTTGTCCTTTTCTGTAGTAGTGCAGCCTAGTAGTCATTCCCCAGTCTGTTTGCACATGCAATTTTTCTGTCCCAAGTACAGGACTTCACACTTGTCCTTTCTGAATTTCATCTGGTTGATTTGAGGACCATTTCTCTTGTCTGTCCATGTCATTCTGGACTCTCTCCCTCACCTTCCAGGGTGTCTTCCACAGATTTTCTAAGTGTACACTCAATCCCATTGTTCAGTTGATTAATGAAGATATTAAACAAGGCTGGACCCAGGACAGAGCCTTGGGGAACCCCACTTGATACCTCCTTCCAACTAGACTTTGAGCTATTGAAGACTACTTATTGAGCATGGTGATCCAAGCAGTTATAATATCTACCCTATAGTACCTTTATGTAGTATGTATTTCCTTAGTTTGTTAATGAGAATGAAGACAGTATTAAAAGCCTTGCTAAAGTCAAGGTATATCACATCCACTCCTCTCCCCTCATCCACAGAGCCTGTCTCTCTATAAAAAGGAAATCAAGTTAGTCAGGCATGACCTGCTCTTGATGAATCCATGCTGGTTGTTTCTGATTACCTCATTCTCCTCTAGGTACTTCACAGTAGATTCCTTGAGGACTGACTCCATGATCTTTCCAAATTTCAAGGTCAGGGTGACTGGTCCATAATTTACCAGATCCTCCTCCTCTTTTTTTAAAGATGGTTATTATACTGGCCCTTTTCCAATCATCCAGGACTTCTTGACCTTCACAAGTTCTCAAAGGGGATGGATAAATGGCTGTGAGATTACTGCAGTCAGTTCCTGTATGACTATCGGAACTGATCCATGCTTCGTACCACTACCCTTTCCTGCTTGTACACGTAGGCACCAACAATACTTCCAGGAACACAGTTGAGCAGATCAGAGAACACTACAGGACTCTGACACAATGAAAAGCCATAACACCCTAGCCTGCCACAGGCAAAGCAGGCCAACATCCTGCTGCTGCAAAGGTTAAAATATGTTTGAGAGATGCAAGGAACAGGACCACACGTCCTACAACAGAGGAAGGCAAAAAACTCTCACAGCACATACCAATCTGACCATGGGGTAAAATTCCTTTCTGACCCTAAATATGGGCAGGAACCTCTGGGTTTAAGTCCCAGCAGGAGAGTGGCACACCCCAGTCAAAGTCCCCAGCCTTGGCTACAGCCAACACCCAATGCTTTTGAGAAAGGCAAAATTCCTCCTTCCCTCCCTCTGACAAGAGTAGCAACAGGAGGGGGAAAAAAGTCCTTCATGGCCCCATGTGGCAATTGGCAAAGCTCAGAAGCAAGGGAACTACCCAAAGCAGAACATAGGCATAGCTAGATCATGCCTGACTAATGCTTATCCAGCCTCTTCTTGAACATCTTGAGCGATAGAAATTCTGTAACTTCCCTAGCAGTCTGTTCCCCTGCCTCACTGTTCTAACAGTGAAGAAGTTTTTTCCTGATATCTAGTCTAAACCTACTTTGCTGCAACTTCAAGCCATTGGTCTGCATCCTACGCTGCAGCATGAGAGAAAAGGTGCTTTCCCTCGTTTTAATAGCTGCCATAAAGAAACTTAAAGACTGCTATCATGTCCCCTCTTCTGTGCCTTTTCTACAAGCTGAACCTGCTTACTACTTTCAACCTCTCCTCATTTGGCTTGCCTTCCAAGCACTTTATCATTTTTGTTGTCTGCCTGTGGACCCTCTGTAACTCCCTTCCTACTTTGTAAAATGTTGAGCCCAAAGCTGCACACAGTACTCTAAATGAGGCCTAATCAGTGCCAAGTAGAGCACTATCATGTCCCGTATGTTGCCCCTAATGTTTCTATTGATGCATCCCAAAATCACCTTTGCCTTTTGTCTAGCTACACCACACTTCAGACTTTCTGAGTCTCTGATCTATCAGGACTCCCAGATCCTTCTCCATAGTGCTGCCATCCGGCCATCTGTCACCCATTTTGTATTTTGGTTTTTGATTATTCTTCCTGAGGTTTTAGTGCCTTGCATTTGTCAGCATTGAACTTCATCCTTTTAGCTCCAGCCCAGCTTTCCAGTCTGTCAAGATCCTTCTGAATTGCGGTCCCATTCTCCAGTCTGTTCACAATCCTTTCATTTCATGTCTTAGATTCATAGATTCATAGATGCTAAGGTCGGAAGGGACCTCAATAGATCATCGAGCCCGACCCCCTGCATAAGCAGGAAAGAGTGCTGGGTCTAGATGACCCCAGCTAGATGCTCATCTAACCTCCTCTTGAAGACCCCCAGGGTAGGGGAGAGCACCACCTCCCTTGGGAGCCCGTTCCAGACCTTGGCCACTCGAACTGTGAAGAAGTTCTTCCTAATGTCCAATCTAAATCTGCTCTCTGCTAGCTTGTGGCCATTATTTCTTGTAACCCCCGGGGGCGCCTTGGTGAATAAATACTCACCTATTCCCTTCTGTGCCCCCATGATGAACTTATAGGCAGCCACAAGGTCACCTCTTAACCTTCTCTTGCGGAGGCTGAAAAGGTCCAGTTTCTCTAGTCTCTCCTCGTAGGGCTTGATCTTCAGGCCCTTAACCATACGAGTGGCCCTTCTCTGGACCCTCTCCAGGTTATCCGCATCCTTCTTGAAGTGTGGTGCCCAGAATTGCACGCAGTACTCCAACTGCGGTCTGACCAGTGCCCGATAGAGGGGAAGTATCACCTCCTTGGGCCTATTTGTCATGCATCTGCTGATGCACAATAAAGTGCCATTGCCTTTTCTGATGGTTTCGTCACACTGCCAACTCATGTTCATCTTGGAGTCCACTAGGACTCCAAGATCCCTGTCCACTTCCTTGCCACCCAGCAGGTCATTTCCTAGGCTGTAGGTGTGCTGGACATTTTTCCTCCCTAGGTGCAGCACTTTGCATTTCTCCTTGTTGAACTGCATTCTGTTGTTTTCTGCCCATTTGTCCAACCTGTCCAGGTCTGCTTGCAGCTGTTCCCTTCCATCCGGCATGTCCACTTCTCCCCATAGCTTTGTGTCATCTGCAGACTTGGACAGAGTACACTTCACTCCCTCGTCCAAGTCACTGATGAAGACATTAAAGAGTATCGGTCCAAGGACCGAGCCCTGCGGGACCCCACTGCCCACACCCTTCCAGGTCAAAACCGACCCATCTACCACGACTCTCTGGGTGCGACCCTCCAGCCAATTCGCCACCCACCGGACTGTGTAGTCATCCAAGTCACAGCCTCTTAACTTGTTCACCAGTATGGGGTGGGATACCGTATCGAAGGACTTCCTGAAGTCCAAGTATATGACATCCACCCCTCCTCCTGTGTCCAGGCATTTCGTAACCTGGTCATAAAAAGAGACTAGATTGGTCAGGCACGATCTGCCTGCTACGAACCCGTGCTGGTTTCCCCTCAGCATAATTTGTCCTGCTGGGCTCTCACAAATGTGAGCCTTGATAATTTTTTCAAAGACTTTGCCAAGGATGGAGGTGAGACTGACTGGCCTATAGTTGCCTGGGTCCTCCTTCCTCCCCTTCTTGAAAATGGGGACCACACTGGCCCTTTTCCAGTCCTCCGGGACTTGGCCCGTGCGCCACGAGCGTTCAAATATTCCCGCCAGTGGCTCTGCAGTGATGTTGGCTAGTGCCTTCAGCACCCTCGGATGGAGCTCATCCAGGCCTGCCGACTTAAAGGCATCCAGTTCTTCCAAGTGACTCTGCACCATCTCAGGGTCTACGCATGGTAGTCTGGCGCCTTTCTGCTGCCTCTCTACAACCCCAGTGAGAGACTTGTTGTGCCCCTCGCTTAGAAACACTGAGGCATAGAACTCGTTGAGGAGTTCAGCCTTGTCCCCCCTGTCTGTCACCAATTGTTTCTGCCCACTTAGCAGGGGTCCTATTCCTCCCTGGGCCTTCCTTTTACTCCCAATATATCTAAAAAACAATTTCTTGTTGTCTTTTACTTGGGTTGCCATCCTCAGCTCCATGGTAGCTTTGGCCCGTCTAACTGCCTCCCTACAAGCACGAGCAGAGGAGGTATATTCGTCTTTGGTGATCTCTCCCTGTTTCCACTTTTTATGTGCTCCCCTTTTGTCCCTTAGGCTGCCCTGGATTTCTCTGGTCAGCCAGGGAAGCCTTCTGGCCCCTTTCCCTCTTTTGCCTCGCATGGGGATCGTCTTGCTTTGTGCCCGAAGGATCGTTTCCTTAAGGCACAGCCACCCTTCTTGGGCTCCCATCACTTCAAAACTCCTACTCTTGCAGTGCTCCTACTCCTTGACTAATCGCCTGAGTTCATTGAGATCAGCTTTCCTAAAGTCTAGCACTTTCACCCTACTAGTTACCTTACCCACTCGACGTCTTATGGTGAATTCTATTATTAGGTGATCACTGTCCCCCAGGTGGCTACCGATCTGTAGGTCCCCTACCATGTCATCCCCCGTTGCCAATACCAGATCCAGTATGGCATTCCCCCTAGTGGGACTGTGTACCTCCTGTGTCAGGTGGAGGTCCTGTACACAGGTTAGAAACCTGCGTGAGCAGTGGGACTTTGCTGTCTGTGACTCCCAGCAGATGTCTGGGTAGTTTAGGTCCCCCATGACTACCGCCTCTTTAGCTTTTATGGTCTCTGTGAGCTGCCTCAGGAGCCCCGAATCTATTTCTTCCCCTTGATGTGGGGGTCTGTAGCAGACCCCTACCACCAAATCCCTTTCTCCTTGCCCCCCATGTAGCCTAACCCACAATCCTTCTACTTCCTCATCCTTCGATTCCGTCTTGATGAGGGTTGATGTATATTGCTCATTGACATAGAGTGCAACCCCTCCCCCCTTTTTCCCCCCCCCGTCCTTTCTGTACAATCTATAGCCCTCAATATGTACCGCCCAGTCGTGGGATGAATCCCACCAGGTTTCTGTTAGCCCCACTAAGTCATAGGTGTTTAGTGCAAGCAGGAGCACTAGTTCATCCTGCTTGTTCCCCATGCTCCTAGCATTAGTATATAGGCACTTGAGCCCTGCGACTGGTGCCTTTGCTGCCCCCCTGCTCCGAGTCCCAAGGGGCCCTTTGTTTCTTACCTTCTCGTTTCTTACCTGTGCCGTAGTGCTGGCCTCCCCATGTCTTTTAGGTTCCCAATGCTCTCTTTCTTCAGGATGGGCTGTCCTTGTGGGTGCCGCATGGTTTGGTGGTCCACAGCTTCCCCTGCCCTCATCTTCCCCTCCCCCCGACGAACCTAGTTTAAAGCCCGCTGGAGGAGATCTGCCAACCTAGAAGAAAACACACGCTTACCTTTGGGGGACAGGTGAAGCCCATCCCAGTTGAGCATGTCCCTCGTCGTAATGTGTGGGTCTTCTGCAAACTTGCTCAAGAAGCTTTCTATGCCAGCATCCAAATCATCAATGAACATGTTGATGAAGTTCATCAGGCCCTGCTGACTTGAATTCATTCAGACCCATCAGAAGCTCTGTTTCTCTTGTTATCTCATTGCTCAGCTTGTTCCCCTTCCTTATTAGCTGTCAAATTGCAGCTAAATACTTCCTCAAGACTGAGACAAAGTAATCATGGAGTTCTTTGCATCTTGTTAAAAGTTCACCCTGGCTATTGTTTACAGCAGACCCACAGCTTCCTTGGTTTCTCTCTTTTGCTCAACATAGTTATAAAACCTCCTCTTATTGTCTTCTACCTCCCTTACCAGGTTCAGCTTTCTTTTTTTTCTTTGCCTTCTTGATTTTGTCCCTGTAGCTTCTTGCTTGGTGACCAGCCCATTTTTCTATTGCCTATATGAATTCCTTTTACAATGAGGCATCCTAGAAGCTCCATGTGGAAACACGTTGGGCTCTTACTATTGTTCTGGTGCTTCCATTGTATCAGAACAGTTTTTTGTGGGGCTTCCTACAGTGTGCCCTTTCTTTAGAAGCTTCCATCCTTCTTGGTTACCTTGATCCCTCAGTGGGCACATCTATATGTTCATTATGCACTTTTACTATTGTCCATTAAATTTAGTATGTCTAATGTGAGGTACTAAATACATGCGCATTAGGCTGCCCTAGTGCACAGTAGAAAAAGCACTTTTTTTATTTTTACTGACAGCTAATGCGCAGTAGTCTATTTTACTGCATATTAGCATATTAGCATGGTTTTTGATGTGAGGCTTTTATGCACAGTAAAATAGGCTACTGCATATTAAAGTACATGTGTAGATGCACCCAGTCTTCCATCCCATGGCATCATGCTTATTAACTCCTTGAGTCAGCTGAAATCCACCTTTTTAAAATCTAGCATTTTAATTCTGTTGACTTTATGCTTTTCTGTCTCAGGATCATGAATTTTGTCACATTGTGACCACTTCTTTAAGTTTTCCATCACCTTCACATCTTTTACCATTTTTTCTTTATTGGTCAGGACAAGATCCAAGATAGATGATCCCTTATTTGGACCTTCAATTGTCCGGAACAGAAAATTGTCCTCTGCACAAGTTAGGAACTGGCTCAGCATTTTATGTTTGACTGAACAGCAGATGTCAAGAAAATTGAAGTTTCTCATCTGTACCATCCCATAACTTTTTGATGATTTTGTCACCTACTTGAAGAGTGCCTCATCCACTTCTTCCTGACTTTGTGGCCTGTACTAAATCCCTATCATTATATCAATACTCTTTTTGTCACCTTTTATCTTCACCGAACTACATCCTGATTTATTGTCATCTTCCATCCTCCTGAACCAGGGAACAAGTGTATGGGTGTTTAACATACAAGGCAGTGCCCCACCACCTTTTCTCCCAACCCCGTCCTTCCAAAAAAGTGTGTAGCTCTCAGTGTTGCCATTCCAGGCATAAGAGCTGTCCCACCAGGTCTTCGTGATACCAGTCAAGTCATAGCTCTTTTCACAGGCTGCGGCTTACTGTTCATTTTCTTTATTCCCCATACTTTTCACTTTTGTATACAGAAGTCATGTAGGATCAATGTCCCTCTTGTGGGTAAGGGCAAAGCTCTTCTTTGGGACTCCCCAAGAAGCGGCCTTGTTTGGTCTTCCCCTCCTGAGAGAACCTCTTGCAACCAGCCCCAATGTGGCTTCACGCTTTAGGACCTGGCTTTTCTTAGTTCCTGGTTTCCCTGGCAATCCATAGCACCTCCAACCTCTGAGAGCTCCTTCTTGTTGGTCACCTTAGGGGGAGCTTTTAAAGGGGAAGGGTATCAGCATGTTGATGTCAGAAACAGCATGACAGACTGCTCAAAAATAACCAGTCTTTATTGTGCCATTCCAGGTCCTTCTGTCCTTCCTCAGACTCCACTCTGTCCACCCTGGGGTCTTCTCTCTCCCCAGCTCTCTCAGGCTCCCTATTTCTTCTTGGGCCCAGTCAGACACACTAGCCATAAAACAGTTACAAAACTATAGTAATAACCTGGGAACAATACTTGCCCAATACCATGAAACAAAATTATGGGGAACCAATTGGGGAGTAGTCTTTGGGCCCTATTGATAGGCTCGACTGCCATCTGCCTGGAGTTAAAAGGGCATGTAGGTGTTCTACTTATGGAATGATCTACTACAACTATTTACAGCAAAGGCCCCCCCCCCCCCCCCAGTGCTCTCCACTGGAACTGCAGGCTAGATCTCAGCCCACTTAGTCTTTCATCACAATGTATATCAGATGTATTTTGCATTGTTGTCTGTTTGTTTCCTTTTGTTACCTAAATATATATTTATGTGCTGGAATAAATGCCATAATTTTACCAGTGCTAAACACCCCTGGGTCCCTCTGTATAAACTTTAAATTGACTATAAATATTGAGATGTCAGTATTCTTGTACTTAGCTACAGTACTGTGTGATTTCAGAAACATTCTCCATTTGCTCTTTCTGCTTAAAGTAGTGGTTCTCAACCATTTTAGAATCAGGGCACCCCTCCATAACTTTTCTGAATTTGGCAGCACCCTGGTTGATAACCACTGTTCTAATGTTTCAGCTTGCTAACTTTATCTCCAAGCTGCTGTGCCTCCACTACTCTGAGGAATTATCTCACATGCTACTGTTTCCAGGAGGTACCTGTGGAGCTGGACTCGGAACTGGGTACTCCTGCCTGTCTGTATTAGGCTTACAAAGCAGCTGCTTCTTCATTGAGCTCTGCAGGTACCTGGAAACATAACCACACAGGGCTGTTTCACCTGGCCACAGCAGCATCAGCACCAGTTCCACCTCACCCTTCAGAAGGGTGCTGTGGCACCCTAGTTGAGAACCACTGGCTCAGACTGAGGCTCCTCAGTTCCATGTGTACCCAGATAAAACATCTGGATTTGAACAACGTGGCGTGTGTTAGAACGGGGATAGAATGTCCCCAGTGGACCACCAAACTAGAAGTTTCTTTTTCTAGGAGAAGAGTGCTGTCTGAGCGGGTTATTGCTTTGCCCTGTCTTGAGTGAAAAGCAGTGGCTCTGATTTTTGGAAAGGGCCTTGAAAGTCCAGCTCATAGACTGTGTCCTTTTCTTCTGCAATACGGGAATGCTGTGATCTGTTTGAGTCCTTGGTTCCAGGTGTGTGTTTATTGTATATTCTATACCAGATTTGTCTACTCTGCCTTTAGAATAGGCATGCTGCTCAGACCCTGCGCTCAGCTTCAGTGGCTTCCACATCAGGAAAGTGAAGTTTTCAGTCTGCTTCCTGAGACAGTATTGCTTCCCATATTCTTGCTACTCAGATAATGATACTTCTGTGAGAAGGCATAGACAGAGCAGGAATATTTTTCTGGAAGGAAAAAAGGGGGATGAGGAGGCTAAGGAGAAGACGCATCCTACAAGGTGTATGTGTCTCCATTTTCTGTGATGTCTAGAGGAGGAAACTGGAGAAATAGCTATTCATAGCTTCTGTACACTCTGTCCAAGACAGCAAGGTCCACAGATGCACAGTTCAAGGTGCACAGCTTAAATGGTATTAAGGTCCAGTTGTAAGTTGCACTGGGCTTTTAAGACTCCTTTAAAAAATCTGGAGAACTGCTACTTGTGGGAACCAATTTGACTGGACATAAGCCCTCAGCATATTTTCTAGGAGGAAATTGGACCGCATGGAGGTGTATGCACAGATTTATTAATCACCTTGTTGCAAGAACACAGGACTTTTTTTTTCATCCCTTTTTTTTTTTTCATTTAATAAAGCAGTTTAGTAGATAATTAACTTGTACAATATGTAGTTATCTTGTGGAATTCATTGCCACAGAAGGTGGTGGAGGCAGATAACACAGTCAAGTTCAAAAAGGGACTGGATAAATTAATGGGTGGTAGATCTATTAATGGTTATTGAACAGAATGGTTGGCGATGTTTCCTCTGGTATCTCTAACCCAAATAATGGTGAATGCCAGGAAGGGTATTGAATAGGGGATCCAGTTCTGTGCTTTTCTTCTATAATGTTCACTTCTGCCATTTGTCAGAGATAGGATACTAGGCTAGATGGACCATTGGGCTGACCCAGTATGGAACTTTTGTTCTTAATTATGGTGGGATTGTGCTGTGGGCCACAATGAAGTCCATTCCTAAACAAGAGGGAGTCTTTAGAACCATTAATGTTACCATGGGAGGGAACCAGATATCAACAGGACACGCGTCCTTCTGCAGAATTGTGATAGAATTTCTTGGGATGTCCATTAAAATTAGAGGTAGGCCATAAGTTAGACCCCTGGCAGATATATAGGTAAAAGCATGATGGTATCTGATGCACAATCCACACAGTCATGCTTCCTGCCGTGCCGCATGTGCATGCCAGGAGGTGCGATTGTGGGATCGTGCATCGGATTCCATCATGCTTTATTGCCAGTGCAGGAGGAACCTGAGCTGCACTTCCATGGCTGAGAACCCCATCAGCTGATCTGGGCTCCCAGCTGCAGGGTCACAGCATCATATATAGTATGAGCATAGTGTGCTCCTGTGACCGGGAGCCCAGATTAGCTGATGAGGCTCCCAGCCATGAGAGTGCACCTGGCCACACATTCAATTAATGACATGATAGGAACCAGCCACAAAGCTGGTAGAGAGAAACAAACCTGTTGCACTTTTTTTGTGGAATAACTTTGTAGCTTGTTCCTTGTTTTATGATGTCATGTATTGCATTAATGTCTGGCCAGATTACAATTTAAGATACGACTAATTGATTTCTGCAAAATGTATGAGCCAATTCCTCAGATCCTCCTCCTGGTTATATAATGGGTCTTATCCATCTACAAGTTCAGCTCCAGAGAAGTCACTGGTATCTGGTAGAACTGCATCTACTCAAGACCCTGAATGGTCATTAAACTGAATACATCTGTTGCTTAGAGGTCATCCAGGAGACATTAGGGGTGTACAGCAGGAGACCAGAATTGAACATAATATTTCATCAGTGCCACACACAGAGGAAAAGCTCCAGGATCACTGTGATCCCAGGGTCTAGGTCATGAGTTATCCCACCCACCTGCCTAGGGCAGTTTGCCGTGACTCGCCTGTCATGATTTGAATGTTATCATGATATATTAAGCGTGAGGCTGCCCATTCACTACCCCAATGCCAGGGGGTGCTATCACTGCTCTGTATCTTCCCTACACTGTGGCCCATGGCTTGCAAATGGCATCCAGAATAGTATTATTGCTTCCTGGCTTCAGGCCACATTCAGTCCATTGTTGGGCCTCTTCCACATTCACACTCACTCTGCCCCCCTCTCACAGGGGCCTTTTCCACACTGCCCCTCACTGGACCATATATGACCTGCCCTGCTCCCCTGAGTGACCTTTTGGCCATCAGGCTTGCCTGCTAACTCTCTGGCACAGTACACTCAGCACCTTTGGTTCACTCGTGCTCCCCTACTCTATGTGGCATCAACTTGTGCTGAACACTGAGCCGATTCTGTCCCTACCCTTCACCAGGCAACTTGCTCCTGTTCTAACTTGTGGGGTTGGCCCATGTACTGCCCTTCAAACCACCCTTGCAGCTCTACTCAGTACACCCCCGGTGCAGCCCTTCAGGCTGCCCTCAGCAGCCCTATTCTGCACCCCATATGCTCAGTCCTTCAGGGGCCTCTCATTGCACTCTACTCTGAGCTGGTCCCTGTATCACTGCTGTCCCCCTCTGGGGTGTCCAGGGTCTTGCACCCCTGCAGGGCTTAGGTGCCTCTCCAGGTGTGCCTGGCCCTTCTCACTCTCTCCCCAACTCATAAATACCCACTGGTGTGTGGGGGCTGGGGTTGAAGTGCCCCTACCCACTTTCACTGGGGAGGTAACTGGACTAGCATTTCTTGGGGACTCCCTCACCACAAGGAGTCCCACCAGGCCACCCTTCCCCAGCACAGTGCAGTTTCAGGTCATGCCCAAAACCCAGGAGCCTCCAACTATCCCCCTGGCTCATGCCCTTACCTCCAAGATGTTCCAGGAGCAGTAGCTTGGCCAACTGATATTACTGCCTCAGCTGTTGGCAGCAAACTGCTACCCCTGCCTGGCTTGCCTACCTTTGAAAATGGCTGCCAAAATTATCAGAACCCTTCTTAGATCTGAACTATGAAACCCCAGGTTACTGCTTCCTCTAGAAGTGCATGGTTTTGTTCAGACAAGTTTCCTTGGGTGAATTTGATATCTTTTATTAGACCAACCCAAATGGTTGGAGAATAGTTATTAAGCAAGCTTTCGGGTTCCAAAACCCTTCGTCAGGCTAAGGAAGTTTCAGCAGTCGGTGTGTGCTCTTCCTGGATGGAATGAAAAGTAAACAAGCCAGGGGCTGGGCTGGGCTGGGCTGGGCTGGGGAGTCAGTTGCCCAGCAGATTATAATGTATCAAAAATCCAATGTCTATGGTTAGTCCCTGATCTCTAGTATCCAGCAGGTTGATGAAATGGAGCTCGTAGGCTCGTCTCTGGGAAGTGTTGTGTAAGTTTCCCTTGCGGATTTGGACTGAGAGATTGGAGAGAGAGTGGCCCTCCTGTGAGAAATGTGCCCCCACCGGTTTTGTTCACTAGTTTATGCACTCATTTGACACTCATTCATAACTAATTAAAGGGCTTTTTGAGCCTATGCAATTTTTTTATGTCAAATTTTGTATCTGATTTTGTATCAACTATTACTAAATTTTAGTGCAGAGCTGGTTAATTACATCTTAAGTGTAGTGTGCATCAGGGATCTTAGGGTACTCAGGGATATAAAGTGTGCTGTCAAATGTATGGCAGTTGTTAGCAGCAGTATATAATCAGAATGCAGGCATCAGAAATCCAGTTTCTTTGACAGGGGTGGAGGTAGAGGCAACATTGTTGGAGGTGTAGTTCTTGGTTTTAAATTTTCTAATGTTATAGTAAAAACTGCACACAGCATTTTATTAAAATGGAATAAAATGAACAGCAATGGATGATTTTTTAATTAAAAAAAAAATAGGGTATTTCTTGATGAAACATTCCTTGCTGGGTGTCATGCTGAGTGAGGATATCATGTTTTTCTATTCAAGTTTAGAACTATGATCTCCTGGATATCCTGGGGTGTTAGAAGTTCTTCAGTGGTTCCCATGCTGTGGGACTGTAATGCTCTGGTTGGGATCAGGACTCCATTGTCCTGGTGACTTTACAGACTGTCATAGTAGGAGGCCATTTCTACCCCACAACCCATGGGAAACTTATGACTGCGGTGTGACTTTTCCTGCCTGAACTCAGATATGCAGCATTCAGCACTTTAGGAACACTTCGGCAAAACACTAAATCTGATGCAGCCACAGTTGCAGGAAAGGCTGCTGACTTATTTTAGAAATAGTAAAATATTTGTGCTAATTCTTGGGAACCCACCGGATTACAGAGTACTGTCTATGGGCCACACTTTACTGAGTTCTATGCTGTTGCCTACTACCATTTGATGAAGGTACAGCATGGCACCCAGAAACCTATAGTAACGTATTCGTATTAAAGACAGTGCTTCAGTAGACAACACCATTTTGTGCAAATTCAGTCCTTTAAATCTTGGCAGGATGCCATTATAATCTCCCTTAGTGAAAAAAACTGCATCAATCTAGTGCATTTTTCAAACCTGGCAGAGTTCTTGTTGCATACTTGAAACCCTTGGAAGCAGGCTGAAATTGTCATGTACAGTAGCTTCACCACCACCAATGCCATACATCCAGGGAGTCTAGATAAAGTGTTACCATCTGGGATGCTGCCTTCTAACTCATGTTCTAAGCCCTTTTCCCTGTCCTCCTCTTCAAATGGGATGTTGAAATTTCTCTTGACCATTCTCCTTTTTTGCTGTGGTACAAAACCCCCATATAATCTGCATCATTTTAATGTTACCCTATATTGGAAGGTGTTTTATTAGTTTCCAAGAAGGTTTACCATATACCTATCACGTGAGTAGCTTTAGCACAGGACTTGTATACATTATTCATTAGAAATATAATAAGCTGCAATAATTAAAATATTTATGAAACTGTTCAAAGAGAAGCTAAATCCTATTGTACTCGTATTACCTGTTGTACCTGTTGTATTCTGTGTGCCCCACTCCCCCAAGTATTTGAAAGGAATAAAGTTTTCTTTTTCTTTTTTATCTGTAGCATTAAAACTGGGTCCTGAAGCATTCAAATTTGATGGTGGTGTAGAGGCAGTGGCAGTGCGACAGAATGAAAAGTATTACATTCTGAGACCAGAGGTGATTGAGACCTATTGGTACATGTGGAGATTCACACATGATCCCAAATACAGACAGTGGGGCTGGGAGGCAATGCAGGTAAGTACTGATTAACTCAGTCAATAGAATACCTCTACTTTGTTCTTCTGTAGCCCTTTTATCCCAGGATATGAGGACACTTTCAAACATTAATGCACATAGCAGGGCAGGATGGTTGTCACTTTTCCTGATTTACAAATGAAGAAACAGATCCATAGATAGGTGACATTTTCAAGGTGACCCAGCAAGTGAGCTGGGAAATGAATTCTGTACTAAAATCAGTATGGAACTCCTAGTCTTGACCTTTACTTTGTAGGCCACAGACCCTGCATTGTGGTAAGCATTTGCTGTGTTAATGCTTACTGGACATGAAAGCTGTGGCGTTTTAAAAATCATCTTAGAATATTTGTTCTTGAAATATAAGTAGGTACTCAGCTGGCTGTCCTCAAACAGGCTGCAGAGGATGTTGTGTATAAATACATGTCCATTCATGCACACTGGCTTTCATTGCTCTATGTGAGCGATAATCAAAGTTAGTTCTGTTTGTTGTTAGGGATAGTTAGTATGTCTGATTGCTAGACTGGGTGGACCTGCTCCACCATTAGACCAAAGTCTTTTAGAAGCAGAACATAAACAGCATCAAAAAGAAATGGGAAGGGTGGAGGAAAAGAGAAGGAATAATATTACTGTGATGCTTAAAAAAGTTGTTGCTTTTCTATGTACTAGTTGTTCAATTCGTATTTGGTTGTTGAATCCACCTCTTGAATGGGAAAGTCCCTTAAGTTTCAAGCTAATCTGTCCCGTTGGAAATATTGTAACTAGGCTACAGAAATTTAGATTCATAGTGTAATCCCAATATAGATCAATAATTCTACTTGTCTGTAATCCACAGACAACTGTCCCATCCTATCTTTCTGGGTTATGAAGTATAGAAAAAAAAAATTATGTGCATCAAAATGAAGCCTAAATTCTTATTGCAGATAGTAAAATAAGATTTCTATAAATTCCTGTTTTACATGCTTCCAAGAGCAAAGCTGGAAATATTGCTAGCCTGGGTGAATTCCATTGCTGCCACCTACTAGCCTCATCTTGAGTCTTACAAAACTGATAGGTGGGGCAACCTGGACACTTCCCAGTTCCTTCTTCATGGTCTCAGAGCATAAAAATTAGTCACTGCTTTTCACTTCTTTCACTTTGCTGTTTAAGTTTTTTTTCACCTGCCTGGGCAGTACATCTAATAGCAGCTATCAGTAGGTGTCTACCCAGATTGCAGGGGGACTTACCAATTTTTGCAGGTTGATCATGGTGTAAAGTTCCAATTCTGCAGTCATTTTGTGGCAGCCCCATCTCTTAGTACTGATTGGAGAGACCTAGGAGCGGGAAGGGGGTAGCCACTGTCTTGATTGCTGGCTGTCCTTTGTGCATCCCTGCCCTTTGTACATTCCAGCCCTTCAGTACATAGATGCCCAGGGGGGAGGAGGGAAAGGGGGCTGCCACCATCTTGTCTGCTGCCCTTCCTGCTGTCCCACCAGCCAGCACCTTCCCTTCCCAGCAGCGAGAACCACTGGCTCCCACTGGGGACACAGCATTTTATTTCTATTAAGTTTTTTTGTTGATGTTGCAGGTTTTGCAGACAATCCTGGATTTCCCGAGTTAAGTAGGTCCCTAGTGATCAGAGATGAGAATAAAAGATGAAGAAACCAAGGGAGTTTTTGAAGTCTTGTGACATTAGCAAGGCAAATAGCATGATGAGAACAGTGAGCTGGGCAGGAACTAAATAAGGTCTGAAAGCAAGGCACTAATGTACAGAAGCTAAGAGAGTGCATACAAGTATTTGAAGCAGAGTGTGATTTCCTGCAAAAAGTGGGTTTAAGAATGTTTGTGCATGTGATATGGAGGGAAAAGAGCTTGGTTAATTGGGCTTGTTTTCTTGTAGCATTTTGGAAAAATTGAAAAGGAACAAAGTGGGAAATCATCAACCTGGGAAGGAACCTGACATTATTGTAAAGAACTAGCAGAAATGTAAAGAACTAGCAAAATTTAGCAAGGGCAATGATGTAGCAAGCAAAGGAGGCAGAGGCATGAAAGTTGGGAGCTTGTGAGATGAGACTAATACAGGTATTGCCAAAGATGATCAGGAAGGGATACACAGATAGATTTGATGATGGAGCTAGACTGTTCTCAGTGGTGGCAGATGACAGAACAAGGAACAGTGGTCTCAAGTTGTAGCAAGGGAAGTTTAGGTTAGATATTGGGAAGAATTGTCTCACTAGGAAGGTAATAAAACACTGAAGCAGGTTACACAGAGGTTGTGGAATCTCCATCCTTGGAGGTTTTCAAGACCCGGCTAGACAAAACTTTGACTTGGATAATCTAGTTGGGGATGGTCCTATCTTGAGCAGGCGGTTGGACTGTTAAAATAGTTGAAGGGGCCCATTTCCTAGCCATTACTTAGGATGCTTGCTGTCATGTTGTCATGAAGAAATCTGATGATGGTAACAAATTTTGGCGGCCATCCAGATCTCATCAGGATCTTCCATAGGGCTTCTCTGTTGAATCAAAGGCCTTAGGTCAATGAAAACCATGTAAAGGTCTTTGTTGCTCATGGCACTTCTTCTGCAGCTGTCTAGCAACAAAGATCATGTTTGCTATACCTCTGACAGTCTGAAACTGCTTTGGGACTCGGGTAGAATTTCCTTGGCAAGGGGAATGAGTCTGGCAAGGAGAATGCAGGTCAGGATCTTCCCAGATATGGACAGGAATGCAATTAATTGTTGCTATCTGATTTATTACCTTTCTTGAATATGGTTATAATTCTGGCATCTCTCAAGTTACTGGGAATCTGTTTCCAGATTCTCAGAATAACAGCAAGGAGTTGGTAAGAGCTTTTTTTCTTTTCCACCATGCTTATAAATTTCAGCTGGCATTCCATCAGGAATGCTTTGTTATTGTTCATCTGTCCAACGGCTTTCAAGACCTCTTGAGAGGTTGGTGGGTCTACAAGGTGGTCCTTAATGGGATGTTGTGGAATGGCTTTTATGGTACTATCTTCAACATTCAAATCTTGGATCAGAAGCTCTTGAAAATGTTCTTTCCACTGTACATTGATGGTGGAGCTGTCTTCAAAGACTGTTATTCCATCCTCAGATTTCAAAGGGATGGCTTCTTGGTTGCTTGGCCCATAGATAGCCTTGGTTGCACTGAAGAAATTATGCATATCATAGCTGTCAGCAAACTTTTTGATCTCTTTTGCTTTATGTTCCCATCACTTGTTCTTTCACTCTCAAGTTCTGTTTCAGGTGGGCTCTGTTTTAATGTGATGGTAAGAGTCTTGCTTCTGTTTGGAGTTAATGTCATTCTGCCAAATTTTGAAGGCTCTTGGTTTTTTTTTTTAATCACTGCAAGCTTGAATTTCCTTATCATTCTTATCAAACCAGACCTGATGTTTCTTTGTGGAGAAGACTAGAGATTTGCCACATGCCTCACAGGTGCCTTTCTTGAGGGTTTTCCAGGGTCAGTCGTGTCAAGATCATCAGGGAGGCTGGAGAGTTTCTCACTAAGGTATTGCTGGAAATGGTCACTTTTAGCTGGGTCTTTCAAGCACTTGATATTAAACCTCTTCCTTGGTTGCCTCTTTTACTTGCACCATTTTGGAGCGCTACAAATGAACATGTACGTAGTGCCTGTTCAGCTCAGGTGGTTAGAGTGTGGTCTAATAACATCAAGGTTGCAGATTCAATCTCCCGTTGATGTACCCACAGTGGCCAGTCTAGAAGCAAGGGGTCTCCCGGCTGGTCGACAAGCGGGGAGGGGTACCCTGTGCACAGCAGCAAAACCAGAAGCACAAGCAGCGCAACTGGAAGTGCCTCCTGCTTCTTCATGCCACTGCTGCATACCTCCTGGGGGCTTCTCAAGTACCCCTAGGCATACATGTACCCCTGGTTGACAACCCCTGGACTAGATGATCTCTTGAGGTCCCTTCCAACCTTATTTCTGTAACAGAGACTTGGTGGGATAGCTCACATGACTGGAGTGCTGACATGGAAGTGTACAAACTGTTCAGGAAGGACAGGCAGGGGAGAAGAAGAGGAGGAGTTGCTGTTTATGTAAAAGACTTGTATGATTGCTCAGAGGTATAGTATGAAATTGGAGATCGGCTTATTGAAAGTCTCTGGCTTAGAGTCAGAGGGGAGAGCAACAAGGGTGACTTTGTGATGGGTGTGTGCTGTTGACCACCAAAGCAGGAGGATGAGGCTTTTTACAAATAGCTAACAGAAGTTTCCTGATCACAGGCCATGTTTCTCATGGAGGACTTCAGTCACCCTGGCATCTTCTGGGAGGGCAGTACAGCAGTGCACAGGCAATCCGAGAAGGTTTTAGAGAGTGCTAGGAACAACTTCCTGGTGCACATGCTGGAGAAGCCACCCAAAGCAAGAAGTGCTCTTCTTGACCTGCTGCTTGCAAACAAGGAAGAGTTGGTGGAGAATGTAGAAGTGGATGGCAACTTGGGCAGCAGTGACCATGAGATGGTTGAGTTCAGGATCCTGAGGAAAAGAAGGAAGGCGAGCAGCAGAGTAAGGACTCTGAACTTCAGAAAAGCAGAAGTCCTGGAGAGCTGCTTGTATTTTAAAGAAACCTTACTTGAGGGCACAGGAATGAACCATTCTAATGCACAGAAAAATAGCAGGTATGACAGAAGACCATCTTAGCTTAGCAGGAATCTCTTTAGTGAGCTAAAACACAAAAAGGAAACTTACAACAAGTAGAAACTTGGACAAACAACCAGAGAGGAGTATAAAAGTATTGTTTGGGCATGTAGGGATGAAATCAAGAAGACCAAAGCACATTTGGAGTTGAAGCTATCAAGGGACATGAAGGGTAACAAGAAGGGTTTTTACAAGTATGCCAGCAACAGGAAGATGATCAGGGAAAGTGTGGGTTCATTACTGAATGGAGGGAGGCAACCTAGTGACAGATGATGCAGAAAAGGCTGAAGTACTCGATGCCTTTTTTTACTTCAGCCTACAAAGATGAGGTCAGCTCCCAGATTACTGCACCTGGCAGCACAGTTTGGAGAAGAGATGAGAAACTGACAGTGGTGAAAGTACAGGTTGGGTACTATTTAAAACAGTGGTTATGTACATGTCCATGGGGCCAGATGCGATGCACCTGAGGGTGCTGGGAGATATGGTTGCAGAGCCTCTGGCCATTATCTTGAAAACTTGTTGCAATTGGGAGAGGTACTGGACAACTGGAAAATGTAGTTCCCATCTTGAAGAAGGGGAAGAAGGAGCATCCAGAGAACTACCAACTGGTCAGCTTCACCTCAGTTCTTGGAAAAATCATGGAGCAGGTCCTCAGGGAATCCATTTCTAAGCACTTGGAGGAGAACTTGATTAGGAACAGTTAGCATGAATTCTCCAAGGGCAGGTTATGCCTGACCAACCTGATTGCCTTCTATGATGAAATGACTGGCTCTATGGATGTAGGGAGACCAGTGGATGTGGTGTACCTTGATTTTAGCAAGGCTTTTGATACGGTCTCCCACAGTGTTCTTGAAAGCGAGATGAGGAAGTCCAGGTTTGATGCCTGGACAATAAGGTGCATAGGAAACTGATTGGATCGTTAGGCTCAAAGGTCAATCAATGGCTCAATTTCTAGTGGCCCCTGGCATGTCCCAGGAGTCAGTCCTGAGGCTGGTTTCATTCAATATCTTCATCAGTGACCTGAAAGATAGAATGGGGTGTACCCTCTGAATGTTTGCAGATGGCACCAATCTGGGGGGAGTGCTAGATAGGCTGGAGAGTAGGGCTAGGATTTAGAGAGACCTCAACAAATTTGGAGGTTGGGACCAAATAAATCTCATGAGGTTCAATAAGGAGAAGTGCGAAGTCCTGCATTTAGGATGGAACAATCCCATGGACTGGTACAGTCTGGGGACCAACTGGCTAAGTTGCAGCTCTGCAGAAAAGGACCTGGGGGTTACAGTGGACAATAAGCTGAATATGAGCCAACAGTATGTCCTTGTTGCCAAGTAGGCTAATGGCATACTGGGCTGCATTAGTAGGAGCTTTGCCAGCAGCAGATTGAGGGAAGTGATTATTCCCATCTATTCAGTGCTGGTGAGGCTACATCTGGAGGACTGTGTCCAGTTTTGGGTCCCCCACTACAGAAAGGATTGAGAGTCCAGTGGAAAGCAATGAAAATGGTTAGGGGAACTTGACTTAGGAGGCAGAGGCACTATGGACCAAGCTACAAGGGGGGCATGGCTAAAGGGACCTTACAGTGGGTGTCTACTACAGACCACCCAACCAGGGGGAAGAGCTGGACCAGGATTTCTCCAGTCAGCTTATGGAGGCAGTTAGGTCAAGGAATGTTATTGTCATGGGTGACCTAAACTACCCAGACATTTGCTAGGAGGAGCAGACAGCCAGGTCTGACTGCTCGCATAAGTTCCTGGCTATATTACAGGACCTTCACATTATCCAGGAGGTGCACAGCTCCACTAGGGGTAACACCTTGCTGGACCTGGTTCTGGCCACGGGGGATGACTTGGTGAGGGGACTGCAGGTCCTTGACCACCTGGGCAACAGCAATCATCACCTGCTGGATTTCACTATCCAACGCAGGGTGTCAAGGGCTTACACCAAGGCTATAGCCCTTGACTTCAGAAGGGCCAGCTTCAATGAGCTTAGGAGACTAGTGGGGGAGGCACTGGGGGCTGAGAAGGTAGAGGAGATGGGAGTCCACAAGGGATGGTCGTACCTTAAGGGAGCGATCCTCCAGGCCCAAAGGATAACAGTCCCTGAGAGAAGCAAGGTAAGAGTGCTCAGAAACCCCCTTGGCTCAGCAAGGGCATTCAGGAATGCTTGAGGACTAAAAGTACAACCAGTGGAAGGGAGGAGCTGTCACCAAGGAGGAGTACTCCTCCTTGGCCTGTGAGTGTAGCAGGGCTGTTAGGAAGGCCAAGGTAGAAATGGAACTCAGGCTAGCATCTAGGATTAAGGACAACAAAAAGTCCTCTTTCAAGTACATTGGGAGCAAGAAGAGGGCACCAGGCAATGTAGGGCCCCTGCAAGATGCAAATGGTAATCTTGTGGCTACGCCAGACAAGAAAGCTGATATTTTTAACAGTTTCTTTGCCTCTGTTTTCTGGTAGGGACAATCTTGGAAATAGCTCTGTCAGGCCTTCAGTCAGTGCAGATGTAGTTAGGGATCTTTTGGAAGGGCTAGACATTTTTAAATCTACAGGTCCAGATGCCCTCCACCCAAGGGTGTTGAGGGAGCTGGCAGGGGTCATTGTGGAGCCCTTGGCCCGGCTGTATGAGCATTCGTGGTCATCTGGCCAGGTGCTGGGGGATTGGAAACTGGCTAATGTGGTCCCAATTTTCAAGAAAGGGAGGAAGGAGGACCCAAGCAACTATAGGTCTCTAAGCCTCACCTTGGTGCTCAGGAAGATCTTGGAGAAAATCATCAAGGAGCATATCTGTGGGGGGCCTGCAGGGGAGATCATGCTCAGAGGCAATCAGCATGGGTTCATCAAAGGCAGGTCCAGACCAACCTGATTGCCTTTATGACCAAGTAACTAAATCCTTGAATGATGGTGTCGCCGTGGCCGTAGTCTTTCTGGACTTTAAGAAGACCTTTGACGCGGTCTCTCACCCCATTCTCATCAATAAATTAAGCGACTGTGGCATTGATTCCTACACATTTGAATGGGTAAAAAATTGGCTGATGGGGCGCACCCAGAGAGTAGTAGTGGATGAGTTGTTCTGAACCTGGTGAGATGTGAGCAGTGGGGTACCCCAGGGCTCAGTCCTCAGGCCTGCACTGTTTAACATCTTCATCAGCGACTTGGACGAGGGGGTGGAAAGCACACTGTCCAAGTTTGCTGATGACACTAAGATGTGGGGCGAGGTGGACACACTTGAAGGGACAGAGAGGCTGCAAATAGATTTAGACAGACTAGAAAAGTGGGCAGACAAGAATAGGATGGGGTTCAACGTAGACAAATGCAAGGTGCTGCATCTTGGGAGAAGGAATCCACGGCAAAGATGCAGGCTAGGGAGTTTGTCTTGAAAGCACAAAGGCGGAAAGGGATCTTGGAGTCATTATTGTCATTATTGACTCCAAGATGAACACGAGCTGCCAATGCCAGACCACAGCCAGCAAGGCCAGCCATACCTTGTCATGCATCCAAAGATGCATCTTAAGCTGGTCCATAGAGGTGATCCTCCCCCTCTATGCGACATTGCTCAGGCCTCAGTTGGAGTACTGCATTCAGTACTGGGTGCTGCACTTCAAAAGGGATGTGGCCAGCCTGGAGAGGGTTCAGAGGAGGGCAACCCGCTTGGTGAGAGGGCAGCAGGACAGGCCCTATGAGGAGAGACTGAAGGACCTGAACCTGTTCAGCCTCAGCAAGAGGAGGCTGAGGGGGGACTTGGTGGCTGCCTACAAGCTCATCAGGGGAGATCAACAGCCAATAAGCAGAGCTCTTTTCTCCCCAGCATCACCTGGGGTGACGAGGAACAATGGTCATAAGCTGATGGAGAATAGGTTTAGGTTGGAGATCAGAAGGCAATATTTTACAGTTAGGGTGGCCAAAATCTGGAACCAACTTCCCAGGGAAGTGGTCCTTGCCCCTACCTTGGGTAAATTCAAGAGGAGGTTGGATGATCACCTGTCTGGGGTCTTGTGAACCCAGCATTCATTCCTGCCTGTGGCAGGGGGTCAGGCTAGATGATCTGTTCAGGTCCCTCCTGACCCTAGCTACTATGAAACTATGACTGAGGGAACTGGGTTTACTGGGCTCCTGTATATATGCAGGGAGGCTGATCTGGCATGCTATATATTCAGCGTGTCGGACCAGAATTAATCAAGTCTGCTGGAGTGTGGTAATTACCAGCAGACTCCAGTGTCACGTGTATGCGTCATGTGCCACCACTGAGAACAGTCTAACTTCATCTTCTTTGGAACTACCCTTCAGGTAGTTGAAGGCTGCACTGCTATCAAATCCCTCCTCAGTCTTCTCTTCTCCAGGCTAAATGGGTGTTTATCGACATGCTCCAGGGGTAGGGTGGAGGGGTGGGGCAGCACTTGACTTAGTGCGGCTCTGAGAGCTATGTTTAATATACATGATGCTCTGGGCACTTTATTAGTGTCCCTGCACTGATAAGTGGTGGTGGGGCATTTTGAACTAAAACACAAGCTTTAGTTTAAAATGCCCTGCTGCTACTTTTCACCATGGGTATGCTAATACACATAATGCTCTTGGCACTCTATTTAGCACGGCTCTCAAAGCTGTGCTAATTCTAGTGCCCCCCCTCGAGCATGTCTTTAAACACCCATTTAGTCTGGAGAAAAGAAGACTATGGGGGGATTTGATAGCAATGCAGCCTTCAACTACCTGAAGGGTAGTTAGAAACATTCATGGAATCCTTTAGGAATTGCACAAATTACAGAAATTACAGAATGACATAGCTTTGTGTAAAGTGGGTGGTAGTGTACCTTGTGTACACCTTCCTGGTGTAGCAGGAGGTGCCTGCTGCCTGCTTTCTCTCCCACACTGTCTTCTGGGATGTCACACTAGGTCAGGCTCCAGATCTTTGCAAGGGCAGTAGTAAGACTTAATTTGTTACTGTAAGTAGTTCTTTATATTAATAAAGTGTCTCCACATTACCAACTGTATCAGCATATTACCAGCAGCTCACATAGTGCTTTCAAGGCACAAACTGAAGTGCTCAGGCAAGAACTACAGCTATGAGAGGGTTAACACAGAATGCTGACATTTTGGCAGCTGCATGGTATGCAAGGTGTTTCCAGATGTATACACTACTTTTCCAGCACAGAAAACAGCTTTCTTGATTCAATATATGCACCCTAATTTGGGGGGGGGGGGGGGGGGGTTGATTTTGGGTTGTATGGGAGAAAATACAGTATTGAGCTAACCATATATCTTTACATTTTTTTTATAATACTTCACAGAAAATCTGTCACTACTGGGAGATTTATTATTTTTCATGTCCTTTATAACCAAAGTTACTTCATCTAATGCCAAAAACCCTCCAAAATTTATTTCTCCATCTCTAAAATTTGTTTTATGACTATAAAATGCAGGAAAATATCTGTTTCTTCTCTTGTCATTCCAATTTTCAGCGTACAAACTGGAGTGCAAGGTACTAAACTGTCAGTTGATTTGTCTGTGTCATATGCATATTCCCCAGAGAGTCTCATGGCTGATACTTTATTATGGTTGCCACGTGCATGATTAGAGGTCTGGAGAGCAGGTCATACAAGGAGAGGCTGAAAGACATGAGACTGCCTGGAGAAAAGAAGATTTAGAGGGGACTTGGTGGCAGCCTATAAATATATGAAGGGCATAAATCAGGGCCTGGGGGAGCAGCTGTTCACCAGTGCACCCCAGGGGAAGACCAGAAATAATGGACACAAACTGCTTGAAGATCACTTTGGATTGGACATAAAGAGAAACTTCTTTATGATTCAAGTACGTAGGGTTTAGAACAGACTCTTCCCAGAGCTGGTACAATCACCTACCCTGGAGATCTTTAAAAAAACGACTTGACATGCACTTTGTTGAGGTTGTCTGACCCCAGCGGTCTTTCCTGCCCAAGTGCAGGGGGGCTGGACCTTGTAATCTTGTGAGATCCCTGCCAGCCCGTAACACCTGTGAATCTACTCACTCCAGGAGCAACAAGCTTTTCAAGCCTCAGTCCAGAACTGTCCAACTCCATTCAGGCGCAGCCTGGGTGGCTTCAACAGTATGTCAGCAGCAAAAGGGCCACCCATGCTGGGGCCAGTCAGCCAATGCTGCTTCTCCCAACGACCTGGTTGGGTTGTGAGTGAGTGCAGTTTCTAACCAGGGAGCAGCACCCATGCTGCACCCAGGAGGTGGGGAAAAGTGGCAGCAATGTGGGTGCAGTTTCCAGCTGCCCAGACCTAATACACCTTCTCACTGCCCAGCCCCAGCCCATATGCGGGCAGAATCAAAGCCTTATGGTTCTACCAACCAGATCCAGCTGACCTTATGTTGCTGATCCTTGCCTTAGTCTATATGCTAGTCATCTTCCCACATGTTCTCTCAATTCCCAGTTACCTTGGTGTAATCCATATGAAGCATACTCTACCGTCTGAGACAGCAATTTATTCAATTCATATCTTATATTGGTAAGACTGTGTAGTTTATGAGGCAAAAGTTAGGTGACGTAATCCTCATCTAAAGACTTGGATAAGAAAAATTGAGTATTTATTTATATATCCCATTTTTTTTCTGTTTGGCAGAAGCATAGGCTATTATACACCCTCATAAGAAGGCTTTTGTAGTTTCCCATAATATTGAAAGCAAGGAAGCAATAGCTTAAGTTCCGTAGCATTTTTTAATCTCCTCTAGAACAAATGCTTCAAATTGATAATCATTCAACAGGGAGGTGTTAAGTTCCCCGTAATTATTTACAGCTGGGAGGCCTCCCCATATGAGGCCTTGATGAGCTGCCATAGTTCTACCAGGACCTCTTCATTGTCTCTGCCTCCAGATCCCTATATATAGTGGCCCAGGGCAGACCCCCAAGCTGAGCTTCTGCTGAAAAACCTTCAGCTGGTAGTGCTTGCAACAGAGGTACCCTTGGTGTGCCAGAGGATGGTCCTGTCCAACATCACCCATATAGAGGACCATCTGAACTTAGCCAGTCAGGGGTGGGCAGATCCTTCTGTGCTGGTCTGGCACATGGAGCTACTCATACTGTGTGCACCCTCCAGGTCATGGCCACTGTGCTAGATACTGCCCTTGCCTACACCCAAAAGGTCCTGTGCCAGAGCAGTTCATGCCCACTGTTATCCCCCACCCTCTGGAGCTTGTGGGACTCCTGCCTCAGCAGGCCCTGTGTCACTTCCCACCACCCCACCTCAGCAGACTGGCAGATACCAGCCTGGTCTGCTGTCAACATCCCATCAATGCCAGCTCTACACACTTCTGGTCCGCATGCTCCACAATTCCATCCTTGCATCCTACCCAGACACCAAGGGTTGGGACACTCTCAGTGAGGGTAAGGGTCCCTGGTGGGCTAGTCTGTATTGCACCCTGATCCCATGAGCCAACTTCAGTTAGCAGCTCCTATAGAGAGCCATCTCCATGGGCATGCATCTTATGCAATTCATGGACACCTTTGACACCTGCCTCTTCCTAAAATGGATGGAGACCCTGGCACACACCTACCTGGAGTGCCCCAGGCTACAGCCACTCTACCACCTCCTTAAGAACCATTTGCTGAGGTTTTGGTTCCAGTTCTCCCTAGACCTTTTTTTTTTTTTACACACTCCCCATCCACGGCCCCACCAAGTCCTAGCACATCCTGGTCAACCTCCTTCTGGTTCTGGCTAAACTTATCATCTATCACAGGGGTTTTCAACTGGCAAGGTCCCTCTGACTCCTCAGCCACAACTTCCCTCAGCTCCAGGCTGCTCTGTATTCTACAAATCTCATCCTGCTTCCAGGAGGGAGAAGAGAAGGGGGCCCAGAGATTCCAGGGGCACAGCTAGAGATCAACAAATAGAGCGGTACCTAGACCAGGAGCCCAGGGGCTGCAATTTAATCCCTTGGGGACCACAAGAAGCTCAGGGGCCACCAGATAGCTTGGATTTGGAGATGTATCCTTGACTTTTATTTAATAACTGTTAATGGATTTGTCTTTGAATTTGTCTAGTCTCTCTTTAAACCTTGCTTTGCTATCTATCTCTACAATTTTCTTTGGTAATGAGTTCCACAAGTTAACTATGTCCTGTGTAAAAAATGTACTTTATGTTAGTTTTAAACCTGTCTCCTGCTAATTTCAGTCCTATAGTTGTAGTATTCTGGGACTTGATGAATAACAGTTCTCTACTCACTTTGTCCACAGCCTTCATGATTTCACAGACCTCTATCTCAGCTATTTCCTTTCCAAACGGAAGAGTTCTAGACTTTTTAATCTCTTTCCCACACCTGTGGCTGGAATAGTTTATTTATGAAAACCTTGGGACATTTAGGGACAAACATTAATTCCAGGTTATTGATGATGAACAAAATCATACCCAGCAGAGATCCATGCATGACACTACCATATTTACCTTAATCCAAGGTGACTCTGTATTTAAGACAACTCCTGAATAATGAGATTCTGTACATTAGTTATAATTTTCCATTTATAGAATCTGATTATTGGAGGGTTGTCTAAAACTCAGTCAACTCACTCCAGTGGTGGGGAAAGCAGCAATGAGGGTTGCAGGGTCAGACCCCCATCCCTTGCCCTCCCTGACTTGCGCCCCCCACCCCCACACTGCTTGCCCCTGCCCATTCATGCCTGTACCCACCTTCCAGTGCTTGCTTCCCCTGCCACATACCCCACCCCCAACTGCTGTGTGCCCCTCTTTGCCTATGCCTACCTCCCATTACCTTTCCCCGCTTGGATGCTTGCTGCCTGCTTCTCCCCACCACTGGCATCCACCCCCAACCCTTTCCCCCACCTTCTGTGGTGGCTCCAGCTCTGGTTCCAGTTGCAGGGTAAACAACAGTGGTGGCTCTAGCCCAGCCTGGCCAAGCAGAAGCAGTGGCAGCAACTCCAGGGCTGGCCAGGTCAGGGGCAGAGGGGCTGGAGCTGAAGGTAAACATCAAGGGGAAACAACAGATGTTTAGGGGGTGGAGGTGGGGGAGCAGGCCATGTGGTTTCCCCCTGCACTTCCCCCCAGGCCACACACCATGGGTCTTCTCTTTATACCCCTTACTCTCATCATGCAGTTTCCTCCACACTTTCCTTGCCATGAGCCCCCTCCTCTGCGGCAAAAACTACCCTGGTGCAGGGCAGATGGTAGTTCAGCTTTGGCTTTGGCCTTGGTTCTGGGCTGAAGCTGGTGCTGAGCTATCACCTGCCCAGTACTCAAATATAAGGCAAGGTGCCCCCCATGTTGATTGTAGAAAAAATCCTCATCTTGGATTCAAGTAAACGCAATATTGCCAACAGTTCTGCAATTTCAAATTTGAGTTCCTTCAGAACTCTCAGGTGAATGCCATCCAGTCCAATTGACTTACTAGTGTTTAAAAAATATTGATTATTTTTACCACTTATTCTGCTGTCACTTCAGTATGATCCAATTCCTGAGACCTATCTGCTAGGAAGAACTGCACTGGTGTGGGAATTCCCCCAATATCTTTTGCAGTAAAATGTGATGCAAAGATTTTATTTAGTTTATCTATGGTTGTATCATTCCTGGGTGCACCTTTTACTACTTGGTCATCTAATAGAGCAGTTCTCAACTGGGGGGTCCACAGCCCAGGGTCCACTGGTGCACAGGTACCTGGGTGAGCTGCCTGTAGCCCTGCAGCCAGGTGGGACCTTGGCAGCTGCCCTAGGCCAGCTGGGCTGTCCCAGTGCCTGGCCTTGGCCCAGATCTGGAAGGCACATAGGGCCAATGGGGAGGTGCGGATGGGACTCACCACATAAGCCTCACAGTGCAGCACTGTGATCCACCATGAGCCCTACACCTGGCCATGGTCCTGCTCTTCTCTTCCCAGTTATGTGGCAATCATAGCCGAGAGCTAGAGAGCAGCTTTGCTCAGGGATGGCAGGGATGAGAGGTATTAACAGTGCCCTCACCCATGTGGCCTGATGCTGCACACACTCCTGCAGTTTGTGGGGGGGCTTAGGGAAGCCACTTCACTGCATCAGGCAACCCAGCAGTTCTTGGCCTACTGCACACCTATGGCTATCTTGGGAATGAGAGCCTTAAAAGGGAAATGTTACTAAATATATATAGTTTTCCTCCTAGACTGGGTGTATTTTTAATCACTGAGTGCCCTAGCTGTACAGAGAAGGCTGTGTCCAGAGGGGCTGGCAGTAGACAATCAAAGTAAACCTCTGCTTAAGATCTGTTGGGGGAAAGCATCCGTGCCCTCCACTGGTCTGTCTGCATGTATCAGCCTTCATCAGTTCATACAGAATGAACCATCTCAAGTGGTCTTAGCTTTGTTAAAGGCTTAACTGGCTTTTTTTTCAACCATAGTAGAGACATGGCAGGTATCATCTTGTGTCATTTGGTCAAGGTTTTCGTAGCCTTGGTTTTAGCAACATTGATTTTAATTTTCCTTTTACACTTATTAAAAAGAACAGATGTTGTGCATGTGCACAGCTATATTTACAAAGCAATATTCAGATTGCAGACTCAAAACCCTCAAAAGTTAGGAAATGCCAATTAGGTTTGCCAGTGCAACGTCAATACAGGTGCCATGTGTGCCTATGAATTAGGCTATCATCTGTAACTACACAGATGCATACTGTTTTTCCAAAGGATGCCTATCCCTTATTAAAGGACTCCTTGTCTCAGTCGATTGTCATTGTTTGTACCTATATTATCTTTCTTTTTCTAGTATGCACTGTATGTTTAACTATCAATTTAATACAGTTTTTAATCTGCTGGATATGCCGAAAAATAGTTGTTGTAGCACACATGAGTCGAGGAGTTTTTATAGCATGCTGGGGTTGGGTGGCTGAGGAAGAAAAAGGTTGAGAACCCCTAATCTAATAATCCTAGTTTCCTCCTCCTGATGTATTTTTTTAAATGTTATTGTTAGCATCTTGTGTAAGGCACTCCTTGAATTCTTTTTTGACCTGACGTATTTGCTTTTTCATTTGACCTGCCAGAGCTTGTGAGCTTTCCATTTTTTTCATTTGGGGACACCTTCCATGTTCTGAATATTAATCCAGAGATTGCTAGTTAAACAGCACTGGATTAACCGGCAGGCCATATGCAACTCCCAAGGGTTTAACCTTCATTCCCCTTTCCTTCTCCACGTCCTTTTCTTTTTGCTGCTGGAGTCTCTCTCTTTCACCTCCTTCTGGCTTCTGCTCCCTGTCCCCACCCCGGGACAGCCTGTGGGGATGAGGGAGCCTGTGGCCAGAGGGGTTAGAGGAATCTGAGGACCCTCCATGGTATTCATACTGGTCTAGTGCAGTGGGAGTTGCCAACTGTATGGCAAGAGTGGAGTTGTACCACCATGAGGGGTACTCATGGCATGCCTCTCTGTGTAGTGCATCTCCATAGCACAGTTAAGTCTGGGGAGACTCATGCAATGCATTGGGGCCTTATGCACTGAAGAGAGGGGAAGGCTGTGCAGTGCAGCGGGGGGCAGAAAGGGGGCCTTATGTGGCATGACTTGCAGTCCACATGTCCTATAGCCTGGGGGTGTGCAAACTGTGTAGTGTGCGACTGGGAGTTCTGTGGTCCCCAGCCACTCAGAAGTTGGACAGCCCTGGTTTAATCTATAGCTGCAGCTTCTTCCTAAAATAAAGTTGATTTACTGAAGTGTCTTATTTCCTTAGGGTAAAGAGAATCTTACTTTTTTTCCTTTAGTATTTCACTAAGAATTAGACCTAGTGTCATTCAGATTATTCCATAACTTTGCCCCCTCCTGATGATAAAGGATGTAAAAGGCTTCTGCTTCCTTAGAGTCAGAGAAATCAATGTTAGGGTATTTCAGGAAGTTTCTTATTGGCTGGTAGTTTTGCTAGTTTATACAGAGTTTGTTTTTAAGCTGTTTCAGAGGCAAGATCAGGAAGCAGCCTTATATGAACAAAAGGCTTGCCCCATGTCAGCTTTCCTAGATCTTTGGGAGCTTTGAGTACCCTCTTTTTGGCAGAAAATCTCAGAAGCCTGGCTATGAAGGTTTGAGGTTTTTCTCCAAAACCAGACTTCCTTCAGTACAATCTGTGGGCCTTCCTTGTCCTTATGTCAGTTTCTGAGGGGAGTTTTAAAATGCCGACAAGTAGTTATGTCACAGACTTGGTAGGATTACCTTTTTCGGACCCCTCAGGCACCCCAGTGATACTAATGTTATATCTCTTGGGTCTCCAAGTCCATAAATTTGTCTCTCTGAGCCTGAAGTTCCTTGCTGTGAGTACCTGTCTGCCTGGTCATTTTCACAGTCACATTTTCACAAGTTTCATAGGCAGAAACTTGGTCCTCCATTCCCTGATCCCATTTCACTAGCCTGTTCAACAAACTCTGAATATTCATAACAGATTCTCGAGTCTCATCCAATATAATCTTAATGTTAGACCTATCTAGCAATCCCCTGTATTAAAGAAGCCAAATCCTCTCTCTTACTACCACTGGTATAGTAGAGACAAAATCTGAGAGAGGAAGGGGCCTTCACATGTAAGATACAACGTAAAAATAGAGAAAAATGAAGCAAAAACAAACAAGAAACTTTAGTAGTGAACTCAGTGAAAGATATGGCAGGTGTGGCAAAAAACCAAGCCACCACTGGCAACAATATCTAGAAATCAATACAGAATGCAGGAGATGCCATAGGAGGGAACATTTTGCAAGGGACTAAAAATCATCCAGGATAGTAGAAGTAATTCTGGAAGGGGGAGTGGCATCAGATGACAATGAGCTTATGCTGCTAGGAACTGTATCCTCAATAGAAGAATCTGGTACATAGATTCACAGATCTTAATGGTTAAATCATTAAATTCAAAATAGACACTGTAGCTGCAGTTACTGCCATTTCTGCAGAAGATCCTGGGGCAGAAATCTGCAAAGGTCAGATAAAGTTCTCAGAAGGGTAAGTAATACTACATTAGAAGTGTGTGGCCAATTCAAGGGGAAATTGGAAAAAAAGAGGAAACATTTTGTCACAACCTATCTTTATGGTACAAGTGTTAACAGTTCCCTTCCTGGGATTGCCAACAATACAAGGACTATGCCTAGTGGGGAAATTAGATTCAGTTAATAGCAAAATACAAACCATAAAAGAGATGTATCCTCAGGTCTTCACAGGGTTAGACAAGCTGTCGTGGTATTCTAAAAAAATAAATAAATATATTGGTGCCATCACCAACTCCTTTTTCTCTAACAGATCCTTGGTGCATCCCCATTCCTTTGCAACAAAGTCAAGGAAGAGTTAAAGAGGATAAAAGCAATGGGGGTTATTTCTCAAATCGATGAACCCATAGACTGGTATGCAGGAATAATTTTAGTACTGAAACTGAATGGAAAAATTCACTTTTTTGTGGACCATACTCAACAAAAGTGTTTCCTGCAGTAGAACAGACATTGGCTCAGTTATCAGAGGCTAAAGTGTTGAACAGCAGGGTTGTGACATATCCCTCTGGCTGAAGAATCTAGGCTGTTGTCTATATTCTTTACCCCATTTGGGAGACATTGTTTCAACCAGCTTCCTTTTGGCATATCATCAGCACCAGAACATTTCCAAAAATTAACTTCTTAGATTGTGATGGGGCTTCCTAGCATCCTTTGCCTTACAGATAACATATTGGTATATGGAAAAAGTAAACAGGAACACCATGAATATCTACATGCTGTTTTGTGATGCTTCCAACTATCTGGTCTCACCTTGAATGGGAGAGATGAATTTGAGAAGGAACAAATAAAATATGTTGAGATATCATTAGCAAAAATGAATTCAGCCATACCCAGACAAAATTAAGGCATTGCATGCCCTACCTGAGCCCCAAGACGTTTCTGCCATGAGATGATTGCTGGGTATGGCCAACTAGTTTGGAAAATTTTTGCCAAATGTATCACATCTAATGAAACCCTTAAGAGATCTCCTTAATGGATGCAATACATGGGTCTGTAGAGTTGCACGGGGGGAGGGGGCCATTCAATACAATCAAAAAACTACTGGCATCATCTGTTTTACCATAATATTCACTAAATTATCCCTTGATAGTCAGAGCAGAAGCATTCAAACCAAAATGGGGGGGGACCTCCAATTCACCCACCCCACCCTTCAACACTGCCTGCAGAGCCCCAAGAATGAGCTCCCTCTGCTACCTTTTCCTCCTCCCATTCTGAAAACTGGGAGCCCTGGCCATTGCTATGGGAACTTGGCTGCCGGCTCCCATCCAGCAGCTAGATTCTCCTCCCCCCTGGAACCAACACTGACCTTCTGTTTGGTCTGGGGTAATATTGTAACTCAGAATGCTTTGCAGAAATAGTTCTGAGTTACAGCTGGGAGCTGCACTTGTGTCTGCACCCTTATTTGCTTGCCCTGAATGTTAAAACAGAAGCAAATCACAAACCCCTGGTAGCATTGCTGGTACCCAAAACCTTGGATGACCTTCCACCCAGAATGTAAGAGATTTAGACTATGACTAACATTTTTTTTTCACTATTGAATTTTTACCAGGGAAACTGCTCATAGTTGGAGATGTTCTTTCCAGTGCACCAGTTAGACAGCAACAGAAGGAGAAATAACTTTTGAAAAAGATGTTTATATATATTGACTATGTTCTGATAGCATTGCCAGTGTCTGCTACTTGACTTAAACAAATTAGAAATGAGCAATAGAAGAATGACACTTGGCAGAAGCTAGTTCATTTCTGTGGAAACAGATGGGGCTACAGGACACAACTTCCAAAAGACCTACAACCATATTGGCAGGACTGAAATAACCTCCACATTAGTCAGTGGTATTCTCCTTAAAGGAAGATGCATTGTGATCCTTCAGGCAGTTTGGAAATAAATGCTTTGAAAGATATATGGTGGACACAAGGGTATAAACAAATGAAGGGCAAGTGTACAGTAAGCTATATGGTGGCCTGGTCTGAGTAAGCAAATTCAAATGTTAGTAGAAGGTGGTGAGGAATGCAAAAAAAAAAAAAAAAAAAAAAAAAACTGCCTCCAGAGCCATTACTTTCCACAAAGCAGCAGATAGACCTTAACAGACTAGCAATGGATTTATCTTTCTGGATACATTATTTTAGTAGATTATTGACTTGGTTTTACTTGCACAGACCTCATCAGCACAGGTCATCCAACAACTGAAGTCTCTATTTGCAAGGCACAGCATTCCTCAGGTCCTCATAACAGACAATGGACATCAGTGTATCTCTGAGTTAATCTTACAGTTTGTAGAGAACTTCAGTTTTTAGTATTGCACTAGCAGTCTTCACTATCCTCACAGCAAGAGAAAGTCTGAAAAAGCAGTACAGATTCCGAAACAGCTTCTACATATCTGGCACTCCTGACATATTGGTCTACACCACTGCCACTGGCATCAGGACTCCCTGTAGCTGAACTGTGCATGGGATGATGACATAAGATGCCATTACCTATGGCACCAATCCAGCTTAACTTGACATAGCCCAACTTGCAGGAATTTAAGAAACGAGATGCTATACTAAGACTTCAACAGCAAAGAAACTTCAATATTTGACATGGAGAAAATCGCTACCAGAGCTTCTGTCAGGGGACAGAGTTTGGTTCAAAAGTTTCCAAATGTTTGGAACTGTCCAAAATGCAGCAAACACCCCCCAAGATCCTACTTAGTGGAGACTCCTAAAGGCCTTGTCCAGAGAAATAGGGTTCATTTTCAGTATATTCCACCTCAACATAATGAGGATCAGCCACTGACAGGGCCGGGGTCAGAGCATGAAAATGAGCCTCCTTCTCATGGAAGTTGGGGAGAAGGCTCAGTTAGAGATGGGAGCTATAAAGAGGTTAGAACAAGGTCTGGAAGACTAAGCAGTCCTCTGCAGACTTGACCTTTAAACATCCATTTATAGTTTTAGATATGTATACTGGTTGGTTGGTACAACAGTGTAAATAGTTTTTAAGAGGTATAGGGACCTACCCAAATTGCAATTGTACATTTTCATGGAAATTGCAATATTGGGTGATCTCTGTGAAATCCTCAGGGAAAAAAAAAACTTGCTCAAAAAAAGTGGTGGCTTCCCAGTGGTAGCCAGCAGTCCTCCCCACCATGCAGCCTGTCACAAAAGGAGCTGCTGGCAAAATGGCTGCTCCCTTCACCAGAGATTGGCTGAGGGGGATGCCTGTCATGCGGCCTTGCTTCTCTTCACCAATCAGTGGCGAGGGGTGGGGCCACATGATGGACTGCCCTCTCAGTTAATCAGCAGTGAGGGGTAGGGCTGTACAATGGACAGTCCTCTCCACCAATCATCTTCAGGGGGTGGGGCCACTGGGACCCCTTGGCCAGTCAGAGTATCGGTGGGGCCCACGAAGATTAGCCCTCAAAAATGGCAGCCAGCTGCATCATCTGCCTGTGAAATCGGCCAGCTGCCTCGTTGAGTTGAGTAGACCCCTAGTTGTAACTTATTATTAGTTATTTATAATGTGTTGTGATCTGATCTTCCTCTTTGCAAAGAAAGGGAGATGTGGAGTGATCACAGAGCCCTGGTCTACACACCCGCTAAACAGGCTGTACCAGGGGGACTGTAATACCGGTTAGAAACTCCAGGGGCAGGGCAGATTACAGCTTACACTGTGATTACGTGCGTGTGTGTGTGTGTCTCCCTCACACCACGGAAACTACTTTGTTTTGGGAAAGAATGACAGTTCATAGCAGTAGTTCACCCTGGCTTCACAGTGGCTTCAACATGGAAATGTAATGCAAGAACTCACTGCGTCTTATGCCACTGCATTTAACCTCCATTTCCATACTTGCATAATGGGAACAATATGCAGCTTCTCCCAGGTGTCCTCTATGTGTTAATTAGCTGTTGTTGCTAAGGCACTAAAATGTTATTTTCAACCTACATTATTTATTTTGCTATTACATTTTTAAAAGTTAAAATCTGTCAGTCCCAACCAAAGTGACTAATTTTATCTTCCAGAGATGTATAGGGGCTGCTCTCATCATGGATAGAATTGCATCCACCAGAAATGAAAGACTCCAGCATGCATAATGATAAAGATAGTCAGTGCATGCTGAGACCTCTCCTCCCCCCCCCCACTCCATACACATGCACACTCCTATGTGTCCTCGTTTCTTAAGAAACAGAATGTAATAATGTTCTTTGTAATAGTCATAAACTTCTGTTATGCAGCTATTCGTATTTGATTAATACTGCTGGATGTTGTCTTTCTTGATATGGAGAGTCCTAACCTACAGGTCTGCAACATAAGAGGAAGCTCATCCCTCCCCCCTGCCCAGTTTCACTGGTATCATTTGCTGACATCGCCAGTTGCAAGTTCCATCAGAGAATTCTCTTTCATTTCTAGCTTTTTCCAGCATTCAGAGGTTCACTTATAGATTGTGAAGAGTGCATTTTGACTTAATTTCCTTCTCTACATATAAAAGCATATGGTTTCTAAATTGTGTTTGCCCCCCTGCTTCAGTTCCCCTTAGCTTCTCTTGAGAACAGCAAAGCAGAAATTGCAATTACCAGAAAACCAGGCCTAAAGCATTCTGTACAGAGATCCTTCATATAGACTAATGGGCCAAATAGATTACTAAGCTACAAGTAGCTGTTTTCTGGAGTTGATAATGACAAATATTTAAAGCCAAACAATTGTCTTGATCACTACACCTGCTTCTTTCCTGCATGGGCCTATTAGAAGAGCTGATGTCTGCTGAGGAGGCACTGGAGAGTCAGCAAGGAAGCACAACTTGCCTGTGAATCCTTCCTAAATGATTTATTTGGCACCTGTTTTTCATGGTTGACATTTTCTTGTGCCATACAATTATGGATGTTAGTAGAATAAGAAATGGTCAGGCCAGAGATGTCCTGAGCTGCCAGAACTCTCCAGTCCCTGCTTCTTTCTTTGTGCTTTTTGCAGAGTTAGGTGGAAATGGCCCACTGTTGAGCTCTGTGGTCAAGCTGTGATTGGCAAGACCTAAGTAGAGATCCACCAGACCCTTTCACCTCTCTGTATGTGTGGTGTTAGGTATGGACTGCATCCTTTCAAAGACCAAGGACCCAGTGCAGTGCAGATGGGATCCAGAGTCAGTTTTCTGAGGAGGAAAGGGAGAGGCTGCTATAGAGGAAGAGACGATGCTAGTGATAATTCAGATGTGTGTGGGGGAGTTTGTGCAGTGCAGTAGGCGTTTACCGTTTGTGCATTCCCAGTATACAACAACACCATAACAAACTATGTGATGCTTTCTAAAACTCTTCCACCTGCCCAAGCTCAAAACTCTGATCTGGTTGTCCCCTTCCCTTTATTTCAGTTATGTTTCAGTTCCATTGCAAGCACCTGTTGTTGTTTCTTCAGTTAGTATATGCTAAACCTTGATTTGGATTAGGGATAATGCCTCTTCTGTACTTTTCTTTTCTCAATACAGGCTATTGACAAGTATTGCAGAGTCAGTGGTGGATTTTCTGGGGTCAAGGATGTCTATTCCTCATCTCCTGCATATGATGATGTACAGCAGAGCTTTTTCCTCGCAGAAACTCTCAAGTGAGCAGACATCTCTCTTGCATGTTCTCCTGTGAAGCAGTATGAGGGTACTGTGTGGTTTCCTGGTGCCTACAAGAATAAGTTATTAACACATCAATTGCCAGATTGTCATAGGATATTTTCCTTTTTTTTTTTTTTAAATTAAGACTCCCCACATTTTCCCCACCTTCCCCATAGAAACTGTAATTGGAATCTCCCACTCCAGAGTAGCCTGTATCTCTAGTTGCAACTGTGGGTCTTATTGTCTCAAGATTGCAGTTCAACTTCTAGCATCTCTTGTCAGAACTCAATCTTTCCTCTGCACTGGCAGTTTATTTCCCCTAAACAAATTGCCAAATTCCCTTCACAGAGAGATCGTTTTATCTTGGCTACACTGAATAGATGTGTTTTATGTCAGCGTTTCTCAACCCGTAGGTCTTGACCCAAAAGTGGGTGGTAAGAATCTATGAAACGGTTGCGAACAAACTTTAAAAATGGAGAAAAATGTGGGTTTTCCCTTGCAGGCTAGTAGCGTTCCAGCCTGCGAGGGGCTGCTTGGGGCCTCCCATGCCCCCCCCCCCCCCCCCCCCCCATGCCCCACACACCGGAGGGCTGGGGCCTGGGCACAGCATATTGGGAGTGCGGGGCTCTGGGTCAGGACTGGCCATCAGCACTGGCCATCGGTGTTTACAAATGGGTCCTGGTTTTAAAAAGTGTTGAGAACCACTGTTTTACGTGACCACATGCCAAGTTTGTGATCATTCTAAATCTATTCTAGCAATGACCAACCTGACAGAATGGGAAGGAGGAAACATAGCCTAGTACAAAACTCCTCCCTACACTTGAATTATTGGATATGTTTCTTGTATTTTTCCTAAAAAATGTTAGTGGAAATGTTTTTTTTAAATTGGAGCCAAGATTGAATATATTTTTTAAATTTATGAGTTCTAAATGTTTTTAGTTCAGTTGCATTTATTAACTAGGCTCATGGCAGATGTTAAAATAATGGTGCAATGAGATCAGATCCCCAATCCCTACAATTACGTGGTCTTTTATACTATACATTTCAATGGGAACCTTGCACCCCAGTTGTAGCTAACTATGTTCTCTCCCAGGGTAACATAAGAACTTACATTTACTGGGTCACTCTGTAGGTCCATCTTGCCCCGTGTCCTGTGTCACACAGTGGCAGTGAGTGAATGCTGAAAGGGAGAGTGAACAGGGTATGACCAGGGATTTTCCACTGTTCCTTTACCAGTTGTATCCTCCATTTAAGGTCTAGAAAGCTCCAATTCAGAGGCATTTTCCCTAACTTCCATGCTCAGGAGCTACTGATGGACCTTTTCCCCCAAGAATTTGTCCAATCCCTTTTTGAATCTGGTCAAATGTCAGCTTCCACAACATCTTGTGGCAATGCGTTTCACATTTTAATTATGCACTGGGTGAAAAAAGAACTTCCTTTTGTTAGTTTTAAACTTACTGCCACTTGTTTCATTTTATACCCCCTAATTCTTGTATTGTGAGAGACAGTAAATAATCAATCCCTATTAATTTTCCTTTCATCATTTAGTACTTTGTAAGCCCTTATCATGTTCCCTCCCTCAAATGTCTTGTTTCCAAACAACCTTTTTGTTCTCTCCTCAGATGGAAGCCCCTTCATACAACTAATCATCTTTGTTACCCTTCTCTGGACTTTCTTGGGTTCTTCTTATTCTTTTGAAATGTTTGGAGAAAAACTGGGGCACACCATAGATTTATAAAGGGGCATAATAATACTTTGTTTTGTTTATAATTCCCTTATTAATAATTCCTAACTTTTTGTTTGCTTTTCTGATGGCTGCTGAGCACTGAGGTGATTTTTTAGTGAATTGTTCACAATGAATTCCAGATCTCTTTCCTGTGTGGTAACAGCTAACGTAGGTAGAGCCCATCATAGTGTAGGTATAGTTTAGGTTATTTTTGCCTGTGAGCATTAGGGCTGTGCGAAGCTTTGGTCACTGATTCGATTTGAGGGAGATTAGGCTCGATTCAGTGGCTGAATCTCCAAATCCAAATTGAATCAGGAGACCCTTTAATCTCTCTGAATTGAATCGAAACCCTCCTAATCAAGTTGGAGAGATTCGGAGAGATTCAGCAATTGGGACTAGGTGGATCGTGAATGCTGTGATGGTAGGGCAGATGGAGCGTCCCACAGGAGCGTGGGGGGGGTGTCCCCAGTGCACGTGGCAGCAGACCTGAAAGTGGACCAGAAACACTTCCAGTCTACTTCTAGGTTTGCTGCCAAGCACACAGGGGGCCCCTGTGCTCCTATGGGATGCTCCATCCACCCCACCATCTCAGCATTCATGAGCTGCACCTAATATCTTGAGGTATGTGGAAAAAACATTTAAAGCTGTGTCTATGGCCAAATCGCTGATTCTCTGAATCAGCATCAAATCTTCAGATTTGGATTCGGCTGAATTGAATTGGGGCAGTGAGCTGAATCAACAAATTGAATCGCTGTCCCTGATTTGGTCCAAATTCGAATAGAATACACCCTGTTTCACACACTCGTAATGTGCATCACTTTACACTTATCTACATTGAATTTAATCTCCCATTTAGTTGTCCATTCTCTCAGTACTGTCAGATCCTTCTGTAGTTCCTCAAGTCTACCTTGGTCTTTAGCATTTTGAATAATTTTGTGTCATCAGCAAATTTGGTCACTGACCTTTTCCAGATCATTTATAAATATGTTAAACAGCAGAGGTCTGAATACTGATCCCTGGGGAACCTCACTATTCACTTCTTTCCATCCCCAAAACCTAATCATTTATACTCACGGCCTTGCCCTACTGGGGAATTTAACTCTTCTCCCATGCCTGTCAACCCAGGAAGGTAGAGACAAGCTGAGTTGTTTTGCTGGCTGGCCATGCAACTCCCTTGGGAGCTGTGGAGCAAAGCATGATCAGGGGCAGGTTAGGGTGGGCCCTGCAGCTCACTGTGACCTGGCCCTGAAGGAGCTGCAGGACAAGGCAAGCAGCATGCCAGTTTGTGCTGAATCACAGTGTTGACTCTGACTTGGCACCTGATCATGCATTGCTCCAGAGCTGCTAGGCAAGGTAATAGCATGCTTTGCCCTGCAATTTCTTTGGGAGCTGTAGGGCAAGGCAAGCAGCGTTCTGGGACACAGTGAGCTATGAGCCTCATTATGACCTGTCACCCTGGGCCAGATGATGGTACTCTAAAACCCACTTTTTGTAAAAAGAGTAACAAATATTGAAAATGAATTCCTGAGAAGTAAATGTTTCTTCTGTCAAAAATAAGGAAAGGGGAAACATCCTGAGTGAGGGCAATGTTTTGTTGAGAGATGCAGAAAAATGGAGACACTCAAAGATGCATTTTCAATTGTGAAAAATAATGGTAAAATGACCTTAATCCTAACTACTTGTTTTTTACAATAATTGGTGATTGCACCAGGCCTGCAAAATGGAGGGAGAAGACAAAAAGAAGGGGAAAATTGTGTGCGTGTATGAGTGCATGTGTCTACACATGCAGGTACAGAAGGTGATAGCTGGAGACAGCTGTGAAGAGGAAATTGGGATGTGTGTGAATGCTGCAGAGGATTGGGGAAACTAGTGATGGGTGGAGGGAATAAGTGGGATGCAGGAAGGAGAATATTTGGAGGGGGCTGAGTGGCAGGAAGTATTTAAGAGGTGTGCATGAAAGGAAATACAGAGAAAAGGAGACCAGCTTAATTAGCCAGTATGTTTTGTTGCTTTGTACTTCTCTGGAACGTAAAGCAGTCAGGTCATACTGGTGAATCTGTCCTTAAAGCTAAAATTATGTAAGATTTATGCTACATACTCTAATATCAATAGAAATTTCACATGACCACATTCTCTTTGGCTGTATTATTTAGGATCCATATATAAAGATTATATTAATTTTTAAAAACAAGAACATGTTGCTTGTTGAAGTTGAAAGTATATTTCAATATTGGAGGATAAAATACATTTCTGAGCAATCATAATTATCCCCCAAACATGCATAACAAGCCTAAGAAATTCAGTTACTATTAACTTTAAAAATTTCAAATTTATGAAAGCATGAAAGTGCACAGTAGGGCACCCAGGAAACCGCCACCCCACTGCAATCACACTTTGAGGAAAAAGAAAATGTAACGTATAATTACATGCATTTATTAATATGTTAACCAAGTAAATGCTTGTTTGTTACACGGCAAAGGGCAGAGTTGCTTTTTGGGTGCATTTTTTCTCAACCAAGAATTATCCAAAGAATAAAACAGAAGTAAACCAGAGCAATATTGTGACACTAGGAAAGAAAACACTGAAGGCTTAGTATTGGAGGAAAATTGCTATCTTTGGAACTTGGATCTTTTGATTGGATTTGGAGTTTTTTCCTAACAAAAAGCTCTAAATCCTACCAACAGGTCCAAGTCTGCCATATTTTTCAACATTAGATATTGGACTTGTGCTACAAAAGCACTAGAAAAAATATAAAGCCATCAAGAAACTGTTTATTTTACACTTTTTTTATAGCTCTTTCCACAAACCACAGTTTTCCAGTTGCTATAAAGATCTAAAAAGTCTTTTATTCTTGAACGACTCCTTACCTGAAATACTGTTCTCATGAGAATATGATGGCTGGCATGATCCTTGAGGTGCAAGAAGCAGTTCAGATAACTGATGTTAGGGGTAGTGTCACAGAGCTGTGGCTGTTGAGGGGGTTGGGGTGGTTTGTGGTCCCACCACTTTTTATTGCTGCCATCCTTTAAACATTGTTTTTCTCTGTTTTCTGTCCAGGTATTTGTATCTGCTCTTCTCCAATGATGACCTCCTACCTTTAGACAACTGGGTTTTTAACACAGAAGCTCACCCTTTGCCTGTTTTACATTTAGCTAACACCACACTGTCAGGACACCCTGCGTATCAATAAAAGCAACTCCAAGAAAAGGAGGAGAGACTGTTCTCCACTGTGTTTTGTTTACATGGACCATTTGAGATTCTAGGCTGGAGAAGAAGGAAATATTTCATTAATCTAGACCTCAGAGTCAAGACCCAGGCTGGGAAAGAACCTCTGCCCCTGAAAGCTCTTCAGCCTGTAGATAAGTAACTCTGAAATAATTCCTTTTTATACATGACCAAAACACACTACTGTCGTATGTGCAGGACAGAGATCTCATGTGCTTTGAATCCTAACAAGAAATTGGAATCTGCTAGTAAATTTGGAGCCTGACAGGCAAAGGAATAACAGCCTTCCTAGCCTTCACTGCTGCTGTGCTGCTGGCCTTTCCCAAGGAACTGCACACTTGTCTCCAACATGGATGAGATGGATTCCAGACATGAGTTTTCTTTCTTTTTTGAAGATGGCATGAGTAAAACAACAATAAAAAAGCAACATAATTGCACCAGCAGCACCAGGATTTGAAATCTTTTCTGTACCTGTCTGAATTTTCTAATCCCATAAATTTGCCCAGACTGGCAGCCATTTCCAGTTCCTCTTAGGCCTTTGCCTCCTATCATTTACTCCTTCATAATGAAGTCTATAGGTCTGTGGAGCATGACTGCAGCCAGAGAGTAAGTAATAAGCTGGTATTTGCTTTTGTAGTATATGAGTAGCACGCTGGGATTAGTTTATCCCACAAAGTTTAGGCAATGAGCATGGGACGCACAGCCTCATTCGTTTTCCATATCCAGGTGAGATAGCTTCAGGTTCCTTTGGTCAGTCAAAAAAATGGAACATGGAAAACCCACATTTCCTCATAACAGCCCTCATTCTTCCTTTTTTGTGACAGAAAATGATCTGGTACAGTGTAGTTTGTGCTGTTGCTTTACATTTGTCCATTGTCCCTTTATACTCATGTTTTATTAGTTAGGAAGAATTCACAAGTCCTGCTTTGAAAATCTGAAGTCTTGCTGTGTTTGATTGAGGTGTGTGGCAGGAGACAAAAATCAGAATGTTCAGTATCTGGTTTATGGAAATAAATTTCATCTGAGTCATGAGCTGCCTCAGTGCAAAGCCAGTGCATGATCCTTTATGGAAACAGCATAAAATCCCTTCCACACCAATGGAAGAAGAGACCTGACAAGAAACTGAAGGTCTCTTCTCCCATTAGTGCGTAAAATTTTATGCACATTGCACAATTGTCAGGAAGGCTGTTCCTGCATGTTCTTTCCTTTGGCATTGCTTTCTGGAGCAATGTTTTGAATTTAAGCACACTCTTCACAAGCAGGTTATCATCTCCATTGCACCTGCCCCAGCATCCTAAAAGGATTTTGCTCTTTTCTTTTTAACTTTTTCTTCACAGCTCCCACATTCTTTCCCCATAAAGGCTATCTTTTTAGCTGAGTTAGGAGTTGGATGTTGATCACTTTGAGGTGTTTCCTCAGGGGGTTCCAGGATTTTCTGAATGGGAGTGAGATGTGGCTGGAGCTACCAGGCTGGCAGGGGACGCCAAGAAGCTGGGCAGGGAGAAGGTGTAATGGTGGGGAGAATCTGCCTTCTGTTCCTGCTCACAGCAGCTGGGCAGCATGCACATTCCTCCTTCCAGAGCCTTCTCCCTCCATCTCAACTTTTTCCCCATCTGGCCAGGAGCCAGATGCTGGAAGGAGGAACTTGTGTGATGCCGCTGCTGTCCCTGACCAAGCCCAGAACTCTGTGCAGCTGATTCCTGCAGCCCATGGCTAGAGCAGGATAGGAGCAGTTCTTGGATTCTGCCTATGCCTGCATCAGCCAGAGACAGCAGTAGCAGGAAGCAGGTTCTTTCCAGCACATGTTCCTGGCCAGTGAGGAACATGCGGATGGAGGGCAGCAAGAAGCAAGTTCAGGATGAGTAAACCTGTCTGCTGCCACTGCTGTCCCCAGCTAAGCCTGGCCTCCCTTGCAGCCTGAAGCTGGAGTGAGTTAGGAAAAGATCTGGGACTCCCCTCGTACCCCAGTCAGGCAGAGAGTAGAGGCAGAAAGTAGGTCCCCTACCAGTCCAAGGGTTCCAACAGCAGTGGGGTTGTCAGGCTTGGCTGGGGACAGTGGTGGCAATAAGAGGGTGTGACCACACCATGGCATACCCCCTGGGTCTGCCCCTAGGTGTTTCTTCATGTCAGTGCTTACTGGTACAATGTATCTGCCATATTTACAACAGATTTGCTTTAGCTCTGTCAGCTCATAGCAGGGAGAGTGTTTTTACTAGACAACCAACTGTGAAAGCAAATTTTCATCAGATTCCTATGCTGTTCATCAACATGTTTGGTTTTTTCCCTTTCCAGGTTCTTGTGCCTGTATTTGTTCCAGCATAGAGATTGTTTGCTGGTTCTGACTGAGTTGCAAGACTTGAGAACAAGAGTTTCATTATAAGGATGTTGCCTCAACAGAACTTCAGGAGGGAAGGGACAGAAAAACACGCAGCTCTGCATCAGACTTCCTGCCCCCCCCCCCCCCTCCCCCGCCCTTTGCTATGTAGAGCAGTGGCTTGCAGATGTTATGTGTCCCACTGTGCAGTGCTTCATCTTGATCTGAGTGTTCTGGCTCCAGTCTGTTTCATTTTGCCCATCTAAAATAGCTTTTATTTTTTTCATTTTTAGGCCCCAATTAAAAAAAACCAAACCCTTACATTTTATGGCCTTAATGCACAAAACAAGGTAAATGCATGGAGGAAGAGAATGACAAATTGCAATTTCTAGGGCTTGATTTTTTTAGAGGTTTTGAACATCTACAAATTCTGTTGACTTAACTGGAGTTGTAATTCTATTCCTACTCTTAGGTGCATAAATGAACTTAAGCACCTAAGTATGAGCCTATTCCAGCCTGGCTTGAGTCCCTGGAAAACTCAAAAAATACAGAAGTGGGACCCATCGCTGTAAAGTAGTGGTTTCCCTACCTACAGAGACGTGCCCTGTCAATCTCTGGGACCGGGAGCATGTTAGTGATTGTCCCACAAAATCAGTGGGTGGGACAACAGGTGATGCATTTAGTCTAATGAAGCTGATCAGCTGAGTTCTATTTTTAGCTTTGGTCTTAAGGGTGAAATGATAGTATGTTACAAATGTAGATGCATTAATGGATTTTCAGGACTTGAACAGCTTGGACAGAACTGCACTTAGAACCCTAAGTCCACTTAGCTGCGCAGTAGGTGGAATAGGATCTGATCTTCACTGTTCAGCATATCTGAAAGTCAGCTACTTGTTTTTGCCTTGTTAATTCAAAAAAGCCACAATGACATTCCAGCAGCTCACAGCACTGCACAATCAGCCATTGAAACTGAACACTGCAAAAATTGTGTACAAGATTATACCTATCCTGGAGATGCAGAGAACAACACTGAGATTGGGAAAAACTGGGGAGCGTAATGTGGTTCCCATGCCATTCAAGTGTTTGAAGACATTGTAGGCTTCCCTTCTTCAAACCTTAATGTTGATACACCTCATACATCTCTGCATACAGCCTCTGTTACCTCCAGTTCACTAATGCACCTTCTCACCCAGTAATTTCCAAACTTAAGCACTAAGCTATACATTTCTGAGAAATGAAAAGCAGTTGCCCTTTCCCTGTGATGCTGCCATATAATGTTACCGTCTTCACTTTTCATAGTACTCCTGGGTTGTCTTATCCTCTGCCATTTTGGAAAATTCTGTCATTAACCTTCATAATACACTTCTTCCTTTTTCTTTTATGCTTTGAGATGATAAATGGTTAACAATATTGACAGCATCTAAAGAACAAGCGTTTTAATCTGAGTTAGCACCCACTAGAATAAATGGGGCAGTTTATATCTCAGGGCTATCATTTCAGACTTTCTGCAAACTCAGGCCAACAGCTACATTAGTTACACGTTCTCTGTGGTTTTAAGACTTTTTTTTTAAATCCTAAATAGAGCAACTAAAGATTTTTTGTTTAAAAAAGAAATCTGATCCTCTACATGATAGTTGAAAGGTCTGTTCACAGTTATTCTATTTCCCTTCCCTCTCTCCCTTGCCACATCCTGGGAAGTGCTACCCTACCTAGCAGTGGTGCCCCAGCCATCGTGGAGAAAGAAATTCATGCTCTGTTACATTTTAATGTATGTTCCATTGCATCAGGGATGGTGAGCATTGGCCAACTGCTCTACAATTGTCCAAAAAGTTTGGGAACCACCAAATAAGAGAGAACATTGCATGGCTTGTTTCAGTCAAGCAGCTGCACTTATAATCTCTGTCACTTTTAGTGGAAGTTGGACTGTCATTTTGCCTTTATTTTCACTCTTCCTAAAATTCACAAATTATTTTCCTCTAAAATAACAAAGGGGCAGGAGTCAATCATCTGACTACTTTAGAACCTTCTGGCTGCCTCCAACCTGGTATCCTGCATATGTACTTTTTACAGAATGAAAGTAATATTGTATATAAAAAGATCAATAAAGAATGTCTTTAAGTGAAAAAGGCATCTGTTGTGTCCTTATTTTTCAATCATAACAGCAAGCAGAAGCAGTGGGTTGTAGTATTCCACTCACTTCTAGGATGGCCAAGAACTTCCTCTCTGGTCTTAAGCATGCTTCAAAATCTGTCATTTTCTAGCCTGGATTTGCATGTCTTCTGGCAATCATTCATAGAAACATAGAAAAGTGGCCAAGTCAGGCCACCCAAGGTGTTGGGGGTAAGGGGGGGGGGGCTTGGATTGAGCCATCCAGGGGATCATGCAGAGTTGGGCCAACTCAGCCTGAATACTGGCCTGTTGGCTGGGTTGGCCTTAATTGGTCTGCTTAAATCCCTGGTGGTCAGGCTGGCCTGATTCTACCCAGTTAATTCCTTGATGGCCAGGTTCATCTGACTAGGCAATATTAAACCCATGGTGACTGGGCTAGCCTGACTTGGCCCATCTGACTTGTCTTGATGGTGGCCTTGGTGGCCACACTGGCTTGACTCAAACCAATTAATCCTTTGGTGGGCAGGCTGGCTCAACTTGCCCCAATTAAACCATCTTAGTGGCCAAGCAGGCATACTCCCCATGATAAATTAACCCCTCAGACCTGAGTAATCCATTGATGGTCAGGCTGGCATGACTTTGTGCAATTAATCCTTTGGAAGTCATGCTGGCCCGACAGACCAACTAACCCCTTGGTAGCCAGGCGGGCCCAACTCTGCCTCCTCCTTGATGCTAGGCCAGCCCAACTTTGCCCAATTAACCGCTTCTTACCTGCATAGGCCAGACATGGTCCAATTAGCCTCTTGGCAGCCAGGTCAGTTGGACTTCGCTAGCATGATTAACCCCTTGGTGGCTATACCTCCCCCAACTCAGCCCACTTACCTGCGACGTGGCTGGGCCAGCCCTACTTGGGTTGATCAATTACTTTGACTGAGCCTGTGGTAGGTTAGGGTGTTATATTTTGTATTGTGTCAGGCTTAATTAGTTTTGCTAAGAGGTTAGAGAGGATTTGTGCAGCATGGTTTGGATAGGGATGATCCTGCCTCAGGTAAGGGATTGGACTAGCTGACCTAGTCCCTTCCAGCCCTACTTCTCTATGATTCTATGACACTGCTGATTTAACCCCTTTGTGGCCAGAATGACTAGACTTGGCCTGATTATTCCCTTGGTAGCTGGGCTGACCCAACTCAGCCCATTGAATGCCTTGGTGGCTGAGTTGGGCCAAATCAGCTTGACTCACACTTTGGTAGGTGGGCCAGCCCCATGTAGTTGGATTAATTATTTGATAGCCAGGCCAGCCTGACTCAGCCTTGTTAACCCCTTGCTTGGTGGCTACCCTGGTCTGAGCCAGCCCAATTAAAGTACTGATGGCTGGGCTGCCCTGACTAGGTCTGATTAACCTTGTGGTGGCTGGGCCAGTCTGGCCTGGTGGCTGGGCCCAGCCAGTCAAAAGTAGCCCATTTAACCATTTGGTGCCCAGGGTAGCCTGACTTGGCCTAATTAACCCCTTCCTGGCTGGGCTGGCCTAACTGAGACAAACTCACATGTTGGTGGCTGGGCCAGCCCCACTTGGCCTGATTAATTACTTGTTGGCCAGGCCAGCTTGGCTTGGTTTTATTAACCCATCAGTGACCAGGCTGGTCACTGTAAACACAGCAGCTGAGCAGGCCTGACTTGCTTAATCACCTAGGTGGCTGGACTGGCTGGACTCAGCCTGACTAACCCCTTCCTGGCAGGGCTGGCCTGACTAGGCTTGATTAACTCCTTGGGGATTGGGTCATCTTGGCTAGACCCAATTAACTATTGCTCTACTGACCAACCCAATGTAGCCAGATTAAGACATTGCTGTGCAGGCTGATCCAATTTGGACCGATCAACACCGAATGGCTAGGTTTTGTCTGATTATCTCCATAGAAACTGGGCTGACCTGACTTAGCCCAATGAACCCCTTAGTGGCTAGGATGACCTAACTCAGCCCAATTCAAACCTTGGTGACTGAGCAGTCTCAATTCAGCCTGCTTAGTCTGAGGTGGTGGGGCTGGATTGACAGGGCCAGTTTAATCCTTTGGTGACTGGGACAACCTGATTTAGCTCATATAACCCATTGATGTTTGGCTTTGTTTGACTTGACTTGATTAACCCCTTGTTGGCCACGCCAGTTCAACTCAAACCAATTAACACCATGGTGGCCAAGCTCCCTTGACTCAGCCCAATTAACTTCTTGCCAGCCAGGTTGGCCTAACTCACCCTGATTATCCCTTGCTGGCCATGCAGGCCTGACTTGACCCAATGAATGCCTTGGAAGCTAGGTTTACCCAGACTTCCTAACTGGAGGAGGCTGGGCTGTGTTGGACCAACTTGGCCCTATTAAGCCAAGGTGGTCACGCCCTCCCAACTCAGCCCTATTGACCTTCAACTCAGCCACCCAGAGATCAAGTGGGCCAAACTGCCAACTCAGGGAGGTGGGGTTCAATTAAACCAACTTAACCCCAAAAGGGCAAATAGGGCATAATCAGCCACCCAGGGCTCTGTCCAGTTGACTGCCAAACCAGTCAACTGGGTTCACATGGCCATTCTGGGGTCAACTGGGCTGATGTGGCCTCCCAGAGGTCAATTCTATTGCCTCAACAAAAAAAGGCAAATTGGGCAGACGTGGGTACTCCATGTCAATGAGGCCAAGCCAGTGTGGTTATCCCATAGTCCGGGATGGACAATTATTTTGGCTGGATGATCACTTAATGAGTTTTGGTGAGCTGTCGGCAGCATGCATAAAATTCTTCAAAAGATATTTTAACAAATTATAGATAAAAAAAAATTGCTATATTAAAAAAATCAAACATTACTATAACATATTTTAATTGTATTAAAAAAAAAAAAACATTGTCCTGATTTGTTTTTAATGGTATATATAGAGATGATTGCATAATAGCTCAAAATAAAATCTTACTCTTGTACATGGGGGCGGGGGGTTGCTGTGTTCTAGGTCCTGGAAGCTGGTGGGGGTGGGGTGGGGGTGAGGGGGAGGGAGTAGAGGCAGGGGGCACATGTAGCAGAGGTCAGCTAGCAGGTGTATGTGCAGGTGTAGTCCACCCTCCCTCCCCCACCTACACATGCACCTGCCCCACACCTGCCAGACAGCACTACCCTAGTCAGCATGCACAGCTTCCTGGCAGGACTGCTGCCACAGCCACCTGGATACTGCTTGGCTCCCCCCACCTTCAGTGGTTCCTTCTCCTCCTCCTCCTCCTCTTCCTGTCCCTGCTGCGCCACTCTGGGCAGCAGGTAATGTGGAGAAGCAGTGGGGATGTATGCCAGCTAGCAGATGCTCAGCCAGGCAGGGAAGAAGCTACAGCCAGGTGGCTCCTGCCCCACCACACAGGGCTCCAGCTCTGACTGCCTTCCACTCAGTCTGCTTGCCCAGTGCAATGAGTAGGCACCTGCAGGCAGCCAAGTGGATGGAAGGCAAGTGGGAGGTGGAGCTGGAGCCCTATGTGCTGGGTAAGGACCTCCTGGCTGCAGCTTCCTCCACACCTGCCTGGGTGTCTGTGACCCAGCTCACATCTCCAAGGTTTCCCCACTTCCACACACTTTCTGCTGCCCAGAGCAGTGCAGCAGAGGTAGGAGGAGGAAGAGTACCTTCTGGAAACGGGGAGCCAAGCACTACCAGGGTTGCTGCAGCAGCAGCCCCTCAAGGAAGCTGCATGCTTGCTGGGGCCAGGCAGGGGTGGTGCTGTCTGGTGGGTGTGGAGTGGGTACAGGTGGAAGTGTGGTACTGGCTGGCCTAGGCAGGAGTGGAAGGGGCTCAATCCCATGCAGAGTGCTGCAGGGGAAGCTGCAGACCAGATACAGTCATTTGGCAGGTGCCAGCCCATGGGCTGGATGCAATCAGTTGGTGGGGCAGATCCAGCCTGTGGGTCATATTTGGTCCATCCCTGCCATAGTCAGTTGAAACAACTTGTCCATCCTGGGGCAAATCAGGCCAGTGTGGGCACACTAGGGTAAATCAAATGCTTTGAGGTAAATCTGGCTGGGGTAGACACTGAGAGTCAATCAGGCTGATGGGGCTACTTCAGGGTCAGTCGGGCAGACATCGCCACCCTGAGATCAGTCGTGACAACTCAGTAAACCCAGTCAGTCTTAGCAACTTCAACCACAAAAGGATTAATCTGTTTGATGTATCCACCTCAGGGTCAATCATGATAATAGGCCCAGCACAGAGGTAATCATGCATTTCAGCAACAAAGATAAATCAGACCAATATGACCACCCCAGAATCATTTGGTCCAACTAGGCCATCCCACAGTCTATCAGGTAGGCTAGACCACCTGGGGTCATTTGGAATGAATCTTACTATCTGGGGCCAATCAGGCCAACCTGACCCCCCTGGGATAATTCAGGCTGGCTTGACAACCCTAGGGACAACCAGGCCCACTTAATAAACCTGAGGTCAACCTAATGGACTCAACCACCATGGAAACATTCAGGCATATTCATCCATCCAAGGGCCATGAGACTCGACCCAACCACCAAGGCATCAATGGTGCTGACTCAATCTCCCCAGCATCATTCAAGCCAACTTGACTTGCTGGGTGATATTTGAGCTGACTCAATCAAGCTGAGGTTATTTTAGCTTTGTCAATCACTCCAGGTCCAGTTGGGTTGACTTGAGCACCCTGAGAGTCAGCCCCCATGGGGTCACACAAGCTAACTAGACCACCCTGGGGCTTATTGGGCAGACATGACCATACCAGGGTCATTTGGCTACACTCAGGGGATGTTGGGGTCAGGCTCATCTACCCCAGGGACATTGGGGCTGAGTTCATAGATTGTAAGGGACTGGATGGGACCTCACAAGATCATTGGGTCCAGCCCCTCTGCACTAGGCAGGAAAGACAACTGGCATCAGGTGACCCCAGGAAGGTGACCCTCCAGTCTCCTCTTTAAGATTTCCAGGGTAGGTGATTGTACCACCTTTGGGCCCGCACTATTCAACATCATCAGTGACTTGGGCAAGGGGATAGAAAGCACCCTGTTCAAATTCGCAGATGACACTAAGATGTGGGGTGAAGTGGGTATGCTAGTAGGAAGGAACAGGCTGCAAGTGGATCTAGACAGGTTACAGGGGTGGGCTGATGAGAACAGGATGGGGTTCAACATTGACAAGTGCAGGGTAATGCACCTAGGGAGGAAGAACCAGCGGCACACCTACAGGCTGGGGAACTCCCTTCTCGCCAGAGTCGAGACAGAAAAGGATCTTGGAGTCATCATTGATGCCACAATGAACATGGGCTGACAAATTGGGGACGCGCTCAGGAAGGCCAACCATACCTTGTCGTGCATCCACAGATGCATCTCAAGCAGGTCCAAGGAGGTGATCCTCCCCCTCTATGTGACACTGGTCAGGCCGCAGCTGGAGTACTGTGTCCAGTTCTGGGCGCCGCACTTCAGGAGAGATGTGGCCAATATGGAGAGGGTCCAAGGAAGGGCCACTTGCATGATCAGGGAGCAGCAGGGCAGGCCCTACGAGGAGAGGCTGAGGGACCTGAATCTGTTCAGCCTCCAAAAGAGAAGGCAGAGAGGGGATCTAGTGTCAGTCTACAAATTAGTCAAGGGGGACCAGCAGACATTGGGGGAGTCCCTGTTCCCCTGAGCACTCCTGGGAGTTACAAGAAACAATGGACACAAGCTAGCAGAGGGTAGTTTCAGGCTAGACATTAGGAGGTGCTATTTCACTGTCAGGGTGGTTAGGACCTGGAACCAACTTCCAAAAGAAGTGGTGCTGGCTCCAACCCTGGGGGTCTTTAAAAGGAGGCTGGACGAACATCTGGCCGGGGTTGTTTGACCCCAGTACTCTTTCCTGCCATGGCAGGGGGTCAGACTAGACGATCTCCTCAGGTCCCTTCCGACCCTACCAACTATGAAACTATGGAGGGAGTTTATTTCACAGTCTGGACACCCTAACTATGAATACGTTTTTCCTAGTGTTAAGCCTGAAATGGTCTTCTAGGAGTTTGTTGCCATTACTCCTGGTTTTCCCCATGGGTGCCCTGGTGAACAGTTGTTTGCCAAGCTCTTGATGTACTCCCTTGATGTCATGGTAAGCTGCTACCAAGTCCCCTCTCAGCCTTCTCTTTTTTAGGCTGAAGAGGCCCAAGTCCCTCAGCCTTTCTTCATATGGCTTGCCTTGCAAGTCTTTGATCATACAGGTGGCTCTTCTCTGGACTCTCTCAAGCTTTCCTACATCCTTGTTGGAAGTGTGGCACCCAGAACTAGACACAGTACTCCAGCTATGGTTTCACCAATGCTGAGTAAAGTGGAAGAATCACTTCCTTGGTTTTGCTTGAGATGCATCAGTTCATGCATGCCAGAGTATTGTTTGCCCTGCTGGTTACAGCATCTCACTGATGGCTAATGTTTGAGTTGGTATACTGAAAGTCATTTGGACTGGCTCAATCATCCCAAGACGATTCCAGCCAGTCAACTCAGCCACCATGGGGACATTCAGGCTGACATGATCACCCTGGGGTCTTTCAGGCCAACACAACCAGCTTAGGATCATTTGGGCTGTCTCAGCCACCAACGGGTAAATTGAATTTGACTCACCCACCCTGGGGTCATTGAGGCCCACTCCACCACCCCAGGGTCAGTTGAGTCAACTTGACCGCCATGGAGCTATTCAGGGGCAGTCCGCCATCCCAGGGTCATTTGGGCTGACTCAATCACCCTAAGATCATTATGTTTGACTTGACTTGAGGGTTCAGTGGCACAGACTTGATCACCCTAGGGTGATTCAGGCCAACTCTCCCACCAAAGGACATTCTGGCCTTCTCAACCACACTGGGGACATTTGGACCCACTCAACCTACTTGAGATCATTCAGGCTGACTTTACCAAGCTAGGGGGTCATTCAAGCCCTGGGGCCAAATGGGCTGACTCAGGCACCTGTGGGTCAGTCAGGCTGACTAGATTGCCCTGAGGTCATTTGGCCTAACGTGACTGCTTTGGGACATTTAGGCTTACTTGGGGTCATTCAGACCATCCTGAGACCAGTCGGGTCAACTCTACCACCCACTGGGGTCATTTAGGCTGACTTGAACAACCCCAGGTCATACAGACTTGATAATCCTGGAGACATTTGAGCTGACTTGACCACCCTGGTATCTTTCAGGTCAACTCAGTCTACCTGGTGTCATTCAGGCTGGCTCAACCAAACCAGGGTCATTCAGGCCTCATTGATTACCCTGTGGGGCCAAATTAGGCCATTTGGCCTATTGAACTACCTTGGGGTGCAACCTGGAAGCAATGGAGGTTACTTGATCACCCCAGGGGGACACTGGACTGACTTGAGGACCTCTGGGTCAGTCAGGCTGACTAAACCACCCTGAAGTCATTTGGGCAGACTCAAACAATCCAGGCTCATTCAGGCCTTCGAAACCACCCCTGGATATTTATCCCAATAGACCACCCTTGTGGGGGGGCATAAATTGGGCCAACTCACCAACTTCAGGATCATTTCAGCTGATTTGACCATCCTGGGGTCATTTAAGCCAGCTCAATCACCATGGGGACAGTCAGGAGGACTTGACCATCCTAGGGTCATATGAACTGACTTGACCTTCCCAGGGTTATTAAATTTGGTCATACGAGGAGAGGCTGAAACACTTGGGACAGTTCAGCCTGGAGAAGAGAAGGCTCAGAGGGGATATGGTGGCAGCCTATGAGTATATTATGTTAGGGGTGTACATCAGGGCCTGGGGGAGCATTTGTTCACCAAGCCACTCCAGGGAAAGTCAATAAACAGTGGGCACAAACTGATTGAAGATTGCTTCAAACTACACATAAGGAAAAACTTCTTTACAAGTTCAGTGCTGAGGGTCTGGAATAGGCTCCCCCCCAGATGCGGTAGTCATTCACCCTGATGATCTTCAAAAAGCATCTTGACACTCACCTGGCTGGGGTCATCTGACCCTAGCAGTCTTTCGTGCCCAAGTGCAGGGCAGCTGGACCCGATGATCTTATAAGGTCCCTTCCAGCCCCTAACATCTATGAATTTAGGGATCATTTAGGAAGTCTTGACCACCCCCAAAGTCATTTGGGCTCACTCAACCACCCAGGGGTCAGTCAAATCTGACTTCACCACCCTAGGATCTTTCAGGCCCATTTTACCATCCTTAGACTGACTGACTGAGGCCAACCTGAGACCGTTTGGGCTGACTTGACAACCCAAGCATCTTTATAGATAACTCAAAGACCAGGGTAACAGTCAGGTGGACACAACCACCCCAGGGTCATTCAGGCTGACTCAACCTCCCTGGCGTAATTCATCACACTGGCACCCACTGAATTTGATTCACCCACCACAGACTCCTTGGGCTAACTGGACCATCCTGGGGTCATTCAGGTTGACAGGCCACCCTGGGGTCATGAGGTTTGACTCAACCAGCCAGGTTTCAGTGGCCTGACCTCCAGGTCTTTTGGGACTATTCAACCACTCAAGGGGCATTCAAGTCAACTTGGCCATCCTGGGGTCATTTAGGTCAACTCAAAGATCCCTGGGTTATTTGGCTTATTCAACCACCCTTGGGACAAGCAATCTGGGGTCATTCGGGCTGACTTCACCACATGGTGATTATTTAGGTCTAGTTGAACTAAATGCGGTGAATTGAATCTGACTCAACCATCCTGAAGCTAACCTGAGCACCATTGGGTAAGTCACTCAGTCAAACTCACTAAATCACTCACAGTGACATTCACACTCACTCAAACCCACACAAATTTACACTGCAATACACACTCACTTACAATCACTGACTCAGTCTAACCCTTACATTGACTGACACTCACTCACAGAGATGCTTTCACTCACATTTGCAGTCACACTCACTGATTCACACTCACACAGACTGACTCAAGCACCATTACACTTTAACTCGCACTCAAACTCAGGCACTCACACACTCCCACACAATCACTCACTCCCACTCACTACCCCTCATACTCACCTTCACTTCTTCAGTCACATTCATGCACTCACTCATATTCACTCACACTCAGTCTCACTCTCACTGAAACTTAATCACAGTCTCACACTAACTGACAATCACTTGCTCAAGCCCAGTCACTTATACTCATTCACACGTGCATGCATTCAGTCATTCACACTCACATTCATACTCAGTTACACTTATATTCACACATATTCACTCACACTGACATTCACCATGCATCCACTCACACTCAAACTTACACACACTGGGTCACCCATACTCTGAATCACACTTATAAACATACATTAATATTCAACTCACATATTCTCACAGTCAGTAATGTTACCAATAGGATTTCTTTACCAGAGCCCTAAAGGATTGACATGGCAGCTCAACCAATTTGGTATCAAGTGAACTTTATTAGTAACCTCTAGACAATATTACAAGTTACATTCATTCATTCAAACCTAATCTCACATGCTGTCACTCACTCATGCCCACACCCCCATCTCCCTCTCTCACTCCTACTAGCTTACAGCTAGACTCACACTTAGTCATTCACAAACACATGAGCATTGCTTCACTCATGCGCTCACTCATTCACAGCTATGACCTCAAAGTTACACTCTTACAAACATTCACACATACATTCACAAGAATTCAATCACTCATGCACTCTCACTCTGTCTCTGTGACATATAGTAGCTAACAATAATAGTCTCACACTCAGTCTTGCACACTTACACACTCATATGCATGACTCACTCAAAAATTGGGATTCAACGTAGACAAATGCAGGGTGCTGCACCTTGGGAGAAGGAATCCACAGCATACATACAGGCTGGGGAGTTCCCTTCTTGAAAGCACAGAGGCGGAAAGGGATCTCGGAGTTATTATTGACTCCAAGATGAACATGAACCACCAATGCCAGACCTCAGCCAGCAAGGCCAGCCATACCTTGTCATGCATCCAAAGATGCATCTTAAGCTGGTCCATAGAGGTGATCCTCCCCCTCTATGTGACTTTGGTCAGGCCGCAGTTGGAGTACTGCGTCCGGTACTGGGCACCACACTTCAAAAGGGATGTGGCCAGCCTGGAGAGGGTTCAGAGGAGGGCCACCCGCTTGGTGAGAGGGCAGCAGGACAGGCCCTATGAGGAGAGACTGAAGGACCTGAACCTGTTCAGCCTCAGCAAGAGGAGGCTGAGGGGGGACCTGGTGGCTGCGTACAAGCTCATCAGGGGAGATCAACAGCAAATAGGCAGAGCCCTTTTCTCCCCAGCACCACCTGGGGTGACAAGGAACAATGGTCATAAGCTGATGGAGAATAGGTTTAGGTTGGAGATCAGAAGGCGATATTTTACAGTTAGGGTGGCCAAAATCTGGAACCAACTTCCCAGGGAAGTGGTCCTCGCCCCTACCTTGGGCATATTCAAGAGGAAGTTGGACGATCACCTGTCTGGGGTCTTGTGAACCCAGCATTCATTCCTGCCTGTGGCAGGGGGTCAGGCTAGATGATCTGTTCAGGTCCCTCCTGACCCTAGCTACTATGAAACTATGAATAGCTCACAATCACACTCTCAGGCTCACTCATTTGCAAACACAAACATTTGCATGCTTTCATTAACTCATGCACTCTCACCCTCCTTCACTCACATGTACTAGCTCACAGTAGCACTCTCACATTAACTCCTTTGCATGCAGGCACTTGTGTGCACTTTCACACTCCTAAACTAGCTCACATACTAGCTCAAAGTTGCACTCTCCCACTTATTCACACACACGCAAACATTCACTTGCACACATTCACCATCCCTTACTCACTCACACCTACTAGCTCAGAGTTACGCGCTTACACTCACTCATTCACAAACACTCACAAGCATTCACCAGCTCATGCACTCTGACCCACTCACACACTCAATTATCTGTACAATAACACACTCATGTGCAATCACTCACTAATGCACTCTCACCCCATCACTCAGTCACACTCTCCCACTTACTTATTCACACACACACACACTTGCACACATTCAGTCATTCATGCCCCCCATAATTTGCTCACAACTACTAGTACACAGTCACACTCACACACTGAGTCATACACACACCATTGTGAATGCATTCTTTCACTCATGCATTCTTATCTGCCCTCCAACCTACTAGCTCTCACTTGTGCTCTCACACTCATTCTTTCACACACACACACACACACACATTCACTCAAGCATACTCATCCCCCTCACTCACTCACACCCACTAGCTCACAGTCATACTCTCACACTTGCACTCATTCACACACTTACGCTCACATGTATTCAGTTACTCATGTTCTCTCACACCTACTAGCTCACAGTCACACTCTCACACATTCATAGACACAGGGGTGTAGGTTGTAGCCATGTTGGTCTAAGGACATAGGCAGACAAGGTTCCTTGGATAAATTTGATATATTTTATTAGACCAACCCAAATAGTTGAAGAATAGTTATTAAGCAAGCTTTTGGGTTCAAAAACACTTCGTCAGGCTAAGGAAGTTTCAGCAGTCGGTGTGTGCTTTTCCTGGATGGAATGAAAAGTAAAGAAACCAGGGGCTGGGCTGGGCTGGGCTGGGGAGTCAGTTGCCAGGCAGATTGTAATGTATCAAAAATACAATGTCTATGGTTAGTCCCTGATCTCTAGTATCCAGCAGGTTGATGAAATGGAGCTCATAGGCTCGTCTCTGGGAAGTGTTGTGTAAGTTTCCCTTGAGGATCAGGACTGAGAGATTGGAGAGAGAGTGGCCCTCCTGTGAGAAATGTGCCCCCACCGGTAATTGGGTATTTTTGTCTTTGATAGATTTCCGGTGTGCATTCATAGACACACACATTCACTCATTCACATTCTCTCAGACCCCCTTCATTCTCTCACACTGACTAGCTCACAGTGGTACTCAGGCACTCACTCACACCCATACACTTGCACTCACTTCTATGCATTCATGAACTCTCAGCTTCTCTCAGTCACTGACAATGAATAGCTCACTGTCTCACTCACAGCTACTCATTCACACCCAAGCACTCATGCACACATTCACTCACTCATGCACTCTCACCCTCCCTCACTTGTTCACACAGATTATTCATAGTCACACTCACTTATTTGCACCTGTACATAATTGCATGGGCATTCACTCACTCATGTACTGTCACTCCCCCACTCACTCACACCTACTAGCTCACAGTCACACTCTCACACTGACTCATTCACACACACACACACTTGTGCACATTCACTCTTGCATGCGCTGTCAACACCCATTGACTCACTGACCTGCAAGCTCAGTCTCACTTTCATTCACACAAACACACTCATACACATTCACTCATTCAGGCACTCTCATGAGCTTGCCCATTTAATTGCCCTGATGCTAAGGGTGTATACATAGCTCAAAACCTCCCTTTATACCAGCCTTGCAGCTGGCATCCATTGGCAATGTGTAGAGGGTGCACATGGGTGCACATGCAACCCCTGAGATTGGCGGTGCACCCCCTGCAATTGGCCACTGCCGACGCTACCAGCAGCGCCTGCAGGAGGTCACCACTCGCTACACCCCCCTCTTGCTGCTGACAGCGCCGATGGCATCTGTGGGCAGTCCTCGATCGCTGCTGGCCACTGCTGATGCTGCCAGCAGCATCTGTGGGTGGTCGCCAATGACTGGTCGGTGCTTGCAACCCCCTGCCACCGCTATGGCCACAGCTGGCTGTGGGAGCTCCCCGTTCACTGCCACCACTGCCTATGGGTGGTTGCCTTGTCCCCCCAGCCTCTGGGAGCATGCAGCGTTCATGCTGGCATCCATGGCCTAACACCTGGCCTAAGCTTACTTGGCCTATCACCCGGCCTACATTCCCATGCCCCCACACTAGAGTTCTCATTCCCGTGCCCTCACACTGGGACACTCAGTCCAGTGCCTCACATCAGGACTCTCACTCCCATGCCCTCACACTGGGGCTCGCAATCCCTGTGCCCTCATGTCGGGACTCTCAATCCCCATGCTCTTGCACTGGGCTCTCAATCCCACCCTTTGGATTGGGACCCCTCACTGGGACTCTCTATCCCACGCCCCACACTGGGGCCTCATCCATGTCCAACACTGGGCCTCAATACCCCTACCCCTGGAGCCTCTCACATCCAGCTCCTTCTTGGGGCTCAGAATCTCACCCCCCTAAAACCTTACACCCGGCTCTTTCATAAGCCTCAGCCCTCACTGTGGACCTAGGCCCTGTCTCAAGCCCCTTTACACTATCTTACAGCCACACTTAGTTATTCACAAATGCACGAGCATTGTTTTACTCATGCACTCACACACTCGCTCGCTCACTGCTCCTACCTCAAAGTTGCATTCTCACACTGAGGCATTCATGCCTGCATACATTCTGTTTCATGCCCTTTGCTTTTTTCTCAGGGTGTGCTCCCCTAGCCTTTCCCCTCCATGGGGTAGCCCACAAAGCAGTGGGGCTGAGGCTTTCTGGCACCCCATACTCACCCTTCGCTAGGGAGGCACAGGTGTGGCATTTCCTGGAAGCTGCCTTGCCATGAGCAGCCCCACCACACCATGAAACCCCAGCAGGGTGCAGTTTTAGGTCATGCCTCAGGACCAGGAGCCTCCAACATTCCCATAGCTCCTGCCCTTACCTCCAAGAAGTTGTGTAAGCAGCAGCTCCAGCCAGGCAATGTTGCCTGCGGCAAAGTGCTGACCCTACTGCTCTTATGTCTAGCAGCTGGGCCAACTTCCTAGGCAGCCTCCTGCTGGCCGTGTGACTCCTGACTGGGAGTGCAGCCACCTGCAGGCTGCTTTGCTGCTTACCCACACCCCTTTTAGTGACAAGCACAACCTGTACATTGTCACACTTACTAGTTCACACTTACTAGTTCAGTTATATTCGTACACTTACTCATTCACAGACACACAGATTTGTACACATTGACACACGTATGCACTTTCATCCCCTCTTGCTCACACCTGTTAGTTGACATGTGTACTCACATTCACTCATTCACTCAAACACTCATATGCGTTCATTCACTCATGCATTCTCACCCCCATCACTTGCTACAAACTGCTATCTCAGTCACACTCCCATACTCACTCATTCACACATGCATGCACATTCACTCACACACTCTCAATCTCCCTCACTCTCTCACGCCTACTAGCTCACAGTCTCTCTCTCCCTCTCTCTCTCTCTCACACACACACACACACACACACACACACACACAAATAGAATTGCTCACATACTCTTCCTCTCTCACTTACTCACACCTACTAGCTCAGTCACTTTCTCAATCACTCATTCACAGATACACATTCGCACACATTCACTTAGTAATGCCCTCTCACACTGCCCTCACTCTCTCAGACTGACTAGGTCACAGTGGCACTCAGACACTCACTCATTCGCATCCAGACACTTGCTCTCATATTCACACACTCATATACTCTCACCCTCACTTGCTCATAAACACTACTCACAGTTGCATGTACACTCACTCATTTGCACACACACACACACAGCGTGATATACACATTGACTCACTCATGCACACTTACCTCCCACTCAGTAACATATAATAGTCAGACTCTCACACTTACTCATTTACACACACATATTCACTCACCCACACAGTCTCACTCTCTCTCAAAAACTCTCACCTACTAGCTTAGAGAGACAATCTCAGGCTCACTCATTCACCACACACAATCACATGTGCATTCCTTTACTCATGCACTCTCAAGCCCTCTCACTCCTACTAACTCAGTCACATTCTTACACTCAGTCATTCTCACACACACACACTCACCTGCTTTCACTCACACATGCACTCTGACCACCCCCTGACTCACTCACATCTATCAGCTTACAGTTGTTGGCAATGGATTTACAAATCAGTCCTCATACCTTTTTCTGCATGGGCCCAACCATGACACTGTTCAAGAACAGACAAATTTGATTGATACATACTGAAAGCAAATAAAACTAATGTGAGCAATAATACTTATTTACTAGTGCTAGGGTTTCACAAGACATGGTACACCTGTTAGGTACACAAATTCCACTTTTGGTTCTTTCTTGAAGAACATCAGCAGTCTTGGAGGTTTGGGGACAATTCTCCGTGACCCTCCCCCCCGCCCAACAGGGATGGTGAAATGGGCCATTGGTGCATTCTCCACCCCCAGTGACCTCAGGATCCCACCTTTTATATTCTCTTTCTCCTGATCACTTCATTTCTGAGTACTGTTGATTGGTTTTCCTGTGGTCATCATGCTGTTCACATTTTGCTCTGTCAGCATAATCCTTTGTTTTCCTAAACCATCACATGCATACATCTTAATTTGACCTTTTACTGGTATCTCAATTTGGGCATTTCTAGTCTCCTAATTTGGTCATTCCACCAAAAGCAGGATTTTTTCAGCAAGCTACAGCTGGTCATTGTGACCTGATGCTAATTCTGCATGTTCATATCTTGTTATGAGTTTTCAGGGAACATAGTGCTGCATGTTTTCAATTTCCCAGGCTATATATGCCTGTTTGTCTGATACAATGATGTGAATGTGAATCTTTACCACAAACAGACTTTAGAAACCCATTCACTCTTGCCATTCCCCTGGACCATTAACCTAATGCAAGCCAGTTTCTAAAAGCAAATTTCCAAATGTCATTCTTTATCCATCAGTCCTGTCCTTGAAGGTATTAAACCTTCATATCAAAATTAGAGCATAATCAAGAAAATTACCTGGAATGTTTAATGGGATTATGGGAAGGACATCTACCAGTCATCCTGGGAAAAGTATGATGGCATTCATGATCATGGGTTCCAATGAGCTGGACATTGCGAAGAACTTTTAACCATAGTTGAATGTTACCCATGCTCCCTCCAATTTGGCCTTTTGCCTCAGCATCTTGTAACCCAGCAACTGGGGAAGCTGGCTGGGGCCTGAGGGCACAAGGATGTGTTGGAGGAAGACCTGGAGTGCCTGCTGACTGATAGGCATTCCTGGTGGGGCTTCCCCCAATACCTTCCCCTCCCTCAGTCTGGGCAGGAGGGTGGATAGGTGGGGAGGTGGGGGGGAACAGAGCATGCCTGGGGCACAGCAGTGGAGGGGCACTGCTGGCCCCCCACCTCAGCTCACTCTGTGCCCACTCCCAGGAGCAGGGTGGGGGTGGGGCAGCAGTGCCTCTCTGTGGGCCGCACACGTGCCACCCACCCAGGAAGCAAGGGGAGCTCACATGTGGCAGCCACCACCACCACTGCACCGCTGCTGCTGCACCTTGCACCACTTGTCTGCAGCCGGTGGTGGGAAAGCCACACGGGATGTGGGGCATGGTGGTGTGGTGGTGGCTGCTGCATGTGAGCTCTGCCTCCTTCCTGGCCGAGCAGGCATGTAAGGCCTGCAGAGGGGCACTGCTGTCCTCACCCCTGCTCTGGGTAACTGGCACAGGGCATGGTGGCGGTGGTGTAGTGGTGCTGGTGGCTGCCACTGTGTGTGAGCAGAGGTGCAGTGTGGGGGCAGCTGCCAGCAGCAGTGTGGTGGCAGCGGGCGGCAGTGCGGTGCCAGCCACCACCAGCAGCAGCAGCGTGGTGGTAGTGGCAGCCACCATGTGCCAGCACCACTGCACTGCCACTGCCACACCCCACACCACTTGCTGGAGTAGAGCCAGGGGGTGAGGGCAGTGGTGCCCCTCTGCGAGCTGCACATGCCCACCCAGCTGGGGAGGAAGGGGGGCTTGTATGCAGTGGCCACCACCATACTACTGCATCCTTTGCAGCTTTCCTGCCGCTGGCTGCTGGCAAGCAGCGTGAGGGGTGGTGGCAACAGTGCAGTGGTGGTGGTGGCTGCTGCATGCATCCCCCCCATGCCTTCCAGCTGGGCAGCATGTGTGTGGCCCAGAGAGGGGCACTGCTGCCCTCACTCCTGAGCTCTGCTCTTGGGAGCAGGCACAGAGTGAGTCAAGGTGGGGAACTGGGGGGGGGGGGGGGAAGGGGGGGCAGGGTGCACCATGGTGTGTCCACCCACACACACCTGCCTGCTGGGGGCAGGTGTATGTCTGTGTGTGTGTTTTTGTCTGTGTGTCTGTGCCTGTGCCTGCATGTGTGGGGCTGGGGGGCTGTTGTGGGGGGAGTAAGGGGCACGAGCAGGACTGGGGAGGCTGTATGGGGGAGTGAGGGGCACTAGCAGGGCTGTGGGGGGGAGGGGGCTGTGGGGGCCTTTAGTTTTTATCACAGATTTGGGGTTTTTTTATCAGAGAGTTTATGACTTTTAATCAGGGAAAACCAGGATCCCTTCTCATCACCAGGCCCCCTGGCCCCTTTGTACTCAAGCTGTGGCCACACATGGACCTTTGGCTTATCCATTCCAAGACTCTGGCCCCACCTTGGGCCAGTTCAGATCTCCAGACACTCCAGGCTTTAGCAGTCTCTGCAGTGGTTTCTCCTGTACCTTTTGACCCCTGGCCCCACGTCTGAATTGCCAGGCCCCTTGGTCTCTCAGGGATCCTCCAGATCCTTTCTGGGCTATGGGCTCCTGGGCCCCTTGGTCTCCAGCTGTGTCCCTTGGATTTTGACCCCTCCCTGGGTCCTGGCCTCACTCCTGGGCCAGTGAGACCTGGCCCCCTGGCCCTGCTAACACTTGCCCCTCCTGAGCTTCAGACCTCTCATCTGCTGTCTTCCTTGGCTTCACTCAGAGCTTCTGGACCCATCTGGTCCCACTCTTTCTCCTGGCCTCTCTTTTGGCCTCAACATTTATTCTATAGGTCTCCCTTAACTTGTAGCCTTTCTTCCTTTTAAGAGGACTTTCATAACTTTGATGGCACTGCCTTAACCATGTCCTTCCCAATCCATGCTCATCTCCAGCAGTGGTCCCTTCTGGTCTTTCTTTATGAGCAACCAATTTGCCAAAGCTCTAACTTTTCTTTGACAACAAAGCTACTGTCTCTGCAGCCTGTTCTACATTTATCCCAGTGAACCCTGTTTTTCAGGGTTCCTTTTCATAACAACTAGATCCATCAGCAAACCACATGCAATCTTTTGGGAACCCTGTTAGTTCTAAAAAGAACTTCAAAGTCCTTGTGTCTGAAAGAGCAGGTGACTCAATGATAAGACCCATTTTTCCCCTGGGTTGAGACTTCTCCTGCTTAAAATAACTTCTAAGAAAAAAACACCCTTTGTTTACACAGCTGCGCTCTAACTGCCTCTAAACACTTCCCTGCTTTAAAAATCTGTTAATTGTCATTGCTAAGCTTTCTTCTACTTTCTAGGATGTCCACTCTATTCTTAGGAGGAGGGGTGAGGGCGGTCAAAAGCAACCTTCTGACACTAGCATTTTCAAAATACTTGAAAGTTGCTTCCACTTACAATTATAGCAGCCTCTCTGTCTTATTTACTTACTTATTTTTCTCCCGAAGGGGTAATAGGATGATCTGACCACCTTCTGGTCGCACAGTCCCAGCCAAGCACTTGTATGTCAGTCAGTATTGATGGCTTGAATATGATATTTAGAAGTTTGCTTTTAGGAATTGGCTTGTAGGTAAAGTAGATATTGCAGGGGAATGGTCCAGCAAAGAGACAGGACATGGACACCAAAGAGGTTGGGAGCTGGAGGCTTGTGAATTCTGGCAGCAATCAGAGATCTTCACCTTCACCTGCAGTGGTTCATCTGGAGAACAGATATGCAGCCCTAACAGCAGAGATGGAGGATCATGTTCCAACAGCAGCAGAAGATAGGTCAGGCCTCATCAAGGTGGGAAGGACTGAGATGACCACCACCAAGAAGAAGTGATGGGTGGTGGTGGCTGGAGACTCTCTTCTGCAGGGGACAGTGGGAGCCATCTGCTGACCTGACCTGTTGTCTCAGGAGGTCTGCTGCTTGTCCAGATCTGAGATGTCACAGAGGGACTACTGTGGCTCTTCCAGCCCTCTGACTACTACCCCCCTCTACTCATTCATGTGGGCACCAATGATACTGCCAGGAGACACCCTGAGTGTCCCAAAAGTGACTATAGGGCTTTGGGTGCAAGGGTGACAGGGTCTGAGGCTCAGGTTGTGTTCTCATCAATCCTTTCAGTCGAGGGAAAGGGCCGAGGAAGGAGCAGGTGTATCCTGCAGATCAACACCTGGCTGTGCAGGTGGTGTTGGCAGCAGGGCTTTGGCTTCTTTGACCATGGGATGTTCTTTCAAGAAGAAGGATTGCTCAGAAGAGATGGGATCCACCTGATGAAGAGAGGGAAGAGAGTCTTTGCAGACAGGCTCACTGTGAGAAGGGCTAGTGAGGAGGGCTTTAAATTAGGTTCACTAGGAGATGGAGACCAGAGCCCTGAGGTAAGTGGGGAAGAGAGAGATCTGAAGGAAGAGCAAGCAGGAGGGGGCAACAGGGAAGGTGCACTCATACTTCCTGAGAAATCAGGACAATCAACTAGTTACCTCAGGTGCCTGTACACAAATGCATGGAGCCTGGGAAACAAGCAGAAAGAACTGGAACTCCTCACACAGTCAAGGAACTATGACATGATTGGAATAACAGAGACTTGGTGGGATAGCTCGCATGACTGAAGCACTGCCATGGGTACAAACTGTTCAGGAAGGAGAGACAGGGGAGAAGAGGAGGAGGAGTTGCACTTTATGTAAAAAAGCTCCCGTATGAAGCTGGAGATAGGCCTGTGGAGAGCCTCTGGGTTAGTGTCAGAAGGGAAAGCAACAAGGGTGATGTTGTGGTGTGTCTGCTATAGATCACCAGACCAGGAGGAAGTGATAGATGAGGCTTTCTTCAAACAGCTAATGAAAATATCCCAGTCACAGGCCCTGGTTCTCATGGGGGACTTCAGCCACCCTGACATCTTCTGGGAGGGTAATAAAGCAGTGCTCAGGCAATCCAGGAAGTTTTTGGAGAGTCTTGGGGACAGCTTTCTGGTGCAAGTGCTAGAGCGGCCAACTAGGGGTCATGCCCTTCTTGACCTGCTACTCACAAACAGGGAAGAATTGGTGGGGAATGTACTAGTGAATGGCAGCTTGGGCAGCAGTGACCACGAGATGACTGAGTTCAGGATCCTGAAGAAAGGAAGGCTGGAAAGCAGCAGAGTAACAACCCTGAACTTTAGAAAAGCAGACTTTGACTCGCTCAGGGAATTTATGGGCAGGATCTCCTGGGAAGCCAGACTGAGGAGAAGAGTCCAGGAGAGCTGGCTGTACTTTAAAGAAGCTTTACTGAGAGTGCAGGAACAAACCATCCTGATGCACAGGAAGGCTAGTAAGTATGGCAGAAAACCAGATTATCTTAGCAGGGAAATCTTTGGAAAACTAAATCACAAAAAAGAAGTTTGTAAGAAGTGGAAACTTGGACAAATAACTAGGGAAGAATATAAGAGTATTACTCAGGCATGCAGGGATGAAGTCAGGAAGACCAAAGTGCAATTGGAGTTGCAGCTAGCAAGGGATTTGAAGAGTAACCAGAAGGGTTTCTACAAGTATTTTGGTAGCAAAAGGTGGATCAGGGAAAGTGTGAGTTCCCTACTGAATAGGGGAGGCAGAAAAGGCTGAAGTGGTCAATGCCTTTTTTGCCTTAGTTTTCACAGGCAAGGTCATCTCCCAGACTACTGCACCAAGTAGCACAGTTTGGGGAGGAGGTGAGCAGCACTCAGAAGTGAAAGAACAGGTTAGGGACTGCTTAAAAAAGCTGGACGTGTACAAGTCCATGGGGCCAGATGATACATCCAAGTGTTCTGAGGGAGTTGGATGATGTGATTGCAGAGCCATTGGCCATCATCTTTGAAAATTCATGGCTATCAGGAGAAGTCCTGGATGAATGGAAAAGGGCAAACACAGTGCCCATATTTAAGAAAGGGAACTTCAGACCAGTCAACCTCACCTCAGTCCCTGGAAAAATCATGGAGCAGATCCTCAGGGAATCTATTTCTAAGCACTTGGAGGAAAAAAAGTTGATTAGGAACAGTCAGCATAGACTCACCAGGGGCAAGTCATGCCTGACTGACCTGATTGGTGAGATGATTGGCTCTGTGGATGCAGGGAGAGTGGTGCATATGGTGTACCTCGATTTTAGGAAGGCATTTGATACAGTCTCTCACAACATTTTGCAGGCAAGCAAAGGAAGTACTGCCTGGATGAATGGGACTGTAAAGTGGATAGAAAACTGGCTAGAGCATCAGGCTCAGAGAGTAGTAATCAATGGCTCAATGTCTAATTGGCAGCCCATATCAAGAGGAGTGCCCCAGGGCTCGGTCATGTCCCAATGTGCTCCAGTTTTGTTCAATGTCTTCATCAACAACCTGGAAGATGGCATAGAGTGCACTCTCAGCAAGTCTGCAGATGACACCAAGCTGGGGGGAGTAGTAGATACGCTGGAGGGTAGGACTAGGATTTAGAGTGACCTAAATAAATTGGAGGATTGGGCCAAAAGGAATCTCATGAGGTTCAACGACAAGTGCAAAGTCCTGCATGGAGGACAGAATAATCCAATGCACCAGGAAAGGCTGGGGATTGACTGGCTGAGCAGCAGCTCTGCAGAAAAGGACCTGTGGGGTTACAGTGGACAATAAACTGAGTATGTGCCAGCTTTGTGCCCTTGTTGCAAAGAAGGTTAAGGCTGCATTGGCAGCTGTGTTGACAGCAGGTCAAGGGAAGTGATTATTCCCCTCTCTTCAGCACTGGTGGGGTCACATCTGAAGTATTGTGTTCAGTTTTGGGCTCCTGTAGCAGGGCACTGTTTGTGCCTGCCTTTTTAAGACCTGAGCCAAGCAGCCAGCCAGTGCTTGATTGCAGCAGCCATTTTAGATCCCTGGCTGCCTATATAAACAGACCAGTTTCCTGTTGGCAGGCAAGGCAGCAACATCTCCTGGCTGTAAGGCTTCATGTATTATCCTGGAGGTAAGGGCAGGAGCTGTAGGGCATGGCTTAGAGGCTCCTGGTCCTGGGCATGACCTAAAATTGCACCCTGCTGAGAGTGGGCGGCCTGGTGGGGCTGTCAATGGCGTGGGAGCCCCCAGAATATGCCAGGCCAGTTACTACCCTGGTTAAAGGCTGGTCAGGGTGCCTTAACCCCAGCTCCCACAACTGTGTGGGTCACTCACTAGTAGGGCCAGAAGGCAGACCCAGGAGCGAGAGTGGAGCTAGAGGCTCAGGGGCCTGATGTAGAGTACCCTCAACTGATCAATGCTGGGGTGAGGACCAGAACGCTCAAAAGGGCTAGGGGCCCACTGTGAGGGGTGCCCAGAGCTGGAGGTCTGGGATTCTGACTGGACTTGAAGGCAAGGCCAGGGCCTGTATGGACAAAGGTCCCGGGGGGACCATGCACGACAGGGGAAATAGTTTCAGGGAGCTAGGCAGCCCCAAATGAGGGCAGGGTAGGCTGCCTGAGTGGAGGGATCCAGTTGAGGTCTGAACTGGAGGATTCTGGGGCCCAGTGTGGGGCCAGTGAGATTAACATCAGTGGATGCCATCTGTGAGGCTTGGGGTGCAATGTAGGGGAGGAACGGAGACACAGATATTGCCCCCTGGCATCAGGGCAAGAAATGGGCAGCCTCCCACCTAATTAAGATAATTAATTAGATAACAATAAGGCGTGGCAGCTGAGAAGGCCGGCAGTTGGCCCAGAACAGGTGGGTGTTACAGGTGGGACTTACCAAAGTCAAATCGGCCCCAAGAAGGCCTCCTGTTACAGCCCCCCACTACAGAAAGGATGTGAACAAATTGGAGAGAGTCCAGCAGACAGCAACAAAAATGGTGAGAGTGCTGGGGGACACGACTTAGCGTATAATGGGATGGATCACTCAAGATGTGCCCAAATATTCTGTCAAAAGCATCTGCGACTTGATACCACTGGAGTCAGGATACTGTGTTAGATCATCTGACCCAGTATGACAATTATGTTCTTACATCAGAGGTGGCCAACCTGTGTGGCATGCAACAGATCTGAGAGAGGACAGGAGGCAGCACAGCAGACAGAACAGGAAGCAGAAAACAAAGCAGATTGTTTGGGAAGCAGAAAAGGGCTTGGCAGATATGGCAGAGCATGGAGCAGGAAAAAGATCAGCACATCTGGCAGGGGAAGGGGATTGGAAGGACAGTAGGGGATGGTGTGGGCTGATTTATGACTCTCACTGTCTTACATAATGATCTTCATTCCCCCCAAAATCACTGGAGATGAACTGTGCTGAATGCAGGGGTGCTGAAGCCTCCCTCCCACCTCTCTGTTCAGTCAGACTTCAGGTGCTGCCTGTGAGCTGAGCCTAAGCCGTGATAAACCAGCTTTCTACATTCACTGCAAGCCCATGGGTGTGTAAAATTTCTTATGCTGTTTGCAGGATTAACCCTCCACAAAAACTTACCAAGTAAAGGAAAAGAAAACATCATCCTAACATTTTTAAAGTATGTAATCCTGTACCTAATTTCCCTTTCTATCTGATTCTCCATTGTGGCTGATGGAGGCGTGGGGGCAAATTTCACTCATGCAAACACAAAACACCTTTCATTTCTTGTCTGTTGCTCATAATCCTTACCTATTGTCTTGTTTATTTCCCCCTTTGTCTATTTATGTGGCCTTTCTGGGTCTTAACCTTTATTATTTTGTCTAGGCTGGCTGGAGCTATGTTCAGTTTGCAATGGCTGTTGGATCAGCGCTGCACAAGTATTTAAAATTTGCCTCCTTTTTTCTTTTTGGCAATCACTATTAAATCTTGTAACCCTAGTTGCAATTTTAGAAAAGATGCAAGCCTTCCCCCACCCCTCTCTGTTTTCTCCCTCAGTGCCTGGTTGGGGTAGATGCTCTTGTGGGCCCTGCCAGCCTGACTTCTCTGTGTCAGTCAGGTTCAAGGCCTCTGTTCTCCAAACCACCTCTGCTGGTCGTTGAATCGGGGCTCTTGACACTTTGACAATGATGTCTGCAGCTGCAGGATTGCGGGGAGGGATTTCCTTTTTGTTTAACCTTTGCCTGCCTGAAAGGTGTCTTTTTCAGAAAATAGCCGCTGCAACCTGAAACCAAATTGCAGAGGGGGCTCAGCCAGGGCTCGCACGTCTCCCACCTGTGGGGCAGCCCCCAGCATTTGGAGTCACTTCCTCTCATGGGAGGGAATCAGGAAGGTGCTGGCACTGCCCTGGGACATCCTTGAGGGCAACTGGGCAAGTGGCAACTAATGGCAGCCACCTATGTGGCCAGCTGTGGCCGGGGGGACGGCTCCCTCCTGCTCCCCTGCCCTGCCCTGCCCTGGCCGCCCCAGCACTGCAGGCCGGTGCCTGGGCTGAGGCAGGGTCCAGCGGGGCAGTGGCAAGGGCCCTGGTGTAGGAAGACAAAGGGCCAGAGAAGAGAGGGCACAGCTCCATCCCCCGTGCTTGGGCCACCCTGTGGGGTGCTGCTTTCTAGTGGTCGCACATCTGAGAAGGACAGAGCCGGCAACACTCCTGGCTGAGGTCTCCACAGCTCCTTTTGAACATGTTTGGGCTTTAAGAGGACACAGGTGGGCAGTCTGAGCCGGGATGAAATTGCTGCCTGGGCCAGGAGATCTCTGGCAGGCAGAAGATGGCCCTGAAGTGGGGCAATGGGGAGCACTCCTCCTCTGCCCCCTCTCTCAGCCTCACCCAGGGGCAGCTTTCTTGGCTCTGATTAGGGAGGAGAGTTTACGCTACCCACGTAGTGTACAGTTTCATGGTGGTAGGTGATTGCAGAGACATCCTTTCTCTAAAATACTCACTGATGGCTGGAGTTAAAGTGGCTTTTAAAAAGTACTTTGTCTTCAAGGGGGAACCCCACTTCCCTCTCCCCCCCCCCATTCTCTCTCTTTCCTTTGTTCAGATATCAGTTTTGAGGTCACCCATAAAGTCTTCCCAAGTAAGCCAGTTTTTTTAATGCTAAACAAAACGAAGCTCCACCTCCCCTCACTTATTTTTTTCTAACTTTCTAGGCTGTCTTTATCCATCATAAAGAAGCAAAAAGAGCCAATCTCCTTTTCCATTGGTGGTCTTCAGTAATGAATATAAAGTGCCTTGATGTAAGGTACTATACAGAGTCAATGCAATCACAGTGTAACTCTCAAGTTTCAGTGTCAGCATCCCATTAAAAATTCACCTTTTACTTGCTTCTGTTCCTCCCTCCCTCCTTCTCTGGCCCTGGTAACTTGCTAACTGGAGCCTGCAAAGGGAAAGACAGCTCTCTGGTATCATGGGTTCCAATGCATCTGTAGGTGTATGTCTGGTGCCAAAGAGCCATTTGGCATTTAAATATATCATAGGAAACTGATAGCAGGATGAAAACCTAGCTTAACAAACCAGTGAGCTTCTCAATTCACACCTGTGTACTAATCAACTACCTTGTTGCATGCTTGGTGTCTGGTAAGAACAGTGCTTCTTAACTACTAGAAAGATTTAATAATATTGATTGTCAGTAGCCTTGAACCTTGTATAGTTGTTAACACATACAAAAAAGGGGCCATAAAATGTCACCAAACCAGAATGGTATCGTGTTACAACTTGACGCTTTGCACAGATGCAGGTGACAAGGGCAAGGGGATTCTAGCCACTTTTGTTTAAAGTCCCAGGCTCTTCCTCTTTCCCATATTTCTGTCCATCACCCCTGCTGGGATGATAACAGGAAAATGGAAAGGCAAGGACATCTTTAGAACGACATGTTTCTGTCTTCTTCCCTCCAAAATTACTTCATTGACTGAACTTATCTTTAATATCCAGATATCTTTGTGATGGATCTTTTATATATATTTGAATAGATGTTTCAGGGCCAAAAGAACAATTATTTAGCTTGATTTCTGGCTAAGGAGGCTGTACATTTTCACCTTGTGCTTTTTGCATCAAGCTTGTGACTTCTGGTTGAGCTTGTGCTTTATTGATGCATCCAAGCTTGATTTAAAGTTTGCAAGCAAGGGAGTTAATAATTACTTTTTGGGCCCTATCAGTTAGTCATTTAGTATATTACACTGGCTGTGTAGCAAGCTGTAGAGATTGTGTAAATATGCAGTAGTAAGTCAAATGCAGAAGTCTCAGCTGAGCCCCAGGAGAGCGAGAGAGCAGGTCTGGGAGAAGAGACAGCACCCAAGTGTGGGTACAGATGGAGGGATGGTGAATTCCACTGCTCACTTCAAGAGCCCCTTTGTGGGAGAGCTTCCCCTATTTAGAAGAAATGGGGTTTGTCTTCTTTCATGGGGAATGCCTCCTGTTTCTGTCAGGAGGCTGATGGATCTTTTAGCTTGTCATTTCTACACCTGGTTCTGACATAAGGAAAGGGGATGCTGCCCTCACAGACCCCTCACCCACCTGCTGTCAGGAGGAAGAGTGGGGAGGTATGATAATCCTCATCACCCTTCCTCTCCATTTCTGCCACCTTCATTTCTATCTGGAATAAGAGGCCGTGTTCTGCTTTATACAGACATTTTTGTCATAGGCAATGCGTAGGGAGTCAATGGAGGGGCATGTGTCCCCCCCCGAGATTGGCTGCTGCTGGCTTCTGTGGGCAGTCACCATTTGCACCCCTCATCCCCGCTGCCAATGCGGCTGGTGGAGTTTGCAGGTAGTCCTCACTCACCACTTGCCACCCGCTCCCCCACTGCTGACACCGCTGCCAGTGGCTGCAAGCAGTCCCTGCTTGCTGTCACAGTGTCTCCCCAGTCTTGGGATGCATTAATTGTTCATGCGTTTTGTATCAGAAGGGTGAGGGAAATGGCTTCACCACACCTTGTGTCTGCTCCCCCTCAGTTTCTGACAGGAAGAATCACAGAATCATAACAAAGTAGACTGGAGGGGACCTCAGGAGGTCATCGAGTCCAGCCTCTGGCTTGAGACAGGATCATTCCTCTCCAAACCATCCCATACAAATCCTTGCATAACCTATTACTAAATCTATACAGGCAACCCTGTCACATAGCCACAAATCATAGTACCTTGACCTGCCACAGGTTAAGCAGGGGGACAGCAGTGGCCAGTGTCATGCTGCTATGAGGTTTGTTAAACTATGCTTGAGACATCCAAGTGGGCCACGCCTCCCACTACAGCAGAAGGCAAAACTCCCGACAATCTGTACCAATCTGACCATGGTGTAAAATTCCTTTCTGATACCAAATATGGCAACTGGTTTGACCCTGAGCAGAGGGGCAAGGCCCTCTAGCCAAGAACCTCTAGATTTTAGCCCCAGCAGAAGCATTGGCACACCCCACTCAAAATCCCAAGCCTTGGCTGCAGTCAACACCCAATGCTTCTGAGGAAGGCAAAAACTCCCCCTCCCCCCCAACCCCTAATATGTAGCCAAAGAAGGGGGAAAAAATCCTTCCCATCCTCATGAGGCAACCAGCAAAGCTCAGGAGTATGAGAAACACCCATAGTAGAGCATAGGTATTATTGCTAGATCATCCCTGACCAATGCTTGTCTACCCTGTTCTCGAGCACTCTAACAATGCAGATTCCACAGCTTCCTTAGGCAGTCTATTCCACTGCCTCATTGTTTGTAACAGTGAAGAAGCTTTTCATGATATTCCATCTAAACCTACTTTGCTGCAACTTCAAGCCATTGGTGTATATCCTGCTCTCTGCAGCAAGAGACAGTGCTCTTTTTCTCCTTTATAGCAGCCCTTCATGTATTTGAAGGTGACTATCATGTCCCCCTATAAATGCCTTTTTTCCGAGCTGAACTTGCTTATTTCCTTCAACCACTCCATCTATGGCTCACCTTCCAAGTCCTTTATTATTTTTGTTTCCTGCTTCTGGACCCTGTCTGATTTCATATCATTTTTTAAATGTGGAGCCCAAAACTGCACACAGTACACTAGAGAAGGCCTAACCAGTGCCACATAAAAAGGCACTATCATCTCTTGTGTTTTGCACCAAATGCTTCTACTGATGCAGTGCAAATGCACATTTGCCTTTTGTGCAGCTGTGTCATTGCAGGCTCATACTGAGTCTCTGAACCACCAAGACTCCCAGATCTTTCTCCATAGTGCTGACATCCAACCAGGTGTTACACACTTTGTGTCTATACTTTTGATTATTCTTCCTGAGTTATAGCATGTTGCGTTTGTCAGCATTGAACTTCACCCTGTTAGCTCCAGCCCAGCTTTCCCATCTGTCAAGATCATTCTGAATTGTGCTCCCATCCTTATACTTGGCTTTATTATTCTCCCCTCAGGTATCTAGAAAGTGAAAGTCTCCCATCAGTGTCTTCTCATAACTTTTGGATAACCTTGTCACCTTCTGGAAGAGTGCATCATTGACCTCTTCTTCCTGCCTTGGTGATCTGTAGTAAATCCACATCATTATATTGGTGATGTATCTTTCACCTTTTATATTTACCCAAATACATTCTGATCCACTACCTTCCTCCTGAACCAGGGATCAAGTGTACTTATTTTCAACATACAGGGCAGTGTGTTAAAAGTAAGTATACTTGCTCCCTGGTTCAGGAAGAAAAAGGTAGTGGATCTGAATGTATTTGGGTAAAGATAAAAGGCATTGGCAATGCGTAGGGGGTGGTGTGGCCACCTGTGGAAGCTCCCCACTCAGCCTGCCATGGCTGCCTGTGGGAGCTCCCTGCTTGCCACTGCCATGCCCCTGCTGACACCACCACCCCCTCCTGCTGGTGGTTACCGTGCCTGCCCAGCCTCTGGGGGCACATGTAGTTCATGGTGAAAGGTGAAATATGAAATGTACCCGAAACACACATGCACAAGCAAGGGAATAAGGTAAGTATACATCAACACATTTTCTCTCAACCCCATCCTTCCAAAACAAAGTGTAGCCATCTGCGTTGATGTATGCTTACTTTGTTCCTCTCCTTGAGCCTGTTCCTGTGTGTTTTGGATACATTTCATATTTAATTCTCATCTTGTACTGCATATATACTATCATATTTACTCAAATATAAGATGACCCTAATTATAAGACAACCCCCCCAATAATTAGACTCTGTATATGGAAAATTTATAAATTTGATGGAATATTCCAGGTATAGAATCTAATTATTGGAGGTTTGTCTTGAATTTGTCAACCTCCCACTGCTACAGCCGGGAAAATAAATCTGGGGGTCAGATAGCCCCTTTGCCCTCTCTCCCCAACTTCTCCCTGCAGCTTCTCCATTCCTTACTGTCAGACCCTGGCTTCCTTGAGAACATGGAAATAAGGAACAGATTTGAAAAAACTGATCTAGAAATGAACATAGCTATAGCAATTTGCATATAGTACTCATATACTTCGTTCTTCCAGAAATTATGCCTTTTACCTTTTTGAAATGGGTGCAAGTTTTAGTACATATACTCCATAAACACACTTTTTAAAGTAGCACTTTGGCATCTTCTTATATATAGTACAAGCTATGCACAATAGTAGTCTAAAAACAAAAGGCTCAGGATTTGTCACAGCCCCTGTAGAGTCAACAGCATTTCAAGCCATGGTGACCCCATGTCTGAGCGCTGTCAGTATGTGTGTGTACTCCTGATATCTCCCACAAAGAATCCACATACTAATTAGTCCCCCAGGCATGACTGGAACTAGGTGTTCTTGTCACGAGTCTTGGGATCCTCCAAAAATGTATTTGTAGATGAGGTGCAGGGCAACCTGGTCTTGCTTCACCTCATGGAGATGCACTAATCATATGCAACAGGCGGAGAGAGAGGCTAACAGAAGGATTCTGGGTGAACTGTCTGGGTGAACTGTTTACCCCATTTAGTCTAGCAAACAACATTTCTAAGGCTGGTGAAAAACCAGGAATGATTGAAAATGGGAAAGAAAGACATAGCTCAGCTGTGGAGTGAAGTGGAAGTCCAAATTCCAAATATATATATATATATATATATATATATATATATGCAGTGTAGTGGCTCACCAGGAACGGAAAGAGAGTGGGCGTGGAGGGGGACTGCACTCAAGGAGTACTACCATTTCTCTTATTTAGTTGGGCTGTACTAATTTATCTTTGTGGTGGGGTCCCATTAGTGGCATAGCTTCTTGTCCATCCCTTGGCTAAGATCAAGTGTAGTGTGGCTGGATGCAGACCTGGTCTACTGCTTGGATTGATACTAGGAGGTTAGTAATGGCAGTATCAGGATGGAGAAAGAGGAGAAGTTCTTGGAGCCCGAAACAGCGTTGGCAGCAGTTTTGGGGAGAAGACTGACAGGTATGGGAGGGAAAGTGGACCAGGAGAAGCAAATTGGAGAGCAGAAGTAAAGATTGAGAGTCTGATGGAGGATGCACAAAGGTGAGGAAGAAGGAATGAAAGAAGGTAGGAAAGTGGTGTGGTGGGATTGGTAGTTTTGGACAAGGCTTTATTGAAGAAAGCAATGAAGGAAGAGTTCAGTCAGCAACAAGAACAGAAAAAGAGGAGGAGTGTAGGTCAGGAGGGTGAAATGAGGACTGAAACTGTGGTTCAAGGGAAGAAGATGAGTAGTAAGAGGAATAAGTCAGACCCACAAAGGGAAAGAAATGGGAGGAAGTGAGAGATGGAGCAACAGGTCATCTACAGCTGAGAATAAGAACAGTAGTAACAGTGGAAGGAGAACAGAGAAGTCGGATGATGAACAGATATGAATTTATAGAGAAAAGATTATTTGAAGTTTTGGATGTTAAATAAGAACATTTGAATAGCCTTGTCACCTTTCTTAACCAGAAGTCTTGGGAAATTTGTATTGGAGCCAAGAAGGTAATGAGGATTTTTCAAAAATGTATGCAGCAGTAGGTGAAAAAGAACTTAAAGGGATAAGTTCTATTGTGGAAGACAAGACAGGAGAGAGGGCAGTAATTATTCAAATGTACATGGACATACTTGAGATGGGTGTGGTAGAAAAATGGTTTGAGAATTATGTACAAAAAATTATGTATGTTAAGAAGATACATGGTAAATGCAGTATATGGACAGGATCTGACACTGGAGTCAGAAGCGGACTGGCCAAGTTTGCCGATGACACCAAACTTTGGGGCAAAGCATCCACGCCAGAAGACAGGCGGGTGATCCAGGCTGACCTGGACAGGCTCAGCAAGTGGGCGGACGAGAATCTGATGGTGTTCAACGCTGATAAATGCAAGGTTCTTCACCTTGGGAAGAAAAACCCACAGCATCCTTATAGGCTCAGCAGTGCTATGTTGGCTAGCACTATGCAAGAAAGAGACTTGGGGGTCATCATTGACCACAAGATGAACATGAGCCTGCAGTGCGATGCTGTGGCTAGTAAAGCGACCAAAATGCTGGCTTGCATCCATAGATGCTTCTCAAGCAAATCCCGGGACGTCATTCTCCCCTTGTACTTGGCCTTAGTGAGGCTGCAGCTGGAGTACTGCATCCAGTTTTGGGCTCCACAATTCAAAAAGGATGTGGAGAAGCTTGAGAGAGTCCAGAGAAGAGCCACGCGCATGATCAGAGGTCAGGGAAGCAGACCCTACGATGACAGGCTGAGAGCCCTGGGGCTCTTTAGCCTGGAAAAGCGCAGGCTCAGGGGTGATCTGATGGCCACCTATAAGTTTATCAGGGGTGACCACCAGTATCTGGGGGAACGTTTGTTCACCAGAGCGCCCCAAGGGATGACAACTAGGTCGAATGGTCATAAACTACTACAAGACTGTTTCAGGCTGGACATAAGGAAGAATTTCTTTACTGTCCGAGCCCCCAAGGTCTGGAGCAGCCTGCCACCGGAGGTGGTTCAAGCGCCTACATTGAACACCTTCAAGAGCAAACTGGATGCTTATCTTGCTGGGATCCTATGACCCCAGCTGACTTCCTGCCCTTTGGGCGGGGGGCTGGACTCGATGATCTTCCAAGGTCCCTTCCAGCCCTAATGTCTATGAAATCTATGAAATCATGAACATAGTAGCTTAGGGCAACATATCAATTTAGAGGATATTGAAGCATATTGAGGACTATTGTGAAGCATCAGGGGCGAAATTAAATAAGATGAAAAATATGTTGATGATTGTGGGGAATTTGGAGAATTTACAAAAGTTTGGGCTGTGGGTGGTAGAGAGTGTAATCAAGATCTTGGGAATTCCAGTGGATGCCAAAGGGGAAGGAACAAAATCCTGTAGGAGGAGAAATTAGAAATAAGAGCGAGGCAGATCTTGGGATTGTGGAGCTGTAGAATGTTATCTTTCAAGGATTAAAGTGGCTGCAGTGAAAATAGTACTCTTGTAGATCATCTTTTACACAGGAGTGGTGTATCCACCATCATGGTGACAGATAAGGAGGATACAGAGGCAGATGTGCATTTTTGGGAAGGGAAGTGAAAGAGAAAGGGTAGCCAGAATGGAGCCATACAAAGCCAGGAAATTAGGAGGTTGGATAATGCCAGATTTGGAAAGCTTTTGTGTATACTTAATTTATAAGTATGTTCTGTAAAGAGACAAAGGAGAGGGTGGGAAAGACTGCATGTTTCTGTTGTTACCTGGCGGGAAGAACATTAAGAAGATGGCGCGTGTATGGGGGAGATTGGAAAACGTTGTGGGCGTGGCAGCCACCAGCCCACTATGCAAAGATGGAGAGCTCTGTAAAGGTAAACAAACTTGAGGGAGTGGGATTAGAGTACTTGAAAGACAGTAAGAAGGTGATTAATATGATAAGAAAGAAAGACACAGTACAATAGTTGGGGATCTGATGGAAAGATGGGTGGCAAATGTGTGGAAAGAAGTGACAGATAATAGAGTGAAAGGAGAACATATGGATATTATATGGATGATGATATGGAATATTCTTCCTGTGAGGGGCTATCAGTATAAATGGGATTTGATAAGATCAGCGGTGTGCCTGTGAGAGTTATGGGGGCTGAAGAATCTGTACCACATGTATTTTGGGACTGCCCTTTTGTGCAAAGGGTATGGGAGGAGTTGTGTCGATTTTTGAGGGCAATCATTAAGAACTGTGATATAACATATGAAATGGTGCTGTATGGGTTAATACCCAAAGGGCTGAAGACACAGAGACTGAGCACTGTACTACTTTGTGCAACAGTAGTGGTATGGAATGTGAGAAACCTGTCATTGGTCAAGGGACTGGCTTTCACCAGAAGAGAGTGTTTTGAGTTGGCAATATACAAATTGAAATATTATGTGGATCAAGATGCAGACAAGATGGGGAAGGAGAAGGCAGAAAAGAGATACAGGAAAGAAGCATGGTGGTATTTCTTCCAAAAGGAGAAAGGGACAGAGTGAATCCTGGGTTGGGGAGTTTCATGAGAGGTTAGTGTGTTAATGGTGAAATGGGGTGTTTAATAAGAACAAGGTATTGTTGTACGTGGAGGTTGCCAAGTTTTGCGTTGATGTAGTTTCTTCTAGTTTTGTAATAAAAATAGGTTCCTAACAACATTTTTGGTACCGGGGGAGTGTTGGAGCTTGCTCTGGCCTCTGAGCGTCAGCCTGGTATTGCAGTACCTCTTGGCCTGGTGCTCCTGGGGGAGCAACTGCCTAGTTTTTTTTTTAAGGGCCACAACAAAAAAAAGTTCCCATCAGCATGTCTGCCTCATATGGACCATGTACTTTATAGTCATGCTCAGTGTTGGCTTTATTTAATAAACGTCATAGTTGGTTTAGATTACTGATCACATGCTGCTTTTGGCAGCAGTTTAATAATAGACACTGTATTTAATGAGGTTTCTGTGTATGCAAATGTAAGATGAGTGCCTTTCCCCCCATGTTGATTGGGTGAAGAAACCTTGTCTTATATTCAAATAAATCCAGTAGTTTATGTGGTGTAGGAGGAGATGTAGGGTAGTTTTTCTCTGGAGACAGCCACAGGGCAGATCACCAAGAAATATGTTCTTTCTTAACTAGTTACATAGTCATCAAGTGTTTGATGAATACAAAATGGCAATTTCACTAATTGTGATACTGACCCTTTTCATTGGTATGAGCAGGATTTCTAAACTTGTGCCCTGGATGGAACAAGCCACAGAGCTGTGCACCCCATATCTCCAGGACTCTGAGGAAAGGGAGATCCTTCTTGGTGACTACACAGGAAAGGAATAGGACAAACGTATCCCCAAATTGAGTGAAATAACATGCATTTCCTGCAGAGCCTCCACAACACTTCCTCACCTTTCCAATGGGTTTAAAACCAATAGTTTCCCGATCTGGAAACCCTCACTCCTGATTTTCCACCAGTTCTGGCTATCTTCTGGCCAGAGTTCTTCCTCTTAGCTTATCTTTGAGCATTCATGTGTGACATTAAAGCAGAATTGCTCTCTTCCTCAATAGGTTTACTCCCAACATCCAACCTTAATGTTTATTTAGTTGAGGCATGTACCTTTTGTTATTTCCTTCCCTCAGATTTGTTTTCTACCAAACATTTATGTTTGGCTTCTTTTTTTGTTAAGGAGATTATGAGATTGTGAGTGAGAATGAGGAGGAGAATCCCCTGGAAGACTGTCCTGAGAACGTGGAACAGCATGGTGTATTACCAGGGGAGTTTTCAGACTGTGTTTTCCAGAGCCCTGATGAGGAAGAGGCCTATGAGGGTCAGTGCATGTCAGAAGAGCAACTGGAAGATCTTCTGGATAAGAAACAGGTTGTTAATCCCATTTATCCTGAAAGAGGTTTCAAGGATCTACAAGGTATCATCTCCACCCAAGGATTCCTCTCGGACAGAGTTCCTTTGTATTTCCTCACTGGGGGAGAGCTTTAGTCAGAACCTGAGCCTAGTGCCCCCTGAGATTGCTCAGATTGAGGAGAAGTCTCGCAAATGCCCAGAGTACCACAAGGGCTTCAGTTGGTGCTTGGACCTCATCAAACACCAGAGAACACACACTGGGGAAAAGCCCTACATGTGCAATGAGTGTGGAGAAAACTTCAGTGTGAGTTCCCACCTCTCCACCCATAAGAGAACCCACACCACGGAGAAACCCTTCCACTGCAGAGATTGCAGCTACAGCTTCCACCGCAACTCACACCTGGGCAACCACCAGTGAACCCACACTGTGGAGAAGCTATTTGAATGTATTGCCTGCAGGAAGAGCTTCAGTGACTTCTTGACACTTGCGCAGCACCAGCAGACTCACACAGGTGAGAAACCCTATGTGTGTGTGGAGTGTGGGAAAAACTTCATCCAGAGCTCCCATCTTGTCTGGCACTGGAAGATCCACACTAAGGAGAAGCTGTATAAATGCACTGACTGTAGCAAGGGTTTCCTGTACAAGACCCATGTTACACAGCACCACAAACCCCACCTGGGGTAGGACATAGGGGCAGGTCCTCCTGGGGCCCTGCAAACCATGGACCTGCCCATAAAAATGGAGGTCTAAGTACATGCTAGTGATAGATACAAAGAAGAAACCACAAGTGATGGGGTCACCCTAGTGAAAGTTGATTGTTCTAAGATTAATGGGGGGTGGGGGCATGGGGCTTGGGAGGAACAGCAGGTGTGAGCTTGTTCTTGGCTGGAGTTAATTGTTAATTGAAGTCAACGAGGACTGGAAGGTGGTAGCAAGAAATGGGGAAGAAGTTGGGTGCTCTGGGTATTTGGTGGTAAGGAGTTCTGATTGTTTGGATTACTGCCAATGGAAGGACAAGAGGGAAAGTATTGTTATTATCATTTTAGGAAGACAAAGATGACAAATTAGTCACTGGAACTTGGAACCAGTACCCTGGGAAATGCCTTACTTATTGAACTAAGGTTTCTTTCTTAGTTCAATAGGTGCCCCTAATTCTCTTTGGCAGCACCTCCAGCAATTGCATCCACTTTTGTTGTCGTTGTTGTTATTATTATTAAATCATATTTATTGTAGCTGCTGTTTCATAGTTTAATAGTAGCTAGGGTCAGGAGGGACCTGAACAGATCATCTAGCCTGACCCCCTGCCACAGGCAGGAATGAATGCTGGGTTCACAAGACCCCAGACAGGTGCAACCTCCTCTTGAATATGCCCAAGGTAGGGGTGAGGACCACCTCCCTGGGAAGCTGGTTCCAGATTTTGGCCACCATAACTGTAAAATATTGCCCTCTGATCTCTAACCTAAACCTATTCTCCATCAGCTTATGACCATTGTTCCTGGTCACCCCAGGTGGTGCTGGGGAGAAAAGGGCTCTGCCTATTTGCTGTTGATCCCCCTTGATGAGCTTGTAGGCAGCCACCAAGTCCCCCCTCAGCCTCCTCTTGCTGAGGCTGAACAGATTCAGGTCCTTCAGTCTCTCCTCATAGGGCCTGTCCTGCTGCCCTCTCACCAAGCGGGTGGCCCTCCTCTGAACCCTCTCCAGGCTGGCCACATCCCTTTTGAAGTGCGGTGCCCAGTACTGGATGCAGTACTCCAACTGCGGCCTGACCAAAGTCACATAGAGGGGGAGTATCACCTCTCTGGACCGGCTTGAGATGCACCTTTGGATGCATGACAAGGTATGGCTGGCCTTGCTGGCTGTGGTTTGACATTGGCGGCTCATGTTCATCTTGGAGTCAATAATAACTCCGAGATCCCTTTCCGCCTCTGTGCTTTCAAGAAGGGAACTCCCCAGCCTGTATGTATGCTGTGGATTCCTTCTCCCAAGATGCAGCACCCTGCATTTATCTACATTGAACCCCATCCTATTCTCGTATGCCCACTTTTGTAGTCTGTCTAAATCTAGCTGCAGTCTCTCTCTCCCTACAAGTGTGTCCACCTCGCCCCACATCTTAGTGTCATCAGCAAAGTTGTATAGTGTGCTTTCCACCCCCTTGTCCAAGTCGCTGATGAAGATGTTAAACAGTGCGGGCCCAACGACCGAGCCCTGGGGTACCCCACTGCTCACATCTCGCCAGGTTGAGTACAACCCGTCCACCACTACTCTCTGGGTGCACCCCTTCTGCCAATTTTTTACCCATCCAACTGTGCAGGCATCAATGCTGCACTCATGTAATTTATTGATGAGGATGGGGTGAGAGACAGTGTCAAAGGCCTTCTTAAAGTCTAGACAGACTATGTCTACAGTGACACCATCATCCAAGGATTTAGTTACCTGATCGTAAAAGGCAATCAGGTTGGTCTGGCAGGACCTGCCTTTGATGAACCCATGCTGATTGCCCCTGAGCATGATCTGCCCTGCAGGCCCCCCACAGATATGCTCCTTGATGATCCTCTCCAAGAGCTTCCCAAGCACCGAGGTGAGGCTTACAGGCCTATAATTACATGGGTCCTCCTTCCTCCCCTTCTTAAAAATAGGGACCACATTAGCCAGTTTCCAATCCCCCGGCTCCTGGCCAGATGACCACGAATGCTCATACAGCTGGGCCAAAGGCTCCGCGATGACCCCTGCCAGCTCCCTCAACACCCTCGGGTGGAGGGCATCTGGACCTGCAGATTTAAAAATGTCTAGCTCTTCCAGAAGATCCCAAACTACATCTGCACTGACTGAAGGCTTGATAGAGCTACCCCCAAGATTGTCCCTACCTCTGGTAGGTGGGATATCCCGGTCCCTGTTCAGGAAAACAGAGGCAAAGAAACGGTTAAAAATATCAGCTTTCTTGTCTGGCATGGCCACCAGATTAGTGTTTGTGTCTTGCAGGGGCCCTACATTGCCTGGTGCCCTCTTCTTGCTCCCAATGTACTGTTTTAGGAGCTCAGTTAAACCTGGGCAAAAATGCCCAGGTTTTCTAGTGTATGTTGTAGTACTTCAGATTTCTGCTGCAGCCAGTTTCTTTCCATATAAAATAAAACACCTTCTCCCCTGCCCCTCCCTTGCCCTTTCCTTCTCATTAAGAATGCTATTTTCTCATTTCTTTTCCTTGATTCATTTTTCAATGAATCCTGTATACCCTACCATTAATTTCACTACAGAGAAAAACAAAGCAGCCTTACTATGTGCCCCATCTGGAACAAGAAAAAAAATTACAGGGATAACTAACCTATTTATTCAACATACCTCATTTTGCTAGGTGAGATAGGACTTTAGTGACCATCCTTCAACTTGGTGACTTGTCTAATGTACACTGAGTGCTGTACCTAACTCCAAGTCAATTAATAAACTTAGGGCTCAGTGTATATTTGTAGCTGCTCTGAAGTGCCAGGAGTCTCACACTTGAAGTTATTGCTCTTGCCCATGGGTTTTCCAGTTCACAACCACATACCTATGATCTAAAGGTTTTAATTATTGGCTATAAGGCCCTGTGAAGTGGGTCCTGGTGAGAGTGCCATGTCTTTTGGTGAGAGAGGACTATGATTTGTGGGCGCTTTTTAGACTGGTTTGAAGTCAGTTCCCTGCCTGTTAGTGAAAGGGGTATTCATGTTCTCAACCACAGGATGGAGCCTCCAACTCAGGCATTCTAAAAGTACTCAAGCCTCTCAACTCAGGTTTTACTAAAAGTAAAGGCCATGTTTATAAGATCTCTAAAGAGTATATTAGGGTTGTTTATAAAGTAGTGTGATGTGAAAAATGTCCCTTATTTGGGTACAAATTCCTGAAAGGAAACTGTTAATATGAACTTGAAGTTTCCACAGTTTTGGCAATTGGGGAAACACCCTGCCCTGTATCCCATGGCATTACCCCTGTAAAATGTAATCATTCTTGCTGGAGTATATGAGTAATTCTGAAGTGATATACTTTACATTTCAAATTTACTTTGCACAATTTTTGATAATACCACAAGAAGCCAGACAGTGGAGCCAAAGACTCTTATTGTTTCCTGTGTCAAACAGACTGGCTTCAGGTAAGTCTAGTGCTAAACAACAACAGCAGATCATTCTGGTCCTTCCTGTAATTTAGGACCTGCTGTGTTAGAAGACCATTTTAAAGGATGTTTTGTTTTAAAGCATGCTGTTTCATTGGGCAGGGCCTTATTTGTTTTTCCACAATGATTTGGTGAAAACTATCTTAACAAAATTATGCCCAGACCACAACAATAATAAAATTATAACTTGCAAAGCAACATCATTTTGTGTAAGAGAAATGAAAGATCTATGCATCTGATTTACATTTGCCAAATTCCTGATTTCTTGGCCTATTGCTAGCAGTTTACTTCACAGCCTAGATGTTGTTAAAGACAAAACCAGGAAATTCTGTCTTAGGAAATATTTATTCAAAATAATTTTATTTCTGAGTCTGATGAAAGGAGCATGTGTGATCACTGAACATGTGTTGCAGGTATTCAGTAGTTCTACTGGTGTTCAGATGAAAATGTGCGTGAAAATATTATGCCTAATATTTTAAACTTATTTTAAAATTTGTGTGGAACCTAAGAACATAAGTGCCATACTGAATCAGACCAACGGTCCATCTAGCTTAATATCCTGTCTGACAGTCACCGGAGTGGATGCTAGAGGGAGAGCATTAAATTGGATAGATCTGGAGCAGGGGCAGGCAATTATTTTGGGCGGAGGGCTGCTTACTGAGTTTTGGCATGCTGTCAAGGCCTGCATGGGTAGCCCTGCCCCTTGACAGGTGCCCCACCCCCTGGTCACCATCTTGGGGCTGGAAGTCCTGCCCTCTAACCCCCACCCTTTGCCACCAGAAGCTCCTCCCTTTACCCCCGGAAATACTCATTTCAGGAAGGGAGTTTGCCATCTCAGAATCAGAAAAACACCAAATTATATTCTAAAAATAAAACCTCTACAATATTCATTAATTTGATTAAAAAAAATATTTTTGTCTTGACTTTCATGTGTTTGTGAAGTGTACACAGAGGTGATTGCACAAAAGCTTAAAATGAAGTCTTATTCTTGTTTACTGTGGGAGGTGTGGGGGTGGGTATAGGTTTGTGGGGGGCTGTGGGTGTGTGGGTATGTGGGAGAGGGTGTGGGTATATGGGGGCTGTGGGGGGTGGATAGGTGTGTGGGGTGTGGGTGTGGTGTGAGGGAGCATGTGGGTGTGTGTGGATATCTGGGGTGTGGATAGGTATGGAGTTTGTGGGGGGATGTGTCTGGGGAGAGGGTGGCTGGGGTGTGTGAGGGGGTGTGGGTATGGGGGTCTGTGTGTATGGCAGTGCAAGGGGAGTATGGGTGTCTGTGTATGGTGGGGGGTGCTTGTGGGACTCACCCTATGAATACACACACACTCTCCCTATTCCTCCCTCAGTGCACACACACACTCTGTGTGCTTTACTCACTACACACACACTATATGCTTTGCTCACTATACACCAGGCCTGGGCAATTATTTCAGCTGGATGGCCATTTAACAAACTTTGGTGAGCTGCCGAGGGCTGCAAGGGTAGCCCCACCCCTTGATGGGTGCCCTGTTGGGGACGCCATCTTGGTACCGGAAGTCCCACCTCTAACCGCTGACCTTGTCCACTGGAAGTCCCTCCGCTTGCCTCGGAAGTACTCCTTTTGGAAAGGAAGGTGTTGTCATCTTGAAACTGGAAAAAGACCAAAATCATATAATAAAAAATTCAAACATTTACTATAACTTATTTTAATTTTATTTAAAAACAAAATTGTCCTGATTTATGTGTGCTTGCATAGTGTATCTAGAGGCGATTGTGTAATAGCTCAAAATACACTCCTACTCTTGTATATTGTGTGTGGGCAGTAAAGGGGTGTATGGGGGGGGTTGGGGAGTGTGTGTGCGTGTGTGTGGTGGGAACATGGGGGCATAGGTATGGTGTGTGGATGTGGATGTGTGTGGGGTATGTGATTGGGGTAGGGATGTGTGTGGGAAGGTGTGTTTGGGGGAATGGTGGGGGATGGCGGAGTGTGTGTGGGGGCTGTTTGAGGGTGTGGGTGTATTTGGGGGTATGGTGGTGGGTGATGTGTGTGGGTACATGTGTGTGTGGAGGGGGGGAGGTCTTTGGAGTCACTGGAGAATGCCAGTGTCTGGAGCTGCATGTGATGGCAGCGAGCAGGGCCAGCCCCATCTGGCTCCATAGCGTGCAGTTCCCCATGCTCCCACCCTAGTCCCTGGCTGCAGGTGATGGCAGTGTGTGGGGCCAACCCCACCAAGCCCTGCATGATGAAGCTGGCAGTGCAGGTCATGGGGCTCAGCCAGGGCAGCAAGGAGAGGGGTGGAGCTGGCCCAACTCCATAGCATGGAGCTCTCTGCTGTTTTCCATGACCTGTGCATAGCAGTGAGTGGGGCTGGGTTGCTGGCTCCATTGTTCCTGGCTCTCCCTAGAGGCACATGGCTTGGGTCGACTGCATGTGAGCTTTGTGCAGTGGAGCCAGGCACACCCCGCACCCAGGCTCTGTGCTCCTGACACCCACCCTGGTTCCCCGCTAACCCTGGGGCACTGGTGTGGAACCCATGCTCCCACCCTCCACTGCCGCCACACCCCCACCACTGGCACTTCCCCTGCTGCCACCACTTCCCTTGCCACTGCTGCTGCCCTTTCCCTGCTGCTTCCCTACTTTCCATCTCACGTGTCTGCCCACCACTTCAGCCACCGCTTTCCAGGCACTGTTGCCACTCCTTCCTGCCCACCACAACCTTTCCCCCCGCCTGCCTGCCTGCCACTGCTTCCTGCCCTCCCCTCCCTCCTGGCTGGGCGGGTTCCATGCTGCATAGTGTGGTTCCTGCCATGCAGCCGGGAATCATGTGGTGCTGGCTGGGGCAGGTTGGCTCTGGCAGGACCCAGTTCCTGGCTGCATAGCTTGGACAGCGTGGCATGGCATGGAGCCAGCTCGGCTCAGCCTGGCCCCGACGGAGTGGGGCGATCACCAGTGATTCTCTCCTCCCCCCTCCCTCTGCCTGTTCTTATCTGAGTTTCTACTCTTGGATAGAGGGCAGGGGAACAGCCCCATGGTCACCAGGCCAGAAGCTTCTGCTAGGCAGAAGCTTCCAGTTAGGCGCTGGGTGTGAGGTGGGGCTGGGTGGACCTTGCTCTTGCCGCCCCTAGTTCCTGCCACCACTGGGTCCCGGTGCCAACTCCTCCTGCCACTGGCACCTCATCAGCTTTGACAGGCAGCCACTGGCAGGTAATAATTTTCTAAATTTTAGAGGGGCCCCGCATAGTGTGCAGGCCAGATCTGACCCGTGGGCTGTATTTTGCCCACCCCTGGTGTAAACAGACATCACAGGTCTCCCTAGAGAAAGCTTTTTGTCCTGGTATTCTACAGACAGAAGAGTCTGTTGTCTCCTACTTCAAATACCTGTGAAGTACACAAGAGAAAATGTTCTAATACTCCCCTCCTTCCCTCAGTCTCTTCCATGACATGACTAAGTTAATCATGGCTTCTTCAAGTTAATTACCAGTCATTCTAAGACCAAGCCTATGTGATCTCCCTGGCCATTTACTGGCAGAGGGGCAGCAAAGTAGCTTGAACAGCTACATGTGTAAAGGGCTTTGCCACTCCTCTTTTGTTCCAGGTTTTGACTCTGATGAGTCTAGACTGTCTCAAATGAGATATCTGTTTACAGCTGGACAGAGATGTGTGTGGATCATGCACTTTTACCCATATCCGCTTATATACCACAAACAAATGAAGTTTTTCATATTTTTTTATTCATTTAAGTTGTTCATTGCACAGATCTCACATTTTAGTTCTTTGTCATTGTCTACTGAAACCCATTCAGCTCTTCTATTGCTGATGAGCCTGTTTATCTTGCAGAGTCTGCTTCTTTCATACTTAGGCAGTTTTGTTTTTCAGGTACTCTCTCCTCTGTGGAATCAGTGAGGCAATCCACTGACCAGTGCGCTGCTTAGCCTCTTCCCATGTGTAGCGGGGTACATAGCCAAAATCCCTCTGTGCTTTCTTGTAGGAGAAGGTAAACTGTGTGTTCATCAGATTCACAAGGTGACGGTTGGTAGAGGGGATGTATCTGAAAAAGGGCCTGAACAAGAAACTCAAGCTCTCCAGTAGCAATGCAAAATAGTACAGCATTACCAGTGGCATGGGCAGCTGGGGCTCAATTCCAAAGCCCAGTTCCTTTGTCAGCTCATAATCTAGGTCTGCATAGCTCATGGGGGGAGTGTCATCTGAGATATAGTAAAATTGCCCTCTGATCTGCTTAGCTTTTTCTGGATCTTTCAGGGCTTTGGCGATTTGAATGTGAGCCCAGGCAATGTTTCCCACATATACAGGATTCACTAAAGCTTCTTTCCTGGAAGTACGCAGGTGGATATTTTTGTTCAAGAGGCTTTGATCCAGGTGATTCTGGAGAAATTGGCTTCCTTCTCCAAAGATGTACATAGACCGTAGGGCGCATGTCTGCAAGATGCCACCTGCCTTTAGTGCCTGACCATCTGCCTTCAGGACATGTTTCTCTGCTTGTCTCTTTGTCTCGGCATATGGAAATGTTAGTGAACTCTCATAGGCTGTTTCTTCATCACCATTGCAGATGGGATCACCTCTGCAGTTTGGGCCTGTCACTTCTATGGAGCTGGTATAAATGAAGTATTGGACGTTACTGTGGACACACGCCTCCAGCAGTAGCTGAGTACCTTCAAAAGAAGAAGGTGTTAAGGCAGCAATTTACTGGATTGGCTGACAGATCTTGGGTTCCCCAGCTGGGGGAAAGTATGTTTTCCATTTTAAAATCACATATCTTGAAACAGGTATGCCAGATTCCTGACTAACCTCACTCTGGAGGCTACCAAAACCCCATCTCAATTTAGACAGTATGTTTAATCAAACTGTAGTTATTTTAATTTGAAAATAGAGAGTCAGCACAATTGCTTGAACATATGAATGAAAAAATATGAATATATAATACTTGCTAGCTTGTTTTTTCATACTGGGTGCATCTACATATGCTGTGCATGCAACACAATAAAGTCCAGAGCCATTTGAGCTGGAGCGAACTGCTCCTGGGCTCAGCGTTTATATGCGCACCCAGGACTGCAGCAATTTGAGCCAGGACGGAGCAGCCCTGGGCTATCAGGGGACAATGGGGGGGGGGGGGAGGGACGGACACAACCCTAGGCTCCGGGTAGCAGCATCAGGTGGTGGAGGGCCTGGTAGGACCTAAGGGTCTGGCCCCCAGCTGGCTGGGCTAACCAAGCACAATTTGCACCCAGCGGTCACTGTCTACACACGTGTTTGATTGCACTTAATGACTCAGATGAAAAATAGTACTGTCCCTGACAGTACTACCTTACAATGGAGTTAATTAGTTTACTGCACCCTAATAGCGGTGCATGTGTAGATGGCGACACTTTACTGTGTAGATAATTAGTCAACACCACAGTAAAGTGTACATGTAGATGCACCTGCTGGGTGTGTCCCCATGAGTGTGCATGTGTATTTCCCCATAGACAAATAGCAGTTGTACATAGATGTGCTGCTGCTACTTGTCCCCAGGGAACACCCTGCACGGGCCCTGTGGTATGTGGCAAATTGCCCTGGGTGGGGTAGGGGAGGCTGGGGCCAGCAGCTTTACCTGGGGGCCTCTTGGGGCTGCAGCAGCGATGATCCTGGCTGGCAGCTGAACCATGGCTCTGGCTGACCAGGCTCCAGTTTCAGGTGGCGCACACTGTGTGCTGCCTGGCTTTTTTTTGGACAATTTTTTTTTAGGTACTGGGATTTCCTGCTATCTAATTTTGCCTCTACACTACAAATATGCAGTATGGTGAACCTTTTCACATGAGCCATGTGCATTTTGTAGCACCTCAAAAGTCTTTGGGTTGCCACAAGGTGCAAGTTCCTGCTTGTGGGGATGTAGACACTGTATCTGACTTGTTCAGTGAGAGTACAATTTGATCTTATAGCAATTTAATTGACTTCATGTTCACATTGCTATTGTAAGATCAAGTAAAATCTGACTTGGGTTGAAGCAAAGATCCTTAAGATAGTGCCTCATTTATTATCTGTCACTTATATTGTGTACCAAAGACCCAGTTTCTTAGTCCATCCTTTACTGGGTATGTCTACATGTGCATTAATGCACATTTTCTATGCACATTAAATTCAGTACCTCCAATGTGAGGTACTAAATTAATGTGCATTAGGCTTCCCTAATACTCAATAGTGCATTTGCACAGTTTCTAAGTTACACTCCATGCGCAGTAGACTATTTTACTGTGCATTAGTATAATGTCACTTTTTTATGTGATGCTTTAGTGCACAGTAAAATAGTCTACTGTGCATTAAAGTGCAGAAGTTCTGGTTGACGATCTGGAGTTATAATTAATAACACAGAAAACAAAACAGGGAAAAACACAAACAAGCAAGTCCTTGCAATCTGTTAAGGAAGAAGGTGAAGACAGAAAAATATAAGCAAAGATAGAAAATGGGTTAATATTGTCCAAGAGAATATGGAGAATAAATATGATTGTGTCAATGGAAAAAAAAATAGTGATTAAATTTTGATCCACTAAATAAATGAGAAGTAGGGGGAATTACTGATTTTAACATGGTTGGTACGCTGAACTCCTTTTTCAGTCCTTAACAAGAAACCAAAAAGAGGCTTAGATAACTAGGAAGTAATGAAAAAAACATGATTGTTAAACATCCAGGAATAAAGTCAACATTAAAATGTAGATGTGTATAGGGCAAATTGCAAAGGATGGAAGCCAGGATCCTATAGAAAATTCTTAACCCATATTACCAATGAAGTTTCAAAAACTAGTAAGGTTTTGGAGGACTCGATATGATCAAATGAGACTGCAAGCTCCCATAAGGTGAAAACAGGAAAAAAATATCTTGGCAGTTAGCCTGTGTTCAGTATCAACTGGACTCCTGTAAAAATGAATACATAAAACTGTGTTATGATTTTGGATTTAAATAACATACTGTAAAAATATAAAAGGTAGATTACTCATCTTATTTCTTAGGTAAATATTTAATGGACCAGCCCTGCAAAGGACTACTACATGAGCAATCCTAATAAGTCTGTTTTATTTTGAATCAGGACTGAATCAAGACCGAAGGACTTAATTCAAAGGACTTCCTTGTATTTAACATTTTAAGAGAGAAAAATAACAAAACTTGACATACACATCCCTGAAGAGTTTAATGCAATTCTTACAACAGAGGAAATCATACATCATTGGTGCATCTACACAAGATGCTTAATGCACAGTAGACACATACAAACACACACAGACAGACACACAGACACAGACAATGCCCAGCAGGTAAGTGTGTGGAGGGGAAGGGGCAGGGGGAGAGGGAAGGGGGTGGGGGAAGCAGATTGAGGGAGGGAGTGGGGCAGGGGCAGATGTTGGGGTAAATGGGGCCCTGGGGCCGGAGCGGGTCATGGGACGGAGCTGCGGGCAGCTCGTCCAGAGGCACGGGGAGGCATGGCTCCCCACTGCTGCGCACACCCCTGGGGGAGTCATGGGGGGCATGTACCCCCTGATTTGTGCACACGGTGGAGGCAGGCTGCCTCTGCAGGCTGGGGCTCTGAGCCCTGCTGCCCTTGCTCCAGGAGCTGCATGCTGACTGTGCTGCATGTCCCCTGCCTGCCTGGTGGCGGGAGGCACAACATGGCATCACGCAGCTCTTGGGACAAAGGCAGCAGGGTGCGGAGCCCCAGCCCATAGCAGACAGCCCGCATCTTCCCTGTGCACAAATTCAGGGGGCATGTGCCCCCTATGCCTACCCTGGGGGTGCGCATAGTGGCAAGAAGCTGTGCCCCCTGTGCCCTTGGATGAACCACCCACAGCTCCGTTTCATGGCCCGCTGCAGCCCTGGGGCCCCATTCACAGCAGCCCCTGTCCCTGCCCCACTCCCCACCTCACTGTGGGGACCTTGATCTACCCTTTCCCACCCATCCCTTCTCCTCCCCTCTCACACTTCCCAGACTTACTGGTGTGGAGTTTCTCTACATGCAGCATGCAGGCTGCAGCTGCTCATGTGTGTCTGTGTGCATCTCCCCACTCCTGCTGCAGCTACCTAGAGCCTGTGTCTGAGCTGCCCTGTAGTCCTCTGCACTGTCACCACTGCCCACTGGGCAGCCTGGAGGCGGTGGAGCAGAGCCCAGGTGTGGGCTCCAAAACTACATGTGTGATTAACACATTAAAAAATGAAGGCAAGAACTGATTAACACATTAATTCTGTTAATGTGTTAACTGTGATTAATTGACAGCCTTAAATTTCATTCATTTTAAATATAAATCCTTTCTCAAGACCTTAACCAAAGAGTACAGGCACAATGACTTAGCATATAACCTTGTACTGAAGCTATGGATTTCTAGAAATTATCTGTGTACTGTGAAACTACAGTTGGGGTTCGAAGTGTAGTTTCAAGTGAGGAAAGTGGTGAGATATGGTGGGGGCTTGGGAAAAGTCAGTCTCTTTTCTTTAAGAAAAGTATTGAAACTTTTCTCTGCCTGATGAAGGGTATTTGTATCCACAAGCTTGCAAGGAAGAATTTTTCCAACTATTTGAGTTGGCCTAACAAAAGATATCAGATTTACCCAAAGAACCTTGTATTGGAACACTGGCATTCAGAGGAGACTTCTGGCCTCAGGGCCTGGCTCTTCCTTGCCCTGTCTCTGCTGGTGCAGAGTGAGTGTAGGATATAGAGAAATCAGAATGGCAATGCTTTGTGCATCCTTCTCACTTGTGTAAGTTATGACACCAAGTGCAGAGTAGTCATATGAATCACATATTTAGTCAGGGCAAATGCTCACTTCCCTATACACGTGATCAACACTATAGACACAAAGCTTGAAACAGTACAGAAAATCCAGCCAGCAGCTCACCTGTAACATTGACTTCCCAGAGCAGCTGCTTTTCTACATGACCCAAGATATCAATGATGGAAGCTGTGTGGATGATCAGGGAAATGCCCTGGCAGGCGCGATGCAAGAAGGCAGCATCTCGGATGTCCCCCTCCAGGATTTTCACCTCAGCCTTACCCTTGTACCCTGCCAAAACAACATGAAATGAAGAAAAGGACCCTTGTTGACATGGCTAAGAGAAGTGATAGAGTGGTGAAGGGTAGGACCCTGTGAGGGTTTAGAACTGCAGTTAGGAATCACCAACAGCCCAAACTTGGGTGGAGGCATTTTGGGGCAGGTAGAACAAAAGGCATTTTTACAGAAGCAGTAATTGTCAAGTGATAATAACAGCTTTGTATAGATGGGTATGATTTGGTTACCGTGGGGAATGATTTTGCAGCAAATATGCAACATGACTTTTTTCTTTAAAAAAAACCTTCTCCTAGTGCCAACAGGTCCCAGAAAATTGCCTACAAGCTGAATACAAATCAACCTTTATATTCATACTGGGGACAGTTAGAAACAAATATTGTAGTGATTTGCTAGCAACTTGAAGGTGTCAATTATCATATGAGTTTTCTCTAAAAATGAGCCACAGACCTCTTCCAGTCATGAGACTGTGTACACACAGCTGTGCAGAATCACATGGTTCTTGCCCAACAATCCTCCTTGTTATGCCAGCCCTCCCTCTGCTAGGGTGGTTCTCACATGTCTTCTGGTGCACTGCAGTTACGTTTACAACACCTCATGCTACTCCTGGCCTGGAACCTCTTATTTTCCTAGCCTCTCGACACTGATTATTTGAGTCCTGACTTGCAGTACCACTTGACATTGGCGATGTGTATGGGGAGCATGTGGGTGCATGTGCACCCCCTGAGATTGGCTGTTTCTGCCCTGAGAAGTGCCACCGCCACTGCCACCGGGTAACCTGGCTGCAGACTGCTGCAGCAGGGGGAGTGGCATGCCTGGCACAGCAGGCACAGGCAGGTAAGTAAAGTTTCTTTGTGTGGGGGGAGAGATCAAGACCCCCACAGTGCAGGAGGGAATGGGGTAGGGGCAGGGGCAAATCATTCACCTCAACCCCTGCCCCACTCCCTGCTGCACTGTGAGGATTGTCCTGTGACCCGGCCGGACCAGGGCCCCATTCACCGTAAATGGAGCCCTGGCTGGACCAGGTCATAAGGCAGTTGGAGGCCGGTGGCTCCTGCTGCTGTGCACACTGCGGGGGAGCCAGGGGAGGGGCATCGCATTCCCCCAACCCCTTGGCTCCAATACACCACAGCTCTGGATAAGCCTCTGGGCTCTGATTGCCCCACGACATGACCCGGTCAGGGCCCCATTCACAGTGAATGGAGCCCCAGCTGGGCCAGGTCATGGGACAAGCGGAGTTGAAGCACTGGGGAACCAAGGGGGGCACATGGCCCCCCTGATATTTGCACGGGGCAGGGGTGGCTGCAGCTGTGAGGTAATCTGGGCTCTGCCTGCTCCATGCCTTGCTACAGCCTTTGAAAGCGGTGCAGCACAGCACAATGTGCCTTGCTGTCCAGTTCACCCAGTGGTGGGACACACATGGCGACGCACTGCTTTCAAAGGCTGCAGCAAGGCATGGAGCAGGCAGAGCCCAGCTCACCCTGCAGCTGCAGCCCACCCTTTTCCCATGCAAAGATTGTGGGAAGAGGGCATGTGCCCCCCTTGGCTCCCCAACGCAATGCTGCAACTCTGCAGGAGCTGCTTGGGACAACTTAGACAGGGTGGGGCAAGGGTCCCCAGGGGCTCCATCTCCTTCAGCCCAGTGGCACAGCCAAGGCTGGCCCTGTTCCAGCTCTGGGCACCCCTGGGCAGTACGGGTCTGGGGCTAGATTGAGGCCGGTGCAGGGAGGCAGGCAGGGTCACTGCAGGGCTGCGGGGCAGTGGATGCCAGCACCGGGCAATAACCCCTGGCACAGGGGAAGGGGCAGTCTCATGGGTGCAGCAGACCCTGGCCCCAAGCCCAATCCCTGCCCTGTGCCGGCCCCAGCCTCATTCCCTCCCCCTGGCCTTGGCTCTTTTCTCCCTCCCCTCCATGGCCCTTTCCCCTCCCCCTGCATGTGAGCGCATTCAGGACTCCCCCCCATTTTTTTTTCTCCCTCTGCCCCCGGCCCCCTGATTGGTGATCGGCTGCCGGGGAACTCATCAGCTGCCCATGCCACTTGCTCTTTTTAAGGCTTTGGCCTCACACACCCGTTAATGTACTTCCCTCCATCCTGGTCTGGACCATTCCCATGGTTTTAGCACTGGGCTCCCCTCATTTCAGTCCAGTTCTGAAGCATTTACTACCATTCTAGTCATGGTTCCTGCACCTCTGCACTTCTGCTATGCTGCTGCATGCTGTTTCAATCTTTTTCCATGTGACAGGTATAACACTGATGTGAACAACAACAACCCCCACCCGGTCAGGGCCCATTCAGTTTACTTTGCTGGCAACATGAGCTACAATTGAAATCCAGAGTGACATGCTAGGCTACGGACAGACATTCAAAAAGCCTGAGCCTGAATTGATTCAGTCTTTTCAGGTTAGTCTAACCTGCAGAGTGAACCATTTTGCAAGCGGATAGATGTTTTGCACATGCCTGAAGTGGCTCAAGCTAGAAGCCCAGGGGTACTAGAGCAGCCCTCCCTTCCACAGGGAAGCTGAGGAGTGTGATGCATGGCCAGGCCTGGGCAGGCCCACCCCAGTGGCTCACTGACAGCTGGGAGCAATCTGGGCACACAGGGCCACCAGCCCCAGAGTGGAACTCTTCCCCCTCCTCCCTCTCCTGCACTGCTGTGGGGCCAGGAGGGGAGCCTTGTTCAGTGCTGGGGGGCTTTTCTCTCTCCTCCTCCCCTCCCTGCAATGGGGTGGGGAGGGGGTGCTCTGTGAGGCTGCCTGGCCCCAGAGGGGGACTCTTCCCCATGCTTCTCCCCTGTTGCTGCTGCAGAGGTGTGGCTCTGTGGGATGCTGCCCAGCCCCCGTAGGGGAATCTTCCTCCCACTCCTCCCCATCCCAGGGCAGGGGGAGGCTCTGTTCCATGCTGGGGGGAACTCTTCCCCCTCCTCCTCCTCCTCCTCTTTCTCCTCCTCCTAGAGGGACAGCAGGAGCATGAAGCTCAGCTGGGCAGGGAGTGTAGTAGGGTGTGAGGGAGGGCGGGAGGTGTAGGGGCCTCCACACACTCCCCCATAGCATGCAGCCCCCACAGCTTGGCGGCAGCTGCAGACATAGGGAGGTCAGGATGCTTGTGCCTGGTGCAGGCACAGTTCTGGCCAGTGCTGCACAGGGGGAGGGAGTGGAGCCTGCCTAGTCCCCCTGGCTCTGCTCACTGAACCTGAGCCTGCAGCTCCAGCCCTCGCAGCAGGGGATACCCTGTGCTGGAGTCAGCTGCTTCCCCCTTCCCCACCACACAGGTCCCCGCACTCTTCAGGGGGTGCAGCAGAGTCCAGCACGGGGCTTCCCTGCTGCCAGTGCGGAGCTGTAGGCACGGCATAGAGCTGCGGGGATAGAAGTGGCCGGGCAGGATGTGTGGGGCTGTGCTCCTCATCCCCAGCGCAGTGCTGGCTGCCTCTAGTGTGTCTCTGCTAGGGCCAGTCCCTGCTCCAGCTAGAGAGCCAGAGGGGTGAGGTCAGCTCTGTGGCTGGAGCAGAGAGCCATGCCCAGCTCAGAGAGCATGCCAGGATGCTGGGGGTTTATCTTAAACCAGCAAGGGGTCTGGGACAGACATTTGCATAAACTGGTTTAAGCCAAATCAGTTAAGTCTTGATTCTGCATTCAACCAGGTTTATCTCAAACTCCTTTCAGGCATTTTGAAACTGGTTTATGTGCACTGCACTTCTGTTCTGTTACAGGTTTAAACTAGTTTATGATCAGTTAAAACAGTTTATGTGTAATGCCTGTCCCTAGCCCTAGAATTTCACCAGTGGCTATAATACAGTCAAGGGTTTCAGGGTTTTTTTTAGTGAAAGAAAGATACATACCTGTTTACTATGCTTTTAACAGGAATGTATATTGCTTTAAGGAAGTCTTCTATTTGGATTCCCAATTACCTGTTCAACAGGTTAGAACTGAAGCTTTTAGTAATTCAGAAATATTCTCATGCTACAGCTTTCTGGTGTCTCTTTCTGCTCTGACTGTTGGCATATGACTTGAAATGAAATTCTAAGTTCCTGTTAGTTATAAAAATGTCAGTTATCTAGCAATAGTGAGTAGGACATTTACCCTCATTATTATTTAGCATATATTATTACCCAGGCTTACATTTTCAAAAGGCCTACTATCTGGTTTCTAGACTGTATGTGTGTACAAATGGGCCCAAGCTTGACAGGCACAAAGCCTTGTGAAACTTTTGCAAAGAATCTGCAATTTAGGCTTGTTCTAATACACGTGCTACTGGCAGCATTTTCACATACAACCAGCAATAGGTATAGAATCCATGTCTTTGTAAAGTGTGTTTCTGGTCTGTGGTGAGAACGATGAGCTACTACAGTTACACAAGGGATGCATATAAATATGTCTTTTTAGGCATAAATTCTCATACTTTTTGTGTGCTCATATCAGACTACTGAAAAGGCATGTGAAAGAGTTGAGCAAATGAAATTAGTTACTTTTGCAAATTCCAATTTTTTTTTATGTGTATGTGAGAACTCTCCCTTGAAAACTGATCTACACAGTGCAGTTGTTGCAGGATCTACTGCTGCTATCTATTTGCTTAGCTGTTATAAGCCTACTTGGTGTCAAAGATTTTAAAGCAGTTGTGTATAATATGATAAAATGCAAGAAAGCCTGTTCAAAAGGCCCCTGGCAGTGACATAAGCAGAACTGGTGTCCAGGGCAAACCCTGCAGGATAGTAGGGGTGCCCAGCTCTGAGAGGTGGGGTACATGTTCTAATGCAGGGAGCAGTTCCAAGGGAGAGGTAGGGGTGCAGCAGTCTTACTCATGCCAGAAATGCCTAAATATTTGTCTGCTGAGTTGCAGCTGCCACAACATGCTCTCCCCACCCCAGTTGTTGCTCTTAAAGCAACCATAGCAGCTGCAGCCAGTAGCAGTTTAGGAGTTCCTGGCATGGGTATGCTGCCAGGGCAGAGATTCTGAAGGGAAGTGGGGGTGATTCTGGCATCCCTCCTAGCTTGGCACCCAGGATGAGTATCACTCTAGCCCACCGCTAGTTATGCCCATGATGTAAGATGTCCCATGAGTACAATGTGGACCTGATGAACCTTATTCATACCAGTTTTCATTCTGCTTGGTCTGTCCAGTGAGTTGCTCCTTATTTAACAAACGAAACTTACACATGCAGTCTTTGTTGTGCTAACAGAAAAGTGTGTGTTGAAACTGGGAAGAAAGGAGAGAAAATTGTCCCATCGCTCTTGGCACACACCAACTGCAGATGCTTCCTCAGCCAGACAAAGGGTATTTATATCCGAAAGCTTGCTAAGAAGAATTTTTCCAACTATTTGAGTTGGACTAATAAAAAATATCACATTTACCCAAAGAACCTTGTCTGATCTAGTTTAGGCATTCAGAGCAGAACAATAATATTTTATTTTCATTTGTAAGGAATCAAGTGACCATGATCTGGTTTATTATTAGGAAACTCAGTCATTTTTACTCTTTCTATGTTTCTACTGGTCCTACTTCAGACATATTTTGATGATGTTCTGGGAATGATCTGGCTGTCTCTTGTTAGTGCAGCTGTAGAGAAAAAAAAATATAACCTCAGCGCTAAACTGTGGTTATATTTTAAAAGTCTAATGCTGCAGTGGAATCTCCCAAACAAATATTCTTCAACAGCAAAACAATTTTGCAATCTTTTGCAGCTGCCAAAAAGTGAAACTATACTGTCAATCAGTAGAGGAAGTTGGATACTTATTTGAGAAGTATGCAGTATGATGTCAGGCAAATATGGTAGAAATGTTTCTATCAGTATTTATCAGTTATAGATATGTATCTTCTTTCCAAGAGAAACACCTAACACTAAAGTGGTCAGGGTGAGCCATGACCCTGGGGTGCTATGATGTAGCTTATTATATTAGTGTCTGATAAAAACTTTTATTCCAGGAGACCACAGGCCTCAACCTGCAAGACTATTTTTATTAGAACATGCTGGGAATTGAATCTTCCATAGACTACACCTCCAGAATGCAAATGTGGGAGACAAAAAAATCTATTTTATCCAAATAAAATGTGACTTCAGGGTCCCAGCAAGAGGCCAGTGGTTATACAAATGATAGTGTTTCCAACTTAAACTGATACAAAGCAAGAAACTGTTAAATGCAACAATGCCTTCATTTTCTGCTATAGAGCACATACTGTCAAGGACACTGAGATCAAAAGAACTCAAGGATTTTAGACAAGAATGAGTTGCTGTACTCTGCACGTGGCTATGTCAGTGCTGCCTTCAAAAACCTGCCTTAAATCAAGACACATAAATGTGCCAGCCAAGTACCTGGAGTTACACTGGGGTAAGACTAATAGAGATAAAGAGGAATCTAGCCCAATAGCTGTGCAGCAGTTGTAAACCCAGAATAAGAACCCGAGTTAGAAATGGACTGGGAATGATACTAGATTGAAATATTTCAGTTTCTCCTGAGACAGGTGATTGTGGCACAGTCCCTAAATGCTGTATTTACAGACATGGGGTGTAGAGGATATTCTAAATGTTATTCTCAGTTCCTGTATCAACCAAGGATTTCCTATATCATCAAGATTGGTTATCATAGCTGCAGACAGAGTATAGGGAACTTCAGGTGTATTTGGGGCTTTCTGGAAGGCCATTCACTTATCCCCCTTTCTGTTTGCAAATCAAAAAATCTGGTGTGTGACCTGTTGCACACTCCAGTCTCTGGGCAGCTGGGCAAGGGGCATGAGGCTGTAAGGGGATGAGGGGGTAAGAGAAGGTGTCTGGATCTGTGGTATTTTTCTTGGGGGAGTTTAGGAAAAACTGGATAGAGCTTTGCGGACTAGCTAGGATTGAATTATACAAACAAAACATAACAAAACAAAACAGAACAACCCCCCCCCCCACCCCACAAAAAAACCCCCAAAACACTCATTCCTCCCAGGGGAATTATACCTCAAATCTCCTAGTTAATACAGAGGAGCACATACAATATGCCATGCTGTATTGTAGCATAAGTAGGGAAAAACAAATATTGGTAAGGCTCCATAATGTTAATCCCACTTGTGGTTGCAACTTTTGCCTTGGAAGTAGAATAATAGAGGCTGCTGAATTCCAGGAGTAAAGATACATTAAGTGAGCTGCCAAGGAACCTTGTAAAATCCTCAGTGAAATATTCAATGGAATTTAGTTGGAAAAAAACAAATTCTGAAAATGTTCCTAAAACTTCATGCAATTAAACAGAGCACAGTAATTCTGTAGAACTCTATATATTGGCTTAAAATTTCTACAGAAAAATCGGTTCTTTATCATATTGTGTATCATTCTCTGTGTAAGTGCTTATATGGATAATCACTACTGAGAAGAAAATGGATGTGTGCTTAAGGAACTGGACTAAAGGTAACATTTTCCAATGTGTCTGTATGAGTTAGGAGCTGAAGTTTTATCAAAAGGCAACAGGACTTTTACTCCTAAGGACTAATTTCAATTTTCAAATGGGATTGGGTTTTTTTTTTAATGTTATACTCAGTTCCTGGATCAGCCAACAGCTTCTTATGTGATAATGAGCAAATCATTCAATCAGGTTTCCCATCTAGGAATACTAGAACTCTCTTCCTGTTGACAGCAGGGACTCTCTCTTGTGATATGCTGTCTGTACAGTGCACACTATGAAGTAATTCTGATTTCAGCCAAAGCTGCAGGGCACTACACTAATAAAAATAATCAGTAATAACTGCACTGGTGGTTTTGCTTGATTTGCATTCCAGTCTTGGACTCTGCTATTCCAGTCTTGGACCCTGCTGCATAGCTCTTCCAATGACCCTCCACTCTGAACTACAGCACCTCTTGCTACTCCAATATGGGGCTTTGTTCATCTCAGTCTTAACCTAAAATTACTTACAAGTCTCAGTGTAAACTGAAAGTTGGTTTCTCTTCCACTAACTGATAACAGATTTTATAATGAAACTGACCTGGGGGCTTTAATCTAATGAAAACTAGTCTGATACACTCCAATAAAATAATGAATAGTCCTCTAGACCATATGGCCTTTGAGGTTTCATGATTAAAATGCGTCCCAGCTCTACAAAACTATTAAATGGGCAAGCGTTCCAAGAGTTTCCTCTGGAGAATGTATTGTAAAAATCCTTTTTCTACACAGACACATGCACATGCCATCCTAAGGACATTCACTTACTTGCAAAGTTCATGAGTGTCTCAGAGCTAAAGACTTTGTCTAGAAGTCGGATCTCAGCGAGTGCCTCCTCCTCCTCCAGCAGTAAATGGACAATTCTCTGGCCAAGAAATCCCCCTGCTCCTGTCACCAGACAGGTCACTCCAGCCAAAGACATTGCAAAAGCTTGCTCTTCAGTTGCAAACTGGCCAGCTCTAGAACATGGAGCAGATATTCTTTGCCCTGACTGAAAAGAAAAACAATCATCATTACCTTCAAAAAGCTTAAGAAAATCAGTGATCATACCAGAAAGAGATTGCAAAGGGAAAAGAATATAATTTCAATAACCAACCCAAATTCAACAACTTTAAAACTATTATCTGATTATTAATATTCAGAAGTTGCCCATGCATTGTTACCATGCAAAAATCACTAAGCATTTAAGAATTAGATACTATAAACTGAACACATTAAAATTAAAATGTTAAAATAAATGTTATTAGTAAATAAATCCTACAGTTATCTGCCTCTGGCCTGGATTCCTACTTCCTTGGGTTTATAAGAAGGAACCAGACAGCTCTTAGTATTTATATGCTTCACATCTGCCACCGTTCTTATCTTGCTTTCCCTCCCTTCCTCCCTCTTCAATTTATGATGAAACTAAAGCTCCCCCTAGCCACTGCCCGCCCATTTGGAGAACATCTTTGAAGCAAAAGATTTCTGAGCGCATATTAAAATGTAGCCCCTTTTTTCTAATTCTGATGCAAAAAATAAATAAATAAATAAATAAATAAAAACAAAGCAAAACAAAACCTTGTGTAATTTCTGCTGCAACCAGTACTGAGTGTCAAAGTTCTGACCATTTCCCACCATCTTAATCTCAGGAGGGAATACGGCAGGGTCCAAAAGTGTCTATCTGTTGGCTTCATATTTCCTTTCAGTCTCTTCTCAGGACTAAAGGAATTAATTATTCTTCAGGAGACCATACTTAACCCTGCTGATATTACCTATGTTCTGTATGATTAACTTTGTGTATCCTTTATCTGTCTCTCTCTGTTGGTATTCACGTTCATCAGTTTGAGAGCTGTTTGTGTCAGTTTTAGCTGTGTTGAGGTAAAACTGCTTAAACACCAAAAGCCAAATTAACTTTGCCTTGCTTCATAGCATCAGAAAAAGTAGACTGTTGCCTATGAAAGCTTATGACTCTCTGAACTAGTTAGTCTCTAAGGTGCCACCCTGCCCTGCCTTGTTGTGTGTCTTCGCTGTCCCTCCCTTCCAAAATTATAAAGTTTGAAAGGGTACAAAGGCTATAAGAGAAAAATAGGCAAAGGTTGCCAAGGGGTCAGCAGCTGTGATGAATCCCTGCCATGGTTGGCAGTGGAGAGACCCTCAGATCCAGAGTGAAAGTAGAGGCTGGGGAGGACTCCAAATAGGAATCATTCCTGGGATGGCATTGCAATCTGTTGTCGACTCTCAAAGAGCAAAGCATCTATAACTACAAGTCCTTACATTGGGTTCAAATTGAGATCTAGTAACCACCTGTTTCTGAAAAGAGCTGAAATCTCTTAAGTGCCTGTGGGTAAAAGTCCCTATAATCAGATGGATTAATTAACAGGCCCACAAGATCTAGGCTTAGAGCCCCCTGAAACAGAAGGCCCCCACCCATTTTGGGAGCTCCTATGGCTGCTATTTTTCTGTAGGCTCAGCTGAATCACAACATATAGCACCAGTGGTATCATGTTGGCTCCTGGAGAACCTGTGCCATCATGGCCATAAAAAGAGGGATACAAGGCCATCCTAACCCCACAGAGAGTGCTCATACTGGCAATGTTATAATGGAGGTGGTGGTCAGTATAGTCTTCTTTGGGACCTCTGCTCTTGAGTCTAGGGCCCTAAGAATCCTTAATCCATCCTTGTCAATAGTGGGTTCAGGTTGAGCATTGTTATCTATTATTTCCTAAAAGAACTGAAATCTCTGAGTCTCTGCTTGGGTAGATTAGGGTCTAAAAGAGTTGGGTTGCATAAGCAATGGTAGTATGCATCAGAAAGACAACAGGAGACACAATGACACTACCAATGCATTGGATTAGTGGCAATGACTTAGGCCAGCCTGTGTTCTCGCTGAGAGATCCCTTAGCCTTCAAAACAACATCAGAAGGGACCTAGCAGATCTGGTGACATCTCTGCACCTTTAAGGTGGGGCATGGGAATGTGCAGACACATGCAACACGTGGTGTCAGACACCAGTGGAAGGCAAGTTCTTTTGCAGCTTCTGAGAAGACTGACAACTGTCAGCCTACTCAGCTTTCTTTCAATGCAGTCAGGCTTCTTTCAATGCTGAACTGAAAATTTCAAAAGTGTATTCCCTGTGGCACAGGGCAGAGAGAGAAAACAGTTTCAAAACTCTTGACAGGGAGACGAAGGATTGACCTAGCTGAGCAGCCAATGACAAGTTAAAGGGCTCATGAGCCCACCTGAAGATGTGCTCTGAAGTAGGGTGGTGCTACAGGTTACCTTTGAAAAGTCATGAAGATATATAAGTAGGACCATTCACCCATTAAAGGCCATGTCTACACAAGATGCTGACTGCACAGTTGTTACTACACAGTCATTTAGTACTTGCATAGTACTGCGCAGTAACTCATTATTATTGAGCAGTAACATTGCATCATACTTCATGCGACATGATGCTACTGCGCAGTAGTAATGAGCTACTGTGCAGTCAGTGTCTCATAGACATGGCCAAAGGGTGTTAAACTGTGCTAGATACCCTCTAAATGTTTTAAAGTTAAGCCACTCAGGGTGAAGGCAGTCTTGTAGCCACACTACCCGAGTTGAGATAAAGTGTTGCTAGTTAGCTCCCTGAAGATAAAACAATCATTTTGCATTCCTGCAGAAGCCCAGGGTACACAGTTTCCAGTTCCTGTACCCCTATCCATCCTCCAAAACTCTACTGGTCTCCCCTCTCCCCCCTGCACATCCACACTGAGAATAGCTGTGCAAGTGCAGTGAGTTTTGGAAGCATGCTTCCCACAGTTCCATGGTGTCACCACCTGGCAGCTCCACTACCCACCATTGGGGGTTATTGGCTGGGACAGGGATGCATGCATTCCTGGGCCCACCCATCCCTCTGTCCCTTCCCCCAGCAGTCTTCCATAGCTCCCCTCACCTGGGACCAGACTTGGAGGGGTTTGCCTGGCCATGGGAGAACAGGGGAAAGGGGCCAGGAGGATGTGTGAAAATTTAAATTAACCTCAGGTAAAGTGAGCTTAATTGAAATTTTCCCACATCTTGTGCCTGTCTTAAAGGTGCAGGCAGCCCAGAACAAGCCCTGGTGGTGAGGGGAAGGGGACTGAGATGGGGCAGGGAGCTTAAGGTCAGATTTGGCAGGGTTCTTTGCAGGCAGCTGGTGGGGAGCCAGCTGTCTGAGCTTCACTTACTCTCCAAGGCCAGGATGAGACCATGGAGGACTATGGAGGAAAGCTGGGGTCCTCCCTAAGCTCCCCCCTCCATCTGTGACAGGGCCATGGGGGGTTCAGCACATATTGTTGCAGGTGGCTGGTGCTTGCCAGGTCCATCCCACTAACTCCCAACCAGAACAGGAACATGGTAGCCATGGCAGTGGAGGTCACAGAGGAGAACTGCCAGGTTCTGGACACCATTCTGGCTCTGGCAGTCTCCTTTGTGCCACCCACTGCCCAGTCCCTGGCCCTGACCTCACCTGCCCCCAGCAGCTGCCTGCCACCCAGCAGCAAGCCCCGCCATGGGCTTGGGTTGAGGTGCAGTGGTGCATCCAGTGGCCAGGTCTCCCTGCCCCTGCACCTGCCCCAGGTCCCCCAGCAGCCAGGCACCCTGCCTGACCCCTCCCTCCCACTGCTCATCCAGGCTCCTTGAAGCCCCTGCACAGGACCTGCTCACAGCAGGGCCAGCACCACATGCAGGCCCTGCTGGCCCTGGCCCCATGTTGGGGGTGGGGGGGGGCAGCCATGCAGACAGATCAGTGGTTACCTTTGCCCCCAGGGGACCGCGCCCCCCCCCCCCAATCCACTGGGCTCACCACAAGGTCTGCACCCATGGTGGTGCTGCCAGAGGCCAGGGTGCTGGATTCCTGTCCATGGGATCTGCTCCATGGGTACTGTTCCCCACCCCAGAAGGGCACATAGAGCGCAATATACATAGTTTGCACAGGGAAGAGGGTGCTTTATTGGGGGTGGGTATTGGGGTTGGTGGCAGGGTCTGTTGTTGGGGAGGGACGATGGAAGGGAGTCTCTGTTTGGGAGGGAGGGTTGTATGGGATCTGTGTTTATGGAGAGAAATAAAGACTTTGGCTGAAAAGTGTCCACAGTGAGTGTGGTGCTAGGAGTGTGCAGTGAGCCTGGGGTGGCCTACAGTGGGGGATGCAGGAGGAGGTGGTACACCAGCACCTCCCACATATGGTGCCCTGGCCCCCTCTTTTGGGGATGAGGCTTGCTCAGTGGGGAAGGCCCATTGCTGTTGCTGCCACCGCAGCTAACATCCCTGCTGCTAGGCTTCTTCCACCTGCCACACCTCCTCTGCCCATGCCTCACAGAACAGCTTCCCCTGTGCTTTGCAGATGTTATGTAGCACACAGGCTGTGACAATGACCCAGGGGGAATTATAATTTCCTATCAGAAGCTGATGCAAGATGTTTCTGCTGTGCAATGTGAATGATTTATTCAGGGGGAAAAAAAAAAACTTGACATCATAAGCTCTCAAGCCTGTTACCTTCGGAATGACTTCAAACAAACAACACACCTTTCCCCCCTTTAAGATACCGTACTTACATACAGCTAACTTACATACCAGATCTCACAGGTTCATTAAGGATCAGTACCTGGATGTGAAACATCCAGTGAACACCTATGTGCTTTCAGAAGAATGCTACTTATATATTTCCCCGCCTTAAGGAACTGCCAAGACAGATGTCCTGCTTGGTGTTATGAAATGCTCTACAGCCGCAGAAGCTAACTTATAAGTGAGGCATGAACCCTCATTTCAGTTCTTGTGGACTTAAAATATCATAAAGACAGCAGTGTCAAGTCTACAGTAGATGTGCATTCTGACCATTTCAATGTCTCTAGCAGTTGCTGTGGGAGATGCAGCTCCTCTCACTTCTTGGCTCAAACTACTGAGTAGTGTTGGAGTGCTCTATTCATCTCATCTGCACTGAACACTCAAAACTTGTACTGAGGAACTTATTTACAGCTCAGTTCATGCTTGTGATGCAGTCAAGAACACTTCTGACCCTGAGCTGCAATAACAACCTTTCAAAATTCAAAACTGGATTTGCTTACAGAGGCCTTGGTAACAATAGGCAGACAAGGTAACAATACCACTCAGAGAACATAACATAAAATGAGAAGGTCTTTTAACAGTGCTGATGCATTGCCATTTTTAACAAGGACCTCTTTCACTTTACAGTGCAGTCAAGAACTTAAGCCTCTGGTGTTTTTCACCCAAAAGTATCTCTTCCACTCGTGTGTGTGGGTTGATGTACATATATTGTTTGTCTGTGAATTTAAATTTGTGAATGTTAATCCCAAGTGTTCTGAAATTTAGAATGCTGGGTTCCAAGTATTTGGAATGCTATCTTGGGATGCTAGGTTCCAAGTAAATAGGGATAGGGCTTGTATTAATTATTGTTAAATGTGCTTCCTTTAAAAACATGGAGTATATGACACTGGCTTTAGTGTTGTCCTCTTGATTGGCATCCAGGAGCATGAAATAGGCAGGCTCTGTAGATTGGCAGAGCTGCAGCTTGTGATTAAGAACCGGAAATGTAACTGACAATTTTGGTACTCTGGGCAGAGATGCTGTCATGTGCCAGAGAGTAGGTGTGAAGAATGGTGGGAATGCCAAGTGGTGGGGCCATCTATAATTATATCAGCTTAGGATATTGCCCAAGATATTGCCCAGGATCTACTAACAAGGGGTCAAAAATATTCAGCTGGGCCCAGAATGCAAACTCTACAAGCCCCATCAGCCAATACTGCAAATACCTCTTCCATCATTCACAGAAAATATCTATACTAGCCTGTATTACCTTCTTCTTATACCCTTATCCTGGTGACTACAGCCTTCCTCTTACCTCCTCCAAAGTGCCCAGTAGTTCTGCTTCCCTTTTCCAAGGACCACAAGGAGTTATGCCAACAATAGTAGGAGGAGAAGGAAGGGCAAACCCTCATTGTTTGACTTTTCCTCTGCTGCAAGGATTTGAGGAACTTTTTTCTACACATCTTGTGACTTCTGGCATAGGTCAGGAAACTTCTGTCACAGAAGGCCTTCGTGTACGTGGATTATGTCATGCCCTGCCAGTCCTGCATCATATATCTGCTGCTCCACAAACACTGTTAATTTTTAAACTGTAAAGATTACTCAGTATTCAGGTGAAAACATTTTCAGACAGTAGTTTGGCTGAAGCTAGGAGAACAAGCTTACTTCAAACTCTGACCATCCTAGGCCTTTGAATGCTGAAAGTTGTGAGAAGAGCAAGGGATGGATTAGTCTGGATAGGCCCTGTTTACATGCTGTTCCTGTTACCATCCATTTTCTGCCACTGAGAGATACAGTGCACTGGGCTAGGGGGATCTGTGGGCTGATATAGTATGATGTCTTTTAGGTTGTTTTGCAAGAAGGAGGAATATAGAGAGTGGAAAATACATAGGAGCAGAGCAAAGCAATCAGATGGCATATACATGTGAGGGGCCCTCAGAATAGAGGAGGAGAGAGGTGCATGTCTTAGTAGTAGGGGTCCTATTTAAACATAGCACCAGTCAAGGCCAGCTTAGAGCAGGGAGGAAATGCTGGCCTTCAGAGGAGAAACCATGAACAGCAGAGGACTCCTAAAAATCTGTGAGTCTTTATAGACCCATAAACTTAACTTGAGTGAAAAGGTGAAAGACCTGCATGCCTTGACATAAGCAGATAAGAGGTGAGTGACCTTAAGTGATAAGAAGAAAGTATAATTAACAGACAAGCACCTGACTTGTATGAAGCAAGAAATCACAAACACAAGTTATGGATATTTTTAGAAAGTACTTGTATTAACCACAATGATGTTATGACAACTTATTAAAGTGATTATTAATTATATAATGGATGATTAATGTATGAAAGGAAGAAACATTAATGTGTGAAAGTGGGGGCAAATATCTACAGGGAGAAAAGTTTTCTTAAGTACTAATATGTATAGGATGGAGTGGGCATAATTCAGTATAAATGTAGATTTCTAGCATAATGCCATGGGTGAGTCAGTGTACCATGTGTTGAACAGATGCTGATTCATAGATCACCAAACTACCCTATATAAAATCCCTACATAAAAAGAGTGAACCACACTTTGGGTATGATGTTAAAAATATATTAAAATGTTTAAAGACAAAGTTAGGAAGAGAGGCCAATCTTATACACAAGTTGCTGGACCGGGTTTTAGGAGCTATGGGTTCAGCTCTTAAAACAGCAAATGGGAATGAAGCAAGAACTGCAGGAGCAGAAACACCATACTAAATGCATGTGATGGGGTGTGCTACCCTGTTACGAAACAACCCAGAGCCCATGCCTGAAGTGGGTGTGATGCAGTTATGAAGGACTTCATCCTGGGATATTTAACAAACATTGAGATGAGAACTGAGGAGGAATGGAGAATGAAAAAATAAGTAGTGACCATCCATTACTGGGTACTCTGCTGGGCTGAAGGGCAAGAATTTCCTGTATAGTCTGAGATACTTAATCAGCCCTGAAAGCTTTGTTTTGATGGTAATTTTGGCCACTTGATTTTAAGCGCTGAGGCTATGGACACATGAACTCAGTTACATTCTCTGACTTGTTACTTGCCTCTAGCAGCAGTTAGCTTGAAAGGCATCTTAGAGTGAACAAGTGTTTTGTGAAGGTTTTTGCTTTGCTTCCTCCTCATGTGGCTGCTGGAAAGAGTGGCAAAAGCAGTACAGAGAGGTAGGGGACATCCAGCTTCCTTTGAATGAATACTTTTCCAATTTCTTCTTCACATCAGGAGTTCCCTGCATATTTTATGTATGCAAGAGTATTATTTCTCATGGAGAATCAGGCTGAAGGGGAATGCTCCCTGAGTCAGCAACAGCAGGACAGTGGACTGGGGACCTGTATGGAGGGTTCGATTTGCAGAAATTAGTAAACAAACAACAAAAAGTCATTACTCATTTTATCTTTTACTAGATTGCTTGTATGTCCTCTTTCTACAAAGGTTTGCCTGGACTATTTAGACTCTAACATTTTCTGCTTTATTTTTGTATGACATCTTGAGCAATGGATGCCCATCTAGAGAGAGTGAGGTCTCTCTATTTTTCTATTATTGTTGTTTCTTTACTGTAGTTGGCATATTCCCAAATTTTATTTGGATGGTGAGAAGAGCCATGATGTTAAAAAGTGGCCTTTTGGGTGCTGTCTTTTTTTAATGGGAGTTTAACAGGTGTAAAAGGCTTTCAGTAAGCTTATCCTATTTAGAACTTAAGTTGTCTGAGATACATGTGTCTCCACTGATACTTCACAGTCCTTCACTCAGGGCCCTTCTCTGTGTTCCAGTGATAACAAACCTTGACAGAGACTTGCAACCACACAGATAAAGCTCAGGAATTACAGCAAAATAAGCATTTTGATAGATTTCAAGGATGTTCCCCTACAAACAATAATGTATCATACTGATAACCTTGTGAGGACAACTCTGCAGTAGCTATTTATCTCCTATTTCCTGGACACTGTGACAGGAATAAAGACTATATTTCTTTAAAAAAAAAATGAGCCAGGCACCTGGCTTTAACACTTCTAATAGAGTTCTACAAGTTTTTAAAGTCATTATTGTCAGTCCAGAAATCTACAAGGCTTTCATGAATCCAAACATGAAATAGTCGTAGGCACACTGGGTGGGCAAAGGCAGACCCCAAGACCCCTAGAGATCTCAAGGTGCTGTGAGCAGGACCAGAAGGCAAATTCAGTCCTAATAAAGGCAGAGCTCCTGGGGACAGAAAATGAAGAGTTTGGAGCTGCCCCTCTGCAGTGTAGTGGATTTGTTTCCTCTTTACTCTTTTCCTGAGACCACTCTCTCCTCTAACCTTGTGTCCCTAGTAGATAGACGGAAAGTTGGGAATTGAGACAGGAGCGGTTGGGGAGGTGGTAGCTCTCTGCTGTAAGGAAGTGGGCTGCTGCTAATAGAGCTGGGGAATGACTGTAACCAAATCACTTTTTAAACATTGTCTTAGAAGCAAGCTAATATTGCTGCACCTTTGCCAGACAACAGCAGATTTTGATGCCTTTCAGGTCAGGTTCCAGGTGGAGAATAAATCTATGACATGGACCTGTGCTATTTCCTAGTGAAATTGGTTTGTTCATAAAAAGTACCCAAGCCCTATTTCCTTAAACTGGGTTGTCAGAGATAGCATACTGGTAAAACCATTGTGCGAAAACCTCAGCTAAGACATCATGGGGTCCATCCAGGCTGCTTCCTTTAGACCAGAGGTGGGCAATTAATTTGGGCAGAGGGCTGCTTACTGAGTTTTGGCAAGCCATCGAGGGCTGCGTGACAGGCAGCCCAGGGCAGATAAATATTAATTTTCTAAATTTTTTAGGGTTCCCACGGGCTGGAGAGAATGGCCTGGCAGGTCACATCCGGCCCCTGGGCCACATTTTGCCCACCACTGCTTTAGACTGTGCTGACATCTCATAGCTTCACATACAGTCCCTTGTCAGCAGGTACTGACAGAGGTCTGAGTCATCATGAATCAGGAACTTCTTACATTAGGCCTTGGTCAGTCTATAATTATCTCTTTACCCACCACTCTCCTCTTCCCCCTCTACTCTCTTTCTCTTTACACCTGATGGAAAAAGCTGCTTAGCAAGAATTCCAGGGCGCCCCAGGGTAGTTTAGTCTTTAAATCTCCTCTTATGTAGCTGCTCTGAAACCCAATGGTAGCTTTGAGGTTTAACAGTGTTGCTAGCTTTCATGGCTTTTTCTCAGGTGATGGGATTGCTAGCACTGTGGAAAGTTTGTGGGCAATAGGAAACACTCAATGAATTCCAACCTAGCTTGGCTGAGTGCCTTCTCCCAAAATGGTGTCTTCCCTATTTATTGAGTTATGGAGCAGGCAGAGTCCTCCCTTGCCCCACCTCAAGGAGGGCCTACTTTTTATAGGCCTGCTTATTTCAAGCAAAAGCTATACTCCTTCGTGTTACTTAGACTTACCTATAGGCAGGGACAGATCCAGGATTTGGCAAATGAGGGTGCGGGACCAACCCCACATGCTGTAGGAGTGGCTGTACCCCTGCTCCCAGTCTCCTCCACATACTGGTGCACACAGAATGAACTGTGAGAGCCTCTTCAAAATTTTTCAGTTCCCAAAGCAGATAAGCATTTCCCACCCCTTCCCCTGCTTCTCTGCCTGCCATTGCTGCTTTCCTCATTGTCCTGGGAGCAGGAGAAGCTTCAAAGCCACTCCTCACCACTCCAGCCAGTGGCCTGGGCTCAGCCACAGTGATAGCAACAGAGATGGGCAGGGGGTTGGTTCCCCCTCTCTGCCTGGCCCCCATGAGCAGGTGCAAGAGGGACAGTCCTTCCCACCCATTGCCCACCACTGCCACTGTCACTGTTCCCAGCAGAGCCCAGCTCCCACAGCCTGGCTGGAGGGGGAGGAGAGGGAAAGGGAAGGGGAGGGGACTAAAGCCTGCAGAAGTTCCTGTGGTAGAGTCCAATCCAAAAGGGGTATAGATCCACCCACTGCACCCACTATGGATTCACCTTTGCCCCTAGGTTCAAATAGAAATAGACATGTGCTAAAAAAGGACCATGTTTACACAAATCATCCAAGATTAGTTTTTTTCTCCTCATCCAGCATGACGGAAAAAGCCCCTTGTCCTGGATTTGAGTACAAAGTGGAGGGAGGGGGGTGGTGGCAGGTGGCTGCTGTGGCTCTGATTTCAGCCCTGAGCCTGCCCCCCCACCTCTCCCCCCAACCCTCAGCCTCTGCCCCTTCCCTTACTTCTTACTCTAAGATGTGGGTTTGGCTCTGGCTCCATTCCTTCCTGGGGCCCAGAGCACAGAGAAACTATGTCCTTTCCTTGGTCAGTCAGCAACAGTGGCAGCCCCAACCCCCAGGATGCTGCTGCATACCTGGGCATGGGCCACACTTTCATGTGCTCCATGCCTGGGAGGGAATGGGGCTGGAGCTGCATCTGATAATAATGGTGGGGGGAAGGGCAAGAGGCTGTGCAAAGCAGTGAGGGGCATAGGCTGCAGAAGGCAGAGGCTGCAGGCAGCAGGCATGGGGCAGAGGTGATGGGGCAGATGCTGGGGGGTGCAGGCACAAGTGGGGTAGGCAACAGGGGGAAGAAGTGGCCAGTGGGGCAGAGGGCAAGGGAGCCATCTGCTGCACCCCAGCTGCCTGTTTGTCTTCCACTGCTTTCCATGCTGCAGCTGTACGGACATGAATTTAAAACAGTAGCTCCCAACCTCAGGGTGCGACCCAAATCAGGGTCGCAGGCGGTCTGCCCCTTGCTCTCCTCCTCCTGCCTGTGGGGTTCTCCCACTGCATGGTCTGCATGGCTCTCACCACCACTGCCCCCCATGATCCCAGCCCGGCCTGGGCTCTACTGGCACGGCCGGGCATAAGTGAGCTGGTGGCGGGGGTGGGGGTTGCAATCCGGATTTAGGGTTGAAGCAAAAAAAGGTTGGGAGCTACTGATTTAAGAAGACCTTCCAATAATTAGATTTTATACAAAGAATCATACAGAAGTAAGACTCCATAGATCATGTAGTGGAACCCCCTGCCTGAGGCAGCATCATCCCTATCCAAACTACCCTGTACAATCAATGATCGAACCTCTTAGTAAATCGAGTGCTAATCCTGACACAACACAAGACATAGCAACCTAACCTGCCACAGGAAAAGCAGGGTGACCAGAGTCCACAGCAGCCAATGTCCTGTTTCAGTGAAAGGTTGTTAATATATGCTCAAGAGATCCCAGGTAGAGGGCCACCCCTGCTGCTTGAGAGGAAGACAACCCCCCCCCCCCCCCCACAGTCTGTACCAGTCTGACCATGGGGTAAAATTCCTTTCTGACCCCAAATATGGCAGTTGGTTTGACTCTGAGTAGAAGGGCAAGACCCTCTAGCCAGGAACCTCTGAGTTTAAGTCCCAGCAGAAGTACTGAAATACCCTAGTCAACATCTCCAGCTTTGGCTGCAGCCAATACCCAATGCCTCTGAAGATGGCTAAAAAAACCCCTCCCCTGACACACGGCAGAAAGGGTTGTGGGGAGGGGGGGTTCGAACAGAATTCCTCGTCCCCCCCCCAGCCCAATGGGACAACCAGCAAAGCCCAGAAGCATGGGAAATACCCGTAATACAACATAGGCATAGCTATGCTTCTATCATCCTTGACCAGTGGCTGTCCAAGCTGTTCTTAAACACCTCCAGTCAGGGCCAGATTAATGCATAGGGAAACTAGGCACATGCCTAGGGCTCTGAGCTGTAGGGGGCTCCAGTCCCTCCCTCAGCAGTGGCAGTGCAAATGGCCCCGTCTGTCTCCCTTCCCTTTCCTTCCCTTCCCTTCCCTTCCCCTCTGTTGGTCTCACTGCAATTGCGGCCGCTTCCTAGCAGTGGCTCCAAGCCCTGCTCCCTGCAGGCGGCAGCACTAGGGTGGGAAGGCGGGGGGGTCTCAACTTGCCCGGGGCCCACATATTTGTTTGCCTAGGGCTCACTAAAGGGTTAATCCATCCCTGCCTCCAGTAATGGAGAGTTCACAGCTTCCCTCATCCATCTTCCACTGCCTCATTGTTCTACACAAGCAGGATATTAGCTGCTGTGGTCCTCCTACTCTACCTAGGGCTCCCTTTAGAAGCTCCCAGCCCTCCAGGGTGTTTTTATCCTTCTCTGTATCTTCCCATGAAATCATGCCTATCAACTTCTTAAGCTGGGTGAAATCTACCTTTTTAAAATCTAACCTAATTTTTTGTTGCTCCCATGGTTTCACCATCTCTTCCTCCCAAGTTGCCCATCACCTTCACATCCTCCACATGGTCTTATTAATCAGGACAAAATCTAAAATAGATTATTCCCTAGTTGTATCCTCAAACTTCTAGACTGCAAAGTTGTCCTCCATAAAAGTTGGGAAGTCACTCAACATTTTATGTTTGGTTGTTTTGTTCTTCCACCAGATATCCAGAAAACTAAAGTCTCCCATCAGTACCACTCCATAGTTTTTGGATATTTTTGTCAATTTCTTGAAGAAAGCCTCATACATCTCTTCTTCCTCATTTGGTGGCCTATAATAAATCCCTATCATTTTATTAGGTTCATCTTCACCCTAAAGCATTCTGCTCTGCTCTCTTCTTCTTTCTGAACCAGGGAACAAGTGTATGTGTTTTTGAGATACAAGGTGACACTACCACCTATTCTCTCAAACTTATCCTTCCAAAACAAAGTATAGCCCTTCGTGTTGACATTCCAGTCATAAAATCTCCTGTCATAAAAGCGAGCTCTGCAAAATCAATCAGATCATAATCCTTTTCACAAGCTGCAATTTCCAGCTCCTATTTTTTATTCCCTATACTTCTGTCATTTGTATAGCTATCAGGTGTAGTTTGCATTTTGATCTTCTTGCTTCCCTTTTGTATCATTTGTTGCTGTTCTGTGGCTCCTTAGGCCTTTCTCAAAGTTGATCTGCTTCTTTTGGTCCTTTCCCATCTGGATTATTTGCTCTGCTGCTGGAGGATTTTGATCACCATCCCCCGTGGAACCTAGTTTAAAACTGTCCTTATTAGGTTGGCCAAATGATGCCCAAAGATGCTCTTTCCAGTTCTGGCCTTGGTGAAATTCGCTATGCAATGTATAAGGCATTGTCATGTATTGGTGGTGTCTGTATGCCTCTCCCTGTGACAGAGCAGAATTTCTGAAGATGTAAAACAGAATGAAAATACATTAGCATTACAAAGGATAATGGTCTCCTTGGTTTGGTTCACTACTCCAGGTGCAAATTCACAAACAATCTTTGTAATAAGAACGACAGAGACTAGCTTAGTATTGCTGAGGTGGGAAATCATGTGTGTTAAAACAGTTTATGATGATGATATATAAAGATGTTTCAAGAATAAATGCATTTTTACACACAGTAATTCAGAACACTATCAAAGCCACATATCTCCTTCTCCTAAACTCCATGTATGACACAAAAAAGGAGAATCACAATTAAATGGGGGTTGGACTAAATAACCTCCTGAGGTCCCTTCCAACCCTAATTTTTGATGATTCTATGTGATTGCAGAAAGCTTTCAATAAATAATGTGAGGTTCCTTTTGCAAAAAAAAATTTGCTTGGGAGAGAGACAACAGTTTAGATACAATGAAAAAAGTGAAGTTTGAGATACAGTCATGACACTGAGGGATAATACTTCAAAGTGTTATCAACTGAGGTTAAAAAAAAGACAATTCTGATCTGTTGCTTGTGATTCACTGAGGTTTGTCATGAAATCAGACTGGATATTGTGCCCACCAGCAAATATACATGACAGAACTAAGTAAAATACAGAAATTTGTTAATGAATTCCAGAGATCATACCTAAATATTTCTATAATCAGCAACACAATGTGAACTAAGGCTGCTTGCAGACTTTAAAAAAATAAAGCCTGCTATTTACCAGAAGAAGCAGAGCATTACTTCAACTCGGCTCTGTACCATCTAAATAGATTGGGCATTTCAGCGGAGCTTTTTGGTGCTTTAGCTAAAGCTGATTCAATCAGCTATTAGATAAAAGCACAAAAAAGCTCCACTAAAGTGCCCAATCTGTACAGACATCGAGTGAGCCAGGTCCAACTAAAGCGTTGCCTTTCCTGGGCATTCATGGGGCTCAGTGTGGGAATGCGCCGAGTTCACATTAAAGCAGTGTTTTGTTTTGTTTTGTTTTGTTTTTAACATCTGCAGTAGCCTAACTAAACCAGAATAGTGTAGGGAAAGAGAAGAGGATTCCAGGAGAGGAATGTAGCAAAACTTTCAACTACCCTGGTGTAACAGGGAGCCAGGGACTCTCAGTTACTTTAAGGGAGAAATGGCATCAGGAAGATCCCCAGGTGGAGAAGGTTATTTGTTATGTGCAGCAGGAGAATAGGCTGCTAGGGATTTATAGGACATGAATAGCTATTGCAGAGCTAGCTGATCTGCAATAATATGATAGGGCAGAGCCTACTGGGGCAGTAGAATGACTACTGCAGAGCTAGTGGCCTTGCAATACTAAAATAGGGCAGAGCCCTGCTTGTGTACCAGGAGCACTGCTACAGCAATTAGACCAGCAGACCATTAGCATGAAAGCGAGGTAGCTGTGCCAGGGCTAGCAAACCATCTGACTGGAAGGAGCAGAGCTTATAAGACATATAAGCCAGGGCCTGGGCCTGGGCCAGGGCAGTCAGTCTGATCCTGCAAGCCACAAAGGGAAAAGCTCTTCAGCAAGATGTCTGAGCTAATGGCTGAGATCCTCCTACACCTGGGAGCTGCAAGTAAAGCTTGCAGGGAGCTGGGAGCCAGGATGAGGAAGATTCCATTATACAGCTTTAGCTTTTTGCAGACTTAAAGTTTTGCTACATTTTTATTTTGGTTTGTTATTTATACCAATGGTCTGTGTTGGGACTATCAGGGGTGGATGCCCACTGGTACCCAAGGGGCATGTGGTTATTTTGAGCCCTGCTTGGGGCTAGGTTCACAAAGCAGGAAGACAATGGCTGAGTGGGCCAGAGCCTGGAGATAGGAGGAAGCCTGATGCCAGAAGGGCCTTGGTCCAAGAGGGCTGGGAACCAAGGCCAGGGGCCCAAAGCCCAAGAAGGGTGGAATCAGATCCCAAGAAGGTAAGACTAGGGCTGTAACCCAGAAACCAGGTCCAGTGCAGTGGGCCTAGGAAAAGTGAATAGCTAGAGTAGAAGGGGAGAAGCCAGTAAGACTGAGGTTCCAACAAGGGAGTAGAGGCCTGAGGTGGCCTGGTATTGTTTTGGAGGCAGAGTGCCCCACCTAAGTGATGACCAGTACTATCTGTGAGGCATGGGCATGGCTGTAGTGGAGGTCAGAAGCCATGAAATTAGCTGTTAAGACAGGGGTGGGCAAAATACAGTTTGTGGGCTGGATCTGGCCCATGGAGGAACTTTGTCCAGCCCATGGTGAGTCCCTCAGTCCCAGGAGCCCAGGAGCTGTCCAGGCCCAGGAGCTGTCCGGCTCTGGGTTGTACAGCCCCAACCCTGGCCTACTCCATGCTTGCTCTGGACTCACCTCCCCCACGCTAAGCAGTGGCAGCAGTAGTGGCAGCTGGGAAGAAACTGCTGCTTGGCGCAGGAGAAAAGCAGCCTCTCCTCCTCACCACTGCTTGGCCCTTCTTGCTCTTCTGCACTGCCACTGCTGCCCTGCAGCAGTCATGATAGTGGAGAGGAGCTGCAGGGCAGCCCAGGCATGGGCTCCAGGCAGCTGCAACAAGAAGGGCCCAGCAGTGGTGAGGGCCCATTTCCCCCACACCAAGCAACAGCTTCTGCCCCGCTGCTACCGCTGCTCAGCATGGGTGGGTGATCTGGAGCAGATGTGGGGTGGGGTGGGAACTGTGGTTGCAGGTTCTTCCTGGTCCACTCCAGCTGGGGTGAGTCCAGAGTGGGTGCAGAGAGACCAGGGGTGGGGCTGGGGCTGTGCGCTGTTGGCAGTGGCTGGGAGGAGCTGCAGGGCCATGCAGGTTCTGGGATGTTGCAGGGGTATGGGTACTGAGCAGCCCATGGTAGCTCCTCAGAACTGCCTATGTGGCCTGTGGGCCCAAATAATTGCCTGCCCCTGCCTTAAGGTGATCGGTGCCTCAGGCTGGAAGGGTCATACTTAGTGTCTGAAGACAGGACCGGAGATTGGTACAGTTTGAAAGAAACCCATAGACTAGGAGAAGACAAAGACTCACTTTGGGACCCTAAAGCAGCCTCCCTTTCTCCCAGTCAAATATTACCAGCAAGGTGTGGCAGGAGAGAAAGTAAATGGGAGGGTACCTAAAGCACCAGAGCAAGGCAACAGTGGCAAGGCCACCAGAAGGCATCAGAGCTACCCCTGGGGCCCCAGTCCTGTTACACCTGGCAAAAACTAGTGAGAAACTCACAATTCTTTACTATTGCTTGTGCTTTCAGGTAATGGCCACATAATTGTACACAAATGTCAAGGAATTTCATGGTCCTTTAAGCCTTTGCAGAAGAGCAAAGGTAGGCTGCTTCATTTCACCCCTTTCATCTCATACTAACAAAACTCCTCTCTCTATGCTGCAAATGTTGGCAGTTGCATCCAATTCCTGTTGAAAACAAAGTATGGAGCTATTGGAACACAATTGCGTCTAGGCAATGTTAGCATCACACTGGTCTCAGATCAGCTCTTTGGTTGTTACTGTCCACATGGATTTTCCTGTCAATTATATCACTTCTCATAAAGAAATAACTTTATTTTCTTGTTTAAACTCAAAGGACTGTGTTGCAGTTTTCCTGTGGATGGCTGGTATTAATTTTATGCAATAGAGGTGTTCTTAAGCTTTTGGTGTCTTTGGGAACAATATGATCCCCCTGACTTTTCAAAACACTGTGCAGGGTTTTAACCATGTGACTCTCATTAAAATCATGGCAGCTATATGACAAAATTCCATGTGCCACTTTGCATACTGAAGTGACTGTGTGCCTCTTCTTATTGGAGAGATTTTCAAATATGACAGTTTTTTAAGTGCATTTTCTAAAAGAATCACCATGGACGTTACCAGCCTATATACCAACGTCCTACACCAGGATGGCATCCAAGCCTGCCTTACATATCTACAGGAGCAAGATTACAACTTAGAGTACAGAATCAAAGATATTACTGATCTTATACACTTCATCCTCACACACAACTTCATTTTTAATAACCAACACTTCCTTCAGATGATGGGAACTGCTATGGGTACCAAAAATGGCCCCACAGTATGCAAACATTTTTATGAGCCACCTGGAAGAAGACTTCCTCAAGGACTCCATGCGGTGCCTAATGATTAGGGAGATGACGATCCAATTGCCCATGGATCCTGTTACTCATTAGCCAGAGAAAGCAGGGAGCAAACACCAGCACACATTGCTTGCAGCAGCTTTATTCAGAAAGCAGACAGCTTTGGGCCAGGTCCCAAAAAAACAACGAACTGGAGACCTACCCTGAACATTAGTTCTTTTCACATTTTATACACCTTGGTTCATACATATTAACATTCACTCCACCTATGTTCCTCCTTTGGTTCCTCCTTTGGGAGAAATGGGTGCTTTTATCTCCCATCTCAAGCTCCACCTCTGTTCACTGTTCGCTTCCTTAGCATGGTATATATAGCCTATGCATTTCGTTCATTTACATACCTCTCTGCTAAGAGTGAATGCATAAGACTTTGACCTCTGCTTCTTTCGGTCACCTGCGGTTTCTTGTTGGTTGTTTCTGGTTTTCTTGCTGACTTCAGCGCCATCTCCAAGGCCGTATTTCTGCTATGTCCCCTAATGATAACTGGTGGGCTGCATCCTATTTTTAAACAACACATCATGCACTTTGCACCCTGTCCTTTTGTTAAAAATCCGCTTACTTGAGCATTAGCAAAGTTAGTTGCTTTTAATATATCATCCAGCCTTGTGACTAGCAGCTTTTGCTGAGGTTACTTTTAATATATTATCCAGCCTTGTGACCAGCAGCTTTTGCTGAGACACAGGAAAAAGCCTTCATTCAGCTGCACACCCAGTATTCCCCAAAATTCATATTGTTACCCTAACAGACTGCACCATCAAACCCTTGCTATACTTAAGATATATCGATGACACTTTCATCATTTGGACTGAAAACCTACAATCTCTGATTGAGTTCCATCAGAAATTCAAAAATCACTATCCCTCCATCTGACTTTTTCTAGAATACTCCAGCACCAACATCTCCTTTTTAGACACGATGATCAGTATCCAGAATGATAAAATATAGACCATGTTATACAAGAAACCCACAGACCAACATACATATCTGCACAGAACCAGCAATCACCCTAAACACACCAAAAAAGCTGTGATATACAGCTCGGCCCTCAGATACCACCGCATTTGTACTGAAGAGAACACCTGGGATTGCCACCTCACCAATCTTAAAAAGGTTTTCACTCAACAAGGACACTCCTCTAGAGAGATAGATCGCACGTTTGAAAGAGCCACCTGGATACTGTGTGAAGAATTGCTGCAGTACAGAAGAAAACCCCCACAAATGGCACACTGCTGGTTTTGACATATCACCCCTCCTTCGAACCCATTAAAGAAAATCCTCAAACAATTGCAACCCATACTAGAAAGAAACCCTATTCTTAAAGAGATCTTCCCAGAGCCACCCATCCTAGCCTTCAAACAAGCACCGAATCTCGCTAACCTCATCACCAGAAGCAAACTTCCTCAAGCCCAGAACACACCAAAAGGATCCAGACCGTGTCAGGACAAGAAATGCAAAACCTGCCAACACATCTCCACCACCCCCACTATTACTACACCCCACAACAGAGCCATCAGCATCCCTGGATCTTACAGCTGCACCTCCAGAAATGTAATATACCTCATCCAATGCACCAAATGCCCTGATGGAAAATACGTAGGAGACACCAAACAACAACTGCGCACCAGAATGAATGCACACCGTTAATCTATCAAAGACAGGAATACCCAATTACCCATGGGGGCACATTTCTCACAATAAAACCACTCTCTCTTCAATCTCTCAGTTCTAATCCTCAAAGGAAACTTACAAAACACTTCCCAGAGATGAGCCTATGAGCTCCACTTCATCAACCTCCTGGATACTAAAAATCATGGACTAAACATAGACATTGGATTTATGACACATTATAAGCTGCCTGACATCTGACTCCCCAAGTACCTCTCCATTATTCATCCCCCTTCTCTCCCCCACCCAGCCTGTCTCTCACCCACTGACTCCTCAAGTTACTTCTTCACTGACTGCCTATCTTGTATGCATACCAGCCCAGCCCCTAGCTTCTTTACTTTTCATTCCATCCAGGAAGAGCACACACCAACTGCTGAAACTTCCTCAGCCTGACAAAGGGTTTTTGAACCCAAAAGCTTGCTTAAAATGTTTTTTTCCAAGTATTTAAGTTGGTCTAATAAAAGATATCAGATTCACCCAAAGAACCTTGTCTGCCTATGTCCTTAGACCAACACGGCTACAACCTACACCCCTGTTTTCTAAAAAATTTTTTTTTTAAAGCTTACAGTCTAAGACAGGGATGTTAAGTCCACCCCTGTGTGGATCCTTGTTAGCTAGATCCAGCCAGAGGTCTGGTACTGGTTGGTTTTATGGAATGAGTCCAGAGGCAGTGGCAGAGAGCCAAGATTTATTTGTGGCAGAATTATTCTGAGTATTACCTTCTCCTTGTTTCTAGATAAATACTTGGCTGCAAGGTAAAATCCTGTGAGATTGCTTCTTGACCTTGGATGCAGTTATAGGTCCATAGAAGTTGCTGAGAACCTTCCATGATAAATAACCTTAGTGTTATTTGTAGTGATTAGAGGCATTAGGATGAAGTCAGGGCTCTAATGTATTTACAGAGCAGAAAAAAGTTGACAAATCCAAGCAGCCTACAAAAAAGAACCATAAAACCAGAGGTGTGAAATCTAAAAAGGTATTATTTATTGCAATTAAGCAGACTTAATAATAAATTCCAGTGGGAATGGGGTTGTGTTGACTGCTCCCCATTGTTTATTGCTCAAATTCACTTCACTGCCAAAAGATGAAGAGGAAAATAAAGGGTGTAGACAGAAGTGCAGTTCCCTGCTGTAATTCATGGTGCTTTGCAGGAAGTGCCATGAGTTATAGCTATCCTCAAGACCCAACAGAAGTTTGCTGTTGGGTCCTGGGTGTGAGGAGATAAGCTGCAGGTTAAAGTGGTTTCATTTTAGCAGCTGCTCTTCCCTAGCAATGCCCCTCTCCCCTCCCAGCCCCTGTGCTGTTTTTAGAATGGGAAGTGGGGAAGGGAGTGGAGAGAGCTCATTCTGGGGTTTGCCCAGCCAGTGCTGGAGGGTGTGGCAGGTGGATTGGAGCCCCTCCCCCTTCAGCTGCTCCCTCCACTCCCTTCCCCCACTCCCATTCTAAAGATAGTGCAAGAAGGCCACTCCTGGATGCACTGACAGACATTAATGAAGGTGCTCTGCTTTGGAGCATCTTCATCAATGAGGGTTCAGATTGCCATGAAATTGGTCATTTTTAAAGTGCTCTGCAGCTGTGCACTTCTGTCAGTACATGGCTGTAGAGCACTTTCAGTGGCCAATCACAACACAAACTGTCACATCTGTCAGCACCCAAAGAGCGATATATCCCAAACATGTTACAAGTAAAAGTGCTTCTGAGCATGTCACCTGGCTCCTGCAGACACAGGGGAAAGGTTGTTTTTGCACCTTCTTTCTTGATTCAGCTATCTGTCCATTGAATTTAGAAGTCTGCATCTCCCATACTGCATACCAGTTCGCATCAGTGTGTCCTGGGATTTTCTGGGTGCCTGTATCCTTTTAAGAAGAGGACTAAGTGTTTGGCAAAAATGCATGCAGATTGCTAGCAGCAGTGTATGAAGCAAGACACTGATGACTGCATGGGGATAATAAATTAAGCGAACTAGTTAGTCACACAGCAGAACAAGCATACTTATGAATGGTGCCATAAACATGTATAACGTGTATAGCCTGCCAGCTGAGGCAAAAATAGATAGTGGACTGAGGCTATATGTAAAAAGTAATTGAATGGAAAAGCTAGCAGAAGCAATAGCAGCCAGCAACCAAAAGGCAGGCCATATACAAGCAAGGAATGGGAGTTTCCTCAGGGGTCTTATAGCATAGTGAAAAATGGAGATGGATTGGACTGCAGCTCTGTGTTTATATCAGGGAGACACACTACAGAATGGCAGAGAAGGCAGAAGAAAGACAAGGATGCATGTAGTGTGCCTGAGCAAGGTGAGGAGGAGTGCTGTTGGATAGTGTGTTGAGTGGAAAGAGGCAGGATTATTTGGGTAAATCTGATATCTTTTATTAGACCAATTCAAATAGTTGGAAATTTTTTTCTTTGCAAGCTTGCAAGTATAAATACCCTTTATCAGGCTGAGGAAACATCTGCACTTGGTGTGTGCTCTTCCCGGATGGAATGAATTCTATCCAGGAAGAGCCAAATGAATTCCATCCAGGAAGCGTCCAAATGGGGGAGCATGGGCATGACTGGTTAGTGCAGCACTGCTGCATAAAGGTCAAGGCCTTGTAGGCAGGGTGGGTTGCCATCACCAAGCACAATCGTCAGTTGGGGAATGCCTGTAAGTCCATTCCCTTTATGCAACAATTGACGGACATACTCATGCCCCGGGACCCAGCTGTGCTGTCTATAGCAGCATGGGTGGCCTGCCTGAGCCCCTGCCCCAGGCTGGCACCCATGGTGACATGTCACAGGGGGACGGTCCCTCAGGCATCCAGAAGCCCATCCTGCTGAGTTCCCTAGCTGCACCCTCCACCAGTAGCTTGGGGAGCCTGGACCAGAGCCTGCTGCTCCAGCTCCACAGCCCTAGCCCCCACCACGAGGCACAGCTGGCCGTGATGCCATTAATTGCCAGCAGTGCCATGTCCTCCCTGGAGGAGGGGTGGGGGGCAGCCAGGCTCCTGGCCCCTGCCCCCACTCCCTGCCTAGCCCACCTGTGCACCCCTGACCCTGGGTTCTCCCCTCACAGCATGCAGGGAGGTGGGAGACAGTGCCAAACTTTATTGAGCAGCCTGTGTCCCCACAGCAAGGTGGGCATGGGCCTCTCACACACTGAGGAATGCATCAATGCTAGCAGTGATGTCCTCCTCAGAAGCAAGAGGCAGAGATGTGTAGTGCAGCTACAGATAGCTCTCCAGGTGGCAGCAGAGGTTGTGGGGCAGCCTGGCTTGCCCTCTGTGCGGTTGTAGTTCAGGGTCCCATACCAGGTATGCACGTGCACCTGGGGCACCATGGCCATCAGCAGCAGCAGGGCATAGTGGGTCGGGCACCCCTTGATCCATGCAAACATCTCCTTGTGCACCACCCAGGTCACACACATCAGGGGCATACTCAGGGCTCAGTGGAAGGATGTGGCAGGGTGGGGAGGGGTTGGCCTCAGGATGCCTCCCAAAGAAGACCCCTGTGGAGAAGGCAGAGGCACAGGCAGCTCCTCACCCCAGTTGTCCGGGAGCCCCACTTCCCCTGAGCCCAGGTGCTGCGGGCTGTGAGGCAGCACAGCAGGGTGGTTGCCCTGCAGGAGGAGATGGGGAGCAGGGTCTGGAACCACAGCAGCAGGTTGTAGCAGGAGCCTGGCCTGTTCTACCCTGGGTATGGGGCAGGGAAGGCAGGCTGCCAGTGGCCAGCACCCAGTGGCCCACCAGCCCCAGGGGGGCAAGAGGGGACAGGGGCTTGGCCAGCAGCTGCCTGGGCCCAGGCTTGCCAGACTGACTTACCATGGTCTCTGGCCACTTGTGCATGCCTGTCCCCTGATCTGAGGCCAGGCGGTGCACAGCCCCTGGTACAGAACGTCTTATCACTGAAATGTTGTAAACTCTCACAAACAGTTTCTGTCTCATGGGTCTACAGGGCCTGCAGCTTCATGATGGGGAGAAGCTGCCTTTGGCAGCCAGGATGTGGTCTTAGGGTCACTGCTGCCCACAGCTGGGGCCCTGTGGATGCACCAGAGGACCCTAGACAGAATCCTCCTCTGAGACTGCCTGGTCATGGCATCAGAGGACCAGCTGGGGGACACTTGGGCCTGGTGGCTGGAGGACATGACCCATCAACACAGATGGTGAGTGGAGAATGGGGCCTACCAGGATAGGTGGTGGGTGGAGGACATTGCCCACAAGGATGTGTGGGACTGGTGTGAGGAAGTGCAGGACCGTGTGGACCAGGAGTTCTGGGTGCAGCTCCTGGCCCTGGAGCATGAGTGGGTGGAGGCCCCGTGAAAACAGAACAGCAACCTGGCTTGGACAGTGCAGGCCATGGATGATGACTGCCGGGTGATGGACACCATTCTGGCCCTGGAGGTAGCCTTCATGCTGACCGCTGCCCAGCCTCCAACCCTAGTTCCACCTGCCTCCTGGCAGCCACACACTGCCCAGCAGCAGGCCTCTGCCTGGGCCTGGGAGGAAGTCCTGTACTACCTCCAGCAGCCAGAAGCCCCTGGCCCAGCACTTGCCCTGGGTATGGTACCACCCAGGCCCCCCACCTGGGCCCAGCCCTGCCACTTGCCTTGGCTCTAGGCAGGCACAGAGCTGGAGCTGCCTGTAGGGCCAGGACTGCATGGGTATACCACCTGCCAAAAGGGGAGCTGCCTGCGCTGGGGAAGTGCTGGCCTCTGTTGCTCCTGGGTGAGCTCCCCACCTGCTGCACTCATCGTGGAGTGCGCACCCATGGGGGAGTTGCCAGAGGCTGGAGTGCTGGCTGCCTGTCCCTGGGCTCTGGCCACTAGTCACCCGCATTCCACAGCCTCCCTTGCCAGGACGGCACTCAAAGTAGATTGAACAAAGTTTACACAAGGAAGAAGGTGTGTTATTGTTGGTGGGTGGGATGAGTTGTGGAAGAGCTGTTTGTTGGGGAGGGATGGGGGAGGTGGGAGTCTGTTTCATAGAATCTTAGAATAGTAGGAGCAGAAGGGACCTGTAAGATCATCCAAGTCCAGTCCTCTGCTATGGGCAGGAAGTAGTTGGGCTCAAGTGAGCTGAACAAGGTGCTTGTCCAGCATCCTCTTGAACACCTCCAGGGATGGCGACTGCACCACCTCTGCTGGGAGTGTGTTCCAGATTCTAGATATCCTTATGGAAAAGAAGTTTTTGCCTTATGTCCAGCCTAAATTTTTCCTCAACTAACTTGTGCCCATTGGACCTTGTCCTCCCAAGGGGTGCCTTTCTGAAGAGTTGCTCCCTTAGATCTTGATGTTCACCCCTGACATATTTGTAGGTGGCTATCCTCCAGGCCCCTGATCATATGGGTGGTCCTTCTCTGTACCACTTCAAGCTTATTCACATCCTTCTTGAAGTGCGGTGCCCAGAACTGGGCACAGTACTCCAGCTGTTTCCAGCGGTTTCACCAACGCTGAATAGAGGGGGAGGAGCACCTCTCTGAATCTACTGGCAATGCATCGGCTGATGCATGCCAGGGTTCTATTTGCCCTTCTTGCGACTTCATCACACTGATGGCTCATATTCATTCTCTTGTCAAAGGTCAACCCCAGGTCCTTTTTAGATGCAGTGTCAGCCAGTGGATCATCACTCATTGTATAGTTATGATGAGGGTTCTTCCTACCCAGATGAAGGACCTGACACTTGTCCCTATTGAACCTCATCTGATTGCATTGAACCCATAGGACCAGTGTGATGTGAGAGGAATAAAAACTTGTTCTTGTATGTTTGCAGTAAGTGTGGTGCTGGGGATAGGCAGTGAGGGGGGGAGGGGTGGTCCGTGAGTGCGGTGCAGGTGGGCTAGAGCAGGGAGTGCTGGAGGAGGTGGTTTGCCAGTGCCTCCCACATCTGTTGCCCTGGCCTCTTCTGGCAGGTGCATGGCTCTCTCTCTTTTTGGTGGGGGAGGCATTGCTGCGGCTGCTCGCAGGTGGTGCTCCCACTGCCACTTGTGCTCCATGCCCTGTGCCTCCTCTACACATGCCTCATGGAAGAGCTCCCTCCCCCAGACTTTGCAGATTTTATGCAGCATACAAACTGTAATGATGACCTGGGGGAGGTTGTCCTTGGTGAACTTGAGGTGGGCAATGCACCAGCGGCCCTTGAGCAGCTGAAGACAAAATCTGCCAGGGCACTGCTCTGGCCCAGGCAGCAATTTAAGTAGGCCTAGTGGGGGTCCAGGTGGTGGGTGTAGGGCTTCATGAGCCAGGGCAGAAGTGGGTAGGTAGGGCCCCTGATGAGGAGGGGTGGGTCCTGGTCCTGTCAGCATTTGCTGACGATGTAATCCTCATGATCCAGGACTCAGGAGACCAGGTGCAGGTGGAGGCCTGCCAGGCATTGTACTCGGTGGCCTCCTCTGCCCAGGTCAATTGGGTCAAGAGCTTTGGCCAGGTGGTGGGTGACGGGTTGAAGGTGGGCTCACTCCCACCCATACTCCACGAGATCCACTGGAGTGCAGGCTCACTGGTCTACTTGGGGGTCTGCCTGTCCCCCACAGACCCCTCCTCACTGGAGAGCTGGCACCAGCTGGAGGTAAGGGTGGTGAAACGGCTCTGGGCATGGGTAGGGCTCCTGAGGTGTCTCTCCCTGTGTGGGAGAGTGCTGGTGCTGAACCAGTTCGTCCTGTCCATGGTCTGGCGCTGCTGACACAACCTGCCTGTGCCCTCTGAGGTACTGGCAGGGCTCCAGAGATGAGCGCTGGAGTTTTTCTGGCCAGGATGGCACTGAGTTGCTACAGAGGTCCTGAGCCTCCCATTGCAGGAGGGTGGCCAGAGCCTGGTTTGCCTCCACAGCCGGGTCCTGACATTCCACCTTCAGGCCCTGACGTGACTGCTATCTGGTGTCAGCAGCCATGCGGCATGGGGCCACCTAGGGTGCACCTTCCTCCGTTACTTCTGGGGGCTCTGATATGACTGGCAGCTCCTTGGCCTGTGGCGTTTCTCCCTCCAGGACCTGTGAGGGCTACTGGAGTTCTACCGGGACCTCCTCCAGATCTGGAGACTGGTCTCCCCCTCCAGGTCCCCCGAAACAGTCGCCCAGGGCGCCAACCTGCTCGTTGAGCCCCTCCTCTGGAACCTTCAGCTGGAGGTGCCCACAGTAGAGGTGCCCCGGTTGTGACAGAGGTTGATCCTGGCTTGTGCCACCCGTATTGGAGCCCTCTTGGACTATGATAGGCAGAAGTGGGTGAACCCCGCTGTGCTGGCCTGGTGCATGGGTATACTCACAACACGTGTGACCTGTTGTCTGGTCCAGGAGATGAAATCTGCCCTACCTCCCAACGCCCTTGCCCTTGTCGACCAGCTCCTGTGCAGTGGCGGCCCCTGCACCCACATGTCCTCCAGCCCAACAGAGTTTGTCATGTGGCCAGCACCTTGCATGGCCGTGCGGTGCTCCCCATTCCACCACCTGAGCCGATGGGAGGACACCAGACTGGTTCACTTTTCCATCATCCATTGCCATCACCTCTACATGTTCATGTGCCACACGATTCATCATGCTGCCCTCACATCCCACCCAGACACCTAGTGGCAGGAGCTGCTTGGCAAGGGCATGCCTGGGGCACCCCAGTGGCTGAGTCTGTACTCCACGCTCATCCCACGAGCCACTGGGGACCTCAGCTGGTAGCTCCTCCATGGAACCATCACCAGGCCGTGTTTGTGGTGAGCTTCACAGACACCCCAGTCTCCTGCCTCTTCTGTGGGCTGAGGGAGACCCTGGCGCACATGACCCTAGAGCGCACCAGGCTGCAGCCTCTCCATCTCCACCTCCAGAACTTCCTCCTGAGGTTCTGGTTGAATTTCACTCCCCACCTTTTTGTTTGTGGTCACCCTATCCACAGCCCCACCAAGTCCCAGGACCTTCTGGTCAACCTCCTCCTGGCCCTCGCCAAGTGGGCCCTGTACATGACCAGGAAGAAGGCTCTCACCGGGAAGGTGCCAGGAGTCTGTGGGGCCACTTTCCTCTCCCTTGTCTGTGCACGTTTCTGGGCAGAGCACCAGTACGCAGCACCCTCTGGCTCCTTGGTTGCCTTTGAGGACCGGTGAGTGCGGCCTGGGGGGCTCTGCTTTGTGTCCCCCTCCAGAGAGCTTCTTTTCACGTTTTGAACCTTTGACCCCCACATCACTCCTACTCTTTTCTTCCTTAGTTGTCCCACCAAAAAAAAAATAAAATCAGTTGTATCTTTCAAACTTTGGCCCCACACAGTGGGGGGCTGCTGTTTAACTAGGTGGGCCTTAAGGCCCATGATCTCTGGAAGATACAAATAGACAGGAGCTTCTGAGGGAGGAGCCTCTGGGAGGAAGCTGGACATGGCCTTCCTGTCCCAGGCTGCTGCTGTTGCTGTTGCTGCTGCTGCTGCTGCTGGAAGCTTGGTCTCAGGAGCTTTTGGGGAGAAGATGGCCAGACCCCTTCCTGCCTCTGGCTACTGTTAGCTGCTGGCTTGTTCTTGGAGCTTTTGGGGGTAAGTTGGCCACACCCCTTCCTGCCTTGGGCTGCTGCTGCTATTGCTGCCCTCCCCACCCATGGGGGGGGGGGGGCCCTCCGCTGCACGCTGCTGCTCTGTCAAGGAGGGGCCTACTGCAGCCCAGCACCACACCCCAGGTTCTGCACCCCTGTTCTGACCTGCTCCTTAGAAGCTCCCCTCCCTCTCGAATCCTCCTCTCTATGTGGGGTTTACTGGCTGGGTGTAGCAGGAAGTCCTGGCAGTCAAGCTCTGAGCCTGGCAGTGGGAAGGTGGTCCAGGTGCCTGTGGGGTGCCAGGGTGTGGAGGCCCAGTGCCTGGCCACACATGTATTGGGAAAGATCCTCCTCTGGGAAAGATCTGGAGCTGGCTGTGAGTGGGGCCATCTCTTGACTGTCCTCCCCCTGCAGGTGCACATCCATATTGCTGAGGCAGGTGCTGGGCCAGACTACCCATACTGGAGGATGAGGCCAAGGGTGAGGAGTATGTCGATTGCTTTTGCTTCTGGCCTGAGGGGCCCTCCTTCAGTGAGTCCTTCTCATGACTAGTCCACAGCGGGGGGTCTGGCAGCCTGTCTGTGCTCAAGTATATGTGTTTCTTGTGGCCTGGGTCCATGGGACTCCTGCAGGGCATGGCCCTGAGGGCAACCCTGGGCCAGTGATTATGGTCTGTCACACAGACACACTGAGCCTGCGAGGCCTTCATCTTGATGTGGCACTGCTGCCCGGAACAATTGTGGCCATGCTCCCACATGCGGGCTGCCATCTTCTCATAAATGTGGATGTTTGGCTGGGTGCCTTGGCCAAACTGTCTCTGTACCTTGCCCCCCCCCCCCCCCAACTTCAGTGAGGTTGGTGGTCTCCTCTGCCACCTAGTTTGGGCCTTGGGGTGCTCTCCCCAGGGTCAGGGACACTTCCATTACCTTTGCTGCTTCTGGCAGGGTCTCCAGGTGCCATTGGGTCTGGACACATACCCAGAGCAGAGGGGCATGGTGCCCAGACTCCAGGCAGCTGCAGGCACAGGTCTTGAGGGTCAGGCCAGTGGCCTGCAAGACCTAGGAGCTGGCACATGCCTGTAGCACAGGATCATGGTGCTCAGAGGCTAGGGAGCAGCAGCCTGGAGGTCAGTCTGGGGCTCCGCAGTATTGCTGCAGCCAGCACATACTCACCAAACCAACACACAGTGGCCAGGGGCAGGCATCAGCTGACTTAGCCCCAGGGGTCAAGCCAGGAGCCTAAAGGCCAGCTCAAGAATGCTAAAGATCTGTCCCTGTTCTGTGGTTGGAGGGACTCCCAGCCATGTTGCTCTTCTATCTGCAGGAGGCTGGGCCCTTGCTGGTCTGGCTGATTGGGAGCAAATTTTCTCCCAGTCAGTATCTACACATGCACTACTGCACATTAGCTAATGCACAGTAAATCTACTAACTGTAAATAAAGGTAGTAGGTTTACTGCTCATTAGCCTATTTTATTATGCAGTAGCTCAGCATACAGTTACATAGTGATGCTTTACTGCACAGTCGATTAGTCTACTGTGCAGTAAAGCAACTCTTGTAGATGTGCCCATTATGTACTAAAATGTTGGAACTAAGCAGTGGTGACACGTAGGGAGTGCAATGGGGGTGCACTCCCTATGTGCACCACTGAGTCATGCACCCTCTGAGTTCCGGTGCACCCCCTGATGGGTGCACTTGCCACTTAGGATAGGGGCAGGGGGGGCAGGGATGAGCACCGGTGCCCCCCCAGCAAGTGCTAGCTGACAGCCACAATCATTGCACCTGCTTTTGGGAGTGGCTGTGGCCACTTCTGGGAGTGGCTGCAGTGATCGGCCTGTGCTTGCTCCCAGAAGCGGCTGCAGCCACTCCTGGAAGCGGCTGCAGTGAGCGCAGTGATTGTCCACAGTGATCGGCTGTCATGAGATTGCCCAGGAGACCCCCCATCTCCTGGACTGCAGGATTGCCTGTGGGGGACTCCCCCTTTGGTCAGTGGGACTGGTTGCAAGGGCGGTACATGCCCCCCCAACAAAGGTGGCACCAGTCACCCCTGGAACTAAGCCAGTTGTGCCAAGTTTTAAGTGCAGTGCTTGCTTGACTATATGTGTAACAGGGGTCTTGGGTGGAACCCCCGTTACTAAGGGTAAAGCCTAGGCAAGGGTAAATAGGGCAGCTGGGACACAGCGAGGGGGAGATTGGCACACCAGGAGAAGATGAGGGGATAATGACTATCACCATACATAAAAGGTGGGGTGAGATATAAGACAGTGCCCTCGGGGCACTGGAGAGAAGAAGAAGCTGTTACAGTGGAGCCACTTGGAGTGCAAGGGATGCCACAAATGGGAACATGAGGAAACAACCCTAGACCGATGAGGCGGGGGGGTGGAACACTTACTGAAGAGCCAGTGGCTGGATACTGGCCAGCAAGACCTTGGGGAGATGGGGAATGTGATCTCTCAAAGGTCAATTCCCTGGGACTGTTGGTTGGTGTCCGAAGCAGTGGGAAGACAGCCATGACTGGGGGCGGAGTGGTGAAGAAGCTCCACCAGGGCTAGCAGCTGGCAGGCCAGATGCCAGGAGGGGAAGATTGAGGAGCACGACCCCGGAGAACAGGCTTCAGAGACAACCGGCTCGGCTGGAGCCGCGGAGAGCCCTCCATGACTGGCATCGGAGCAGCAGAGAGGCTAAAATCAACCAAGTGGTGATCCAGCCGCCCCCACACTATTGAGGCAATTAGCATGGTCTTACACCTTGTAACCACTTAGATAAAATAGGCACTTGTTGAAACAATTCACTGGGTGGTCTGGTGTTTCCCACCCCTCCCCTCAGGGATTAATATCAAGTCTATTTCCATCTCCTTAGTCATGGCAGGCAAGTCCTGAGGAAAGAGGGGGAGGATAGCAGACACAGGTCTACAGTATGACTACCAAATAGGTGTTGATCTATATTTCATTAAGTTTCAATAATTTTAATGCCCGGTTTGCTGAGTTTGATGAGTTGTTTCTAAATGGTAAATCTTTTTGTCTGTCTGAATTAAAGTGAGTTCTTTTCTAGTGTATAAGGACACAGTCAAAGCAACCATGGAAGCAGCAAACAGGAAGAAGCAAACAGGACAGTTTGCAAGCAGATTGCTAGTCAGTTTGCAGGTCAGTTTGCCACCCGCCTCTTTAAACGGGAGCCTGAAAGGTAAAATTATTTTTTGTATATGTAATTAGGACTGACTAACCTACAAAGTTTTATTTTAGCAGCTAAAAGGCAGCTGTTAGACCAAGACTTAAGTCCCTTGTTCAATTAGAGTCCAGCGCAAGGGAGAGCTTGCTAGGGAGTTTGCTTGGAAACTCTCTCATTTCTTCACTGAAAGCTTGCTGAGAGGAAAGAGGTTGCAGGGAAAAGGGAACCCTTCAGATCAAGGAACAGCAAACAGGCCAGCTACAGAGGAGTTTGCTAGGGAAGGTCTGCTTGGAAACAGAGGCAAGAAGTGAGAGGCAACAGATTAAAAAACCCAGAGACATGACTGGAGGATACTGAATTCCTAGAGCCACTGCCACTTCCAGCACTTCCTTTGCTTCCACCTATGAGATGTCTGTCCAGGCAGGACCACACACTGTTGAGGCTTCCACCCAGGTCCTGGTTTGGTGCTGTGCAGACTGCAATTTCCAGATTCCTTCCAGTGTCAGCCAGGTGGGGGAGTGCCTGCAATTTGAGTGGTGCCTTTTGGTGGTGTCCCTCATGGAGAAGGCAAGAGAGCTACAGGAGGAGGTAGGCAAGGCTCTGAAGTATCTTTCGCCATGAGGACTTCATTGATTCTGTGCAGGACGAAACCTCCAGGACTGTGGAGGAAGGACTGCCAGGGGTGGTGCTAGAAAAGGAAGAAGGCATGGACTCCCAGGAAGGTGGAGCTGGAAGCTTGTATCTTCTATCAGCAAGAAGTCATATCCCCATGTTCAGTGGTTTGCCTGGAGAACAGATATGGAGTGCTAGCAACAGAGGAGGAGGAGTGCAATCCATTGGTGGAAGAGGCCAGGCCAGGAAACCCCAAGGTGGGGAGGATGGAGACCAAAAAGAGGAAGCAATGGGTGGTGGTGGTTGGAGACTCCCTTCTGTGAGGGATGGAGGGATCCATCTGCCAGCCTGACCTGTTGTCCTGGGAAGTCTGCTGCTTACCTGGACCCTGGATCCAAGTTCTCTCGAAGGATTACCGAGACTCACCTGACCCCCTGACTACTACCCCATGCTGCTCATCCATGTGGGCACCAATGATACTGCCAGGGGTGACCCTGAGCAGATGAAGAGTGACTACAGGGCTCTGGGTGCAAGGGTGAAGAGGACAGAGACATGGGTCATGTTCTTATTCTGGTCAAGGGGAAGGGCCATGGCAGGAGTGGACACATCCTCCAGATCAATGTATGGCTCACAGGTGGTGTTGCCAGCAAGCATTCAGTTTCTTTGAACATGGGATGTTGTTCTAAGAATAATTGCTGGGGAGAGACATGATACACCTGACAAAGAAAGGAGAGAACTTTTTCACAGACAGGCTCCTGAACCGAGTGAGGAGGGCTTTCAACTAGGTTCATTGGGGGTTGGAGAACAAAGCCCTGAGGGAAGCAGAGAAACAAGGGACCCGGAGGAAGCACAAGCAGGAGGGGGCAACTGGGGAGGCCTCATTCTTCCTGAGAAAGTAGGGCAATCATTTAGTCACCTCAGATGCCTGTACACAAATGCACAGAGCCTGGGAAACAAACAGGAAAAATTGGAAGTCCTCACACAGTCAATGAAGGATGATGCGATTAGAATAACAGACACTTGGTGGGATAGCTCACATGACTGGAGCACTGTTATGGATGGGTACAAACTATTCAGGAAGGACAGGCAGGGGAGAAGAGGAGGAGGAGTTGCTGTTGAAAGTCTCTGGGTTAATGTTAGAGGGGAGAGCAACAAGGGTGATGTTGTGATGGGCGTTTGTTATAGACCCCCAGACCAGGAGGATGAGGTAGATGAGGTTTTCTTCAGACAACTAGCAGAAGTTTCCAGATCACAGGCCTTGGTTCTCATGGGGGACTTCAATCACTCTAACATCTCCTGGAGGAGGGAAGCAGTGCAGAAGCTATCCAGGAAGGTTTTGGAGAGTGTTGGAGACAACTTCTTGGTTCAACTGGTGGAGAGACCAACTAGGGGCTGTGCTCTTCTTGGCCTACAGCTCACAAACAAGGAAGAATTGGTGGGGGATGAGAAGTGGATGGCAAGTTGGGCAGCAGTGACCATGAGATGATCGAGTTCACAATCCTGACAAAAGGAAGAAAGGAGAGCAGCAGAGTATGGACCCTGGACTTCAGGAAAACATACTTTGACTGACTCAGGGCACTGATGGGCAGGATCACCTGGGAGGCCAGTCTGATGTGGAGAGGAGTCAAGGAAAACTGGTTGTATTTTAAAGAAACCTTATTGAGGGTGCAGGATCAAGCCATCCCAATGTGCAGGAAAAATAGTAATTGTGGCAAGTGACCAGCTTGTCTCAGCAGAGAACTCCTCAGTGAGATTAAACACAAAAAGGAATTTACAAGAAGTGGAAGCTTGGACAAACAACTAGAAATATAAGAGTATTGCTGGGGCATGCAGAGATAAAGTCAGGAAGGCCAAAGTGCAATTGGAGATGCAGCTAGCAAGGGACACAAAGGTTAACAAGAAATGTTTCTACAAGTATGTTAGCAACAAGAGGAAGGTCAGGGAAAGTGTGGGTCCCTTACTGAAAGGGGGAGGCAACTTAGTTGCAGATGAGGAGGAAAAGGCTGAAGTGCCTTTTTTATCTCAGTCTTCACAAGCAAGGTCAGCTCCCAGACTACTGCACCTAGCAGTACAGTTGGGGGAGAAGGTGAGCAGCCTTCAGTGGTGAAAGAACAGGTTAGGGACTACAGGCAACCCCCACTTAGCGCTCTTAATTGGTTCTGGAAAAACCGAGCGCTAAGCAAAACGTTGTTAAGTGAAACCAATTTTCCCATAGGAATGAATCTAAATAGAGATAATTCATTCCCGAAGTTCCCCACTCATACTATAAAATCACTGAAATCCCCCACTAGTACTATAAAATCAATTCAGACATGTAACTGTATATAAATACTTTATTTAACACTTTGAACTTTGAAATGATGTATAAAATTACAAAATAAAGTAATGAACTGTATGCACAGATACACTTTCACTTTTTGCTCTTTGGGCTTCTTTCAGAACTCAGAATCAGAGCTGTCAGGGTTAGTGTCAGTTTCAGGAGATTTTGAAGCACTTGGCTGAGGATTTTTTTGAGGGCTGGCTGCACGGGTTGAAGCAGGAGGCGTGCACTTCCTGAAGAAGGAACCCATTGATAATTGCACTTTCGGCTTCTTTTCATCCTAAAGCAGCCTGTAACAATTGACTTCACTGTTAATTCCTCTTGCAAATGCAGAACTGCGCTGCATGTCAGGGTCATTCTCATCAAAGCAGGAAAGAAAATCTTCAGGATGTTTGAAAGCTTAAGCTATGCCTTTGCTGGTTAAGGCACTTGCTGGTTGAACATCTTCCTCAGTATCTTCCTCCTCTTCATGGCTTCTCTGCTGTTCTATTTGAGTGAGGTTCCTCCCTGTTGGAATTGATCAACTCCTGAATGTCCCCAGGTTCAAGTTAATCAAATCCAATTTTCCTGCCAAGCTCAATGATATTCTCCTAAATTGTCACCACTGGTTCCTCAACCGCTTGGGAATCCTGGACACAGTCTGCCTAAAGCTTTTGCCAGGCACCATTCATTGTTTTGGAGGCAACTTCATCCCAGGCACTTGAAATGATATATATTGTCTTGTGGATATTATAGCCCTTCCAAAATTCTTTTAGGGTCGGAGCACCCTCTCCTTCTGTAGCCCTGACTGCCTGGACAAATGTTTTCCTTATGTAATAAGACTTAAAGGCAGCAATGACATTGGCTGTATGATGGAGGTGGTATTTGGGGGCAGGAAAACAACTTTTACATTATCACTCAGGTCATCAAGTGTGGTAGCATGCCCTGGTGCATTGTCTAAAATGAGAAGTGCCTTGTGGGACAGATTGTTCTCAGCACAATATTTCTCAAAAGTAGAACAAAAATAATCCCTGAACCAACTCTGAAAGACTGATATCCTCACCCAGGCCTTCTTGTTAGACTTCCAAATGACTGCCAGATTGCTTTTAAGATACCCTGTGAAAGCCCTGGAGTTTTGTGAGTGGTATACAAGCAATGGTTTCAATTTAAAATCCCCTGCAGCATTACCACCAAGCAATAAAGTAAGTTGATCCTTGGATACCTTGAAACCTGGCATTGACTTCTCCTCCCTAGAAATGTAGGTCCTAGAAGGAATCCTCTTCCAGAAGAGGCCTGTCTCATCAGCACTGGAGACTTCTATAACCCCCCTCAATAATTTCCATAAATTTATTTCTATAACTGGAAGCTGCTTGGGTGTCAGCACTGGTAGCCTCCCCTGAATAGCAACATTATGCCAGTGGCTCCGCCTCTTAAATCTTTTGAACTACCCCTTACTTGCATAAAAAAGTTCTGAAGCAGACCCCTCAGGCAAATTTTTCTGTAATCATCATGCAGAAACCCTTCTTCTGAATAAACAGCATACTCAAGGTGTTGAGTTGTATCCTCAATCCACACACTTAACAGCCTCTCCATTTCTAACATAACTGGAGCCCTACTCCTACTCAGTTTCAAAGCATTCAAAGGAGTTACAATTCTACCACACTTTGTCTTTATTTTTCAATATGGTCCAAACAGTTGACCTAGCCAAATTCAATGCTCTACAGACCTCATTCTGGTGTTCCCCTGCTTCAGTTCACTTCAGAACATCCAATTTAAGCTATGCTTTTGTGCTGTTTTTCCTCAGCACTTGCACTCTCAGAGTCAGTTGCATGTTTCTGACTCATGGTGTAACTCAAAAAATGAAGCAAGATGGTGACACAAGCACAAAAGAGCATGAAAAAACACAGAGCACAAAAGTTTTTGATGAAGCAAGATGGTGATAAAGCTGTGCACTGCCGATGCCCCCTGCCCAATACCCATGACTGTCATAGTGAAACCTGGACCGCTAAGTGAAAATGGGTATCAAAGTGAAATGAACGCTATAGCGAAATAGTGCTAAGCTAAACAGCATTAAGTGGGGGTTGCCTGTATTTAGAAAATCTGGATGTGTACAAGTGCATGGGGCTGGATGCAATGCATCTGAGGGTGCTAAGGGATTACAGGGTGGCTGATGTGATTACAGAGCCACTGGCCATTATCTTTGAAAACTTATGACCTGGGGGAGGTCCCAGAGGATTGGAAATGGGCAATCCATCTTTAAGAAAGGGAAGAAGGAGGATCTGGGGAACTATAGACTGGTCAGCCTCACCTCAGTCCCTGGAAAAATCATGGAGCAGGTCCTCAAAGACTCCATTTCTAAGCACTTGGAGGACAAGAAGATGACTTGGAACAGTCAGCGTGGATTCACCAAGGGCAAGTCATGTCTGACCAACCCAATAGTTTTCTATGATGAGATAACTGGCTCTGTGGACGTGGGGAAAGCAGTGGACCATCTCCCATGGTGTTCTTGCAAGCAAGCTGAGGAAGAATGGTTTGGATGAATGGACTGTAAAGTGGACAGAAAACTGCTAGATTGTTGTGTTTAGTGGGTAGTAATAAATGGCCCAGTGTCTAGCTGGCAGCCAGTTTCAAGTGGAGTACCCCAGGGGTTGGTCCTGGGGCTTTGTTCAATATCTTCATTAACAATTTGAAAGATGGGATGGATAGCACCCTCAACAGGTTCACAGATGGCACCAAGATGTGGGGAGTAGTAAATACACCGGAGGTTGGGGCTAGGGTTCAGAGTGACCTAGGCAAATTGGAGGATTGGGCCAAAGAAATCTTATGAGGTTCAAGAAGGGCAAGTGCTAAGTCCTGCACTTAGGAATGAAGAATTCCATGCATTGCTATAGCCAGGGGACTGGTTGATTAAACAGCAGTTTTGTAGAAAAGGACCTGGGGCTTACAGGACTCCATCAGTCCTGTAGGTCCCTGGCCTGCCTCCCAGGGCCTGTGTCTGCAGCTGCCTGCCCCCTGGGCACCATGCTGCACACCTATGGCTATGTGCCTGGACCCAATGGCACCTGGAGTCCCTGGCAGAGGCAGCAACACTGATGGCAGCATCCCTGACCCTGGAGAGAGCAGCCTGGGACCCAAACTGGGTGGCAGGGGAGACTGTTGACTTCATTGTGGTTTGGAGTAAGGCTGAGGTTCTGAGACAGTTTGGCCAGGGCACCTGGGCAAATGTACACATTTGTGAGAACATGGCAACCCACATGCAGAAGTGCTGCCACGAGTTGTCCAGGAGGCAGTGCCACATCAAGGTGAAGGCCCTGTGGGCTCAGTGAGTTGGCATGACCAAACATAATTGATGATCTGGGGTTGCCTGCATGTGGAAGCTGGACTGGTTCCTGGCTCCCAGGGAGCCAGTCCATGGGGGCCACATTTACTCAAGCACATGGGGGCTGCTGGACCCTCCACTGGCCCAGCCCTGAGGAGGAGTCACTGAAGGAGGGCCCCTCTGGAAGGCCTTGTTTATAGATGTCTAGGCATTTAGGTTTTTAGTAGTAGTAGCAGTAGTAGTAGTAGTAGTATTAATATTAGTATTATTCCAAAAGAGTCTGTCTTGCCATTTGCAAAAACTTCAGCTGGTATAAATTAAAGATGGTGATTTATATTAACTAGGTTCATCTGTAATGTGTTCAATACCTGCGATATCAGTTTATTCATGCACATTAATTGCACATGTAGATGCGCCTATTTAATGCAAACCATTAGAGACAGCTGATGAAGATAAAAAAGAGACAGGAGGTATATGCAATAAAGGTGAAGATGATTGCAGCAATATAATCCAGTTTTTAAATCTTGGGTAAAATTTCCAAATGATTCATGGTTCACTTTAAGCTTACAATCTCATACTGAAATAGGCTTTTAAATTAGAAAATATAAATCTCAACCATGTTACAGGGGTGTAGGTTGTAGCCGTGTTGGTCTAAGGACATAGGCAGACAAGGTTCTTTGGGTGAATCTGATATCTTTTATTAGACCAACTTAAATACTTGGAAAA